>NC_139458.1:333252500-333877500 GCF_057233095.1 Heloderma suspectum
TCTCCCCGGCCATGAACTTCAAAAGAAAAAAAAAAAAAAGCCCCGTGATAGGCTACGTAACGATTTACGTAGCCTATCACAGCTAGATCTGCAAAGTCAGCCATGATAGGCTACGTTAATTGTCACGTAGCCTATCACGGGTGACTTAAAAAAAAAAGCGCGTACGCAAATGGTGGCGCCCATAGGGAGCCGCCATTCGCGTTCCTTATTTGGTCCCTGTAGTCTACGTAAAGATTTACGTAGACTACGGCAAAAATAAGGGCAACGCTATATGCGTTGCCCTTATTTTCGCCGTAGTCTACGTAAATCTTTACGTAGACTACAGGGACCAAATAAGGAACGTGAATGGCGGCTCCCTATGGGGGCCGCCATTAGTGTACGCGCTTTTTTTTTTTTTTTTAAGTCACCCGTGATAGGCTACATGACGATTAACGTAGCCTATCACGGCTGACTTTGCAAATCTAGCCATGATAGGCTACGTTAATCGTTACGTAGCCTATCACAGGGGCGTGTGTTTTTTTTTACTTTTCCTGTAATGGCGGCGGTGGCAGCCAGTCGAAAGACCGGCTGCCGCCCCCGCCCCTGACGAAGACCTGCCGAACCGCCGCCGGGACCCACCGCCGGGAGCGACATTCGTGAAAGGTAAGTCCCATCCCAGGGGGGTGCGGGGGGCAGGGGGGGCAGATAATTTCTCCCCGAACAACCTTTGGAGGACCGAATGTGTTGGCACTCGGCCCCCCGAAGTTTCGGGGAGAAATTCTCTCCCATCCCTACTCTTAATACAGGAGGGAGATTATGACTTGATGGGTGTAACTGAGACTTGGTGGGATGACTCTCATGACTGCAATATAGCAATTGAAGGATATAATTTGTTCAAAAAGAACAGGAGGAACAGAAAGGGAGGTGGAGTTGCACTATATGTTAAAAATACATATCTCTGCACAGAAATACAGGAGGATAAGCTTGGTAGCCCCATCGAGAGCATCTGGGTTAAAATTAATGGAGCAAAGAACAAAAGGAACATGGTGGTTGGAGTCTATTACCAGCCAGCCACCCAATCAAGGAGAAGACGAGGATGAAACTTTTGAAAAGCAAATAGCCAATGTTTCAAGGAAGCATGATGTAGTAGTCATGGGGGACTTCAATTTCCCCAATATTTGTTGGGAGAAAAATTCTGCAAAACATGGCCCCTCCAAAAGATTCCTGACTTGTGTTGCTGATAATTTCTTCCTACAGAAAGTAGAGGAAGGAACTAGAGGACTGGCTATCCTTGACTTGATCCTAACCAACAGAGATGACTTAGTGGATCAAGTAGGAGTTACGGGAACTCTGGGGGGAAGTGACCATGTTATACTGGAGTTCTTGGTTCTAAAGGAAGCAAAAGCCGAACGCATACCCTGGATTTTAGGAAAGCCAATTTTAATAAGCTCAGAACAATGATCAGTAAGGTCCCATGGTAAGCAACTCTAATGAGAAAAGCAGTCCAAGATGGGTGGGAGTTTTTAAAAAAGGAAATTCTTAAGGCACAATTACAAACAATTTCAACAAGAAAAAAAGGCGGAAGACAACAGAAGAAGCCAATGTGGCTTTATAAAAAGCTTAGGGATAACCTGAAAACCAAAAATGACACATACAGGAAGTGGAAGGAAGGCCAAGCTACAAAGGAAGAGTATAGGCAGGTAGCACAGAATTGCAGGGATGGTGTCAGGAAGACTAAAGCTGAGAACAAGGTGAGGTTAGCAAGGGATGCTAAAAGCAACAAAAAGGCTTTCTTCGGATACATGCATAGTAAAAGACAGAGGAAAGAAATGGTGGTTGAACTATTAAATAAGGATGGCAAAATGATAACAGATGACAAGGAAAAGGCAGAAGTGCTCAATTCCTACTTTGGCTCAGTCTTCTTCCAAAAGAGGGTCAAAGGCGAAGTACAGGCTGAAGGGACAGGATTGCAGCTTGAGATCGATAGGCATATGGTCAAGGAACACCTAATTACTTTGAATGAGTTCAAATCTCCAGGGCCAGATGAACTGCATCCTAGAGTAATAAAGGAGCTTGCAGAAAAAACTCTCAGAACCACTGTCTATGATCTTTGAGAAATCATGGAGGACGGGTGAAGTGCCAGATGACTGGAGGAGGGCTAATGCTGTCCCTATCTTCAAAAAGGGCAAAAAGGTAGGGATGTACGAAAGTCTCTTACCTGTATCGAAATTTGATTCGCGGTGGGGGGAAGGCGCTCCGTCCCTCCCCCCGAAATTCTGGCCGGGGGGGAGGCGCTCCATCCCTCCACCCCCAAATCTTGGCTGGCCGGGCCGCAAATGGCGGCGGCTGTAGCTGCTGCCGTTTGCGTCCCTGCAGTCAGCCGTGATAGGCTACGTAAATGTTTACGTAGCCTATCACGGCTGAGTGAAAAAAACAAAAACAAACCGTGCGTACGCAAATGGCGGTGCCCATGGGCGCCACCATTTGCGTACGCACGTTTTTTGTTTTTTTTTTCACTCAGCCATGATAGGCTACGTAAACATTTACGTAGCCTATCACGGTATTTTTTAAAAATCTAGCCGTGATAGGATACGTAAATCTTTATGTAGCCTATCACGTTTTGTTGTTGTTGTTTTTACTGGAAATGGCAGCGGCGGCAGCCACCTCTGCCGAACCACCGCCGGAGCCACCGCCACCAGGAGGATTCGCCCAAGGTAAGTCCCGTCCCGGAAGAGGCAGGGGGCAGACCATTTCGCCACCAATTTCGGGGAGCTGAATGCGCTGGCATTCAGCCTCCCCGATATTTGTGGCAAAATTCTCTGACATCCCTACAAAAAGGAGAAACCTGGAAACTACAGACCAGTCAGTCTGACATCAATCCCTGGGAAAATTCTGGAGCAGGTTATAAATCAATCCAGCTGTAAGCACCTTGAAAACATTGCAGTGATTACTTGAAGCCAACATGGATTTGTCAAGAACAAATCCTGCCAGACGAATCTTATTTTTTGATCAGGTAACCTCCTTTGTGGACTGTGGGAATGCTGTGGACATAATATACCTCGACTTCAGCAAAGATTTCAACAAAGTGCGCCATGATATCTTGATTAGCAAACTAGCGAAAAGTCGGCTAGACGAAACATCTATCAGGTGGATCTACAGTTGGCTACAGACTCGGACTCAAAAAGTGCTTATCAATGGGATCTTCTCAAACTGGGGAGAGGTAACGAGTGGGGTACCGCAGGGCTAAGTCCTGGGCCCAGTGCTTTTCAACATTTTTATTAATGACTTGGATGAGGAGGAGGTGCAGGGAATGCTGATCAAATTTGCAGATGACACAAAATTGGGCAGGATAGCTAATACCTTGGAAGACAGAAACAAAATTCAAAGTGATCTTGATAGGCTGCTGGAGCGCTGGGCAGAAGACAACAGAATGACATTTAGTAGGGATAAATGCCAAGTTCTGCACCTAGGAAAAAGAAACCAAATGCACAGTTACAAGATGGGGGATATGTGGCTCAACAACACTACAAGCGAGAAGGATCATGGAATTGTTGTAGATCACAAGCTGAATATGAGCCAACAATGTGATGTGGCTGCAAAAGAGGCAAACGCTCTTTTGGGCTGCATTAATAGAAGTATAGCTTCCAAATCCCATGAAGTACCAGTTCCCCTCTACTCAGCACTGGTTAGGCCTCATCTGGAGTACTTTGTCCAGTTCAGGGCACCACACTTTAAGAAGGATGCAGACAAGCTGGAGAGGGTTCAGAGGAGGGCAACAAAGATGATCAGGGGACTGGAAACAAAGCCCTATGAAGAGAGACTGAAAGAACTGGGCATGTTTAGCCCTGAGAAGAGAAGACTGAGGGGAGATATGGTAGCGCTCTTCAAGTAATTGAAAGGCTGTTACAGGCTAGGATCTCTTCTCGATCATCCCAGAGTGCAGGACATGGAAGAATGGGCTCAAGTTACAGTAAACCAGATTCCGGCTGAACATCAGGAAAAACGTCCTGACTGTTAGAGCAATATGACAATGGAACCAATTACCTAGGGAGGTAGTGGGCTCTCCCACACTGGAGGCATTCAAGATGAAGCTGGATAGCCATCTGTAGGGGTGGATGAAAGTCACTTACCTGTCGTCGAAGCTTGTTCGCGGTGGGGTGGAGGCGCTTCGCTGCTCCCCCCGCGAAGTTCAGGCCAGGGGGGGAGGCTTCCCGCCTCGCCTGGCTGAAATTCAGGCCGGGAGGAGGCTTCCCGCCTCGCCCGGCCGTGAACTCCAAAATTTAAAAAAACAAACACCCCCCCGTGATAGGCTACGTGACGATTAACGTAGCCTATCATGGCTAGATCTGCAAAGTCAGCCGTGATAGGCTACGTTAATCGTCACGTAGCCTATCACGGGTGACTTTAAAAAAAAAAAAAAGCGCGTACGCTAATGGCGGCCCCCATAGGGAGCCGCCATTTGTGTTCCTTATTTAGTCGCTGTAGTCTACGTAAATCTTTACGTAGACTACAGCGACCTAATAAGGAACGCAAATGGCGGCTCCCTATGGGGGCCGCCATTACCCGTACGCACTTTTTTTTTTTTTAAAGTCACCCGTGATAGGCTACGTGTCGATTTACGTAGCCTATCATGGCTGACTTTGCAAATTTAGCCATGATAGGCTACGTTAATCGTCATGTAGCCTATCACGGGGGCGTTTTTTTTTTCTTTTATTGGAATGGAGGCAGCGGCAGCCGGTCAAAAGACCGGCTGCTGCTCCCGCCCCACACGAACACCCGCCGAACCGCCGGCCGGACCCGCCGCCGGGAGGGACATTCGGCAAAGGTAAGTCCCGTCCCGAGGGGGGGGGCGGGGGGCGGGGGGGCGGAGAATTTCTCCCCGAAACGTGTTCGGGGGGCTGAACACATTGGCGCTCGGCCCCCCGAAGTTTCGGGGAGAAATTCTCCGCCATCCCTAGCCATCTGTCAGGGGGGCTTTGACTTAGATTTCTGCATTGAGTAGGGAGTTGGACTCGACTGTCTTATAGGCCTGTTCCAACCATACTATTCTATGATTCTATGAAAACTGAATTTCAGAAGGCAGTGCTGTTTGTCATGAAGGGGTAGTGGACACTAACAGTGTTCCCTGGAAAACCCATCACGCAAGCTAACGCTATAGGCATTGGGCCAGAGGTCCCTTATGCTAGCACAATGTAATTTTTATTAGCATAAAGACATTGTCAGTTTAAATACAAGTTACAATTTTAAGGACAGTAATTTCCCTTGCACTACAATACTGTCAGGTTCATCGATCATCCCAGAATTCAGGACATAGAATAATGGGCTCAAGTTCCAGGAAACCAGATTCCAGCTGAAAATCCAGAAAAACTTCCTGACTGTTAGAGCAATACAACAATGGAACCAATTCCCTAGGGAGGTGGTGGGCTCTCCCACACTGAAGGCATTCAAGATGAGGCTGGACAGCCATCTGTCGGGGATGCTTTGACTTAGATTCCTACATTGAGCAGGAGGTTGGACTCAATGGTCTTATAGGCCCCTTCCAAAGCTACTATTCTGTGGTTTAATTGAATAATGAAATTGATCTCAGATTTAAAAATGTAACTAGCATGTACAATGTTTTGTTTTGTTAAGATGCACCCAAAGGCCAAGCAGCTTCTTTCTTCATACTCAATATTTGTTCAGGTCAGGGCAATAGTAAAATCATTAGTTAAAATCAAGAGGGCTTCCCTGTGTAAGCAGAAGGCACTTCCACTTGCACAAGGGCAGATTTTCGATTCCTTTCCCATCTGTAGCTCCCAGAACACATCGCATGTTTTCTGGAGGTTCCCAGGGAGTGACTCGGTTCACACGTAACAGCAAAATCATGGTTTAATTAATGCAGTGCATGCCTGATGCAGCCACTACTGCTTTGAATAATTAACCTCTGACTGGCCTAATCGGAATTTGTTTTGTGATGTATGAACCTGGACACTATGGGTTATTCGTGGGTTAAACGACCCACAGTTAACCTATGATTAGTGAGCAACTTATAAAACTAGGGTTAGGATTTATTTAACAGGGAAAGGAAAGGGGGGAGGGGGAGGAAGCAAAACAAACATTCAGATGAATAAATGATTTAAAGTAAGTCTCTAAACAATAAAATAGAGGAAATGGAGTCCAGTAGTTATATAGGTGGTTATTTCCTTAGACAGTCTGTATCTGCACAGTTCAGGAGTCAAAAAAGTTACTGTAGGTCTCAGTAACAGAGAGGTCGTTATAAAACCACTGCTGACTGGCAGAATGCTGCTCTATTTCCTGATCTGTTCTCAGGTTTCTCAGGACCCCTCTTTTCTGTTTCTCCCTCTTCATGGTTTTCTCAGAATCTTTCTTCATGAGCTCTCTCCACTTTTCTTTCCTCACAGTCTCCCCAGAGTCTTTCCTTTCCACCATAGATCCTCCGGGCCAAAAAATGGTTGAACTCCAGGCATTACAAGAGGGCTGCACTGCACATGATTACATTTTGTTTTGCTGATGGTGTTGCACAAAATGCTAGTTTCACCCCCTGGAGGCTAGTCCAATTTGCCCCAAAGAGGAGAGTCAACTTCAGGCTGGGTCCAACTCAGTTTTATTGTTTGCAAACAGTTCGACAAAGGAGCTCACGCTCAAAAGCAGAGTTGACCCTGGGCACCTCCCGCGCTACAGTTTTATTGCTTAGGTTGCATTCCTCAGCCAGCGTGTTACTTCTGAGTGGTTGTCAGCGGTTTGCCTAGCAACCTTATCTTAGGGTTACTGTCTGCTCATTCCAGGCATGCGCAGTTCTTACAATACTACGTGTTGCTTAAGACACATACAGTGGCTTTTAGGTTAAATTTTTACTACAATTCCCCCCTCAAAAGGCTTTTCTCAAATTTATACTCTCTTTGGTCCAGCGGTGGACTACGCACTTAAAGGCACAAACCATTATTAATAGTATCATAACAAACAAAACTGCGCCAATTACAAGTTGTTTTAACCATGCAAAATCAGGGAGCCAGGAAGTTAACCATAACTAAGGATCACTTGCTCTTGAATAATTCTGTCCAATTATATCTTGTAGTTTGGTGATTTCATCTTTTATGGTTTTGTTTAAATCACGGAACTTTACTCTACACCCTTGCTTCACTAGGGTGCAGAAGCCACCTTGGCGTGCTAAGAGATAATCTAAAACAAACCAATATTGGGCCACTAGCTGGCTGAGATCTTCAATTTTAGATTGCATGGTCCTTACCATTATGGCTGTGGCACTGATGGTCTCTTTTGAACGGCAAGTGAGGCCTAGGATGCTTTTTCTGCAATGACTTCTGGGTGTGAACCCAGGGTAAGCAATCCCGTAACTAGCCCACCCCCTACCCTGTTTGGTTCTGAATCTGACAGTTGTTTTCCAATTATTACAGTGTCATCACAGTTTTTATTCATTTGCTTTATAAGTTGCCCCATCTTTTTAGTGGTTTGCTACTTTAACGGTGGCCTTCAGGTGGGTCAGCTTCTGGTGTGACCCTCTCTGGTGCAGGTGATGCTTTTATGCGGGTGTGATGGATCCACTTCTTTCTTCCAGCGACTTTTATAGCCGTGTGAGTGGTGAGTAGAACCTGGAATGGACCCTTTCATTTCTCAGTAAGTGGTTCATCTTTCCAGGACTGGATCAGCACCTAATCACCAGGACTGAAATTATGCACTGGAGCATCCAAAGGCAAGGATTGATATGGTGCTGCAAACCTGTGAAGACAAGACAAAACAGACTGCAAGGCAGTAACATATTCTTGGATCTTTAAACTCTTACTTCTAAATTTACATTTAAGCTGTCAGCTATAGGTAATATCCGAGGTGGGCGCTTATAGAACGTTTAAAGGGTGTCAATTTAATCCTTTCCTTGGGGGTGCACCGTACTCGAGTCAAGGTGATTGGCAAGGCCTGTGGCCTTTCAACTTAATCTTTAAACAAATTCTAATGAGCATTGTCTTTAAGGCACAGTTCATCTTTTCAACTTGACTTGTGGATTGAGGTTTCTAAGGGGGGTGTAGCTTCTAGTTAGTTTGTTATGCCTGGGCCACTACGTGCGTCACTTGTCCAACAAAATGGGGCCCCTGATTTGATTCATTCTCTTTAGGTAACAAGAGCCTAGGGATTACTTTTTAACAGGATCTTGGCTACTGTCTGTGAGGTGCAGTCGATTGGTTTTATCATTACTAGCAGGTACCAATAGCCATGAGTCTGGGGCAACTCTGAAAAGTCAATTTGAAATCTCTGAAAAGGATAGTAAGCCCACGGGCGACTTCTCATTTGAGCTGGGGGCTCAAACATTTTTGAATCATTTTTGAGGCACAAAGGGCAGTTAGCCACTGCTCTCAGGTTGGGGTGTTAAAGGGGGATGATCCCTTTATTAGCTAACCAAAACTTTTGAACTTCTCAATGAGCGGCTTCAAGCCTGCACGGATGCACACACAGCTCTCCCTTTTTAAAGAAGATTTTAACTGGTGTTATGCATTTGCTCGGGCAGGGGTTCTGTCTGCCCACACACATGGATCAACATTCTCTAAAATCTCAGTCCCTTTGGCCTCTGACACAACCTTGATTGCTTGAAGGGCCATCTGATAATTTGAGCCCTGCATTATTGGCAGCTGTACTACAATCTGATTATCACGGAAGAAGATTTCAGCTTGCAGTTTTGTTAACAAGTCCCGCCCCAAAAGGGCAACCGGGCATGCAGATGAAACTACAAAGGCATGATCCAGTACGTTATTTCCAGTCTTCGTGAGGAGGGGCATACTCACGGGCAATTTAGTTTTTTTTCTTTTCTTTAATTCCTTTTATAGTTACATGCTTTCCACTTTCTCTTGCCGGGGGGGGGGGGGGGCTCACAGGGATCATAGAAAATGTGGCTCCAGTATCTACTAGGGCCTCACAGTTTCTGCCACCAACCGTTACTTTTACCTTGGGATTCTCCTGAGCGTTTGTTTGTAGGGTGGTGGCCCTTCAGCTAGACTCCCCCCCGCTGGAGGACCCTGCCAGCATTTGGCAGCCTTCAGGGTGAGTCCCTTTTCTCTCTTTTTTTTTCAGCTCTGGACAATCTTTCTTCCAATGTCTCTTCTCTCGGCAATACACACATTTATTGAGCCCCGGTCGGCCCTTTCCTTTTCTGCCCCCCCCCCTCTGGTCACTTCTGTGCTCTCAAGCCACGGTTTATATCTCCGCCCATGGTGGCTGCCAGCATTGCATTTTCCTTTTTTCAGGAATGGCACTCTTTTCACGTGCTTTCATGTGCACCATAGCTCTAAAAACTTCATGATCTGGGGTCTGATAAGGCTAAAGCAGGCGGTGATATTAAGGCTTGCTTCAATTTAAGAAAAGCCTTTTTTATTTTAATTGTCCACTTCTAGTGGGTAAAATTTTTGTTAAAGCTTCATACGGGGGCTTCACCCCTCTTTATGGCTACTATAGCCTCCCTCTTGTAACAGGCACACATCTTTTGGCTTGCCTGTTCTGCAGATCATGTTTCAAATTCTCTGTGCCATGCACCAGTTTTAACTCTTTGTCTTCTCTGCAAATTAGGCTGTTTGCCATTGCTTCGACAGAGACTCACTTGCTTAGATCTTCTTACTAATTTCAACGACACACATTTGGGATAAGCTCTCTTTCTTCTTTAAGCCTTTTTGTCTGCTACTTTCTTCTGCCTTGTTTTATACCTTTTTCATATTATTAAAATCTAACACCATGAATGGAAACATTTGTTTTGTATCGTAGGGCATGGTGGAGCAGATCTAACAATTATACTGCTCCTCTGACTGCATGGTCAGGGCCCATCAAAATCAGGGGAAGGGCATTCTCATACATGCAAGGAGTTCTAAGCCACCATTTTTGCATCGGCAACTCCACACTGCATGGGTTTTGGCAGAGTGTCAGGTCTGCCTTTGAGCAAATGTAATGTAAGAACAGTTCAGATTTTGAGAAAGAGCTGGAACACGTGGGGCAGGAACTTTCTCAGGCTCCAGAAACAACAGCTGGGCTTAGAAGTATCACGGGAGAGTGGGGGACTCTTTCCCTCTCACCTCTTAAGTTAAGAGAATTTGCTGCCCCCCCTTTTTAAAGGGAAACTAACTTTCATAGTTTCTTTTTGAACTTTTTGAAGGCTGTTTCCTTTGTAGTCTGTGAATCTCTAGCAATTTGCATATGTGTGCTTCATTAGGGTAAATGAAATCAACGCCTTGGAAATCATAGAATCATAGAATAGTAGGGTTGGAAGGGGCTTACAAGGCCATCATGTCCAACCCCCTGCTCAGTGCAGGAATCTAAATCAGAGCATCCCTGGCAGATGGCTGTCCAGCCTCGTCTTGAATGCCTCCAGTGTGGGAGAGCCCACCACCTCCCTAGGTGATGGGTTCCATTGTCGTATTGCTCTAACAGTCAGGACGTTTCTCCTGATGTTCAGCCGGAATCCAGCTTCCTGTCACTTGAGCCCATTATTCCGTGTCCTGCACTCTGGGATGATCGAGAAGAGATCCTGGCCTTCCTCTCTGGGACAACCTTTCAAGCACTTGAAGAGTGCTATCAGATCACCCCTTAGTCTTCTCTTCTCAAGGCTAAATATGCCCAGTTCTTTCAGTCAAATGCAGCTTTTTATCTGAGTGTTGAAATCACAAATCAAACTGTACACTGAGCTGATCACAAACAAACACACAATCTACAACAATGGGAGTTTAAGGCTATGACAAGCTTCACAGTACTTTTTACGGCAAGTCTTTAACTGTCCAAAGTTCCAGTCCATGTGCAGAGTGCCTCTCAAAAGTCTGAACAATGATAGATCTAAACAAAGAAGGGATGTTATTAACAAAAGCTCTCCGTCTATTCATCAGTTCAGATGGGGAAGGTGTAACCTTACACCTCTTCTAGATTCCTTCACAGATAAGAACAGAGCAGTGCTGCTCAGCTTTCCAGCCGTGATGCTTTTCTTGTTTTTTTTTTTTTGCAAATCTCACTCTTTTGTCAGGTCCTCACAGACACCTTCTAGCCTCTCTGCTTGCTAAGGCTAAACTAGCCGCAACGAAGGGGGGTTAGGCAAGTCCCCCTTGGCTCTGCTCTGAGTAGGCTGACAGAGATAAGCTTACACAGACCCTGATATTTTAAGAACTTGCTCTGTCTTTGTTTCTTGATTTTGCCACAGTCTTTAAGATGTCAAACAAATCTCTTTCTCCAGAAGTTGCAACTTTTTCAACTGCTTTTGCTTCTTCTAACAAACTTGGATACGGTGGCAGACAAACTGTCTCTGGAAGGCCCCCTCCCTCCCCCAACAACCTCTCCTCCCAACCTAACAGACCAAATAAGATGAGGGGGAGCTCAGGGCACCTTGGGCAGGGTCTCCCAATCTTCCAAGCTCCTTCTGTGGGGCTTGAATCAGGGAGAACAGGGGCTTTAGGCTTCACCTCGGAGCATACCATCATGACTTTACAATATTGAACTTTATATTCAACCTTTTCTCACCTTCAATGGATTTTGGTCGGCACTTATCGAAATGCTGATAACCCCACTTTCCCTGAGGCAAATCTATCTCACTACTTGATTCAGACACCACCGGGGTCTCTTGCCCCTGTGGTCCTTTGCCAGTAACATATTTACACATTTACACTTCTGTAACTAAGGGGGATTCTTTCCGCACCAATTCAACCAACAATCAATATAGGCGAATTGATCCCATTGCCCATTATTCACCACATTTTTATATACAGCATTTACAAGATTTACATCAAAGGATCCTATGTCTGGTCAACTAATTCCAAATGCTGGCCAGTCCAGTTGGCAAAAGAAGGTCAATTTACCCTTGGCCATCTTAATTCTAAAATCTCTTTTGAACTTCCTAAAGTTCCTGAGCATGCATTCCAATGGGGTTGCAGAGTTTTCTTAACGGGAGCTACCCGACCTCATTGTGCCTACTTCTGTTTGAAACCATACACGGAGCCTGACAAACCTCCGATGCTTACACGGAGCTTGACAAACCTCAGACTAGGAGTGCACGAAAGTCACTTACCTGGTCTCGCAGCTTTTCGCGGTGGGGGGGAGGCACTTCGCTGCTCTCCCCGCGAAGTTCAGGCCGGGGGGGAGGCTTCCCGCCTCGCCCAGCCAAAATTCAGGCCGGGGAGGAGGCGCCTCGCCTCGCCCGGCCGCGAAATAAAAAGTTAAAAAAAAACACGCCCCCATGATAGGCTACGTGACGATTAACGTAGCCTATCACGGCTAGATTTGCAAAGTCAGCTGTGATAGGCTACGTAAATCGTCACATAGCCTATCACGAGTGACTTTAAAAAAAAAAAAAGCGCGTACGGCTAATGGCGGCCCCCATAGGGAGCCGCCATTCACGTTCCTTATTTGGTCGCTGTAGTCTACGTAAAGATTACGTAGACTACAGTGAAAATAAGGGCAACGCTATTTGCATTGCCCTTATTTTCGCCGTAGTCTACGTAAAGATTTACGTAGACTACAGCGACCAAATAAGGAACGCGAATGGCAGCTCCCTATGGGGGCCGCCATTTGCGTACGCGCTTTTTTTTTTTTTAAAGTCACCCGTGATAGGCTACGTGACGATTTACGTAGCCTATCACAGCTGACTTTGCAAATCTAGCCGTGATAGGCTACGTTAATCGTCATGTAGTCTATCACAGGGGCGTTTTTTTTTCTTTTCTTTTCTTGGAATGGCGGTGGCGGCAGCCGGTCGAAAGATCGGCTGCCACCCCCGCCCCTGACGAATACCCGACGAACCGCCCGCCGGACCCGCCACCGGGAGGGACATTCGGCAAAGGTAAGTCCCGTCCCGGGGGGGGGTGCGGGGGGCGGGGGGTGCAGAGAATTTCTCCCCGAAACTTGTTCGGGGGGCTGAACACGTTGGCGCTCGGCCCCCTGAAGTTTTGGGGAGAAATTCTCCGCCATCCCTACCTCAGACGCTTACACAGAGTCTGACAAACCTCAGATGCTCCGAAGGCAACTCAAACAGAAAGACAGAAGGGAAATCAAATACTTACTCTGCCCAGCACCCTGGCACTGTCTCTTCGGACCTGTTCAGCCTGGTTGACTCAATCAATGGAGTCTACGCCTTTAACCTCTTGGGTGTCCCGACCCCCGTTCTCTGGTGCCGTGGCAGACCTCAAAGGCGGTCCGGCGCGCCCCACAGGCACCTTTGCCAGTTCTGTCGTTTGACCCCAGGGTGGTCCAAGGGACTCCTGCCGGCTCGCCAAATTGTTGCACAAAATGCTAGTTTCACCCCCTGGAGGCTAGTCCAATTTGCCCCAAAGAGGAGAATCAACTTCAGGCTGGGTCCAACTCGATTTTATTGTTTGCAAACAGTTCGACAAAGGAGCTCACGCTCAAAAGCAGAGTCGATCCTGGGCACCTCCCGCGCTACAGTTTTATTGCTTAGGTTGCATTCCTCAGCCAGCGTGTTACTTTTGATTGGTTGCCAGCGGTTTGCCTAATAACCTTATCTTAGGGTTACTGTCTGCTCATTCCAGGCATGTGCAGCTCTTACAATACTACGTGCTGCTTAAGACACATACAATGGCTTTTAGGTTACATTTTTACTACAATGGTATCTTTAAACATTATATTTTCCTACTTGCATTTTGAAAACCCAGTTAGGAAATGGAAAGAAAACAACCACCAATATATTTCAGCTCTGAGATGAGAGAAAGACCAAAGCCATTTCTCTCGGCCAAGCCTAACAGTTTGCAATTTCAGCAATGCAGGCTACTCTCAGTTGGTTTGTTCCCAGAACACAACCCCCAGCTCAGCCAAAATAGTAAAGAAGAAGAAGCTATATTTTATATATTTTGACTCTCAGCATTTCCAGAGCTCACAATGTATTGGAATCCTAAATTAAAGATCCAAATTAAAGAGACCATTTCACCTCAATGACATCTTGCATTCTGCAACACCAAAATGATTATAAGCATTCTAAACCTAGAAACAAAGTGTGTCAGATTATGTATCTTACTTATTTATTAAATTTATATCCCACCTTTCCATATTGAATGCCCAAGGTGGCTAACAATAAAATATATAATGAACCATTGAAGCAACAATATAATAATCAAATAAGAGGAGATTTTATAAAACCAGAAAGCAATAGCCAGTAAAAACCATGTTAAGATGTAAATTAAAATGCAGGTTAAAATGCAGAGGTGCAGAGTTTTTAGGATTTCCGTCTCATGCAGAAATCCTAAATGTGAAAGCAGGGCTGGCCCAAGACTGTTTGCTGCCTGAGGCAAAGGACAAAATTGTTCCCCTTCTTATTACATGCATAGAAGCTGTCTGTACTAGCATCTGAATTTTACTTCAACACTGACAATAGCATCCTCCACCACACCTGAGGCAGCAGGGTAGTTTATGAGGCCCAGGATGGGTTGTGTGGCACACACAGCTTTGTCCTCCCAACAGAGGAGAACAGCCAGGGAGTTTAGGAGGAACAGCTGGGACGCTGTCACCACTGCCCCCCAGCATCTGCCGCCTGAGGTAATCATCTCACTCTGCCTAATCGTAGGGCTGTCCCTGCGTGAAAGTAGTTTTTAACTCCTCCTTCACCAACTGGTGGGAAGTTAATGGCAGCATTTGTATGATTACCATGCTTTGGAGGTGAGAACTAGTGACTTATTGCATCTTCATTTAAAAAAAAAATCTCTTGTTTTAAAGGTAGTAGTGTATTAAAATGAAAATTAATTCCATTATAGTTGCTTTATTTTTGCCTTTGAAAATTATGAAAATTATTTTTGCCTTATGAAAATAATTCTGAATATATAAAAATACAGATATACATACAGGACTGCATTGTGAGGCATATTTGCAGAGAAAAATTGGCAGGCATGGGAAATGTTAAAGTATACGTAGCTCTTCAACTCACTGATTCTTCATTGCAAATTCCCCCCTCACATTTCTTTTGCCTCAGGCAAACGTGGGTATGGCAATCAGTGTCGTTCTCCCGTGCACACTCCCTCCTACCTAGAACTCTATTAAGGTTAAAGTTTAAGTTGGAAGGGTGTGTTTCCCATGTAGTATCTGTTTTTGCCTAAAAAACCTTAATTACAAACCTTTGGTGGTCATCTTCACAGCTCTATGATATTCTGAGGACAGAAAGCAGAGCCTTCAAAAAGACCTTATGGCCTTATCCTATTTACTGTAGTACCAGGGGATAATTATTTAGGATTCGACAAAACAACTTCTTCATTGTTGTAGCTAGGGATGTACGAAACTCACTTAACTTTTCGTGGATTGATTCACGGGGGGAGGCTCTCCATCCCTCCCCCTAGAATCCTCGATGGGGTGGGGAGGCAATCCGGTCCTCCCCCCCTGGAATCCTTCCTGGCCAGCTCCGCTCCGCGGTGGCTCTGTGGAGCAGCCGGCCAGGGCCGTCTGCAGCCGGATTTCCAGCTGTGGATGGGCTGGTGAGGACGCAAATGGTGGCTGCCGTAGGGGCTGCCATTTGCGTCCAGCCAGGCTGCTGTGATAGGCTACATAAGTATTTACGTAGCCTATCATGGCTAACCCCCCCCCCAAAAAAAAACCCAGCATATGCAAATGGCGGCGGCTATGGCGGCCGCCTTTTCCATTCCCTATTTTTCGCCGTTCTAGCCTACGTAAACATTTACATAGGCTATTACGGCGAAAAAAAGGGGAACGCAAATAGTATAGTGGGCGCTATTTGCGTTCCTTTATTTTTTGCCATTCTAGCCTACATAAATATTTACATAGGCTAGAACGGCGAAAAATAGGGAACGCATATGGTGGCCGCTGTAGCCGCTGCCATTTGCGTACACTGGGGGTTTTGGGGGGGGGTTAGCCGTTATAGGCTACGTAAATACTTACGTAGCCTATTACAGCTGCAAGGACGGCAATGGCGGCCGCAGCAGCCCAGCCGCGGCCAGCCAGAAGACCAGCCGCTGGAGCTACCGCCGCTGCTGCTGCCACCACCGCAGGAACCGCCACCACTGCATCCACCCCAGGTAAGTGCCATCCCGGGAGGATTCCACGGGGGGGCAGGAGGCCGTTCCACCACAGATTCCGGGGGGCCGGATTCCAAAGAATTCGGCCACACTGGAATCCATGGCGGAATTCTCTGCCATCCCTAGTTGTAGCCTTTTTTAACACTGACGTTACACCAGCCAATACTGCACTGCATTTCCCCTAGGGTTGTTACAAAAACTGTGTTCTATCCCTGGTAGACTCATCCAATTTGTTTACCAAGAATGAGAGGAGGCATATTTAATCTTCATTTTAAGGAATTAAGGGTGCAATCCTATGCAGGTTTAGATAAAAAAAGTCCTACAGTTCCCGGCATTCCCAGGGAATACTGAGAGTTGTAGGACTTTTTTCTGTCTAAAGCTGCATGGCATTGCACCCTAAATACATTTATTTAAATTAAGAAATGTCATGAAACATTATTTTAACAGTAAATTATTGTAATTTAAATAATCCTGGCATTTAAAATTTAACTAAGAGTGTCCAGAGCTACATTTTTTTTTTAATGAATTCCCACTCAGCATAAATCTCTGGAACAGGCTGACATTGTCTCTTGTCTCTAGTTCAAAGAAAATGGACAACAGCAGGGTGGGGATCATAATAAGCTGTACCATTCCTATTCAGAGCTATGTTTAAACATGCATTCACTATCTGTGTTGTCATACTTGTTCATGTGTCATCCACTAAAAATTATGCAAGGACACAATTCTTCCGCTTTGTAATGAGTGTGATGAGAGCACTACGATTGCTGCCAGATGTTTTTACATCATGCCAGAAGTTATCCTGCACTAGGTTCCTTTCGTAGTTTCCCTATGGGCAACTAGTACTGCCTATGTCTGTTGTGATCCTTAATCTGCCTTTATATTGTCCATTGAGTAGAGTGGCAGGCCTCCCCAATGCCCAATTGGTCTTCCGCTCACCTAGGTTTGGACTTCACAAAAAATAGCAAGCCTACCTTCACGTTTCAAGCATCCTTCGATGCCAGCGTTAAAAGTTCTAACTGGAATATCCAAAACAAACTTCCCCAAGTCAAAGGTTTCTTCCATCCAGGACCTTGAACTTCCATTTGCTTCTCAAACCCTCCTACCGCAAAAGGCAGGACCGCTGGGAAATGGGAAGAATCCAGCAGGGCAGCACTACGAGAAATGGTGTTCCTGACTCACAGTTCTATGATATTCTAGAAACAGTAATTAAGAACACTCACAAATTTATTTGAGGTATGCTGCTCCCTCCATATGGGTTTGAGAGACCCCAAGATAATAATAACTACATAAATTGGGCTCACCCTTTAAAATAACTAGGTAGGCTGTGCTTGCCCTAAATTCCACTCCTGCAGCTCTTAAGCCATCTCTGGATGAGGTAAAATCCAGCACCCTTACCAGGGCGTCTGCTTCTGGATTCTTTGCACAATTAAGATGTGCTCCTTTACACAGGCTGACACAGGTTGTTTTGGGGGTATTCTCTTTCTCGGCAAATTCTACATGTTCCATTATACAGCCACTAGATGGTGTTGCAGTATAGTGGAATTGCGCATTTTCACGAGGCTTCTATGGTGGGATTACCTTCTGTAATTCTTCAGGATAGAAGGTCCCTACTACTGTGTCTCCTTCATAATCTTTTAACTGGTAGACAGGTCTCTTTGCTCTTTGGATGACTTGATCCACTATAAATAACTCTGTGGCGAAATTCTGTTCGTAACCCTTGGCAAAGACACCCTTGCTTTTAGAAATCCACACATGATCCCCTTTGCTGAGCAGTGGTGCCTCCTGTTTCCTTTTTACAGAGCTCCCATAAACTACTTTCCAAATGGCCAGGGAGTTAGACTGATTAACATCCACAGGTCTAGCTTTGATGGTTCTGTGAAAGCTATGGTTATAACTTTTTAGGAATTGCGGTAGCATGTCTATATAAGTGAAGGTGTTGTTGGCTGTGAAATACCTCCACATTTTTGTTTTTAAACTTCTGTTGAACCTCTCAACAACCCCAGCTTTGACCTCGTTATAGGAAACGAAGTGGTGTACCCCATATTTTTTGAATAGACGACCCACATCCTTGTTTAGGAACTCCTTTCCTTTGTCTGTCTATATTTTGATCAACCCTGACTGCTCATTGGAAGGACAGATACTGAAGCTGAAGCTCAAATATTTTGGCCACCTAATGCGAAGAGAAAACTCCCCGGAAAAGAGCCTGATGCTGGGAAAGACTGAAGGCAAAAGGAGAAGGGGACGGCAGAGGATGAGATGGCTAGATAGCATCACCGATGCAATGAATATGAACTTGAGCACGCTCCGGGAGAGAGCGCAGGACAGGAAGGCCTGGCATGCTATGGTCCATGGGGTCACGAAGAGTCAGACACGACTTAATGACTGAACAACAATTTTGATAGGCTGTCTTCCGTCTTGTGTGAAAACCACTTTAAAAGCTCCAGACACCTCCCTGCCCATTTTGCCTTTTAGAGTGCAAGCCCTGGCATATTTAGACAGAATATCTATCACCGTTAAAATATACTTGTAACTGTTGTTGTATTGAGAAAATTGCTTCATGTCGACTAAATCGGCTTGCCGATTGTACATCCACTTCAGACACAATGGTCCTATTTCGTTTAAAATGGATCCTGGCTGGTTTATGCAGTGTGTAAGCCTCCTGATCTGAGATCCACTTGGTAACCTCTCTTCTGACCAGCGTTTTGCTGTTTCTGAGTCAGCAGCATGTCCCGCCCCCGCAATTGCTCTCTAAATACTATTAAGAACAAATCTCAGAAATAAACACTTACCAGTGTGCCTCCTTTCTCTGCCACAACTTCCATCTCCCCTTCCAGATCCTCAAGGGCGGTGTGGTAAGTAGACCAGTCTGTGTCAGGATCCCCCAGCTCCATTTTCTCTAAAAGCGAGGTGGCTATTTTCATAAGCACCCCACCATCCATGTCTTCAACAGGCTTCACCTCAGTGCTATCCATACTTCAATCGGCATGTAACTTGGTTTCAGGAAAAGTTCTTTGTCCCATGGGAAATACAGCTAAAGGTAAGCTCTCTGTTACAACCGCTGTGACACCAGCTCCCTTCCCTGGTTTAATGTTTATGACTCCAGGTGTCATAGGTGCAGTTTCCAGCTTTCTGGGCTGAATGCTCAAGGGTACTGGGGGATGAGTGAAAACTTATGGTCCCTCAGTCACTCTTGGCAACTGCACGTTCTTTAGCCATTCCATGTTCTCTGTGCAGAAAACGTGTCTGGGCAAGAAAAAAGGCTGCCTGGGTGGAATCTGATCGACCCTGCTTTGGATTGGTTGGCAGGAAAGGCTGTTTTTCTGGGGGCAAGGCTGTCCCTATTGGTCAGCAGGGGTGGGGGGGGCGTGACTTTACAGGACCACGTGGAGCATGATGGGCCAATCTGGAGTTCCTGCACATGTCAGGGCTCTAAGACCTCTTCCTATTGGTCCGTGGTGGCATGGTGAGTTCATAGAGGGGTCACATGACCCCGCCGGGCCAATCTGGGCACAACTTGGAAAAGGCCCTGTGGGCCATCTCTGCACCCGTACCCGCTAGGGCTCTAAAACCAATTCCTAGTGGCCCATGGTGGCATGATGAGTTCGTAGAGGGGTCACATGACCCCTGTCAGGTGACCCTGAAGGTCATATGACCGGGTCAGCTGATTGCATACGTTGGACTTCCGCCTAGGGTGGGACTTCCCATCTCAACAGGGGGCAGCACAACTGTCACCTTTGAAAATAGGGCATGGTTTAGAGTTTGATGCGAACCCCCCTCCTTTACTACTGACAGCAGGTTTAGATCAGTTGGTATATAACCCTATTGCTCTTTCACTTTACAGTATCTTCCAGGATGGAATTATGGTCGAATGGTAGGAAAAGTAGATGAACAGGAGAATTGTACTAGGCAGTACAACCAGAATCACCAGTGGGATGAATACATACTTCACGAAGACAATGACACATTCATAATAACATAATACTTTATTCAGAATAAAGTCCTTTTGTATTCTTCCTATAAGAATCAACCTTAAGCCCCTTTTTATCTCATGTTCACATCTACATTGTGCAGACAACCTCCAGAGAGGACCAAGTCAGATGGTTATAAAAAGACATGTCATGATGGAGAAATGAACCATTATCCCACTCTTACTAGTCCTGGGCCATGTTTCCACAACAATATGGGAGGAGAAGCTAATGGAGGAGTGCTGGATTTTTTTTAAGGAATCGGCTCTGTTGTGAGCAGGGTTCCACAAACAGATTCTCCGGACCAGTAAAAATTGCTTCACAGAAGTTGACAGAACATATGTCCTGGTTGGGGTGGGGGTTGGAGTGAATGCCATCTGACTGGCAGGGGATGCTCAACCAATAAGAGAGGCTTTCCCCCCTCTCCCCCTGCCTTTCTCCTTTCCCCTGAAACGCCAGATGCACCCGCATTTCAGGAGCAAGCCTCACCGAGCACAATGGGAGTTACTTCTGAGTAGACACACATATGATTGTGCTGGGAAAGGGGTGGGGGAGAACACAAACATGGAAGCCAGCCCCCGTTTTAACCCGTAGGACCTCATTGACCACAATGGGAGTTACTTCTGAGGAGACGCTAATGGGTTTGTTGGGGGAAACCGATGGAAACCAGCCCCCATAGGATCTCTATAAGGAAGCCGTGGAGTAGTTACTACCAAAGGCAATGAATCGGAGCCTTGAGATCGCGCTTAATCGCACTTAAGGAATTGGGCTTTAAAATATGCCATGTCAGTTAAGGGGCTTCTCTGTTATTTCTGTAGGCATTCAGAGGGCAAGCTTCATTCTAAAAGGGGAGAAAATCAATTAGTAAAGTGACAAATGGGATTTCGTCAATTCACAAGAAGTTTTCTTCCTTTGTTAAGAGTGGCTGAAGTGCCCTCACCCTGGCGCCAGCTTGTCTGGCCGAAAGGGGGGGGCCATTGCGGGCGGGTGGGGTGACAAGACGTAGGGGCCTCTGATTGGTGCACCCCAGTGGCACCACCATGCAAGGAGGGGCAGGCTGAGTTGCCTTAAACTCAGCCTCCCTCCCAATCTCAGCTCTCTGGCTCAACGCAGCTAGAGAGAACTACAGCTCCGCCGAGAAACAACGAAGGACACCTGCCTGCTGGAAACAGGCGTCGTCGTCGTTCCAGCTGCTTGAACTTCGCATGCTATCAGCGCGCCCAAGGCCTCGCTGCCACGCCGGTGCTTGCCGCGGCTCCGAGATTGCTGGCACTTGCGGCAGGCTGCGCGCGCTCCGACGGGCCTCCCTCATGGCCGGCGCCTGCCCTGCTGGCGAGAACACCAGCGTTTCTGGTGGAGCGCGCTGAGGGCTCCAGCGCTTGAGGCGGCAGTGCGCCTGCCCCCTCCTTCTCCTCAGTTCCCACCGTGGCTCGGCGCACCTGCTGCGGCTCCGGGTTTCCCGGCGCTCGCGGTGGGGGTGCACATGCTCGGGCACCACCCCCTCCTCTACTCCCCGTCCCCCCTTCATCTTCCTCCCGGGGGTCGGTGCGCCCGCCGCAGCTCTGGCTTTGCCGGCGGCCGTGGCAGAGGCGCACGTGTTCTTCCGCCGCCCCCTCCACGGCCGGCGCTCGTCGCACCGGCGGTTGCACCAGTGCAGCCACCCGAGGGAGGCGCCTGTTGCCCCCTCCCCCCCGGCCGAGACAGCTCCCCCTTTTCGCCTCCTCGGGCAGTTGCTGCGCGCCTGCGCCGCCGCTGGGTTGCTGGTGGTCGCGGCGGGGGCGCATGTGCGTGGGCGCCGCCCCCACGGCTGGTGCTTGCCGCCCAACGGGGGCTCCAGTGGTGGTGACAGCGGGCGCCCGGGCGCGGCGCCTCCTAGTGCGCTCCCTGCTGTGGTGCCTGCGCTCCCGGCGGCCGTGCGCCCACCCCCCCGCTCGCTTCCCGGGAAGATCACCGCGCGCCTACACCGCCGCGGCCCCGGGGTTGCCAGCTCTCGTGGCGGGGGCGCGTGTACGCGAGCGCCGCCCTCAGCCGGTCCTTGCCGCTCATCGGGAGCGCCAGTGGCTGTGCGGGCGCACGCCCGGGCGCGGCACCTCCTACTGCGCTCCCCTGTTGGAGCGCCTGCGCTCTCGGTAGCCAGGCACCCGCCCCCCCGGGGGTCCCAGCTCCATGGGGGGAGCGCCAGCTTTGATCCCTGGCAGCTCCTGGCAGGGCTAGGAAAGAATCCTGCCTGGACTGCCGTCGTTGATGTTCAGTATTGACACTTGGGCTGGATGGAGCAATGGGCTGTCCCAGCATAAGGCAGCTTCCAACGTTCAACCAAAAAAAAAACCACTTTGAGAGTTGCCGGCGCTTGCGGCGGCGACGTGCCGCCCCCCCCCCCCGCTTTTGTCCTCGATAGCGGTCACACGGGCCTGGGCACCAAGGAAATCGGCACCGGCTCTCGCTGCCTCCCGCGAGCGTGGGGCGCTCATGGCGGCAGCACGTGCATCCCCCCCTAAAAAAAATACACAAACACAAAAATAAATAAAACAAAACAAAATAACCACCTGGTGGTGCCCGCCCTCAGGAGCAGCTCCCGTGGCCGTGGGCTCTTGCTGCGCCTCTTGGGCGCCGGGCTTGCAGCAGGCGGCAACTGCGCCTTCAAAGCCACTGTGTTGGAGTGGCTAGAGTGTTGGACTGGGACTTGAGAGACCCAGGTTCTAGACTCCTTTCCAGGGTCATCGTTTAATGGCTGGAGCCCCTGCTGGGCATGCAGAAGGTCCCAGGTCCAGTCCCTGGCATTTCCAGTTAGGGCTAGAAAACCCCTATCTGAACTCCTGCAGAGCCATTGGGAGAGCCACTGATTCTCCACCCTTGACCTATAAGCTAATAAGGTTAATGGCTAGACTCACGGTGTCTTAAATGTGAACACATAAAGACATACAGAGAGAGGATCTATGTTTCTGAGCTCACCTCTCTAGCCACTGCCAGACACTGAGGGTGCCCCCCCCCCGTCTGGCAGTAGTGGCGGCGCTGCTGCCTGTTGCCTAGGGATGCCCAGTGACTAGCCCACTGGAACCTCCTGCTAGGTGCTCTGACCCCTGCCGCATTTACTTTTAGGGGTGGTGGTTGGTGTGTTGGTCTGGGTCTGGGTCTGGGCACCCGGACCCTTGTTTCTTCTTGCCAATGTCGTGCCAAGCTTACCTCACTTTCTACATCATGTCAAGACCTTCCCCCTTCCCCGGCCAGGCCTAAGTAACCCCTGGTGGTCCAGCCTAAGCGAACGCGACAGCATACCCAATGCTCGCTACTTCTTTCTATTTCAGCTCGTCTCTGGGTTCAGAGCACCCGGACGCCACTGAGGCCTCCATCTCGCCTTCTCAGGTTCACCTTGGCAGCACTCCACCACTGCAGGCAGTCCACCTTCCTGCGGCATCTCCGTCAGCAGTGATCCAAGCAACATCTTCCTCCTTGGGGTTTCGCCCAGGTGACACACCACAGCTGGAGGCGGTCCGCCCTTATGGGGCATCTCCATCAGGAGCACTGCAAGTGGCATCACCTCCTTTGCTCCCGGGGACCCAAACACGGCTCCCCTGGATATGGGTGAGATGACTTCACCTCACCCCAGTTGTCCAGACGGGTGACCTTCAGGGCCGTGGGGTTGCCGCCTTAGCTTACCTCCCTGGGGTGGCTGTCCCTCCCAATGTCATCTCCCTATATGACGCCCGGGCCGCTTGCAGCTCCGTCAGTCACACCCCGGTAACCCCAGCCACTTAATGCAGCATCTTACAGGGTTTCGCTGGATTAATTTAGGATCCCTCGCCTGCCCCCGCACGCTCGGGCATCCATGTAAGGGGCATATCAGATCCCTACGCTAATCTGGTGAGTTGTATTGTCACCAGGGCTACTCCTTCTCGTAATGTCTTTCACTTGAGGAGGTGTGTGAATGGCTTATGTTGAGGCCTCTTGCAGGAGGGCCGCCATTGCCCTTCTCTGCACAAGGACCTGTTGGACCAGGACCTTCCGCTCCAATTTTGACTCCTTCCCGGCCGGGTTCAGCAACAGATCTGGCAGTGGCCACATTCACCAGGCGGTCTCCCGCACTGGCCCTCAACCTATAGTGGGTCTGCTTCTTCAGCACTGCTATCTGTGCCGGGAATAAAGCCCCAAGGGCACATACTCCCAGGACATGTGCAGTTTCCGTCATGAGTGCTCCCTTGTAGCAGTCAGCACTCATGCACCTCTTGTCCAATGCCTGGTGATGGTAGGGTCCCCCTTGGAAAGCCGAGGCAGTAGGAAGCTCTGGATGGCACATGCCTAGTTAGGTTGGCGCTGATACTCCGGCTTTAAGACACTACCCCAACTGGGGGAACGCGTCTTAACTTGGCACACGGTTTATGCTAGGTTCTAGGGCCCCCCCTTTTTCTCTAGGTCAACATAGGCCATCCTTACATTGTAAGCAACATTTCTCCTCGCCAGGCGTTGACAAATTCAGGGGAGGTTAACAAGGCAATACTGGCAGAAGGGTTTTAGCCCCCCCCTTTTTTTTCCACACCCCGTTAGCTACTCTAGGGATCTCCCTTCTCAAAATGGTGCCCAGGAAATCCTCTAGGGAGTTTATCCTGATTCGTAACCTCTCTTCCCTGAGGGCCAGTCAGTTAAGCACGAGAACTCTGATCATCTCTGCTCAGTACGACACACCTCTTCGATGAGGTAGCTGTCTTGGTCTGGGATTCCAGCCACGGGCCCCTGATGGGCATGTGCTACATGGAGTCCAAAGACGGTGGTCAATGTTCTGACCTAACGCAAGTACTGCCCCCCTTTCCTGTTACTTCGGTGCCCACAAAGGCTGAGGGCCTGTCTCCCACAGCAACATTCGGTGAAGCCAATCCGATACCCTTAGGTGTTATTCTCGCCTCCCTCAGGACAACTTTCAGGTCCTTTAGGCACAGCTCCAAGCGGTTATACATCAGGCATGGCTTCAACTTAATAGGGCTTTAATGGCACCTCCTTCCGGAAGTGTGAGCCGCTCCTCAAAGCCGGACTGCAGACTCACATGGTTCTGCCGCTACCCCAAGGGGTTTCAGATTCTTAGGGCAGGTCTGATCGTGCTGTGGGTAGTGGCCTGTAGAGTGGAGGCTGCTGCCCCCGCCAAGCACATTGTGGGATAACCTTATAGCCAAGTCAGTAACCCCCCCCCCTTCGGTATGAGAACATGACCACGTTATTCATTCTCCGTCCTCTTGAAATTGGAAGGTCATGTCATGTGTCAGTATGTTCGCGCTCCAGAGTCAGTGTTACAACATCTGGTTCTGGGTCCACCATGTGCCGGGTTAGACAAACCCAATTGTTGATGCCTTGTCGTGAAATTAGGTCAACATCTTCCGGGCCTTAGCCCCGTGTGTGCTCCATTCCCAGATCCCATCCTTGCAGTACAATGGGCGACCGGGATACTGAAACCAGGCATGCCAGCCTGCATTCCAGGGCTCTCCGTACAGGAGCCGCCTGTGACTGAGCAGGTGGGGTGTGCCGCGCATTAGGCAAAGCTTCAGCATTAGGATTCATGACCCCTATCTATAGATCAGTGGCCGCATTTCGCGCCTCCTTAAGGAACAACAGACTATTTGGGACCATAAGTCGCAAGCTAGCCATTTAGCCTTCTGGCCCACAACGGTGGGATTCACTGACTCCATGTCAGATTTTGGGTCCAGCGGGCAAGATAGTGTTGGGCACAGATGTTGCCTGCATTAGTAATTTAACCACCCTCTCTCTCTGGATACCCCCTTTCGGGCTCCGGGGGTAATGGCCCTCCATTTGAGCTTTCCTATAAGATGTTTCCCTGTTCCATGTAGCAGCCTTAACGGTATGCAGGGTTGGTCTGGGCTCACAAGGCCAACTTGTCCCGGAGGCCCTTGATTTGCTTCAAGGTACATGTCTGGCCCAATGTAACCCATTTACATATTTGGTGTTCAAACTGATCGGTATGGCAAGGGCACGGCAGTGGCCCACGGCCAAACGCAAGTCAACAGATTATGCTCTGTCGGCAGCTTATGGGTTTTATGGAATGCCACGATTCTGAGGAGGGGCCTCTGCTTTTATCACTTCAACGGTTTACTGTTGACTTAAGGGCAATTGGGCAGTTTCTACATTAGCTTTACCCCGCTAGCCCTAGGTAATTTGCGGTTCAGAACCCACTGTTGTTACATTGAAGCAGTCACCATGGTAGCCGCTGGAGGTTCCTCTCTCAGGCATGTTATGGCATTTTGAAAATGGGGCTTCACAGCGTTTCAACCTGCGTTCATGAGTTGTCCGCTTCTTCCTGACACAATTTTCGTTTTGCTTGCCCTAATGTGTTTATTCCTTAGACCAGCAGACTCGTCGTACGCCAGTACGGGTGCTCTTATATGGGCACGTTATGATGTCTGGAGCTGCATGAAGGGCTTGTATGTCGTCTTCAGACTTCAGCTTCTGTCACCCTGTCACATTAAAATCCAGTGGCGCCATAGATGTGGCATACGGTGGGAGTCCCCTCCTCACTCTGTCCCACCAAAGTTTGTCAGTCTTCCTCCGCAGGTCCAGGTGCTGCACAATGAAAGGAATGACTTCGGTGGTAAGCCAGGCGATGACCTGATCAAACAGGCCTTGGTTGAGATGCAGGTGGTCCGGCATGCCTGGCCGGAAGTAGCCTATTGCATCCCTCACTGCTCCCATGGATCAATGGGAAGGAATGGAATGACGTTGCCAGTAGCAGGGCACGTCTGAAAGTGCATGGAGAAATGGCTTATGGCCATGTGAATGAGGTGATGGATGCACCACCCGCCAGGGAATTCTGTGGACACGGAGGGAGCGTTACAGGTAGGACGGTGTCTGCCTGTCTCAGTTAGTGAATAACATATGTCTGTCTGATCTGCAAAGGGGCCTGCATGAAGTTCTTCTGCGCAGGTGGGGGGAATTTCACAAGCTCTAGGCTTGTGACTCCTGTGGTGGCTAGGACGGGCAAAAACAGGAAAGTAGGGATGGTGTGCATGCAGAGGCACCTTATGGTGACAGGTGACACCTGAGGCCCCCCGAATGGGTTGTGCGGCTCGGCGGGGGGATAAGGGTTGCCTGGGAGACCAACCCTACTCACTCACCCAGGTGTTGTGCGGCAACGGGTTGGGGGTGACACCGGAAGGTCTACCTCCCCCAGAAGGGGCAGTCCGGAGGGATGGCGAGATCACCACCACCCCTCAGGCTGGGTATGTTTTCACCCAAGAAGTGTCAGCTAGCCACTGACACAGTTAGATGCCCGTCCTAGTTACCCCTTTGCAGCTATTTCAATAAATGTGGCCCAATTTTCAACCCAAGCTTGTTGTCTGCGTCTTATTTAACCCATCTCCACTCGCAAGTGCCCTCAACCCGGCGCCAGCTTGTCTGGCCGAAAGGGGGGGGCCATTGCGGGCGGGTGGGGTGACAAGACCTAGGGGCCTCTGATTGGTGCACCCCAGTGGCACCACCATGCAAGGAGGGGCAGGCTGAGTTGCCTTAAACTCAGCCTCCCTCCCAATCTCAGCTCTCTGGCTCGACGCAGCTCCCTCCCACCCTCCCCTAAGCAGTGTGGGTTTATTACCAGTTGCCCTTTGGGAACCATGTAGGAATTTTTTGGCTCACAGTTCAGTTGGCCTATTACTGTGCATCTTTTTTGCCTACGTCACACTGTTTTGTGCGTCGAGTGTGTCCTGTAAGGGAACATGGTCTTTATTATCGGTCACATTCCAGTTGGCAGCTAGGACGGGCAAAAACAGGAAAGTAGGGATGATGTGCATGCAGAGGCACCTTATGGTGACAGGTGACGCCTGAGGCCCCCCGAATGGGTTGTGCAGCTCGGCAGGGGGATAAGGGTTGCCTGGGAGACCAACCCTACTCACTCACCCAGGTGTTGTGCGGCACCAGGTTGGGGGTGACACCGGAAGGTCTACCTCCCCCAGAAAGGGCAGTCCGGAGGGATGGCGAGATCACCGCCACCCCTCAGGCTGGGTATGTTTTCGCCCAAGAAGTGCCAGCTAGCCGCTGACACAGTTAGATGCCCGTCCTAGTTACCCCTTTGCAGCTGTTTCAATAAATGTGGCCCAATTTTCAACCCAAGCTTGTTGTCTGCGTCTTCTTTAACCCTTCTCCGCTCGCAATTAGAAAAGCCTATAGTTAATATATTGGCTACTCTAGAAATAATGTGGAATGTTACAGCTGATGCAATATCAGGACTTCAGAAAAAAGTAAAAGACTTGTCTCAGATAACCTTAGAAAACAGATTGGCTCTTAATTTTTTATTGGCAGTGCAAGGAGGAGTTTGTGCCGTAATCAATTCCTCATGTTGTGGTTTTATTGATAGATCCAACCAAATTCAGACAGATGTAAATACTGTCAATGGTGAATTAAAAATCTTCCATAAAATAGCAGAAGAGAAAGTTCTTGAAGAATGGGACTTGTGGTCCTGGTTAACTGGACCATTAGGAGAAGTAGGAAAGCAGATCCTCAAAGGAATTGTTAAGATGTTATTAATTTTTGTTTGCTTCTACCCGTGCTTCCTTATAACCAATTGCAGCATTTCCTGCATAATGAAAAGAGCTAAACAAACAGTGAACCAAGTGGGGGCGGAGCAAATGGTATTGCAAGAATACCAACAAATAGAGCGAAGTCTGGAAGGGGAAAATATAGAAGTCATAGATATAATTAATATTGAGGCAGGAGAGTGAAGATGATAGCTTCAAATGAGAGAATGTAGAGGCAAGAAATAAAGGGAAATAATGGTTCAAACTTCAGTGCTTTGGTTCAGGCTGTACGGGCTGCTTGGCCTTGTTGCTGAAAAGGCAGTTTGCAGTGAGGGGGGTAAAGGGTGAGGGATATGCTAATGTTATAGAAATTTCAGCTTTAATATGTCTAGTTTAGCTTAAGCTGTTGTATGTAGCTAGATTTTTGTGTGCGTTTTACCTCTGTGTGAGATTGTCATGCTAAACAAAGACACAGTGCCTTATCAGAGACTCAGGAATGCCAAGAAAGTATTTACGTTAGAATTCATGACTACCTCTCTGCTACCTCTCTCTGAGCATGTCTATGTGAAAGGTGTTGCCTGTTTCTTGTCTCCTATCCCTGGTAGTCTTCCAGTCTACCAGGGATAGGACACATTTTTTGTAAGACTAACAGTGGAGTGAGATGCTTTATGTTAAACATGTATTTTTAAAAGGAAGAAGTACAAAATGTGGTTAGCAGCTGTTAGCAGCTGGGTGGCAAACGAGTTGAGAAAGAGTTGTCTGGTGCTGATAAGCGTATTTTCGTGACTGTTTGCTTGACCCCTCCTATAACTTGCTGACCCCTTCTATATTTTTTGCTGATGCTGCATTTATTCAGTTAATCCATATGTTTATCCATAGCTTGCAAGATTATGTAATATGCTGCGTATGAAATGTTGAAGAAAGCCTTGTACTGTCTCTGAAGGAATTGTACTCCAAAACAGAATTGTGGTTTAATTTCTACAGCAATGGGAGTTGTGATGAACCCCTATTTCTGATACAGCTCCACAGTGTCCCCCAGAACATCCAGTTAGTTGGCACCCTGTTGAATAGATTTATCTCATCTTATCTCTTTTTTGCCATCCAAAACACAACCAAAACCTTAATGCTTTAAAACACAACCAAAACCTTAATGCTTTAAACACACACACACACACACACACACACACACAGATTGAGTGGCTCAAACCAGCTTGGGCTTTTGAGATGAAATTTACAGCAATTAAAAAGGTAGGTCCAGCCACTAGGTAATTTGCTGGCTAGACCATTGATATCAGACATAGTGGCTATCATGTCATTTGGCTGAACAAATCTTCTCTGCTAAGGGGCTGGCTTTTACTGAAGTGGGATCCCCATAAAAGTTAATCCAGTCCTTGTAGAGTTTTCCATATATCATCTAACTGGATGCCAAGATGCTCTCTCTCAGACCATCCTCTCTGCAATAAACTCTGCATATGCTCTGGGAACCAACTCTTCTCAAGTAGAAAACATGTTACTAGATTAGTTATATTGACATTATTGATTTTATTTGGAATTCTGTGGAAGTGTATGATTGCTGCCTTCCCTTTGTTTCTCCCGTTTGTTCCCCCCTTTCCCCCAAATAAACTCCTTTTTATATCTGGACGTTTGGCTGTGTTGTTTTAAAAGGGATTGCTCACGAAACTCTTCCCTACATGAAAGACCACATGGTCACAAACTTGCCTCTTGTGGTTTTAGGATTTTTTAAAGGGTTTTGTTAAATTTGATGTCTCTTGGTTTGGGGAAGCAAAGTCCAAAACCTTTCTTGTTATCTTTTCCTGCAGCTGGGCTGAAGGGAAGGGGTCCTTTGCAATAGGGCTAAGAAACTCCCCAAGCAACTGGATAGGCTAGGGTATGTCAAGAAGTCCATCCTGACTGGTCATAGCTTATCAGAAATTATTTTCCTGGGGAACCCTTGTAAATAAGGGGTCCACTAGGAGGAAAAAGTATTCCCACCCCACCCCAGTTTCATAACAGAGTTGCAGGCCAAAACATCTGGAGGGCCACAAGTTGCCCTCTTCTGGTTTAAAGCTTTAAACCATCTTTGCTGCCATTGCAGCGAAGCAGTGGCAACACAGACCTTTTCCATGGTCACTCTGCCTACAGTGCTTCTCTCTGAGGAAGGATCCCTGCATCAGAGAGAGGCATGAACACTCTGGAATCCAGGGAGGGCAGACTTGAAGGCAGCAGATGGGGGATGCATCTTTGCTGGTCCCAGGCACTCCATCCTCCCAATCTGGATTTGGGACTGAAACACCCATGAAAAGTGTGGGTGCATGGAGGGTAAGCTAGCACAATTAGTGACATTGCACAGCATCATGACTGATCACAGGGCACATCAGATAAGGCATCAGCTTGAGCTTCCAATTTCCTGGTTTGTGGGGCTTGGACCAACATGAGATAGCCTTATTGTCTGGTCTTTTAAACTGGCAGGTATTTTGATGATTGAATGTCCTTGATTTTTGAAAAACAAATGTCTCCCCAAGGGGTGTGTGTGCGTGATATTGATATATATATATATATATATATATATATATATATATACACACACATACATACACACACACACACACACGTACACACGTCTGTCTGTCTGTCTCTTTCTCTCTCTGTCTTTACAATCAGAGGTACAGTGCTTCTGAACATTGAGGTCCTAATGTGAATATAAGAAGAGCCATGCTGGATAAGACCAAGGGTCTAGCATTCTGTTCACATGGTGGCCAACCAGCTTCCCATGAGGAACTCTCAAGCAGGACATGAGTGCATTGCAACAGCACCCTCCTGTCCGTGTTCCCCAGCAACTGGTGTAAATAGGCATACTGACTCTGATACTGGAGATAGCTACAGCCATCCTAACTAGTAGCCCCTGATACCCTTATCTTCCATGAATTTGGCCAATGCCCCTTTAAAGCCATCCAAATTAGTGGCCATCACTACATCTTGTGGCAACTAATTCCGTAGTTTAACTGCGTGCTGTGTGAAGAAGTGCTTACTTTTACTTGTCCTGAATCTGCCACCAATCAGCTTCATGGGATGACCCTGGGTTCTAGTATTATGAGAAAGGTAGAAAAATGTCTCCCTATCCACCTCCTTTAACCATGCATAACACCACTATCATACAGTGGAGGCCAGTGGACAGTCTGAATGGTGGGATGGAGGGCAAGTCAGCAGAGGCATAGCCAAGGGGTCATGAGAGGCCGAACCAAGGGGGATCAGTGGATGAGGAGTAGTCTTTGAATCCCCGACTCATTCCACAGAAGGAGAAACCTGAGGCACAAAATATGCAAATGTGGTGGGAGGAGAATCACATAACCACACGAACGTATTCCTTTGCATCCACATTTTCCTGTTCTAGCAATAACTCCCATTTCACAGAGGGTCAGGTGACTTTAAGATGATGAATGGGAGCAGAGAGTCCACACAGCCATAATAACAATGATAATTAAAATAAGATGTGAAACTAGGAATATACGAAAATTCTGCCACGGATCTCAGGGAGGCTGAATGTCAGCATATTCGGCCCCCCGAAATCGGTGGCGGAACTGCCTGCCACCCCCCCGCCACCCCCCGGGACGGGACTTACCTTGGGCGGATCTTCCTGGCGGCAGCGGCTCCGGGGGCGGTGGCGGCGGCAGCGGCCGGTCTTCCAACTGGCTGCCGCCATTTCCAGGTAAAAAAAAACAAAACGTGATAGGCTACGTAAAGATTTACGTAGCCTATCACGGCTAGATTTAAAAAAAACACCGTGATAGGCTACGTAAATCTTTACGTAGCCTATCACGGCTGACTGCAGGGACGCAAACGGCGGCGGCTACGGCCGCTGCCATTTGCGTCCCTGCTAGCCAGTGGCCGGATGTCCGGCTGCTGGCAGAGCCGGCCAGCAGCTCTGCAGAATCACTGTGGAGCACAGCCGGCCGGCCAGGATTCCGGGGGTGGGGAGGAACGGAGCGCCTCCCCCCCGGCAAGGATTCCGGGGGGAGGGACGGAACACCTCCCCCCCCACCATCAGCATAATCCCCGAAAGGTAAGTGATTTTTGTACATCCCTATGTGATACTCTCAGAGCCGCATAGAAAAGCAGCATTTGGAACATCGGAACAAGTTCTGAAAGCCTCCCAACATCCATGCTTTTGTTCTGAAAGCATCCAAAAATCCATCACAAAGCATCCACCAGAGCAGGCCTACTCAGAAGCAGCACAGTACAAAAATATTTCTTTCTTTCTTTCTTTCTTTCTTTCTTTCTTTCTTTCTTTCTTTCCTTCTTTCTTTGATTTCTGTACCACCCAGTAGCCAAAGCTCCCCAGGTTATGCAGATATTACCAGTAAGAAGTAAGGACTGGACTGCTCACGACAAAGTATAGGCATCCCTTTATATGTAATGATAATAATGATGATTATGTCCCTTGGAAGCCAGCAGGAGCCATTTGCAACCCCCCTCCCCACTTTCACACATACACAAAAACACCCTAAACCATAACATCAGTGATAATGATCATAATTAAAATAACACGTGATATTCTCAGAATCACACAGAAAAGCAGCCTTTGGAATACAGGACCAGGTTCACACCCCTGCCTCACCAATCCATGGTGTACAACTGTTTGCACTTGTACAATTAAAAAATAATAGTACTCTGAGCATGTGTAGTTTTATACTTTAAATTCACTCAAATTATATCACAACTATGACTGCAGAAATAAAATGGAGCTTGCTTCTGCTATCCTGATGCTTCAGGACAGCAGGAACACATTTACTTCAGAATCAGCACCATTTTCTGGTAGAAAAAGATAATCTATTTCAAAAATAAAATGTTTTTTTTTTTGAAAAAATGTGCATTTGTTTGTATTTATTTATCCTGTAAACTCTAACCTTATAAGTTCTACCCTTAAAGGCAGCCTAAAAATTAGATTCCAGCAGGCTGTGCTGAGGGAGATGAGAGTGAGAAGCAGCACTGAAAAGCTGTCTGGGGAATGCTGGAAGTTGTAGAACGTATTTCTGCCTAAATGTGCCTAGGACTGCATCCTATTTTTTTCCCCTCATCCCTCCCTATTCTTTTTTCCTTGTGTGTCATGTCTTTTTAGATTGTAAGCCAGCAGGCAGGAATTGCCTTCACTTACTGTTTATTTGAGTTCAATGTGCATGTGGTTTGTTGGGTTGTAAACTTGACTTGTCTGAAGCCTATAGCATGTTTGATTTGATGATCCTCCTTTTGCACTGTGTTCTTGTATGCACCATGCAATGTGTAATGAGAAACAGCTATGCCACATGGCTTCTCCATCTTGGCTCTGTGTTTCCTCCTCCCTCCCAATCCCCTCTCCTTTTGTGTTATGTATTTTAGAATGTAAGCCTGTGGACAGGGGCTGTCTTGTTTCCTACCTTTGTAAGTCATCTTGGGAGACTTTTGAGCTAAGGGCATTTCTACACCTGCCTAAAATCCTGCATTTAAAACGGGGCTTTCTGCTTCCGTTTTAAATGCAGAATCACAACTGTCTCTTTACACGTGCCCCTTCTCCCTCACGCCCCTTCTCCCTCCCTCCTTCTCCCTGTATCTGCGTTTTCCATTTTCTTTCATTGATCTCGCTCCTCTTCTTCCCTCCTTAACTCTTTTCACGGAGGAAACTGAAGCGTAACACAATAGGGTAATTTGATAGCTCATTATCATTATCATGTTTTCAGTGCCAAAACTGCGTGACCAAGTATTTATTTTATTTTTTTCTGTTAACTGCCCTTTCTCCTTTAGTCTTTAACCAATCTTCCTGAAATGTTCAAGTTATGTAAAATGGACATTTCTGTCTGGCACATGTGATTTTCAGGAAGATTGGTGAAACTCTTTTGATTTTATTAAGGTTAGAATAACTCATCCCTCTGATTTTCATTTATCATGGCAGAATCCTTTTTTGACTGATCAGGTTATCTATTGGACGCACAACTGTGCCTACAATAGATCTATTGGAGGCACCAATAATAACACATCGGTTAATGGCACAGCCTTTAATAGCTGTAACATCACAGCATTTTGGAGCTTGAGTGAATGTGGGAAGCCATTAACAAAACATACTAACCAAAAGGTTTTTTGATGATTGAATTACATCTTTATACGCATGCATATGTGCTCTGACAGAGGACAGGAAGGCCCGGCGTGCTACGGTCCATGGGGTCACAAAGAGTCGGACACGACTGAACAACAACAACAAATGTGCTCTGAAAGCATGCAGCTGACAAATAGCAGGTTCAGACATTATTAGAAGCCATTGATAAGTGCAAGGTTTCTTTTATATGAGCAATCTAATGTCCAGGAAGGTAAAATTACAGCAGCTGTTTCCACAAAAAGCAATTCCCAGTGATCAAAGAAGCTGCTGATGTGAGTGAATACTTTCCCTGAGACGTCACTCATGCAAATAGACCTCCCACAATAATTTGCACTTCAGCTGACTAACAATGTCTCAAGTGTTTTACTGGTAGGTGAGTTAATTGTTATGCTTATGAGTATATTTTGATGATAGCAATCATGAGATAAAGTAGAGTGATTTTGGTAAAGTGCTTATCACAAGGTGGTGGGGTGAGGGAAAGGCCCGAGAATTAATACCTTATTTACATAGGGAGTACGTGTCACATTCTAGCTGGCCCTTACCTGTTAAAAAAGCAACTTCCATGCTCTCTGATGTTCAGAAGCAGAATGGTCCTGTCCAGCATGGGGCACATCGTCCTGAGAAAATGTATTTGCCATCTCACCCTCTTCCTTCTTGCCACTACAGTGTTCAGTACACCACCCGAGGATGGGAAAACTCAAGAGCCTGAAGGGGACAATGATGCCTTCCCTCCGCTATGGCAACTTGCGCCTGGAAACTTAGAAGGTTACCCTACACAAGGCAACAGAATTGTTATCAACCCCTGGAGCTACTTAGAGAGATTGGGAATATATAAGTCCTTGCTTAACTCCACTGCTAAATATTTTACTAGGCTTGGATCCAGTGAAGACAGCAATATTCTATGGGGACTGCCCTTGCAGCATGGGTGGCAATACAAAACAGGTATGAATAATTGCCTTACAGTCTAAGCCTTGAAGAATGAAATCTGTCTGTGTTTGTTGTTCTAACAGGAAGGAGAATTTGGACCTTCTGGCTTTAAAATAGAGGTTGGGGCTTTTTACTATGCATTATAAGGCAAAAATGACATCCTCCACCCCGTATTTGCCATGGAGTATAGATATCAGCAAGGGATCATATGCAGAGATTTTTTTTAATTATTTAAAACATTTGTATCCCACTCTATATCATTAAGATCTCAGGGTGGAGTATAGATAAAATCAATTCAAACAGCATAAAACAATAAATGATTTAAACAGCTAAAAAATATTAAACCATTAAACAAGCTAATACCGATTAAATTCTAAAACAATAAAACAGTTAAAACAGTGTGCTACTTTAGGTAATGCATTTAGCCTTCAAAGGCTTTGGTAAAAAGCCATGTTTTTACTTGGCACTGAAATAAAACCAATGTACGCACCCATTGGGCCTCCAAGGGGAGGGTATTCCACACCCGGGGTGCCACAGCAGAGAAGGCCCTCTCCCACGTCCCACCATGGTATATGTCTCACACTGGTGGGACACAGAGGAGGGCCCGTCCAACAGATCTCAGTCCTCGGGTAGGCACATATAGGGAGAGGCGCTCCCTCAAATATCGGGGTCCCAAGCCACTTAGGGCTTTAAATGTCATCACCAGAACCTTGAATTCTGACCGGAAGCGTATTGGCAGTCAGTGCAATTCCTTAAAAACTGGTGTTATATGGTCTTTACGAGATGTTCCGGTCTGCAGTCTAGCTGCTGCATTTTGCACTAGCTGCAACTTCCGAGTCATCTTCAAGGGCAGCCCCAGGTAAAGTGCATTGCAGTAGTCTAATTGGGAAGTTACCAGCACATGTACTACTGTGGCTAGGTTATCCCTGTCCAGGAAAGGCCGTAGCTGGCAGATCAGCCGAAGCTGGCCCCAAGTACTCTGGGCCATGGAGTCCACCTGGGACTCCACTGACAGGAATGGATTTCGGAGTGCTCCCAAGCTGTGCACCTGCTCTTTCAGGGGGAGTGCAACCCCATTCAGGACAAGTCGCTTACTCAATTCCCGGACTTGGGAACCACCAATCCACAGAACCTCCGCCTTGTCAGGACTTAGCTTCAGTTTACTGGCCCACATTCAGCCCATTATAGCCTCCGGGCACCGGCCCAGCACCTTCACCGCCTCAGCCGACTCCGATGACAAGGAGACATAGAGCTGAGTAGCATCAGCGTACTGGTGACACCCCATCCCAAAACTCCTAATGACCTCACCCAACAGCTTCATATAGATGTTAAACAGCATGGGGGATAGAATAGAACCCTTTGGCATCCCACAGCTTAATAGTCATAGGGTAGAACAGGAATCCCCCAGTACCACTCTCTGGAATTGGCCTTGCAGATAGGAGTGGACCCACCGTAACACAGTGCCCCCAGCTCCCATGCTGCAGAGCCGATACAGTAAGATACCATGATCAATGGTATCGAAAGCCACTGAGAGACCCAGGAATATCAACAGGGTAGCACTCCACCTGCCTTTCACCCAGTGTAGGTCATCAGTCAGAGCAACCAGTGCCGTTTCAGTGACATACCCTGGCCTGAAATCAGACTGAAATGGGTCCAGATAATCAGTTTCCTCCAAGAACATCTGATGCTTAACCCTTCCCATGTCTGCCAATTGTCCCCTGCAAATTCCCTTTTTAAATTGATTTCAAGACTGAGGTTAGTAAGCCCAGCTAGGGGATATCATCAGGCTGGGCCTGAAATCCTATACCCAGTTCTGGGAGTAAGCCCCAGTGAACTCAATGGAACTAACTTCTGAGTAAACATGGATAGCTTCCATCAGGGTTTCATCAGGCCCCTTCTTTGCAGATCTTCAGGAGGGCTCTGAAGACCCACCTGTTATCACTGGCCTTCCCATAATCTGCGGACTGCAGGTTTTATTGGGGCAATCTGTTTTTATAGTGTTTTATAGTATTTCATTGTATATTTCTTTGTCTATTGATATGTTTTTTTAATCCTGTACACCACCTTGAGAGGGCTTTACCCTTAAAGGAGGCCTGAAAATCATTTTGAATATATAAAAATACAGATATACATACAGGACTGCATTGTGAGGCATATTTGCAGAGAAAAATTGGCAGGCATGGGAAATGTTAAAGTATACATAGCTCTTCAACTCACTGATTCTTCATTGCAAATTCCCCCCTCACATTTCTTTTGCCTCAGGCAAACGTGGGTATGGCAATCAGTGTCATTCTCCCGCGCACACTCCCTCCTACCTAGAACTCTATTAAGGTTAAAGTTTAAGTTGGAAGGGTGTGTTTCCCATGTAGTATCTGTTTTTGCAAAAAAAAAAACCCTTAATTACAAACCTTTGGTGGTCATCTTCACAGCCCTATGATATTCTGAGGACAGAAAGCAGAGCCTTCAAAAAGACCTTATGGCTTTATCCTATTGGACTCATCCAATTTGTTTACCAAGAACGAGAGGAGGCATATTTAATCTTCATTTTAAGGAATTAAGGGTGCAATCCTATGCAGTTTTAGATAGAAAAAAGTCCTACAATTCCCAGCATTCCCAGGGAATACTGAGGGTTGTAGGACTTTTTTCTGTCTAAAACTGCATAGCATTGCACCCTAAATACATTGTCATACTTGTTCATATAAAATTATGCAAGGACACATTTCTTCCCGTTTGTAATGAGTGTGATGAGAGAGCTATGATTGCTGCCAGATGTTTTTACATCATGCCAGACGTTATCCTGCATTAGGTTTCTTTCATGGTTTCCCTATGGGCAACTAGTACTGCCTATGTCTGTTGTGATCCTTAATCAGCCCTTATATTGTCCATTGAGTAGAGTGGCAGGCCTCCCCAATGCCCAATTGGTCTTCCGCTCACCTAGGTTTGGACTTCACAAAAAATAGCAAGCTTACCTTCACGTTTCAAGCATCCTTCGATGCCAGCGTTAAAAGTTCTAACTGGAATATCCAAAACAAACTTCCCCGAGTCAAAGGTTTCTTCCATCCAGGACCTTGAGCTTCCATTTGCTTCTCAAACCCTCCTACCGCAAAAGGCAGGACCGCTGGGAAATGGGAAGAATCCAGCAGGGCAGCACTATGAGAAATGGTGTTCCTGACTCACAGTTCTATGATATTCTAGAAACAGTAATTAAGAACACTCACAAATTTATTTGAGGTATGCTCCTCCCTCCATATGGGTTTGAGAGACCCCAAGATAATAATAACAACATAAATTGGGCTCACCCTTTAAAATAACTAGGTAGGCTGTGCTTGCCCTAAATTCCACTCCTGCAGCTCTTAAGCCATCTCTAGATGAGGTAAAATCCAGCACCCTTACCAGGGCTTCTGCTTCCGGATTCTTTGCACAATTAAGATGTGCTCCTTTACACAGGCTGACACAGGTTGTTTTGCGGGTATTCTCTTTCTCGGCAAATTCTATATGTTCCATTATACAGTAACTTGATGGTGTTGCGGTATAGTGGAATTGCGCATTTTCACGAGGCTTCTATGGTGAGATATTGCGGGATAGAGAGAAAATACTAGACTTTCCTCATCATGAAAAAAACCACAATAATGGTTACAAACAGCTGGAGAGGCCCGTTATCCCAAGATTCAGGATATCCCTATCTATAAACAGCAATAGGCCATCCCATTTTACCGGACAAAGAATTAAAGATATTTGCAAGGCATTAGGTATTCAACAGAATTTCCATTGCCTCTCCCATCCACAATCAGCAGGAGCTGTAGAGAGACAAAATGGAGTTTTAAAGAATAAATTGGCAAAAATCGGTGCTGAAACTGGATTAAAATGGCCTGATGCTTTACCAATTGCACTCATGAGTATGAAGTCAAATGCCAGTAAAAAGACTGGATTGTCTCCACACGAACTATTAATGGGTAAGCCAATGTGGTGGGTACCTTGTTCCCCACCTGCAACCTCCCATCTACAGCATACATCTGATCTGCTTGATGATACTCCATGGAACTATTGCAATGCCTTAATGAAGTATGTCAAGGCATTTCATTCACAGGTACAGGTGGCACTTTCCAAGGAACCAGAAGAAGCGTGCCATCCACGTGATTGGGTTCAAAAAGTACACCAAAAGAAAACATTATTAGAACCTTGTTGGAAAGGTCCCAACCACATCTTACTAACAACTAACACCGCTGTGAAGTGTCAAAGACTCCAGATGTGGATTCATGCATCTCAATGCAAGAAAATTCCATCACCAGAAGAAAAGACTGAGGCCATAATAAAGCCTCCTACGATTCAGGGTGATTTTTGTGTTAGTACCTTCTCCCCTAAAGCAGAAGAATATATTCCAGGACATCAATACAATCTACATCCATGATGCAGCAAGGAGAAGAAGTCCTAGAAGCTTTTTCCTCCACGTTCCGGCCTCCACCAAATCGAAGAAGGAATTCCTGTGGAACCAGATTCTCCTGAAAGATCCAGGGTGCAAAGGAACTGGATCATATGAATGCTGCCCTCTGGACGAACTATACCACAACCTCAGTCCCGTGCACTGCCCCTCAGTCCACTGGGAAACCTTGGCCCAGAGAGAGAAGAAAGACTTTGGCTGTGCTCCTGGAATTGGTTATTTGTGTTATTTCTGTGGATAACATTGATTTTCTTTGCTGTTAAGTGGGCTACAGATTAATCACAATATGGCTGATCTATCAGTCAGAATTAGAGAAGCAGCCACATTAAGGAAATGGATGTTGCTATCAATATGGTTTATATGTGTAAAAGTGTTATTATTAGGGCTGTACACAGACCCCCCGATCTGCTTCGGATTATCCCTATCTGCCTCGGATTGATTCTCCCCCCCCCCCTGCTTCGACTCAGGTCTGAATCTGAAGTGAGATTCGGATATCCGGATTGCCCATTTTTGAAAGATTGCACTGTTACACACACACACACACACACACACACCCCAGAATAAATCCTTCTCCATACTGACCTAACCCATTTGTGGCTGTCTCTGCTCAAATTCCTATAATATTTCCCTTGTAGTGTTTTTCCTTTGTTCCATGGGATTTCATGCATCCTCTAATTTCTCCCCTTTGAATTTCTGTTCTCCCTCTTTTTTGCACGACAATGTGCACATAACAGACACACCATCCAGATAATTCAGTCTTACCATTGTGTAAACAAATCTTGTAAACAGACATTGAAGAGTTCCTTTCACTTTCCAAGCTGCTTTCTAGGAATGTTTATAGCAGGGGTGGAAACTTGTGGCCCTCCAGATGTTTCAACCAACAACTCATCCCTCACCATTGGCTATGAGTGTCTCTACATTAAGCAACCCCACCCCACCCCCGCTCTTTTCTTTGTGGGGTTATGATGGACTCCTTTACATGGCAGACACATGGTTCGAACTGAGGGAGTGCCTCCCTCCTTCCCTGGCATGTGTGTAAAGGAGCAGGGTGGGGGTGGTGGAAGGAGTCTGGTTTTCATCGGTTAACTTGTGCTGTACTGTTTCCTTCAGCCCCCAGGAAAGAGACGACTTACTTCTACGTACACATAAGATTGTGCTGTAGGTCTGCAATCCTAGACACACTTACTTGGGAATAAGCCCCAATGAACGTAATGGGGTGTTCTGAATCAACAGAGGATGTTGATTGTGAGCTTGGTGGGGTGAGGAGTCAGATCTGTCTCCCTTCATTGCAAGGAGGCATTTTACCCTCTTTTCCGTCTGATCAGCCTGTGATCAAAAAATGTGCTCAAGCATTTACATGGCAGACACATGGTTTGAATTGAGGAAAGTCTTTCCTCAGCAAGTTCATAGCACTACACCGGCATTACACACTGCCGATATGGAGCCATTAACTTTTATTACTGGTGTATCTCTGATCTTCTTGAAAGCCGGATAAAGGGCAAAATGTGCGGACGGCATCCTGGAGGTTGACAACATCATATAAAGAACACAGAAACCTCTGTGAGTGACTAGTCATGAGCGTGCAATAAATCGCTCATGTAGAGATGCCCTATGCTGGCTGGAGCTTATGAGAGTTGTAGGCCAAAACATCTGGAGGACCACAGAATGCTCATCCCTGCTGTATAAGATAGCGACAACACGGACACCTCTCATAGTGTTCTGTTTTGGAATAGTCATAGCGGCCCTTTGGGGAAATGAAAGATAATCACGCATGGTTTTGGTGTGGAATATGTGTCAATGGGCAAATGGCTTGATACATTGTAAAAGACCCCCAATGCTCAATGAGCCCTAACTGTCTAAATGGGATGGTCTTGCGCAGCATGGGGTATGTTTCTGAGAGGCAACGCTTTCCCAACTTCTCCAGCAGGTCTCATCCAGTGCTTGCAGAAACACAAACTCGGACGCCTCAGAGCAGGGTGCCAGGGCCCGGCTTCAGCACACCAGTGGGCCTTGTAAGTTATAGCCAGGATTTGATTCGAAGCAGCCTGGAAGAGCTTGGCCTGTTCAGCTACTACAATGTCAGAACCTGTGTGAACTTATCTCTGTCAGTGTTCACAGCGCAGAGCCGGGGGGAGTCACCCAACTCCCTGTCCGCCTGCTGGTCTGGCCTTGGCAGGCTGATACACCCAGAATCCCAAGTCCCTCTCTTTCTCTAACTCATGATGCAGGCTGCAATCCTATACTGACTCTGAGCTGAATGGGGCTTACATCTGAGTAAACATGTATAGGCTTGTGCTGTTAGGCTGTAATCCTATGTGTATTTCCATGGGAGTAAGCCCAACGTAACAGAGTAGGACTTACTTTCGGATAAACATGGATAGGCTTGCACTACATATAAATCATTTACCATATCAGTTCAAAGTATATGGAGCTGTGATGTAATTGGATTGTTAATTTTTTGTTTAAACATAATTTTTATTCCAATAGGTTAAATCCAGTGTTGTGCAAGCAAATGTCTAGTCACGCAGTGGAACTCTCCCTGCCTCTCCTGCCCCTTGAAGGGCTCCCATGACCTATCAAATCTGGTCTACAGGATCCCCTTACCCTCTGGAGAAGATTTTGGTCCACTGCAAAGGGGATAGAAATCCATTCTGCTGATGGACGCTGCACTCAGTGGGAGATGCAATTTGGATACAACCCTATAATATGTATAGCATTTATCCACCTTATCTGACCATTTGCAACAGGATAAGCCATTCTAGAAACATGCGGCTGAGGTCAATAGGTAGATCTTGTTTCTTTTCCAAACAGAAGCCAGTCATATTCCTTGGACTGCAGCCTCCTTATGTCAAGATGGATGAAAAGAATTATAGCAGCCCCTCTCTTACGAGCACAGCCAAGGGCAATTGATAGGTCTTGTTCTCCTTCCAAACAAAAGTAAAATCAATTAATTATGAAATACATCTGCCATTCTATTCAGCAATTGTCAAGATCAAAACATCATAAACAAACAGCAGTTCTTCTCTTAGCAAAATCCTGTGTCAAATGTAAAAATGCTTGGTCATTTAGACGAATACAATGGTATGTAATACCCTATTGGATTTCCTTCCAGGCAGACTAGCAGATCCCAGTAATGCCACAACATGTGGCCGTAAAGATGGAGACAATTTGTGCATATCCGTGCAGAGCTGGTGGGCTTGTAAGTATATGTTCATCATGTTCATGAAATGCCGCTTAGTCTCCAGAGTAATTCAGAATTTGCCATCCAATAGGACTTCGATAATGCCAAGTCAATTTACTATTACCTGACTTAACTGAGGAAGCTCTCATCATAGCACACATTTAATAGCAATTGCACCAAGCCACAACATTCTTATTTGTATGTGGGTTTTCCACCTGAGTAAGAGGTTGGGGAGGATTTGCTGAGTGCTAGCATACTAGGAATGGGTGTTTGTCCACCACTACCAAACCACAAAAGTTTTCAGCAGTCCTTCTTTAGATTTCAGGTGGTAGCCACAGGGAACACTAGCTTTCACAGCTCTGGGGTGCCTGGGGGCAAAATGGGCAAATGGGCAAAATGGAAACCTAGCAGAGCAACCTCCTGGTACTGCTGCCACAACGCCTCTGAGCCATGGGATCTCCATGACCACATATCCTTGCAGCACCACTGCATCTACTTCTAGATCCTTCTGTAAGCTTATTCTGTGTAGCCAGTCCATTGGAAGATCTATGGTAAAATTCTGTGTAGCTTTATAGATATTCACAGATGGAGCAAACTTGCAGGAGCACTGTTGCCAGCTGCTGAGTTCTTCTGTTATCCTGTTCTACAGAACATCTTCCAGAATGACCCGCATGTGGGGAAAAGAAGAGAGGGGAAAGAAGGAAATTGGAATGGAGAGAGCATAGAAGGCAGTGTGACATGGCTTAGCCTGGGAGAAAAGCATTTAAAGGGCGGAAAATAAAGTGTTTAAAAGATTACCAAACATCGTCCAGCATGACTGGTTAAAAACATTATGCCTTGTCATGACTGATGTCATGGAAACTGTACAATAGGTGTTTCTGATGATCACACAACCGCATTTTACATACATGCACCCACACACACAGGATCGCCGTAGCAACGGTGCCACAACTGAGGGGATTAGAATCGCATCTCATTCACACTGAATTACAATATGGATACTAAATACCCTCCAGTGGAAATGCAACATGAACACACAGGTATCATCTGTAAGTGAAGAATGGGAAGTGCATCATTATTTCTCAAAAGAACCAACAACAACAACAACTCATGCTTGTACATTAGTGACTCTAACTAAATTCTAAGAACTTTTCAACATTTTAAAGCTTGGCAGATACGATTTTGTTACCCTGACACTACTTAACATTTTTCTCCATCTTTTAACAAGTTGCATGAAATTTTATCGCTTCTGTTCTTTTACTTTTTATTATCCATAGAAATCCTGTGTGTGTGAATCAGTCCTCGTGCCACTGAAATTCTACGGATATAGTCCCATAGCCACATATTTGGGTGTAAGACAACTGAACAAATTGGGACTTAGTTCTGTCTAAACAGGCAGAGAATCGGACTGTATATAAACATCATTTTAATTAAGATCATTTGAATGTGCTTCAGTTTCCCAGACATTATTTCAGCTAAATTTGTTTTACTACTGTTCACTACTCCAGGTATGAATTACTACCTAGCCATCATCCCCTTTCTGGGAGCACTGGATAGTGGAGTCTTTGGAGAGCTGCCATATGAGATAGAAATATTACCACCAGATGAGCAAAGCGCTGACTTCTGTCACACTGTTACTGAATGTAATACCCAGGCACCAAAAGTCATGTCTAGCTGGAGAGACTTCTTCAAGGTACTGTCGGTTTTTTTCCTGCTTACTAGATGGATATCAGACAGGTATTATTCTATTGCAATTGGCTCTTTCTCACCTGAACCACAAATCCAAGTAGACAGATGAAATGTTCACTAATGTTAAAAGAAAGAAAGAAACCCAGTTATGGTTTCCTTGTTTCCACACTTCTTGGAATAAATCCCACTGAAGTCAATGCCGCTTACTTCTGAATAGACACGTACAGGATTGCATTGTAAAGGATGTCAGCCAGAAGAAATTCCATGGAAGTAGTATGACCACAAGTATATATGATCAGGGAGGGCTGGCAGAGAGCAGGGGAGGGAGGGATTCATTTCCCAAGTTATTTCCAAATTTTAAAACAACAACAACAACAACACAGTTCATTTCCAAGACAGGCTGAGGAAAGCAAAGTCACCTATATCTATACCCTACCTAATCAGTCAAATTGAACATTCTAACACACACAGGCATTTTCCCTTTTTCAGTATCTCTTATCCACTGCACGGAACCCTGAAACACCCACAACTCTTTCCTTCTCGCAAGATGAAGCATTGAACTACATGTGGAAAGCTCATGTCCTCTCCAATACTTTTGCACTTCCCAAGTTTCGAAACCGGTAAGATAAAACTACCTAAGGTACCAAAGGCTTTTTTGCAGGTACCCTATCATGGGCATTTGTAAGACAGAATTAGCTTATGAGAAGTTGCCCTCAACTAATCACACATACCAGCCATTTCTACAGTAGTGCCCTCACCCTGCGCCCGGCTTGCCTAGCCATGGGGGGGGGGCTGTTGCGGGTGGCGGGGGGAGGACGGGACAAGGGCGAAGGCCATTGGCCTTCGCCCCTGGGGTCTCCAAGGGGCGGGTCTAGCCAGCCACTATTTAGGCCGCGCTGCCCCGCAGCCTCCTCATTCCGGCTATTCCGGGTTGTTTACTGGTCGTCCTATTTTGGGGGCCGAGTAGGAATTTTGGCTCCTAGCTGCATTGGTCAGGCTTTGGGGGTTTTGCCTACTTCGCACTGCAGTTCCGACACTGAGCTTCATACATTAAGCTAGCACTCAACGATATGAACTTCTGGTCACATAGCTGCACCGGCGGTTCAGGGCAGGCTCTCCACTGGGGGAGTGGCCAGGTGAGCATTTGTAGGCACCGTTTCAGGTGACTGGTAAGGCCTGAGGCTTCCGGCTCAGGGTTTTGTGGCCCCAGTTGGGAGATACGGCTTACCTTTGAGGCCAACCCTCCTCACCCACTCGGGTTCTGTGGCTCGAGGGGGGGTGACAGGGGAAGGTCTCCCAGCCCAGAACTGGGTATGTCCGATTGGTGGGTGAGGGCGGATGCCTCGCCACAGACAACGAATGCCTCACTCTACACCTGTCATGTTGGTCTTGTTGTGGTGTGCCCGCCGGTGCTTTCTTCGCAGATTGTAATCTATCAATAAATGTGGCCCTGTTTATCCCAAATTGATTGGTGTCATCTCGTCATTTCTCCCCTGTCCACTCGCAAGAGTACAATGTGTTGTCAGGGAGCGATACAGGTAGCAGTCAGGTGCAATGAAACATCTCTGTGAACTTGTACTCACTTACATCAAGTCAGAAACCATTGATCCTGTCGGTAGTGGAATGAATACTAGATGAATTGAGGTATGACCTCACTTTTCCCCCCTCCCACATTTCAGACTACCGTACCTCAGTGGTGCTGAAAGCAGCTTTGGAGAGGCCTGGAGTACTGCAGTTGACTTCATTGCAGCCACACGTTTTCCTACGGACCGGATCACTGTACACTATTTCCAGACTGGATTACCACCTCGAATGCTTCTGGAAGGAGACAAAGGACCTGCCATTGCAGACTTCACACCTGTGCAGAATAAAGTGCTGTTTGCTGTTGAGGCTCTTCACAAGGCAAATGAGAAAACGGGTAGGAGCTTTGAACGAGCACATCATCCATATTTACTGCATTATATCCATTTACAGATGCAACTTTAATTCAACAGTTGTCTGGGACCATTCTGAGGGATGACCCCAGTGTCTTCCAGCCACCTCCACACTATGCAATATAGCTGTATATGCAAACTGAACAGTGGCTCAATTCTTAGTTTTTCCCACTGCCACCCTCTGCTCACCAGGCTTCGGACTGTCCACTTTTAAAACATCTTTTAAAGCACCTACGGTTCTTTGTCCATTTCAGTTTCAATTACATTTTAAACATTCATTGGTTGCTTTAAAAAAAGAAAAATAAACTAGGCTCAGGCCCGAAGTCTACGTTACACCAATCATGCTAATGTTGAAGTATTTCTCAAGCGTACATTGCAGGTGTGGCAGAGAGGGGTCTTTAACCCTTTGCACCCACTGTGGTCATGTCTGTGGTCATATCTTCAATTGCTGGGCATGGAAAGATAATAGCCTGGTCCAAGCGGAATGCTCTGCTAGAGCTCACTGATAAGATTGGCACATGCCCCATGTAACTCAAAAAGAAATTATGCATACCGTTGAAAGTTTTATCCTGCTGCTTATGACCAAGCAAGCATCTGTGGTGATGTGGAAATAATTCCACCAAGCTGCTCTTGAGTAGCATGGAAAGAATGCAGTCTACCAGTATCTGAAAACGATCACTATGGGTTGTATCCCGTCCTGGCTGTCTGCCAGTAGAATGGAAACTATTGGTGAAACGGTTCTCCACTCCTCCCCTGCCCCCTGCCCACAGCGCCCCACATGACTCATCTGCTCCATGGGGACAGGGGATAGAGAATTTTCAGTGGTGTCACCTAAGCTCTGGAACTCCCTCTCTTAGGAGGCTAAGGCCATGCTGGCTGGGGATGCTGTTTTTCTCTTTGCTGCTCTAGTTTTAATACATGATATCTAACGGATATATGACTACATAGGTTTAGGAAGTTTGCTTGCCGATTTTTATTGTTCTAGTTTGCTTTTGTGTGCCTCTTTAAGGATTCCTTTTGGAGCCAAATGACAGCATAAAAGTATCAGTATAAGCTTGTTAGTATAAATCAGTGAGTTTGTAATTGCCCTGTACATGATAAATTATTGTATAGAAAATCAGTGTTTACCTTATAAACTTCAGTGTATTCATAACAACAAAACAGATGACAAAGACAATGACACAGAATAAGAAACGTGTAAAGAAACCGATCTGTATTTAGAGAGAAACATATATTTAGCCGAACAGAGACTGTAATTCTCTTTCTTTATAAAACCTCAGTCTGCTCCCCTCCAGCAGCTCAAACAAAAAATAGCTATAAAATTGGAGTTGTATAGCACCATCCTGTGGTATTAATTAGAAGTACTCAAAAAAACAATTTTAGCAGGGATTACTGAAAATCCTACTTTTGCTTCTACTGTCATGGCAAATTCTTCTATCTCATCCAACAAAATAAAACATAAGTGGATGAGAGAATACCTGTATGCTGTGACCGAATTTAAAAAATATGATCAGCAACTCTAGGGAGCTCAGAGAGATAATCAACGGTTATCAGCGGCTGGAGCTGCCGCTGCTGCCGGAGCTGCTGCCGCCGCAGCCACTACCAGGTCGGCTCCATTTCGCGGGGCTTTCGTGGAGTGCTGGGGCGGGTTGCTCCGTTCCGCCACGGATTCCGGGGGGCCAAATTCACTGGAATTCGGCCTCCCTGGGATCCGTGGTGGAATTCTCTAACATCCCTAATGTACACGGATGGTTCATAAGTAAAAATATTGACCCATAAGGGGAAAGGCAGAGCAGAAAATGGGAAATTAATTAACCAAGACAGGGTAATTAGGCTACCTTGAGTGCTATGAAGCAATGTGAGAATCGTGTAGGTGTGCCACTTTGATCTGATTAGCAAAGAGGCCACCACATAATGCAACAGGAAAGGAGAAATGAGAACACAAGAAGGATAATTGTTTTGGCAGTTGGCCTCCGTAAACCACCACATTGAAGTTGAAAAGAAACACACCCAGATGGGAGGGAAGTCAGGACTTCCAGCTGTAATTCAAGGGGTGTGACAAAAGTGGGGCACTAACCATTCAGGAAGGACAGCCAGTGGCATGCACACATATCCATCGTTGGTGGCTCATAAGTAATGGAACGAATGGCTGACAAGCAGCTGGATGGCCAGGGGTAGCCTGTTTCCTGGGTACCCCATGAGAGCCATGACCAATCAAGCAGATAAAAGGCCCGGAGGTGGTTCTGAGTGTTACATTTGCATTTGGTAGCTGTTCACTGGAACTCCCAACATGAGGTCCAAAGAGGTGTCCATGCAAGTGAAAGAGGCCATCATTAGGCAGAGGAAACAAAATAAACCCATCAGAGAGATAGCAAAAACAGTGGGAGTGGCCAATACAACAGTTTGGAACATCCTGAAAAAGAAGGAATTAACTGGCAAGCTCAGCAACAGCAAAAGGCCTGGAAGACCATGGAAGACAACTAAGGTGGATGACCGCAGAATTCTGCTCATGGTGAAGATGAACCCTTTCACAACATCTAGCCAGGTCAAGAACGCTCTTGCGGAGGTAGGCATGTCATTGTCAACATCTACAGTCAAGAGACAGCTTTATGAATGTAAATACAGAGGCTTCACAACAAGATTCAAACCACTGGTAACGCTCAAGAACCGAAAGGCCAGATTAGCCTTTGCCAGTAAACACCTAAAAAAGCCTGCCCGGTTCTGGAATAAGATTCTTTGGACTGATGAAACCAAGATTAACTTGTACCAGAATGATGGGAAGAGAAAAGTATGGAGAAGGAAAGGAACAGCTCATGATCCAAAGCATACCACATTATCTGTCAAACATGGTGGAGGCAGTGTTATGGCATGGGCACGTATGGCTGCCAATGGAACCGGGTCACTGGTGTTTATTGATGACCACAGAATTGACTGCTGATAATAAATTGATTGCAGATAAAAGCAGCAGGATGAATTCTGAAGTGTATAGGGCTATACTTTCTGCTCAGATTCAGCCAAATGCTGCCAAACTGATAGGGCGCCGCTTCATATTGCAGATGGATCATGACCCAAAACATACATCAAAAGCTACCCCAGAGTTTCTGAAGGCAAAGAAGTGGGATGTTCTTCAATGACCAAGTCAGTCACCTGATCTCCACCCAATAGAGCATGCTTTTCACTTACTGAAGACAAGACTGAAGGCAGAAAGACCCACAAACAAGCAGCAGCTGAAGGCAGCTGCAGTCAAGGCCTGGCAAAGCATCTCGAGGGAGTAAACTCAGCATTTGGTCATGTCCATGGGTTCCAGACTTCAGGCAGTCATTGACTGCAAAGGATTTTCATCCAGGTATTAAAGGCGATCCTTAAGTTTGCAATGATGTTGGTTTGTTCCATTACTTATGAGCCACCAACGATGGGTGTGTGTGTATGCCACTGGCTGTCCTTCCTGAATGGTTAGTGCCCCACTTTTGTCAAACCCCTTGAATTACAGCTGAAAGTCCTGACTTCGCTCCCATCTGGGTGTGTTTGCTTTCAACTTCAATGTGGTGGTATACGGAGGCCAACTGCCAAAACAGTTATCCTTGTTCCAATATTTCTGGCCCTGACTGTATGTATGTGTGTGTGTGCGTGCACGTGTGGTGTGCTTGCGTGTATAGATTACATACATACATAACATAAGAAGTGTGCACTGACCCCCCCCCCCTTCAACTCAGATCCCAATTCAGCATTGTGGAAAAAATCCTGCTTCTGCTCGGGCCAGTTTGTAGTCAGTCCACTTCAGCTCAGCATCAAACCTGAGTCAAGGTTTGGAAAAATGAGTCTTTATGCTTCCTTTTGACTACCATAGTAAATTGGGGGGGGGGGAACTGTAATGTTTTTCTCTTGGCCAGAACTGGATGATAATTTCAGGCATAGTAGCCCCCTAGAAGGGGATTACACCTGCCCAATGTCAGAAAAAATAGGTGAAGCGTTTATATTTTTATTTTCTTTTAAAGGGAACTTCCAATAACATTTTTATTCCTTACAAGAATTGGATACAAATTTCAGGATTCATTGCCCCATCAGAGGAGATCATATCTGCCAAATTTCAGAATGATAGCCACAGCATTTTGAGGTCTCCAAAAGAGGACATGCTTATCTCCCTATGCTCCTTGTGGACCATTATTCTGAAAATTACAGATAGCCTAGAGGAGTCTCTAAGTAAGAAATCAGCAAAGTTTCAGAAGGATAGGTTTAGCAGTTCATGTTGAAGGGAGGTTCTCCAATTTGGGGAAGGGAGTGATTTGCTTTCCCTTCCCTTCACCCCCCCCAAAAAAAAGTTTTTGGATAAATTTGTAGAAAATGCACAGGTCATTAGAGGTGTCCTTTCATTATTATCTTTAGCAGATAATACTGTTGATTTATTTTGCAATATTTCTTGAATGTATATATCCTTTGGTTTATAAACATTGTTTGACACATTGAGATTTCATTGAATTGAAAGGCAGGTTATAAATGCTCCATTAAATTTAAAAATGCAAATTATTTTGCAGGAGGAATGTTGTTGCTCTTTTGGAAAATGGCTATGTCTACTGAAAATGGAAGAAAAATGGGTCGCCGTCTTATTGAAAGTTTGTTTTGAAGTACCTAGTTTTTGGAAAAGCACAACATTTTAATTTATTTTAATTATTTGCCCACTGGTGTATCAACATTTGGATAAAGTTTACCATATTCCATATGGTTCAATGTTGTTTGGAAGACTAATATTTTGAATTAATCCCCTATTTCTGAGTTTATCTGTACAGATTAAGGCTGCAATCCTATGCACGCTTACCTGAGGCATACTGTAAAAGCACCATACCGTTGTAAAACTGCACCATACCAAAAATATGGGATTAAATAAAGCTGGAACAGAAAACTCATTTTTCCTGTACAAACACACTAATATATATTAAACGTATGTTCTGAAAGGTAATTTTTCTGCGCTTTCCTACAAACAGATCTTCGGGAAAGTAGTTTCAACTACAACAGTTTCTTTTAATTTCTCTTTTCACCTATATACAAAACAAGTTCAAGAGGTGACAATTCAGCCTTTGTGAGCGTGATTGGCTCCGTATGGTTCAGTCTGTTTATTTATTTATTTGGCATTTTATGCTGTCCAATAACATAAGTCCTCTGGGTAACTGCAGGGGTGGAGGACCCATTAAAATGGTCCACCCCAGGCATCTTATGGATCCAAATGGAATCCTGAACGCGCTTGGGGATTGTCTGGAGCACGCCAGCAGCCACTCGGTCGAGACCCTGGTGGGTGGCTGGAATGCCGCAATCGCTGGGGCATTAGATCGGGTGGCTCCGAAACACCCTCTCCCCCTGAACAGGGCTCAGACTACACCATGGTTCAATCCACGGTTACGAGCTCTGAAACAGGAGGTGAGACGGCTAGAGTGCCGGTGGCGGAAGTCTCGCTCCAAAGACGATCAGACACGGGCTGGAGCTGTATCTTCAGCCTATCACGTGGCGGTGAAGGCAGCAAAAAAGGAATATTATGCTGCCTCTATCGCGTCCGCAGAGTGCTGTCCCAGGAGTCTGTTCCAAGTGGTCCAGAGCCTGGTCGATCCAGTGGCTCCAGAACCACTGGAGGATTCTAAGGCCTCCTGTGAGGCCTTGGCAAGGCACTTAGCGGATAAAATTGATCAGGAGTATTGAATAGGAGTGTTATTCCATGCGCTCTGGATACAGTTAGTGAGCAAGAGGAGGTCTGTGGCAAGCCAGTTTTGTGGGATCAGTTCCAGCTTCTTCCTTCTGATGAAGTGGACAAGGTGTTTTCATCTGTAAGGCCAACCACCTGCTTCCTTTATCCTTGCCCATCTTGGCTCAGTATGAGCTGCAGAGAGAGGTTGGGTGAGGGGATCAGGGTGGTGGTGAACGCCTCCCTTGAGGAGGGAGTGATGCCATCAGCTCTCAAGGAGGCAGTGATAAGAGCACTCTTAAAAAGCCCTCCTTGGATCCCCATGTTCTGAGCAACTTTTGCCCAGTCTTGGATCTGCCATTTTGGGGCAAGGTGATTGGGTGGGTGGTGGCAATGCAGTTGAAGGCACACTTGGAAGAAGCTGATTATCTAGATCCATTTCAGTCGGGCTTCAGGCCTGGGCATGGGACAGAAATGGCCTTGGTCGCCTTGTTGGATGGTCTGAGGAGGGCTCTGGATAGGGATGAATGCTCCTTCCTTGTTCTCCTCAACCTCTCAGTGGCTTTTGATACCACTGACCACAGTATCCTCCTGGACTGCCTGGAGGGGTTGGGCATTGGAGACACCATATTACGGTGCTTCCGGTCCTTCCTCTCCAGCAAATACCAGAGGATGCAATGGGAGAGGAGGTTTTGGACCTGTGGCCGCTCACTTGTGGGGTGCCACAGGGTTCCATCCTCTCCCCGATGCTATTTAACATCTATGTGAAGCCACTGGGGGCTATCATCAGGAGGTTTGGGGTGCGGTGTCATCTATATGCAGATGCCACGCAGCTCTACCAGTTCAAATCTTCACCAAGGTTGGCCATAGAATCCCTGTCCAAATGTCTGGAGACGGTGAGTGGCTGGATGGGGAGGAATAAGCTGAACCCTGACAACACCTAGGTACTTTTGGTGGGAGACAAGAGGAGGTTGGGGGATGTTGAGCTGGTGTTGAATGGGGTACAGCTACCCTTGAAAGTCCAGGTCCGCAGCCTGGGGGTCATTTTGGACTCCCAGCTGTCCATGGAGGCTCAGGTGTCAACTGTGAGCCGGACAACACTGTACCAACTCCATCTGATACGGCGGCTGCGCCCCTTCCTTCCCGACCATCTGCTCCCATCGGTAGTACATGCCCTGGTCTCCTCTTGTTTAGACTACTGTAATGCGCTCTATGTGGGGTTACCCTTGAAGACGGTTTGGAAGCTGCAGCTGGTACAGAATGTGGCGGCTCGCCTGATTAAAGGCAGCCGCCGGCGAGATCACATCACTCCATTGCTGAAGGAGTTGCACTGGTTACCAGTTGTTTTCCAGGCCAAATTCAAGGTGTTTGTTTTGACCTTTAAAACCCTATATAGTTCCAGCCCAGTGTCAGGAGCGCCCTAGCTGCCTCTTACAGTCCCCTCCAATAGCCAACTCAAGACACAGACGAAAAGGATTCTTTCCAAGGCTTTATTCCTTTTACAACTTAATGACTCTTTCAGACGCTAATCACCAGTGACTAAGCAAGGAATTGCACTGGGGTAGTTAGCAGAGTAGCCTAAGCTCCAGGCAAGGTAGTTGGTCCCCGTTTGAAGGAGAAGAGCGGGAAGACTCTGAACTTATGAGCTATGGAGAGGTCCTCCCTCTTACCCTTGGGTCCTCGGGACGCGACCGTTGTATTAGCACCAAGCGGGCAGAGCGCCTCCTCTCGGCACCCTCCATCTGGCGCTGCTCCCTGCATCTGCTCCGAGCTCCCAGCAAAACCCCCTCCCCCGCTCTCTCACTGCCAGGGTCACTAACTCTCTCAGGATTGCAGGCAGGAGGAATCTCTCCCTGCCGCTGTGCCTGTGAGAGATGAGCGAGCTCCTCTCCCACGGGCTGTTGCTCTTCCTCAGAATCAGAACTGCTCTGGGGCTCTATGGGCTCAGTTTCCACCCGGACATCATCCCTGCTCCCATGAGGCCCCCCCTCGTGCTCTCCCCCTGGGGTCCCAAGTTTGTGGGGGTTCAGCTGGTGGAAACACCGCAGCAGCAACGGAGCATGCACATTTTCAGTGGGTTCCCAGGAGCGCTTATCTGGCCTGTGCCCCTTCCAGTCCACCAGATATTGCAGGCGGCCACGAGAAAGGCGTGAGTCCAGGATCTCGGTGACTTCAAACTCCTCCTCCCCCTCCACCAGCACTGGCGGCGGTGGGGAGCCGGCTGAGCGTTGAGGGTCACCAGAAACCAGGGGGACAGCAAGGCCTGATGAAAACCAGGATGGATCTTCATGGAGGGGGGGAGAGCCAGGCGAAAAGCAACAGGGTTAATCTGGGCCGTAATCTGGAAAGGCCCCATGTGACGAGGTGCAAGCTTTTTTGCGGGTGAGTGAGAGGGGAGGTATTGGGTGGAAAACCAAATCTAGTCCCCCAGTTGCAGAGACGGACTCAGCTGGCGCCGCTGGTCCGCAGAGGCCTTGTAGGCTGTCTTGGCTTGCTCGAGGGAGTCCCGTAAGAGGTGGTGTACCGCTCGCAACTCCTCTAAAAATTCATGGGCCACAGGCACCAAAGAGGGAGCTAGGGTGGATGGGAAAGCCTTGGGGTGGTAACCAAACTTGGCAATAAATGGAGTTTGGGAGGTGGAAGGATGGCAGGCATTGTTATAAGCAAATTCTGCTAGAGGCAGCAGGGTAAACCAGTCATTTTGCTGGTAATTGACATAACAGCGCAAATATTGCTCCAGAGTTGCATTGGTGCGCTCAGTCTGACCGTCCGTCTGGGGATGGTGGGCGGAGGAAAGACGGAGCATCACCTGTAGAAGCCCAAGTAGCTCCCTCCAGAAATGGGCAGTGAATTGGGCCCCTCTATCCAAAATGAGACCTCGGGCCATCCGTGGAGGCGGAAAACATGTGCCACGAACAGCTCTGCCGTCTCCCTGGCTGTGGGCAACCCAGAGCAGGGGATGAAATGGGCCATCTTAGAAAACAAATCCACCACCACCAGAATAGTGGTCTTACCATGTGAAGCAAGGCAAGTCAGTGATGAAGTCAAGGGAGAGCAGTTTCCAAGGTCCTGAGGGGGTAGACAGGGGGTGAAGAAAGCCTGTGGGCTTGCATGAGGGGGCTTTCACCCGCTGGCAGGTTGGGCAGGAAGTGAAATAGGTCTTGACGTCCCGACACACACGAGGCCACCAAAACTCCTGCGTCACTCCGTGCAGGGTCTTGGCGAAGCCAAAATGCCCAGCGGTGGGGGAGTCGTGGCACTGATGGAGGACCTTCTCGCGGAGGGGTCTAGAAGGCACATAGACCTGGCCGGAATGGTAAAACAGGCCACCTCGCAGAGAGAAGGGGGTAGACTGGGGGGGGGCAGAGGCTAGCTGCAATTCCTCCACCTTTGTGCGGACAAAAGCATCCTGAACCTGTTCAGAGCGAAGGGGCTCCTCCCAAGAGCGAGGCACCGCAGCTGCTGCCAGACTCTGGGGGGGAGGGAGAATCAGAGAGGGGGAGGGATTCTCCTCACCCCCTGGCTGGAGGTCCGGCTTACGAGAAAGAGCATCTGCTTGTAGGTTGTCGGAGGCTTTTACATGGCAAATCTTAAGGTGGAACCAGGGGGGGAAAGTGACCACCTAATCTGCTGCTGGTTTAAGGCACGGGCTGTCTGAAGATGTTCCAGGTTGTGATGGTCAGTTCTGACTTCGACTGGGTGCTGTGCCCCCCCCCAGAAGATGACGCCCGGTCTCCAAAGCGGATTTGATGGCCAACAGTTCTTTCTCCAAGATGGTATAATTCCTCTCAGACATGTTCAGCTTCCTGGAGTGGTAGGCGCAGGGTTACAACCCGCCACCCGCCTGATCTGGCTGAAAAAGCACCACCCGCACCGCAAAGTCAGAGGCATCAGTTTGCACTACAAAAGGCTTCCTCGGGTCGGGATGTAACAGGATCAACTCAGAACTAAAAAGCTTCTGGGCTGAAAGGGTTAAAAAAAAAAAAGCATCGACTCAGAACTAAAAAGCTTCTTAAGTTCCTTGAAAGCCTGTTGGGCAGATGCCATCCAATGAAAAGGAGATTTCCTGCCGTTAATGATTCCGTGAGAGATGTCAGCCGAGCAAAGCTGGGCAGAAATTTTCTGCAGAAATTTGCAAAACCCAGAAAACGTTGCAAGTCCTTCTTGGTGGATGGAACCTGCCAGGAGAGGACAACCTGGACCTTTGCAGGATCCATCCTGATACCCTCAGCTGAGATAATATACCCAAGATAGTCCAAAGAGGTTAGGTCAAACGCACATTTCTCCAGCTTGGCATAAAGATGGTGGTCACGAAGGTGCTGGAGGATGGTGGAGACATGGTGCTGATGGTCGTGGGGGTCCTCAGAAAATATAAGTAAATCTTCAAGATAAACAATGAAGAAAGTGTCCAAATAGTCCCGAAGGCATTCATAAAAAATGAAAATGTGGGGGGGGGGTGCAGGTGAGCCCAAACGGCATCACTAGGTATTCGTATGCTCCGTACCGGGGGCCGAAACAGGTCTTCCACTCATCCCCCTCCCGGATGCGAATCAGATTGTAGGCACCACGCAGGTCCAACTTGATGAAAATCTTGGCTCGCCCCAGGCACTCCAGCATCTCCGGTATGAGGGGGAGGGGGTACTTATCGGGGATCGAGACCGAATTCAGCACTCTGAAGTAGGGATGTCAGAGAATTTCGCCACGAATCTCGGGGAGGCCGAATGCCAGCACATTCGGCCCCCCGAAATCGGTGGCAAAACGCTCTGCCCCCCTGCCCCCCCCCCGGGATGGGACTTACCTTGGGCGAATCTCCCTGGCGACGGCAGCTTCGGTGGCGGTTCGGCGGCGGTTCAGCAGTGGTTCAGCGGCGGTTGCGGCGGCTGCGGCGGCCGGTCTTCCGACTGGCTGCCGCCGCCGCCATTTCCAGTAAAAAAATAAAAAAAAAGTGAAAGGCTACGTAAAGATTTATGTAGTCTATCACGGCTACATTTTAAAAAAATACCGTGATAGGCTACGTAAATGTTTACGTAGCCTATCACGGCTGAGTTAAAAAAAACAACAACAACCACGCGAACGCAAATGGCGGCGCCCATGGGTGCCGCCATTTGTGTTCTTTATTTTGGCACGTCTAGTCTACGTAAACATTTACACAGATCACGGCGAAAATAAGGGGAACGCAAATAGCGTAGACACGATGATATTTGCGTTCCCCTTATTTTCGCCGTAGTCTACGTAAATGTTTACGTAGACTAGACATGCCAAAATAAGGAACACAAATGGCGGTGCCCATGGGCGCCGCCATTTGCGTACACGCGGGGTTTTTTGTTTTTTGTTTAACTCAGCTGTGATAGGCTACGTAAACATTTACGTAGCCTATCACGGCTGACTGCAGGAACGCAAACGGCGGCGGCTACGGCCACCGCCGTTTGCGTTCTCAGCTGGCCAGGATTCACGGCGGGAGGGACGGGGCGCCTCCCCCCAGGCCAGAATTTCAGGGGGGAGGGACGGAGCGCCTCCCCCCCACCGCAAATCAAATTTCGTAAAAGGTAAGTGACTTTTGTACATCCCTACTCTGAAGTCATGCACTGGGCGGAGTTCTCCCGTCTTTTTGCAAACAAACATGGTAGGGGTGCAGGAGGGGGAGGAGGAGTGGCGAATGAAGCCGCGGCTGAAGTTTGTGTCCAAAAACTCCCACAGAGCTCGAAGTTCCGGCTCCGACATCGAATACAGCTGGCCAGCGGGGACAGTAGATGGCACAGTCAAAAGGGCGGTGAGGGGGGAGCTGGTCGGCCTCCTTCTTGTCGAAAACATCCTGAAAAGCCGCATACTTCTCTGGGAGGATCACGGTAGCTGAAGAACTGCCAGAAGCAGATGAGGAGCGGGAGGAAAGGGTTAAGGCCTAGGCTGGGACCAGCGACTCGGTTGGGAGGCAATGCTGCCGGCAGTAGGGAGACGAGAACTCCACTTGCTGAAGCCCCCAAGAAATCTGAGGATTATGCTTAGAGAGCCAGGAAACACCCGGCACGATTGGGTAGTGGGGAACCTTGGCCAAGTGAAACTGAATCTGCTCAACGTGGGACTTGGCACGCAGAGTGAGTGGAGCTGTAATCCGGGTCACCATGCCCGAAGAAAGAGGACGCCCATCGATGGTCTCCACTGCCAAGGGGGCAGGAAGAGGCAGGGTAGGAATCTTGTGCAGGTGAATGAACATTTCATCCATGAAACGGGTCATAGCCACAGAGTCCACCTAAGCCAGGGACTCCACTCCACCCTACTGGGAGGAGCAGAGGTGAACATGCAATAGCAGATGGGGGGGTTGAAGAAGGCACCAACCTGGTGGGAAACTGACCCCCACACTGGAGACCCCCAACAGGCTTCGGGGGCAGCCTAGTCAGGCCTGGGGATGAGGAGGAGGAGGAGGAAGGAGAGGAGGAGGAGGCAGTGGGGCTGCCAGTCTGGCATGTCAGGTTTTGGCGAAATGTCCCAGCTTTCCGCACAGAAAACATCAGCACTTTGCGCGTGCTGCTCTAGTTCCTCTGGCAGCAGTGGGGCTCGGGTAGCTCCCAGCTGCATCGGAGTCTCCTCCGCCCCCACCACGGGGGAGGGCGAGGGGGCAGAAAATGTGGGGAAATGGCAGGAGGGAAATCTCAGCCCCCGGCACCACACCGGGTCTGCCGGCGCCCCTCCAGCTGACTATCTATCTGGAGGCAGGTCTGGATGAGGTCCTCCAAAGTAGGCGGGCTAGGCGTGCATGCCAACTTATCCACGATCTCATTATTCAAACTGTCCAAAAACTGAGCCACCGGCACGGCATCATTCCACTGTAAATCCTGCATCAGCAAGTGAAAAGTTTTTGCGTAGCTGGAAACTGAGTCCTTGCCCTGCCTGAGGTGGCAAATCTCCCGAGAAGCCATCTGTGTGCGCAGGGCGTCACTGAAAAATCTGGCCATCGCTGTCATGAAACCTTGATAGTCCCCTAGCAGGGGGTCATTAGCGAGAAGAAGCCCTGAAGCCCATTTAGCTGCCACACCTGAAAGTAGGTTAATGATAAAGCCCACACGAACCTGTTCCGTCAGGAAATCCTCAGGTCATAGGCGCATGTACAGCTCCGATTGGGCCCAAAAAATCTGAAAAAGTCCTTTCTCACCAGAAAACTTCTCTGGCAGAGCCACCGGGCACTTGTGGCGGGGGGGGGGGATCGGGGGGGTGTTGAGCAGCAGCTTGCAAAGAGTGCACGGCAGTCGTCAGTTGAGCAACTTGATCACAAAGAACCTGGTTCTCTTGCGTGAGAGTTTGCACCGCCAGGTCCATGGCACCATCCAGAGGCAGTAGGAGCAGAGAGAAAAAAGAGCAACGGGAGCTGTCAGGAGCGCCCTAGCTGCCTCTTACAGTACCCTCCAATAGCCAACTCAAGACACAGACGAAAAGGATTCTTTCCAAGACTTTATTCCTTTTACAACTTAATGACCCTTTCAGACGCTAATCACCAGCGACTAAGCAAGGAACTGCACTGGGGTAGTTAGCAGAGTAGCCTAAGCTCCAAGCAAGGCAGTTGGTCCCCGTTTGAAGGAGAAGAGCGGGAAGACTCTGAACTTATGGGCTATGGAGAGGTCCTCCCTCTTACCCTTGGGTCCTCGGGACACGACCGTTGTTTTAGCGCCAAGCGGGCAGAGCACTTCCTCTCGGCGCCCTCCATCTGGCGCCGCTCCCTGCATCTGCGCCGAGCGTTCAGCAAAACCCTCTCTCCCGCTCTCTCACTGCCAGGGTCACTATCTCTCTCAGGAATGCAGGCAGGAGGAATCTCTCCCTGCCGCTGTGCCTGTGAGAGATGAGCGAGTTCCTCTCCCACAGGTTGTTGCTCTTCCTCAGAATCAGAACTGCTCTGGGGCTCTATGGGCTCAGTTTCCACCCTGACACCCAGCCTATCTTAAGGAGCACCTCCAGCAACACCAGACAGGCTGCTTAACAAGATCAGCCTTGGATGGCCTTCTCTCTGTCCCATCAGCCAGGACAGCTAGCCTGGTGAGGACGAGGGAGAGGGCCTTCTCTGTGGTGGCCTCCACTCTGTGGAACTCCCTCCCTAGGGAACTCCGTCATGCCCCCTCTTTAATGAGCTTCCACTGCGCATTAAAAACATGGTTGTTCAGGCATTTGGGGTGGGTTAGGGTATTTTTAGCAATACGAAGTTTTTAATGTAGAATTGTATTGTTTTGAACTGTTTCTATTATTGTACATCGCCCAGAGTGGCTGGGTGACCAGCCAGATGGGCGATTAATAAATTTAATAAATAAATAAATAAATCTTACAATAAGACTCAAGAAAACCCAAATTCTGCCATTCAAACTCTTCAGCTGAGAACACAGTACTAAATTCCCAATGTATACACCTGCTGTAATTCCAATTGAACTTGCTCCATTGTCATGATGAAGAGGCTACGGGTGCAACCCTACGCATAGCTGGCTGAGGAACACTGGGCGTTGCAGGACTTTTTTCTGTTTATATATACATAGGATTGCGCCCTAAATAACCTGTCACCCTTGGTTCTCAAAATGGGCATTCCGACGGAACGGAGGAGCAGACTTGCCAATTCTCTCACTTGTTGCTTTAGTCAAGTTTTTGTTAAAAAACAAAACTTGTGCTTGAACTGGCCACTTTTATTTTGAAGCCAAAGGAAGCATACAGAGTTTATATCTGGGATGCTGGAAATTCCCTGCCACTGCTATTTGCCCCCAAAGATGTTATTTGCTCATTTGGGGGCAATTAGCGGCCAGGCGGGCAATGTTCGGTAGGGAACTGATGCAGGTCCCTATCCGGATCCAGACTGGAATCTCCTACGGTTGCCTTTTCTTCAGAATAAGAATGACGCATTTAAGCACACTTTTTAAAAAGCACGGAGAAAGTAATGGGCAGTTTGGCCCAGAGTCACCACTACTAAGAGATGGGAGTACCAGACCACGTTACCTGTCTCCTGAGAAATCTGTATGAGGGTCAAGAAGCAACAGTAAGAACCGGACATGGAACAACCGATTGGTTCCAAATTGGGAAAGGAGTACGACAAGGCTGCATATTGTCGCCCTGCTTATTTAATTAATATGCAGAGTACATCATGAGAAACACCAGGTTGGATGAATCACAGGTCGGAATTAAGACTGCCAGGAGAATTATCAACAACCTCAGATGTGCAGACGATTCCACCCTAATGGCAGAAAGTGAAGAGGATCTAAAGAGCCTCTTGTTGAGGGTGAAAGAGGAGAGTGCAAAAACTGGTTTGAAACTCAACATTGAAAAAACGAAGATCATGGCATCTGGCCCCAGCACTTCCTGGCATATAGAAGGGGAAGAAATGGAAGCAGTGACAGATTTTATTTTCTTGGGCTCCAAGATCACCGCAGACGGTGACTGTAGCCATGAAATTAAAAGACGCTTGCTCCTTGGGAGGAAAGCTATGGCCAACCTAGACAGCATAGTAAGAAGCAGAGACATCACCTTGCCGACAAAGGTTCATATAATCAAAGCTATGGTTTTCCCAGTAGCAACGTATGGCTGTGAGAGCTGGACTATAAGGAAGGCTGAGCACCGAAGAATCGATGCTTTTGAACTGTGGTGCTGGAGAAGACTCTTACGAGTCCCCTAGACTGCAAGGAGGTCAAATCAGTAGGGATGGGGGAGAATTTCTCCCCGAAACTTTGGGGAGCCGAGTGCCAATGTATTCGGCCCCCCGAAGTAGTTTCGGGGAGAAATTCTCCGCACCCCCCCGCACCCCCCCCCCCGGGATGGGACTTACCTTTCCCGAATGTCCCTCCCGGTGGTGGGTCCCGGCGGCGGTTCGGCTGGTCTTCGACAGGGGCAGGGGCGGCAGCCGGGCTTTCGACCGGCTGCCGCCGCCGCCATTCCAAGAAAAGCAAAAAAAAAAAAAAAACGCCCCCGTGATAGGCTACGTGACGATTAACGTAGCCTATCACGGCTAGATTTGCAAAGTCAGCCGTGATAGGCTACGTAAATCGTCACGTAGCCTATCACGGGTGACTTAAAAAAACAACAACAGCACGTACAGCTAATGGCGGCCCCCATAGGGAGCTGCCATTCACGTTCCTTATTTGGTCGCTGTAGTCTACGTAAAGATTTACGTAGACTACAGCTACCAAATAAGGAACGAAAATGGCAGCTCCCTATGGGGGCCGCCATTTGCGTACGCGCTTTTTTTTTTTTAAGTCACCCGTGATAGGCTACGTGACGATTAACGTAGCCTATCACGGCTGACTTTGCAGATCTAGCCGTGATAGGCTGCGTAAATCGTCACGTAGCCTATCACGGGGGCATTTTTGTTTTTTTTTACTTTTTATTTCGTGGCCGGGCGAGGCGAGGCGCCTCCTCCCCGGTCTGAATTTCGGCCGAGCGAGGCGGGAAGCCTCCCTCCGCCCTGAATTTCGGCCAGGCGAGGAGGGAAGCCTCCCCCCCCGGCCTGAAGTTCGGGGGGAGCAGCGAAGCTCCTCCCCCCCACCGCGAAGCAAGCTGCGAGACCAGGTAAGTGACTTTCGTGCACCCCTACAAATCAGTCAATCCTAAAGGAAATCAACCCTGAGTGCTCATTGGAAGGACAGATACTGAAGCTGAAGCTCAAATATTTTGGCCACCTAATGCGAAGAGAAAACTCCCTGGAAAAGACCCTGATGCTGGGAAAGACTGAAGGCAAAAGGAGAAGGGGACAGCAAACCAAATCAATAATTGTTACTGACACAGTTTAGTGCAATGCAATTTTAGCAAATTGAAGTTATTATCAGAGATAAGTTGTAATGCTATATTCACTTACCTGGGAGTAAGCTCCCACTGAATTCAATGGGACTTAGTTTTGAATAGGATTGTGCTGTAACAATGTTCATAATTCAAAAAACAAAAAGATGAATGGATGAGGCTACTTTGTTGGTGTATAATTTAGCATGCATGGCAAGACTCAAAGATATTTGTTTTGACTTGCGGAAGGTTGCTGGCACCAGATGACACAGTAAGCCATGATGACTAACATAAACCTCACTGCAGACCATGGCTTATCAGGGTGGCTTATTTTGGGTAAATAAACCACCATGGTTAATTCCGAAAAACAAACCACAATGGCTTAATATGTCATGCGAACCCAGTCTGTGACTGGGTTTGCAAGTCATGATAAGCCATGGTGGTTTGTGAGCCATGTTAGTGGCCACATCCGAACCCAGCATGGGTGATTCAGTGTGGGTTGTGTTTTGCCAACAAGCCACCCTGAAAAACCATGGCTTGTAGTGGGGTTGTTGAGGATAGTTCGTTCTCGGGGTGGCTTGTCATGACGTCTGAACCCAGCACCGTAGCTTCTCCCAAGAGGCTACAGAGCTGCTCGGCAAGAGCAGCAAAAAGCTTGTGCTGCTCTTCGCAATCTCACCAGTGCCGCCTTCAGCTTCTCCTGTTATTGACTGCCCCTCCACTGATGCGGAAACAGCACTTTGGAAGAGCCATTACTCATTTGCCAATTTTTTTTTTTTTAAGGTCCCTCAGAATTGCACAAATGGGGTTGTTTGGGGTTTTTTTAAATGTTTTTTTTTCCCCCTCAGTCTTTTGCAAGTGGGTTCCTAGGCTATAATGACCTCACTAATTGTGTCTGAGCTGGAACTCAGTCTAATAAGGGCATTCACCTTTTTCACTGACTCTGAAGGACTCCAAATTAGTCTCCAGCAATTTACCAAGATAAACATGTCAGGAAAATCCTGTTTTGGAATAGCCGTGACACCCCAGGAAAGAGGTGGGGTAACATAAGACAGTAATCCCTTCATAATGTTAGGTTATATGTGTTCCTTAATTGTTAAACGCATCCTCCATGCTCTCTGAGGCTCAGATACAGAGGCGTCCTGATCAACATGGGTTACATTTTCTCGAGAAAGTATCTTTGCCATCTCACCCTTTTCTTCCTGGCCACTGCTGCTTTCAGTCCAGCACATGAAGAAAACCTAGCTCAAGCGCCAGAAGACTATGATGGGGCTCTACCTCCACTGTGGCAAATTGCACCTGGAAACTTAGAAGATTACCCCAGACAAGGTAACAAAATTGTTATCGATTCCTGGGACTACAAAGAGAGATTGGGAATATACAAGATCTTGTACAACTCTGCAGCTAAATATTATGCTTCCTTTGAACATAATGATACTGACAATATCCTATGGGGAATGCCTTTGCATTATGGCTGGCAATACACAACAGGTATGAATAATTTCCTTACACTCTGACCTTTTAAAAAAGTAATCCATGTACATTATTCTAATGGCAGAAGTAGTATTTCAAGACTTACGGTTTTAAAAAATGGATGTTGGTGCTTTTTTGCTATGCATTTCAATGCAAAATCTATGGAACTAATTTGTTGCTGTAAGGGCACAGTCCTATGGGTTACACTCTCATTAGACAAAAGCCTCTGATACTGGAAGTTTCTGAGTAACAATGCCCTCCGGGGGGGGGGGGCAGCAGGAGCAACAGAGGCAATTTTTCCCTCTCCATCTTTTCCCTCCATTTCTCCTCCAAATGGGCCTCTGAACCTATCTACAGTAGCTGTGCTGCTGGAGGCAGGGCTGTGGTTGGAGAGGTAATAGGAAACACTGTATTCTAGCCTCTCGTCTCCCCTTCTCTCCCCCTGCCCACCAGAAATTTCCGTTTCAGACCTGTCCATGTTTCTCCAAGACCACTTTTGTGACCTTGGAAAACAACTGGTGCCGTTCTTTCCACCGCAGCTACGAGGGAGCAGGGGAGGGCAGGGGAGCAGAGTCAGACTTCAGAGTCCATAGCAGTGTCTATGGCCTTGGAGCAGGGACTCTGAATAACCCTATGGCTGATGGGATGTTCTCCTGGGACCATAACATTGCTCTCTCCTAGACTTTATTCATCAGAATGCTATAGTTAAGGAGTAAGCTCTCACCATGAGAATATCACCAAATAAACAGCTGTGAGTTGTCTATCCCGGAGTTTTAGTGTACATTAGCCCAAGGCTTTGCCTTTATTTATTTATTTATTTATTTATTCCATTTCTATACCGCCCAATAGCCGAAGCTCTCTGGGCGGTTCACAAAAATTAAAACCAAACAACACACAATAAAACAATTTAAAATATATAGAACATTAAAACCACAATATAACAATACAACCACAATAAAACCTAGCAGCAGTGCAGGAGTTTAAAATACAGATTTAAAACAACAAAGATAAAAATTTAGAAAGCTAAAATGCTAAAATGCCTGGGAAAATAAAAAGGTCTTCACCTGGCGCCGAAAAGAATACAATGTAGGTGCCAGGCGAACCTCACTAGGGAGCTCATTCCAGAGCCGGGGTGCCGGGTGCCACAACAGAAAAAGCCATCCTCCTAGTAGCCACCTGCCTCACTTCCTTTGGCAGGGGCTCACAGAGAAGGGCCGCTGATGATGATCTTAAGGTCTGGGCAGGCACGTATGGGAGGAGACGGTCCTTCAGGTAACCTGGCCCCAAGCCGTTAAGGGCTTTGAATGTTAACACCAGCACTTTGAATCGGGCCCGGAAATGGACTGGCAGCCAGTGCAGCTGGAAAAGTACTGGCGTAATATGAGCTCGCAGGCCAGTCCCTGTTAACAATCTTGCTGCCCTATTTTGGACCAGCTGAAGTTTCTGGACCGTTTTCAAAGGCAGCCCCACGTATAATGCATTGCAGTAATCCAGACGAGAAGTTATCAGAGCATGGATAACTGTAGCTAGGCTATCTCTGTCCAGATAAGGGCGTAGTTGGTATACCAGCCTAAGCTGATAAAAAGTGCTCCGTGCCACTGAGTTCACCTGTGCCTCAAGTGACAGTTCTGGATCCAAGAGCACCCCCAAACTACGAAACTGATCCTTTAGGGGGAGTGCAACCCCCTCCAGAACAGGTTGAATATCACCTAGCCGGGCAGACGAACCACCCACTAACAGTACCTCCGTCTTGTCTGGATTGAGTTTCAGTTTATTGGCCCTCATCCAGTCCATTACCGTGCCCAGGCACTGATTCAGAACAGCCACTGCCTCACCTGGGTTTGATGAGAGAGAGAGGTAGAGCTGGGAGTCATCTGCATATTGATGGCACCTCAGCCCACAACTCCGGATAACCTCCCCCAGTGGTTTCATGTAGATGTTAAACAGCATGGGGGATAACATAGAGCCCTGTGGAACCCCATGGCATAATTGCCATGGCACAGAGCAATAATCCCCCAGCACCACCTTCTGGAATCAGCCATCCAAGTAGGAGCGGAACCACTGTAGTGCAGTGCCTCCAACTCCTAACCCAGACAACCTATCCAGAAGGATACCATGGTCGATGGTATCGAAAGCTGCTGAGAGGTCCAGGAGAATCAACAGGGTCGCACTCCCCCTGTCCCTCTCCCGGCAGAGGTCATCCCACAGGGCGACCAAGGCAGTTTCCATTCCAAAACCAGGCCTGAAGCCCGATTGAAATGGATCTAGATAATCCGTTTCATTCAACAGTGCCTGGAGCTGTCCTACAACCACCCGCTCAAGCACCTTGCCCAGGAAGGGGATGTTGGCCACTGGCCTATAATTGTTAACATCCTCTGGGTCCAGGTTAGGCTTTTTCAGGAGTGGTCTAATTACTGCCTCTTTTAAAGCGGCAGGCACCACTCCCTCTCTCAAGCAGGAATTTACAACCACCTGGACCCAGCCGGACATCCCTTCCTTGTTTGATTTAATAAGCCATGAAGGGCAAGGGTCAAGCACACAAGTGGTCGATCAGACTTGGCCAAGCACCTTGTCCGCATCCTCAGGCCTCAGTAACTGAAACTCATCCAATAAAACTGGACCAGACGGTGCTCTGAACGCCTCTACCAATGGAACTGCATTAATGGTGGTGTCCAATTCATGACGAATCTGAGCGACTTTATCCTCAAAGTGCCGTGCAAACTTGTCACAGCATGCTACCGAGGGTTCCACCATCTCTCTCCCTGGCCCAGAATGTAACAGGCCGCGAACCACTTGGAAAAGCTCCACTGGACAACACTGAGGAGATGCAATGCTGGTGGAAAAGAACTGCCTCTTTGCCACCCTCACCGCCACAGAGTAGGCTCGATAGTGGGCTCTTACCTGTGTTCGGTCAGACTCAGCACCAGTTTTCCTCCACCTGCGTTCTAGCTGTCTCCCCTCTTGCTTCATTGCCCTCAGCTCAGGTGTATACCAAGGAGCTGGCTGGGCTCTGCTCAGAGGGAGAGGGCGCTTGGGCGCGATCGTGTCAACCGCCCGAGTCATCTCTGCATTCCACAGAGCGACCTGGGCTTCGACAGGAGCACCAGCCATACCAGCAGGAAAATCCCCCAAAGCCCTCTGGAATCCATCGGAATCCATTAATCTCTGGGGGCGGACCATTTTAATAGGTTCCCCACCCTTGCAGAGGGGAAAGGCCGCCAGGAATCTAAACCTCAGCAGGAAGTGATCTGACCATGACAAAGGGACAGATGTTAAGTCCTCTACTTTCAGATCACCATCCTCCTGCCCGGTCGAGAAAACCAGATCAAGCGTGTGTCCTTTTATATGCGTTGGGCCGATGACATGTTGGGACAGCCCCATGGTTGTCATGGTGGCCATGAAGTCCTGAGCTGCCCCGGATACAGCGGCCTCGGCATGGAAGTTGAGATCCCCCAAGACCATCATCCTGGGGGTCCTCAACACCAAGTCCGAGACCACCTCCTTCAGCTCAGGCAGGGAGTCTGATGGGCAGCGGGGTGGGCGGTATACCAACAGAATCCCTAATCTGACCTGGGTATCCAACACAAGGTACAAACACTCAAGATCTGCACTCGAATGAGCAGGAAGCCTGGAGAGGGAGATTGAATTCCTATAGACCACGGCAACCCCCCCTCCCTGACCCTCAAGTCGGTGTTGGTGCTGCACCGAGTACCCAGGAGGGCACAACTGGGAGAGAGTGACCCCTCCCAGTTCCCCCACCCAGGTCTCAGTAATACATGCCAGTAATACCTGCACTATAAAATACTGCAGGACAGTGTATGTATAATCTATAGCCAGTTTACATCTCTTGTCTAGTAATGCAGACACACACATACACAGAATTCAGTCTCAGCACTGGGCAAGCAGATCTGCTAGACAGAACTTGAAAAGCTCCCTTCACTTTCCAAACTGCTCTTTACTTCTTTTTATGAGACAGCAGGAATATTAACAATAATATCTTCCTGTTCTCGAAATGAGGAATTATGCATTATTTCGATGTGGGAAAACTAGGAATGTGCATTTGTAAAATCTTCATTATTTTTTCATTCGTTTTACATTTTAAAAACTTTCATAATTTTCTTCTGTATTGGTTTCTTTCATGTTTATTTAATTTTGGATTATTTAATTTGCATTTTTCCCTTATTCATATTTCAGAATTCATTATTTGCATTCTTTTTCTCTTCGTAAATTTGATACATTAATCTGCCAATTGGAACAAGTTTTTCTATCCTCTTTCAATAGTTTCTAGACAGATTTCAGGCTGCTTGTCAGGACTGAATTCTGCCCAGCAACTATTGCCATAGCATGCTTCCAGACAAGGCTTTTACAGTGCCATCACCCTGTTTAATTCACAGAATCTTACAGGGCATCCAGATGATGACATCTTTCACTTGTAGCGCTCCTATGTTTTCCTGCCACTTCTTCTGTCTCTTTCCTTCCTGCAATAAAAAACCATTAAGGAAAAAAAGATGGAATTGTTGCACAAAAGTTGCACAATTTGCACTTTTGGATTGTAAGTGCTAGGAGCCCTCCGTCTGGAAGCACTCAGAGACTGGAAGGTTTTGTTAGCTGATACGTGGGGAAAAAATGATTTAATGCACTGTTCTGTGTCATCTGCTGGGGAATCTGTAAAAAAATTTTTTTTTTTAAATAAAAGAAAGTTTTCTTTGGGCATATCCAATTCTGCCGCACCACTTACACCATTGATGTAGCTGCTTCCACTTGTATATTTGCGCTATTCCACTTTACCACAGTGCCATAGAAGTTATGTAGCAGAAAAGCAGGAAACTCTCCCCATTTAGTCTCAGATCTGAAACTGATGATACTGAAAACAGACGCAGAGGATTAACAGCCTTACAGAAAAGCGATTAGACCAGAAAACCCAAGTTCAAATCTCTGATCAGCCATGAAACTTACTAGGTGACCTTATAGATGCTATTTAACATCTATGTGAAGCCACTGGGGGCTATCATCAGGAGGTTGGGGGTGCAGTGTCATCAATATGCGGATGACACGCAGCTCTACCTCTCGTTTAAATCTTCACCAAGGTTGGCCGTAGAATCCCTGTCCAAATGTCTGGAGACGATGAGTGGCTGGATGGGGAGGAATAAGCTGAAGCTGAACCCTGACAAGACCAAGGTACTTTTGGTGGGAGACAAGAGGAGGCTGGGGGATGTTGACCTGGTGTTGAATGGGGTATGGCTACCCTCGAAATACCACGTCTGCAGCCTGGGGGTCATTTTGGACTCCCAGCTGTCCATGGAGGCTCAGGTGTCAGCTGTGAGCCGGACAGCGCTGTATCAACTCCATCTGATACGGCGGCTGCGCCCCTTCCTTCCCGACCATCTGCTCCCATCGGTAGTACATGCCCTGGTCTCCTCTTGTTTAGACTACTGTAATGCGCTCTACGTGGGGTTACCCTTGAAGACGGTTCGGAAACTGCAGCTGGTACAGAACGCAGCGGCTCGCCTGATTAAAGGCAGCTGCCGGCGAGATCACATCACTCCGTTGCTGAAGGAGTTGCACTGGTTACCAGTTGTTTTCCGGGCCAAATTCAAGATGTTGGTTTTGACATTTAAAACCCTATATGGTTCCGGCCCAGCCTATCTTAAGGAGCGCCTCCAGCAGCACCAGACAGGCCGCTTAACAAGATCAGCCTCGGATGGCCTTCTCTCTGTCCCATCAGCCAGGACAGCTAGACTGGTGGGGACGAGGGAGAGGGCCTTTTCTGTGGTGGCTCCCACTCTGTGGAATTCCCTCCCTAGGGAACTCCGCCATGCCCCCTCTTTAATGAGCTTCCGTCATGCATTAAAAACGTTGTTGTTCAGGGAGGCATTTGGGGTGGGTTAGGGTATTTTAGAAAATGTTTTTATTGTAGATTTTTATTGTTTTAAACTGTTTTTATTGTATGTTGTACATTGCCCAGAGTGGCTGGGTGACCAGCCAGATGGGCGATTAATAAATTTAATAATAAATAAATAAATAAATAAATAATCTTCATTTTAAGGAATTAAGGGTGCAATCCTATGCAGGTTTAGATAGAAAAAAGTCCTACAATTCCCAGCATTCCTAGGGAATACTGAGGGTTGTAGGACTTTTTTCTGTCTAAAACTGCATAGCACTGCACCCTAAATACATTTAATTAAATTAAAAAATGTCATGAAACATGTATTTTAACAGTAAATTATTGTAATTTAAAGAATCCTGGCATTTAAAATTTAACTAAGAGTGTCCAGAGCTACAGATTTATTTATTGTTTACAAATTCCCACTCAGCATAAATCTCTGGAACAGGCTGACATTGTCTCTTGTCTCTTGGTCTTCCGCTCACCTAGGTTTGGACTTCACAAAAAATAGCAAGCCTACCTTCACATTTCAAGCAACCTTCGATGCCAGCTTTAAAAGTTCTAACTAGAATATCCAAAACAAACTTCCCCGAGTCAAAGGTTTCTTCCATCCAGGACCTTGAACTTCCATTTGCTTCTCAAACCCTCCTACCGCAAAAGGCAAGACCGCTGGGAAATGGGAAGAATCCAGCAGGGCAGCACTATGAGAAATGGTGTTCCTGACTCACAGTTCTATGATATTCTAGAAACAGTAATTAAGAACACTCACAAATTTATTTGAGGTATGCTCCTCCCTCCATATGGATTTGAGAGACCCCAAGATAATAATAACTACATAAATTGGGCTCACCCTTTAAAATAACTAGGTAGGCTGTGCTTGCCCTAAATTCCACTCCTGCAGCTCTTAAACCATCTCTGGATGAGGTAAAATCCAGCACCCTTACCAGGGCTTCTGCTTCTGGATTCTTTGCACAATTAAGATGTGCTCCTTTACACAGGCTGACACAGGTTGTTTTGGGGGTATTCTCTTTCTCGGCAAATTCTATATGTTCCATTATACAGCCACTTGATGGTGTTGCGGTATAGTGGAATTGCGCATTTTCACGAGGCTTCTATGGTGAGATATTGCGGGATAGAGAGAAAATACTAGACTTTCCTCATCATGAAAAAAACCACAATAATGGTTACAAACAGCTGGAGAGGCCCGTTATCCCAAGATTCAGGATATCCCTATCTATAAACAGCAATAGGCCATCCCATTTTACTGGACAAATAATTAAAGATATTTGCAAGGCATTAGGTATTCAACAGAATTTCCATTGCCCCTCCCATCCACAATCAGCAGGGGCTGTAGAGAGACAAAATGGAGTTTTAAAGAATAAATTGGCAAAAATCGGTGCTGAAACTGAGTGTCTCTACATTAAGCAACCCCACCCCACCCCCGCTCTTTTCTTTGTGGGGTTATGATGGACTCCTTTACATGGCAGACACATGGTTCGAACTGAGGGAGTGCCTCCCTCCTTCCCTGGCATGTGTGTAAAGGAGCAGGGTGGGGGTGGTGGAAGGAGTCTGGTTTTCATCGGTTAACTTGTGCTGTACTGTTTCCTTCAGCCCCCAGGAAAGAGACGACTTACTTCTACGTACACATAAGATTGTGCTGTAGGTCTGCAATCCTAGACACACTTACTTGGGAATAAGCCCCAATGAACGTAATGGGGTGTTCTGAATCAACAGAGGATGTTGATTGTGAGCTTGGTGGGGTGAGGAGTCAGATCTGTCTCCCTTCATTGCAGGGAGGCATTTTACCCTCTTTTCCGTCTGATCAGCCTGTGATCAAAAAATGTGCTCAAGCATTTACATGGCAGACACATGGTTTGAATCGAGGAAAGTCTTTCCTCAGCAAGTTCATAGCACTACACCGGCATTACACACTGCCGATATGGAGCCATTAACTTTTATTACTGGTGTATCTCTGATCTTCTTGAAAGCCGGATAAAGGGCAAAATGTGCGGACGGCATCCTGGAGGTTGACAACATCATATAAAGAACACAGAAACCTCTGTGAGTGACTAGTCATGAGCGTGCAATAAATCGCTCATGTAGAGACGCCCTATGCTGGCTGGAGCTTATGAGAGTTGTAGGCCAAAACATCTGGAGGACCACAGAATGCTCATCCCTGCTGTATAAGATAGCGACAACACGGACACCTCTCATAGTGTTCTGTTTTGGAATAGTCATAGCGGCCCTTTGGGGAAATGAAATGCATGGTTTTGGTGTGGAATATGTGTCAATGGGCAAATGGCTTGATACATTGTAAAAGACCCCCAATGCTCAATGAGCCCTAACTGTCTAAATGGGATGGTCTTGCGCAGCATGGGGTATGTTTCTGAGAGGCAACGCTTTCCCAACTTCTCCAGCAGGTCTCACCCAGTGCTTGCAGAAACACAAACTCGGACGCCTCAGAGCAGGGTGCCAGGGCCCGGCTTCAGCACACCAGTGGGCCTTGTAAGTTATAGCCAGGATTTGATTCGAAGCAGCCTGGAAGAGTTTGGCCTGTTCAGCTACTACAATGTCAGAACCTGTGTGAGCTTATCTCTGTCAGTGTTCCCAGCGCAGAGCCGGGGGGAGTCACCCAACTCCCTGTCCGCCTGCTGGTCTGGCCTTGGCAGGCAGATACACCCAGAATCCCAAGTCCCTCTCTTTCTCTAACTCATGATGCAGGCTGCAATCCTATACTGACTCTGAGCTGAATGGGGCTTACATCTGAGTAAACATGTATAGGCTTGTGCTGTTAGGCTGTAATCCTATGTGTATTTCCATGGGAGTAAGCCCAACGTAACAGAGTAGGACTTACTTTCGGATAAACATGGATAGGCTTGCACTACATATAAATCATTTACCATATCAGTTCAAAGTAAATGGAGCTGTGATGTAATTGGATTGTTAATTTTTTGTTTAAACATAATTTTTATTCCAATAGGTTAAATCCAGTGTTGTGCAAGCAAATGTCTAGTCACGCAGTGGAACTCTCCCTGCCTCTCCTGCCCCTTGAAGGTCTCCCATGACCTATCAAATCTGGTCTACAGGATCCCCTTACCCTCTGGAGAAGATTTTGGTCCACTGCAAAGGGGATAGAAATCCATTCTGCTGATGGACGCTGCACTCAGTGGGAGATGCAATTTGGATACAACCCTATAATATGTATAGCATTTATCCACCTTATTTGACCATTTGCAACAGGATAAGCCATTCTAGAAACATGCGGCTGAGGTCAATAGGTAGATCTTGTTTCTTTTCCAAACAGAAGCCAGTCATATTCCTTGGACTGCAGCCTCCTTATGTCAAGATGGATGAAAAGAATTATAGCAGCCCCTCTCTTACGAGCACAGCCAAGGGCAATTGATAGGTCTTGTTCTCCTTCCAAACAAAAGTAAAATCAATTAATTATGAAATACATCTGCCATTCTATTCAGCAATTGTCAAGATCAAAACATCATAAACAAACAGCAGTTCTTCTCTTAGCAAAATCCTGTGTCAAATGTAAAAATGCTTGGTCATGTAGACGAATACAATGATATGTAATACCCTATTGGATTTCCTTCCAGGCAGACTAGCAGATCCCAGTAATGCCACAACATGTGGCCGTAAAGATGGAGACAATTTGTGCATATCCGTGCAGAGCTGGTGGGCTTGTAAGTATATGTTCATCATGTTCATGAAATGCCGCTTAGTCTCCAGAGTAATTCAGAATTTGCCATCCAATAGGACTTCGATAATGCCAAGTCAATTTACTATTACCTGACTTAACTGAGGAAGCTCTCATCATAGCACACATTTAATAGCAATTGCACCAAGCCACAACATTCTTATTTGTATGTGGGTTTTCCACCTGAGTAAGAGGTTGGGGAGGATTTGCTGAGTGCTAGCATACTAGGAATGAGTGTTTGTCCACCACTACCAAACCACAAAAGTTTTCAGCAGTCCTTCTTTAGATTTCAGGTGGTAGCCACAGGGAACACTAGCTTTCACAGCTCTGGGGTGCCTGGGGGCAAAATGGGCAAATGGGCAAAATGGAAACCTAGCAGAGCAACCTCCTGGTACTGCTGCCACAACGCCTCTGAGCCATGGGATCTCCATGACCACATATCCTTGCAGCACCACTGCATCTACTTCTAGATCCTTCTGTAAGCTTATTCTGTGTAGCCAGTCCATTGGCTAAAATTCTGTGTAGCTTTATAGATATTCACAGATGGAGCAAACTTGCAGGAGCACTGTTGCCAGCTGCTGAGTTCTTCTGTTATCCTGTTCTACAGAACATCTTCCAGAATGACCCGCATGTGGGGAAAAGAAGAGAGGGGAAAGAAGGAAATTGGAATGGAGAGAGCATAGAAGGCAGTGTGACATGGCTTAGCCTGGGAGAAAAGCATTTAAAGGGCGGAAAATAAAGTGTTTAAAAGATTACCAAACATCGTCCAGCATGACTGGTTAAAAACATTATGCCTTGTCATGACTGATGTCATGGAAACTGTACAATAGGTGTTTCTGATGATCACACAACCGCATTTTACATACATGCACCCACACACACAGGATCGCCGTAGCAACGGTGCCACAACTGAGGGGATTAGAATCGCATCTCATTCACACTGAATTACAATATGGATACTAAATACCCTCCAGTGGAAATGCAACATGAACACACAGGTATCATCTGTAAGTGAAGAATGGGAAGTGCATCATTATTTCTCAAAAGAACCAACAACAACAACAACTCATGCTTGTACATTAGTGACTCTAACTAAATTCTAAGAACTTTTCAACATTTTAAAGCTTGGCAGATACGATTTTGTTACCCTGACACTACTTAACATTTTTCTCCATCTTTTAACAAGTTGCATGAAATTTTATCGCTTCTGTTCTTTTACTTTTTATTATCCATAGAAATCCTGTGTGTGTGAATCAGTCCTCGTGCCACTGAAATTCTACAGATATAGTCCCATAGCCACATATTTGGGTGTAAGACAACTGAACAAATTGGGACTTAGTTCTGTCTAAACAGGCAGAGAATCAGACTGTATATAAACATCATTTTAATTAAGATCTTTTGAATGTGCTTCAGTTTCCCAGACATTATTTCAGCTAAATTTGTTTTACTACTGTTCACTACTCCAGGTATGAATTACTACCTAGCCATCATCCCCTTTCTGGGAGCACTGGATAGTGGAGTCTTTGGAGAGCTGCCATATGAGATAGAAATATTACCACCAGATGAGCAAAGCGCTGACTTCTGTCACACTGTTACTGAATGTAATACCCAGGCACCAAAAGTCATGTCTAGCTGGAGAGACTTCTTCAAGGTACTGTCGGTTTTTTTCCTGCTTACTAGATGGATATCAGACAGGTATTATTCTATTGCAATTGGCTCTTTCTCACCTGAACCACAAATCCAAGTAGACAAATGAAATGTTCACTAATGTTAAAAGAAAGAAAGAAAACCAGTTATGGTTTCCTTGTTTCCACACTTCTTGGAATAAATCCCACTGAAGTCAATGCCGCTTACTTCTGAATAGACACGTACAGGATTGCATTGTAAAGGATGTCAGCCAGAAGAAATTCCATGGAAGTAGTATGACCACAAGTATATATGATCAGGGAGGGCTGGCAGAGAGCAGGGGAGGGAGGGATTCATTTCCCAAGTTATTTCCAAATTTTAAAACAACAACAACAACAACAACAACAATAACAACAACACAGTTCATTTCCAAGACAGGCTGAGGAAAGCAAAGTCACCTATATCTATACCCTACCTAATCAGTCAAATTGAACATTCTAACACACACAGGCATTTTCCCTTTTTCAGTATCTCTTATCCACTGCACGGAACCCTGAAACACCCACAACTCTTTTCTTCTCGCAAGATGAAGCATTGAACTACATGTGGAAAGCTCATGTCCTCTCCAATACTTTTGCACTTCCCAAGTTTCGAAACCGGTAAGATAAAACTACCTAAGGTACCAAAGGCTTTTTTGCAGGTACCCTATCATGGGCATTTGTAAGACAGAATTAGCTTATGAGAAGTTGCCCTCAACTAATCACACATACCAGCCATTTCTACAGTAGTGCCCTCACCCTGCGCCCGGCTTGCCTAGCCATGGGGGGGGCTGTTGCGGGTGGTGGGGGGAGGACGGGACAAGGGCGAAGGCCATTGGCCTCCGCCCCTGGGGTCTCCAAGGGGCGGGTCTAGCCAGCCACTATTTAGGCCGCGCTGCCCCGCAGCCTCCTCATTCCGGCTATTCCGGGTTGTTTACTGGTCGTCCTATTTTGGGGGCCGGGTAGGAATTTTGGCTCCTAGCTGCATTGGTCAGGCTTTGGGGGTTTTGCCTACTTCGCACTGCAGTTCCAACACTGAGCTTCATACATTAAGCTAGCACTCAACGATATGAACTTCTGGTCACATAGCTGCACCGGCGGTTCAGGGCAGGCTCTCCACTGGGGGAGTGGCCAGGTGAGCATTTGTAGGCACCGTTTCAGGTGACTGGAAAGGCCCGAGGCTTCCGGCTCAGGGTTTTGTGGCCCCAGTTGGGAGATACGGCTTACCTTTGAGGCCAACCCTCCTCACCCACTCGGGTTCTGTGGCTCGAGGGGGGGTGACAGGGGAAGGTCTCCCAGCCCAGAACTGGGTATGTCCGATTGGTGGGTGAGGGCGGATGCCTCGCCACAGACAACGAATGCCTCACTCTACACCTGTCATGTTGGTCTTGTTGTGGTGTGCCCACCGGTGCTTTCTTCGCAGATTGTAATCTATCAATAAATGTGGCCCTGTTTATCCCAAATTGATTGGTGTCATCTCGTCATAAGGTACCAAAGGCTTTTTTGCAGGTACCCTATCATGGGCATTTGTAAGTCAGAATTAGCTTATGAGATGTTGCCCTCAACCAATCACACATACCAGCCATTTCTACAGTAGAGTACAATGCGTTGTCAGGGAGCGACGCAGGTAGCAGTCAGGTGCAATGAAACATCTCTGTGAACTTGTACTCACTTACATCAAGTCAGAAACCATTGATCCTGTTGGTAGCGGAATGAATACTAGATGAATTGAGGTATGATCTCACTTTTTCCCCCCTCCCACATTTCAGACTACCGTACCTCAGTGGTGCTGAAAGCAGCTTTGGAGAGGCCTGGAGTGCTGCAGTTGATTTCACTGCAGCAACACGTTTTCCTACGGACCAGATCGCTATAAACTATTTCCTGACTGGATTACCACCTCGAATGCTTCTGGAAGGAGACAAAGGACCTGCCATTGCAGACTTCACACCTGTGCAGAATAAAGTGCTGTTTGCTGTTGAGGCTCTTCACAAGGCAAATGAGAAAATGGGTAGGAGCTTTGAACGAGCACATCATCCATATTTACTGCATTATATCCATTTACAGATGCAACATTAATTCAACAGTTGTCTGGGACCGTTCTGAGGGATGACCCCAGTGTCTTCCAGCCACCTCCACACTATGCAATATAGCTGTATATGCAAACTGAACAGTGGCTCAGTTCTTAGTTATTCCCACTGCCACCCTCTGCTCACCAGGCTTCAGACTGTCCACCTTTAAAACATCTTTTAAAGCACCTACGGTTCTTTGTCCATTTCAGTTTCAATTACATTTTAAACATTCATTGGTTGCTTTAAAAAAAGAAAAATAAACTAGGCTCAGGCCCGAAGTCTACGTTACACCAATCATGCTAATGTTAAAGTATTTCTCAAGCGTACATTGCGGGTGTGGCAGAGAGGGGGCTTTTCTTTAACCCTTTGCACCCACTGTGGTCATGTTTCAGATTGTGGGGCCCACACCTCCCATTGGCACCTCACACCAAGCTCAAGTTAGCCCTTACAACAGCTGAGTACTTTTTCATCGGAGCAAATATACACCAAATGTGGACTCATGCATAAAAATGCTTTTCAGATAGATGGAGGCATGTCATATATCTCTGGGTAATGTGTAATGCCTATATAGCAGACTTTCTGAAAGGTACGGCCAGAGCAAAGCAAGAAGAGGGAATGCAATGGCATGCTGTAGGGACTGCAGCTGTACCAGACGGTGAAGGAGGACATTCCTAATGTTCGTGTTTGAAGAAATCACAATTCTCATCTTGTGCCTGGCAGTCATGGGATAGTTCCCTGTCTGCAGATTAAATATCCGCCTGCCTTGGGCCTAAGAAGACATGCACTCTTCCAATGTTTCATGCACTATTAGCATATCCTGCATTATATCCTTTATCTTCAATTGCTGGGCATGGACAGATAATAGCCTGGTCCATGCAGAATGCTCTGCTAGAGCTCACTGATAAGATTGGCGCATGCCCCATGTAACTCAAAAAGAAACTATGCATACCGTTGAAAGTTTTATCCTGCTGCTTATGACCAAGCAAGCACCTGTAGTGATGTGAAAATAATTCCACCAAGCTGCTCTTGAGTAGCATGGAAAGAATGCAGTCTACCAGTATCTGAAAACGATCACTATGGGTTGTATCCCGTCCTGGCTGTCTGCCAGTAGAATGGAAACTATTGGTGAAACGGTTCTCCACTCCTCCCCTGCCCCCTGCCCACAGCGCCCCACGTGACTCATCTGCTCCATGGGGACAGGGGACAGGGAATTTTCAGTGGTGTCACCTAAGCTCTGGAACTCCCTCCCTTAGGAGGCTAAGGCCATGCTGGCTGGGGATGCTGTTTTTCTCTTTGCTGCTCTAGTCTTAATACATGATATCTAACTGATATATGACTACATATGTTTAGGGGGTTTGCTTGCCGATTTTTATTGTTCTAGTTTGCTTTTGTGTGCCTCTTTAAGGATTCCTTTTGGAGCCAAATGACAGCATAAAAGTATCAGTATAAGCTTGTTAGTATAAATCATTGAGTGTGTAATTGCCCTGTACATGATAAATTATTGTATAGAAAATCAGTGTTTACCATATAAACTTCAGTGTATTCATAACAACAAAACAGACAACAAAGGCAATGACACAGAATAAGAAACGTGTAAAGAAACCGATCTGTATTTAGAGAGAAACATATATTTAGCCAAACAGAGACTGTAATTCTCTTTCTTTATAAAAGTGAAAGATGGGGTGTAAGTGAAAGATGGGGTGTACTGTGCTTCTTTGCACAACTTTTGAGTCCTAAATTTCCAGCTTTTCACAGCATTCTCTGGCAGCGGACTCAGTTTTTTGAGGTACCACACATAGTACTGTGAGTTTACAAGTTAACATTCATGTCTCTTCCCCGGAAAATCTTGGAACTTTAGTTCGGGGGTGAGCTAAGGACCTTCAGTAGAGAACATGACCAAACTACGATTCCAGGATTTTTGGAAGAAACCATACGCAGTATCCAATGGTTGCCACCCACAAGCAGCCAGCCCCGCAGATTCCATTGCACAAGCAGCCCCCACCGCTTGTGCAATAGAGATTTGATGCTTCCAGGACCAACCCAAAATGAGCCGGAACACTTGTTTCTGGAGCAGGTCAGGTCAGCAGAGCTCACCTAAAGGAGCGCCACCAACAGCCCCTTTCCAGAATCAAGCGTTTCCGCTTGATTCTGAGCTTGCCCTTGGAAGTGCTCAATCTCTGTTGTGCGAGCTGTGGGCGCTGCTTGCGCAACGGAATTGGCGGGGCTGGCCGCTCGCAGAATGGAAGCAGCAGGGGGCCCCACTTGCAGACAGGCAGCATTGGATGCTGCCCTGTGGCTTATAGGTATAAAATCCATATAAATGTGTAGGTTAGATTTGCCATGTGGGAAAGGGTTATCTATGGACAATATATGCAAACTAGGGATGTACGAAAGTCACTTACCTTTTCGAAGGGTGACATTCGCGGTGGGGGGGAGGCGCTCTGTACCTCCCCCTGAAATCCTATCCCGGCCGGCTCCACTCCACAGCGACTCCGCAGAGCCGCCGGCTGGATGCATCTGCATGGCAGGTCTGCAGACACAAATGGTGGCCAGCGTAGCAGCCGCCATTTGCATCCCTTCGGTGAGCCGTGATAGGCTACATAAATATTTACGTAGCCTATCATGGCAAAAGTGGGGATGCAAATGGCGGCTGCTACGCCATTTGCGTCCCTGCTCTGAGCCATGAAAGGCTATGTAGATATTTACGTAGCCTATCACAGCTTGCCAGGGACGCATATGGCGGCCGGCATAGCGGCCGCCATTTGTGGCTGCAGCCCAGCAGCGGCTGGAGCTGCCGCTGCTGCCGGAGCTGCTGCCACCGCAGCCACTACCAGGTCGGCTCCATTTCGCGGGGCTTTCGTGGAGTGCTGGGGCGGGTTGCTCCGTTCCGCCACGGATTCCGGGGGGCCGAATTCAGTGGAATTCAGCCTCCCTGGGATCCGTGGCGGAATTCTCTAACATCCCTAATGTACACGGATGGTTCATAAGTAAAAATATCGACCCATAAGGGGAAAGGCAGAGCAGAAAATGGGAAATTAATTAACCAAGACAGGGTAATTAGGCTACCTTGAGTGCTATGAAGCAATGTGAGAATCGTGTAGGTGTGCCACTTTGGTCTGATTAGCAACGAGGCCACCACATAATGCAACAGGAAAGGAGAAATGAGAACACAAGAAGGATAATTGTTTTGGCAGTTGGCCTCCGTACACCACCACATTGAAGTTGAAAGGAAACACACCCAGGTGGGAGGGAAGCCAGGACTTCCAGCTGTAATTCAAGGGGTGTGACAAAAGTGGGGCACTAACCATTCAGGAAGGACAGCCAGTGGCATGCACACATATCCATCGTTGGTGGCTCATAAGTAATGGAACGAATGGCTGACAAGCAGCTGCATGGCCAGGGGTGGCCTGTTTCCTGGGTACCCCATGACCAAGCAAGCAGATAAAAGGCCCGGAGGTGGTTCTGAGTGTTACATTTGCATTTGGTAGCTGTTCACTGGAACTCCCAACATGAGGTCCAAAGAGGTGTCCATGCAAGTGAAAGAGGCCATCATTAGGCAGAGGAAACAAAATAAACCCATCAGAGAGATAGCAAAAACAGTGGGAGTGGCCAATACAACAGTTTGGAACATCCTGAAAAAGAAGGAATTAACTGGCAAGCTCAGCAACAGCAAAAGGCCTGGAAGACCATGGAAGACAACTAAGGTGGATGACCGCAGAATTCTGCTCATGGTGAAGATGAACCCTTTCACAACATCTAGCCAGGTCAAGAATGCTCTTGCGGAGGTAGGCATGTCATTGTCAACATCTACAGTCAAGAGACAGCTTTATGAATGTAAATACAGAGGCTTCACAACAAGATTCAAACCACTGGTAACGCTCAAGAACCGAAAGGCCAGATTAGCCTTTGCCAGTAAACACCTAAAAAAGCCTGCCCGGTTCTGGAATAAGATTCTTTGGACTGATGAAACCAAGATTAACTTGTACCAGAATGATGGGAAGAGAAAAGTATGGAGAAGGAAAGGAACAGCTCATGATCCAAAGCATACCACATTATCTGTCAAACATGGTGGAGGCAGTGTTATGGCATGGGCACGTATGGCTGCCAATGGAACCGGGTCACTGGTGTTTATTGATGACTGCAGAATTGACTGCTGATAATAAATTGACTGCTGATAAAAGCAGCAGGATGAATTCTGAAGTGTATAGGGCTATACTTTCTGCTCAGATTCAGCCGAATGCTGCCAAACTGATAGAACGCCGCTTCATATTGCAGGTGGATCACGACCCAAAACATACATCAAAAGCTACCCCAGAGTTTCTGAAGGCAAAGAAGTGGGATGTTCTTCAATGGCCAAGTCAGTCACCTGATCTCCACCCAATAGAGCATGCTTTTCACTTACTGAAGACAAGACTGAAGGCAGAAAGACCCACAAACAAGCAGCAGCTGAAGGCAGCTGCAGTCAAGGCCTGGCAAAGCATCTCGAGGGAGGAAACTCAGCGTTTGGTCATGTCCATGGGTTCCAGACTTCAGGCAGTCATTGACTGCAAAGGATTTTCATCCAGGTATTAAAGGCGATCCTTAAGTTTGCAATGATGTTGGTTTGTTCCATTACTTATGAGCCACCAATGATGGGTGTGTGTGTATGCCACTGGCTGTCCTTCCTGAATGGTTAGTGCCCCACTTTTGTCAAACCCCTTGAATTACAGCTGAAAGTCCTGACTTCGCTCCCATCTGGGTGTGTTTGCTTTCAACTTCAATGTGGTGGTATACGGAGGCCAACTGCCAAAACAGTTATCCTTGTTCCAATATTTCTGGCCCTGACTGTATGTATGTGTGTGTGTGCGTGCACGTGTGGTGTGCTTGCGTGTATAGATTACATACATACATAACATAAGAAGTGTGCACTGACCCCCCCCCCTTCAACTCAGATCCCAATTCAGCATTGTGGAAAAAATCCTGCTTCTGCTCGGGCCAGTTTGTAGTCAGTCCACTTCAGCTCAGCATCAAACTAGGGATGTACGAAAGTCACTTACCTGGTCCTGCAGCTTGCTTCGCGGTGGGGGGGAGGCGCTTCGGTTCTCCTCCCGAAGTTCAGGCTGGGGGGGGAGGCGCCCCACCTTGCCCGGCCGAAATTCAGGCCGGGGAGAAGCGCCCCGTCTCCCCGGCCGCGAAATACAAAGTGGGGGGGAAAAAACCCACCCGTGATAGAATACGTAACGATTTACGCAGCCTATCACGGCTAGATTTCCAAAGTCAGCCGTGATAGGCTATGTAAATCGTTACGTAGCCTATCATGGGTGACTTTGAAAAAAAAAAAAAGCGTGTACGCAAATGGGCGTACCCATGGGTGTACCCATGGGCGCCGCCATTTGCGTTCCTTATTTGGTCCCGGGTAGTCTACGTAAAGATTTACGTAGACTACGGCGAAAATAAGGGCAGCGCTATCCTATCACGGGTGTTGGGGTTTTTTTTACTTTATTTTGTAATGGTGGCAGCGGCGGCCGGTCGGAAGACCGGCCGCCGCCCCTGCCGAAATGCCGCCGAAACGCTGCCGGTACCCGCCGCCAGGAGGGACATTTGTAGGAGGTAAGTCCCATCCTGGGGGGGCGGAGAATTTCACCAACAATTTTGGGGCGCCGAATGCGTTGGCATTCGGTCTCCCGGAGATTCGGGGAGAAATTCTCCGCCATCCCTACATCAAACCTGAGTCAAGGTTTGGAAAAAGGAGTCTTTATGCTTCCTTTTGACTACCATAGGAAATTAGGGGGGGGGGAATTGTAATGTTTTTCTCTTGGCCAGAACTGGATGATAATTTCAGGCATAGTAGCCCCCTAGAAGGGGATTACACCTGCCCAATGTCAGAAAAAATAGGTGAAGCGTTTATATTTTTATTTTCTTTTAAAGGGAACTTCCAATATCATTTTTATTCCTTACAAGAATTGGATACAAATTTCAGGATTCATTGCCCCATCAGAGGAGATCATATCTGCCAAATTTCAGAATGATAGCCACAGCATTTTGAGGTCTCCAAAAGAGGACATGCTTATCTCCCTATGCTCCTTGTGGACCATTATTCTGAAAATTACAGATAGCCTAGAGGTGTCTCTAAGTAAGAAATCAGCAAAGTTTCAGAAGGATAGGTTTAACAGTTCATGTTGAAGGGAGGTTCTCCAATTTGGGGAAGGGAGTGATTTGCTTTCCCTTCCCTTCACCCCCCCCAATAGTTTTTGGATAAATTTGTATGAAAATGCACAGGTCATTAGAGGTGTCCTTTCATTATTATCTTTAGCAGATAATACTGTTGATTTATTTTGCAATATTTCTTGAATGTATATATCCTTTGGTTTATAAATATTGTTTGACACATTGAGATTTCATTGAATTGAAAGGCAGGTTATAATGCTCAATTAAATTTAAAAATGCAAATTATTTTGCAGGAGGAATGTTGTTGCTCTTTTGGAAAATGGCTATGTCTACTGAAAATGGAAGAAAAATGGGTCGCTGTCTTCTTGAAAGTTTGTTTTGAAGTACCTAGTTTTTGGAAAAGCACAACATTTTAATTTATTTTAATTATTTGCCCACTGGTGTATCAACATTTGGATAAAGTTTACCATATTCCATATGGTTCAATGTTGTTTGGAAGACTAATATTTTGAATTAATCCCCTATTTCTGAGTTTATCTGTACAGATTAAGGCTGCAATCCTATGCACACTTACCTGAGGCATACTGTAAAAGCACCATACCGTTGTAAAACTGCACCATACCAAAAATATGGGATTAAATAAAGCTGGAACAGAAAACTCATTTTTCCTGTACAAACACACTAATATATATTAAACGTATGGTCTGAAAGGTAATTTTTCTGCGCTTTCCTACAAACAGTTCTTCAGGAAAGTAGTTTCAACTACAACAGTTTCTTTTAATTTCTCTTTTCACCTATATACAAAACAAGTTCAAGGGGTGACAATTCAGCCTTTGTGAGCGTGATTGGCTCCGTATGGTTCAGTCTGTTTATTTATTTATTTGGCATTTTATGCTGTCCAATAACATAAGTCCTCTGGGTAACCGCAGGGGTGGAGGACCCATTAAAATGGTCCACCCCAGGCATCTTATGGATCCAAATGGAATCCTGAACGCGCTTGGGGATTGTCTGGAGCACGCCAACAGCCACTCGGTCGAGACCCTGGTGGGTGGCTGGAATGCTGCAATCGCTGGGGCATTAGATCGGGTGGCTCCGAAACACCCTCTCCCCCTGAAGAGGGCTCAGACTGCACCATGGTTCAATCCGCGGTTACGAGCTCTGAAACAGGAGGGGTGACTTTTGATACCATTGACCACAGTATCCTCCTGGACCGCCTGGAGGGGTTGGGCATTGGAGACACTGTATTACAGTAGTTCCGGTCCTTCCTCTCTAGCAGGTACCAGAGGGTAGCACTGGAAGAGGAGGTTTTGGACCCATGGCCGCTCACTTGTGGGGTGCTACAGGGTTCCATCCTCTCCCCAATGCTATTTAACATCTATGTGAAGCCACTAGGGGCTATCATCAGGAGGTTTGGGGTGCGGTGTCATCAATATGCGGATGCATGCAGCTCTACCTCTCGTTCAAATCTTCACCAAGGTTGGCCATAGAATCCCTGTCCAAATGTCTGGAGACGGTGAGTGGCTGGATGGGGAGGAATAAGCTGAAGCTGAACCCTGACAAGACCGAGGTACTTTTGGTGGGAGACAAGAGGAGGTTGGGGGATGTTGAGCTGGTGTTGAATGGGGTACGGCTACCCTTGAAAGTCCAGGTCCGCAGCCTGGGGGACATTTTGGAATCCAAGCTGTCCATGGAGGCTCAGGTGTCAACTGTGAGCCGGACAACACTGTACCAACTCCATCTGATACAGCGGCTGCGCCCCTTCCTTCCCGACCATCTGCTCCCATCGGTAGTACATGCCCTGGTCTCCTCTTGTTTAGACTACTGTAATGCGCTCTATGTGGGGTTACCCTTGAAGATGGTTTGGAAGCTGCAGCTGGTACAGAACGTGGCGGCTCGCCTGGTTAAAGGCAGCCGCCGGCGAGATCACATCACTCCGTTGCTGAAGGAGTTGCACTCGTTACCAGATGTTTTCCAGGCCAAATTCAAGGTGTTGGTTTTGACCTTTAAAACCCTATATAGTTCCAGCCCAGTGTCAGGAGCGCCCTAGCTGCCTCTTAAAGTCCTCTCCAATAGCCAACTCAAGACACAGACGAAAAGGATTCTTTCCAAGGCTTTATTCCTTTTACAACTTAATGACTCTTTCAGACGCTAATCATCAGCGACTAAGCAAGGAACTACACTGGGGTAGTTAGCAGAGTAACCTAAGCTCCAGGCAAGGCAGTTGGTCCCCGTTTGAAGGAGAAGAGCGGGAAGACTCTGAACATATGGGCTATGGAGAGGTCCTCCCTCTTACCCTTGGGTCCTCGGGACGTGACCATTGTTTTAGCACCAAGCGGGCAGAGCGCCTCCTCTCGGCACCCTCCATCTGGCGCCGCTCCCTGCATCTGCGCCGAGCTCCCAGCAAAACCCCCTCCCCCGCTCTCTCACTGCCAGGGTCACTATCTCTCTCAGGATTGCAGGCAGGAGGAATCTCTCCCTGCCGCTGTGCCTGTGAGAGATGAGCGAGCTCCTCTCCAACGGGCTGTTGCTCTTCCTCAGAATCAGAACTGCTCTGGGGCTCTATGGGCTCAGTTTCCACCCGGACAACATCCCTGTTCCCGTGAGGCCCCCCCTCGTGCTCTCCCCCTGGGGTCCCAAGTTTGTGGGGGTTCAGCTGGTGGAAACGCCTCAGCAGCAACGGAGCATGCACATTTTCAGCGGGTTCCCAGGAGCGCTCATCTGGCTGTGCCCCTTCCAGTCCACCAGATATTGCAGGCGGCCACGAGAAAGGTGTGAGTCCAGTATCTCTGCGATTTCAAACTCCCCCTCCACCAGCACTGGCGGCGGTGGGGAGCCGGTTGAGCAATGAGGGTCACCAGAAACCAGGGGGACAGCAAGGGCCGATGAAAAACAGGATGGATCTTCATGGAGGGGGGGAGAGCCAGGCGAAAAGCAGCAGGGTTAACCTGGGCCGTAATCTGGAAAGGCCCCATGTGATGAGGTGCAAGCTTTTTTGTGGGTGAGTGAGAGGGGAGGTATGGGTGGACAACCAAACCCAGTCCCCCAGTTGCAGAGATGGACCCCGCTGGCGCCGCTGGTCCGCAGAGGCCTTGTAGGCTGCCTTGGCTTGCTCAAGGGAGTCTCATAAGAGGTGGTGTACTGCTCGCAACTCCTCTAAAAATTCATGGGCCACAGGCACCGAAGAGGGAGCTCGGGTGGACAGGAAAGCCCTGGGGTGGTAACTAGGGATGTCAGAGAATTTCGCCACGAATCTTGGGGAGGCCGAATGCCAGCGCATTCGGCCCCCCAAAATCGGTGGCGAAACAGTCTGCCCCTCCCCGGGATGGGATTAACCTTGGGCAGATCTCTCTGGCGGCGGCGGCTCCCGCGGTGGTTCGGCAGCAGTTTGGCGGCGGCGGTGGCGGCGGCCGGTTTTCCGACCGGCTGCTGCCGCCGCCATTTCCAGTAAAAAAAAAAAAGAAAAGTGATAGGCTACGTAAAGATTTATGTAGCCTATCATGGCTAGATTTTAAAAAAATACCATGATAGGCTACGTAAATGTTTACGTAGGCTATCACGGCTGAGTAAAACAAAAAACCCATGGGCGCCGCCATTTGCATTCCTTATTTTGGCACATCTAGTCTACGTAAACATTTACATAGACTACGGCGAAAATAAGGGGAACGCAGATAGCGTAGCATCTACGCGTGGTTGTTGTTGTTTTTTACTCAGCCGTGATAGGCTACGTAAACATTTACATAGCCTATCATGGCTGACTGCAGGGGCGCAAACGGCAGCGGTTTCGTGGCGGGAGGGACGGGGCACCTCCCCCCCCGGCCAGAATTTCGGGGGGAGGGATGGGGCACCTCCCCCCCGCCAGAATTTCGGGGGGAGGGACGGGGCGCCTCCCCCCCACCTCAAATCACATTTCGTCAAAAGGTAAGTGACTTTTGTACATCCCTAGTGGTAACCAAAATTGGCAAAAAATGGAGTTTGGGAGGTGGAAGCATGGCAGGCATTGTTATAAGCAAATTCTGCTAGAAGCAGCAAGGGAAACCAGTCATCTTGCTGGTAAATGACATAACAGCACAAATATTGCTCCAGAGTCGCATTGGTGCACTCACTCTGACCGTCCATCTGGGGATGGTGGGCGGAGGAAAGATGGAGCATCACCTGTAGAAGCCCAAGTAGCTCCCTCCAGAAATGGGCAGTGAACTGGGCCCCCCTATCCGAAATGAGACCCTCGGGCCATCCGTGGAGCCGGAAAACAGGCGCCCAAAAAAGCTCCGCCGTCTCCCTGGCTGTGGGCAACCCAGAGCAGGGGATGAAATGGGCCATCTTAGAAAACAAATCCACCACCACCAGAATAGTGGTCTTACCATGTGAAGCAAGTAGGGGTGGACGAAAGTCCCTTACCTTTCGCCGAAGCTTGTTCGCGGTGGGGGGGAGGCGCTTCGCTGCTCCCCCCGCGAAGTTCAGGCCGGGGGGGGGAGGCTTCCTGCCTCGCCCCAGCCGAAATTCAGGCTGGGGAGGAGGCTTCCCGCCTCGCCCGGCTGCGAACGCGAAAGTTTAAAAAAAAACAAACACGCCCCCTGATAGGCTACGTGACGATTAACGTAGCCTATCACGGCTAGATTTGCAAAGTCAGCCGTGATAGGCTACGTCAATCGTCATGTAGCCTATCACGGGTGACTTTAAAAAAAAAAAGCGCGTACGGATAATGGCGTTGCCCTTATTTTCGCCATAGTCTACGTAAATCTTTACGTAGACTACAGCGACCAAATAAGGAACGGGAATGGCAGCTCCCTATGGGGGCCGCCATTATCCGTACGTGCTTTTTTTTTTTTTTTTTAAGTCACCCGTGATAGGCTACGTGACGATTGACGTAGCCTATCACAGCTGACTTTGCAAATCTAGCCGTGATAGGCTACGTTAATCGTCATGTAGCCTATCGGGGGCGTTTTTTCTTTTTCTTTTATTGCAATGATGGCGGCGGCAGCCGGTCGAAAGACCGGCTGCCGCTCCCGCCCCGCTCGAACACCCGCCAAACCGCCGGCCGGACCCGCCGCCGGGAGGGACATTCGGCGAAGGTAGGTCCCGTCCCAAGGGGGGGTGCGGGGGGCTGGGGGGTTCGGAGGATTTCTCCCCGAAACTTGTTCGGGGGGCCGAACACGTTGGCGCTCGGCCCCCCGAAGTTTCGGGGAGAAATTCTCCGCCATCCCTAGCAAGGCAAGTCAGTGATGAAGTCAAGGGAGAGCAGTTTCCAAGGTCCTGAGGGGGTAGGCAGGGGGTGAAGCAAGCCTGTGGACTTGCATGAGGGGTCTTTCGCCCGCTGGCAGGTTGGGCAGGAAGCGAAATAGGTCTTGACGTCCCGACACACACGAGGCCACCAAAACTCCTGCGTCACTCCGTGCAGGGTCTTGGCGAAGCCAAAATGCCCAGCGGTGAGGGAGTCATGGCACTGATGGAGGACCTTCTCGTGGAGGGGTCTAGAAGGCACATAGACCCGGCCGGAATGGTAAAGCAGGCCACCTCGCAGAGAGAAGGGGGAAGACTGGGGGGGGGCAGAGGCTAGCCCCAATTCCTCCACCTTTGTGCGGACAAAAGCATCCTGAGCCTGTTCAGAGCGAAGGGGCCCCTCCCAAGAGCGAGGCACCGCAGCTGCTGCCAGACTCTGGGGGGGAGGGAGAATCAGAGAGGGGGAGGGAGGTCTGGAGGACCAGCTTACGAGAAAGAGCATCTGTTTGTAGGTTGTCGGAGGCTTTCACATTGCAAATCTTAAGGTGGAACAGGGGAGGAAAAGCGACCACCTAATCTGCCGCTGGTTTAAGGCATGGGCTGTCTGAAGATGTTCCAGGTTGCAATAATCAGTTCTGACTTCGACTGGGTGCTATGCCCCCCCCCCAGAAGATGACGCCAGGTCTCCAAAGCGGATTTGATGGCCAACAGTTCGTTCTCCCAGATGGTATAATCCCATCCCACCTACAACACTTTTTATTGCTTGGTTTTGTTCACTGGGTCCATTTTGTGGCACATATATTCCAGAATTAAGAAACAGTATTAGCAGCTTAGTAAAATAATCAAGTTCTCCCTTGGTTTAATAATTCTGTCTCTGGGACTAATTTATCCTTTAAAAGGAATTATTCGTCAGTGTATATTTGGTAATTAACAGTAACATAACATTCACCCAACAGATGTAAGTACTACTGTTTATTAACCCATATCTGTGAAACACTGATGGACAATGTGTGTACAAGCCCTAGCCAATATGTTTCGTTTGTTTGTTTATTTGTTTGTTTATTAAATTTATTAATCGCTCATCTGGCTGGCCACCCAGCCACTCTGGCCGATGTAAAACATATAATAAAACAGTTTAAAACAATAAAATTCTACAATAAAAACATTTTCTAAAATACCCTAACCCACTCCAAATGCCTAGCTGAACAACCACGTTTTTAATGCACAGTGGAAGCTCATTAAAGAGGGGGCACAGTGGAGTTCCCTAGGGAGGGAGTTCCACAGAGTGGGGGCCACCACAGAAAAGGTCCTCTCCCTCATCCCCACCAGTCTAGCTGTCCTGGCTGATAATACCCTTGTGCGATAATACCCTTTGAAAAACACGTACACACTCAGACACCCACATACACCATCCAGATAATGTAATCTTATCCAGATAAGATTATATCGTATATCCAGATAACGTAATCTTACCATTGGGCAAACAAATCTGCTAAACAGACATTGAAGAGCTCCTTTTACTTTCCAGACTGCTTTCCGGTAATTTTTATAGGATAGCAACAACATGAATATCTCTGGAATAGCCATACTGGCCCTTTGGGCAAATGAGAGACCATCATGCATGATTTCAGAACGGAGTTTGTGTCAATGGGCAAATCACCCAATACATCAGGGTATGCAATATATAGCCCTCCAAATGTTGTTGGACTTCAACTTCAATCAGCCCTAGCAAGCATAGCCAGTAGTAAGGAGTGATGGGAATTGTAGTCCAACAACATCTGGAAGACCACATTTTCCCCATCCCTGGTATGCACCGTAAAACAATCCCAATGCTCAGTGCACCCCAGATATCTAAATAGGGTGATGTTCCCTGACTTGGGGTGTATTTTCCAGAGGCAACATTTTCTGAACTTTTCCTTGATGGAGCTATTTTCACCTAGCACTTCCAGAAATGCAAACTCAGAAGCCTCACAGCTACCATAATGCTCCATTGTGGTATGTTGCAACTGAACATTTAAAAGACTGCCCTTTTTCAAGGAGCCAAAGTTGTCATCAATGCCTGGAATTAGAAAAAGAGAATGGGAACCTCTAACATCTGGCTATATGAATTGTTATGACAGTAGAATTGTTTGCTACGTGGCCCATATATGCTAATGAGCACAGGAGCGCTAACGTCTGTGCTTACTCTTTCTTATCTCCCTGTAAATTTCTTTAATAAACATGTAAATTATGTTAAATAGAAATGTCCATGTTCAAAACCAAGGACATGCTTGAAATATATTGTAAGCACATGACTCTAACATGTAACTTATAGTGAAATACTGTGCGCATTGACTCAGAAGTAAGCACCAAAGTGTTTATTATGGCTTATACCTCCATAAGTGTGCAACTGCAGCCTTAGCAAATAGTATGGAATATCAGTTATTAGTGTGTTGAGCTTGTTTCAATTGCTAGCTTTAAACAAAATTTCTATTCAATATATGCTGAAGACAAAATTATTGTAAAAGCAACATTTAATTTTGAAACACATCTGTCATTCCCTTTGCTGTCAAGATCAAAAACTGAATAAACAAATATTCAGCGCTCATGAAGAATATACATCATTCTTTTAGCAAAATCCCGTGTGATGTGTAAACATTCTTTGCCATTTATAAAAATAACATTGTATGCAATACTCCATTTGGTTTCCCTCTAGGCAGACTAGTGGGTTCCTTTAATACCACAACATGTGACCTTAAGGATCAAGAAAATCTGCGCATATCCGTGCAGAGCTGGTGGGCTTGTAAGTATATGTTCATCATGTTCATGGAATGCTATTTGGTCTCCAAAGCAATTCAGAATTTGCCATCCAATAAGATTTCCATAACACCAAGTCACTTCACTGTTACCTGACTTGGCTGAAGAAGTTCCCATAGTAGCACACATTTAATAGCAACTATATCAAGCCATTTTTATATAACTTTCCACCCCTTCTCTGGGGTTGATGTCACCCAGCTGTTCAAAAGCAAGCAGCCTATAGTTCTGAGACAAAGGGCTGCTCTACATGATGCTAAAAGCCCACAACTTTACCAGGGCTTCTGCTTCAGAGATGAAACTGAGCTGGTCTGCTTGAGTGTTTAAGTGGTGAGCCTCCACTTATGCTCAACCTATATATTTGTAAATAAACACAAATATTACAAAATGCCAAAAATGGCAGTAACTGCGTTCCAAAGAAAACCAAACCCACATGAGCGCTGAACCCCTGAAATCTCTCACCACTTAGAGAATTGAGGTGCGCATAACAATGTGATGCTCATGCTCAGGCACATCTGCGAAGAACAGGTGGGGTTTTCTTGTCCATCACTTTTTCCCCTAAGAGCTTCATATTGCACTTCAAGGAATTGCTCAGACTGGGAACCAGATAAAGCTTTTAAACCAGGGATGAATTCTATTTTGAAGAAGATCTCAGGGGCCACATTCCAGTGGTGAGCAGAACCGAGGGTAAAGGGGATGGGGCCAAATACAAAAATGCCAGCATATTGAAGCGGTAGGGCACAATCCTATGCATGTGTAGACAGAAAAAATGTCCTACAACTCCCAGCATGCCGCAGCAAGCCATGCTAGCTGGGGCATGCCAGGAGTTGTAGGAGTTTTTTCTGTCTACACATGCATAGGATTGTGCTAAAGCTCTTCCTGCCAGTAACAAAGCCTTAGGAGAGGCATTCAACCTTTTAGAATGGGGAAAAACCGCACGAAACCTGAGAAACCATCAAGCGATTGGGAGAAAGGGGGTGAGGCCTGGGGAAGGGGGCATGACTGGATTTGAAGGCTGGATTTGGTCCCCAAGCTGGAAGTTCTGCACCCCTGTTTTAAAATGTTGCCCGAGGTTGCCCTACATGACTGTTGACTTGAGGAACTTTCCAATGCAGGGTTTCTGTAAGAATAGCTGATTAAGGGTATAATCCAAGTGCTGCAAATTCTTAGTTATTTAATTTACTGTCATTGCATTTTTGCTGCCAGGGTGGAGGAGAGAGGTGTTTGCGGGATTTTCTTCGTCGAGTTTCAAAATAACTTGACTGGCTTTCGATATTGTGTTCCTTGATTTTGTAATGGGGGTGGGTAGGTGGGGGACATTTGCTGCTGTACTTCAGGCAGCAAAATGTCTTGGGCCAGCCCTAATTTCACCCCTGCACAACCTCTCTCTGTCTCCAGTAACTAACTGGGTAGAGAAATGGCTCCTGAAACTTTGGGTTGACTTGGAAAAACTACCCAAGTTCTGTTGTGCATTTCCCCCCTGGAAGAACTTGGGTAATTTATGAGTTAATCTGAGGGGAACTTTGAGCAGCTCAACCATCTCTGCTTCTTGGTGGGCTGCATGTTAACAACACTTTCATTAGCCAGAACATACGACCATTTGAATGCTTTTCCATATGTCCAGGCATTTCAGCTAAACCAGGTTTACTTCTGTCCGCTACTGCAGGTCCGAATTACTATCTATCAGTTATTCCCCTTCTGGGGGCACTGAAGACTGGCTTCTTTGGAGAGCTACCATATGAGATAGAAATATTACCACCAAATGAGCGAAGAGCTGACTTCTGTGGCAGCATTGCTGAATGCAATATCCAGGCACCAAAAGTCATATCTAGCTGGAGGGAATTCTTCAAGGTACAGTATGTTTTTCCCTAGCAGATAAGGTATCTTTCTTTAATTAGAGAGTCCCTCTCCTTCACCTTATGCACACATGCAAGCAGGGTTTTTTTTACTAACTTCAAAAAATAGATGGTTTACTTGTCCCTTCTTTTCAAAATTAGAACGTGCACTTTTAGGAGATTTAGAGACAGGGTCTCCACAACATGGTCCCCACCAAGTTACCCGCTCCTCCTGATTTTTCTTTTATTTCTTAAGATATATATGTCTTTAAAAAAAACTGGGATGCTGGCATCCTGCAAAGCAAAGGGCTGCCCTCCAGCACCATCTTTATTTGGGTTCAAAAAAGTGTTTTGTTTGGAGCTCAGACCCCACCTCAGCTTGGTACTTAGGTTCTTGGACAAGATACTTTTATTTTAATCTTGCCAGTTTGCCTTCTGGGTAGTTAGTAACCAGCCAAGCCCACAAAGGCGACTATTTTATGAATGGGCAAGACCCCCTCATGGCAGCCATTTTTTGAAAGCGCCCATGACACATACTCAAAAGTTCAAATGTGCCCGCTGAGCCAAAAAGGTTTGGGGGTTGGTTTAGGACTTTTCCAAATGGTTAAAGAAAATAATTTTCCTTTTAGAATTTGCACCTGTTATCCTAATCCAGTACCACCGGCACAATATCCCACATTCATGCAATGGATGATGGGTAGATTTGAGGAATGAAATGGGATAAATAATAAAAATTTGGAGAGATTGTGTGTGTGTGAGAGAGAGAGAGAAAGAGAAAGAGAGAGAGGGAGAGAGCACAGCCATCTTGTTTTGTAATAATAAAGGGGCACAGGAGTGCCCCTTTAGTTAATGTGAGTCAGAAAAAAAGGTTCTGCCATTATAAGCCTCAAAATTCTACTGCTTATAAAAATGACACCTGTTCAGCTAATAACTTGAAAGTTGGCATCCATGATCTTCCTGATGAGGCCTACAACTGCCCAAAATATCAAACCAATCCAGTAAAAATGACGACAGGTACAAGTAAAACATGCTTTAACACATTTGTACTTTTTTCTCCAAGCTGCAGCTCAGCATATCATGTATTTCTTTCAAATTTTGGTGAAAACTACTGATGTATGTTATTCTTGTTTGTCAAGGAGTTGTACCTTTCGTAGGTTTGGTGAAATTTTGAGCTGCAATTCAGAAGGTTTATTAAGATTGTTCTGGCCCATCTGAAGGCCAGTGGCGGCAACGGCTAGCAAAGTTACATCAGGCATGTTCACTTTCACTCTGAAGCTAGAATGCTGCCAGTTTTCTATTGGAATTCTATTGCAGAGGGCTTCTATGTGCCTTGTCTACTCCTTTAGATATGGAATGTGACCTCAGAAGGTCTCACATTACACATTACTACACAGATTGGGACACTATCATAGATCAGGTAGAGAGACTTTAAACTCCCCCTCCCCCTCCCTGGAGGGGGATCTGGATCATCCCTCCACCCCCATGCCTCTAATTTATAATGCCAAAATGGCATCCACTTGGAAAGTAAATTGCACGCATAGGGCAAAGGGTTAAGCCCACCACTCTAGGGGATCCATATGAGGTCCCAGGCACTTACTTTTGAATAAAAATGAAAAGAAAAAAAACTCCTAGCTACATCTTTAGAGCCACATGCAGTTTGACCCTCAGAGAATGGGGGTGGGGGGGTGGAATACACAGGTATATGTGTGTGGGGGGGGGGGCAGAAGGATCAGAGCCTCGCATAACCTTTCTGAAAGGAGAAATGCAGCGTGAGGGTCCCAATCCTTGTCCTTACTTTCCGTGTGGTAGGAAAAGAATATGCAAGAATCATATTTCACACTAGAGGTATATTCACATGTTACTCTTAATGTGTGTTCACACTCCATATGTGCTCTTTAAGATGGTTGTGAGAATCTAGTCCCATTCAGTCATTCTCATTGTGTCTAAGCTCTACGCATGAGGAAGGGAAGTGGGGGATGAGCTTGCTAGCTCCCCTCTCCCTTGCCAATTGCTTTCTACATGTGGAGAGTGACTGTCTGCAGAGGATAACCTCCTCTGTCTGTGGAATCTCTCCTGGAGATTTTAGAATCCTGATTCTTCAAGTGAACTCACAATTACCATTGGTTAAGAATTATAATCCCCTCTATCATTGCTTGCAAGAAAGCAGATTCAAATACACTGGGGAGAGGTTAGGGCCCCATCTACATGGGGTATTTACTCCGGATCTACTCCATCCCAAATCAATAGTGTCAGATGATGCACACTGCTCTCCCTAGCTAGCCCAGCGTTTCTTGCCCTAAATCCGGGGGTTTTGTGTGAGTGTAAATGTGTGAGTGTATGCGGGGTTTGTCATGAACGTCTACTCATATGCAAGCACTTCGTTGAACACGTGAGGGAGGGGAGCAAACCTCCGCTCATTGGCTGCCCTACACCTACGCAATTGCTGATGTTCATTTCTACTTGCGGCGGGACTCGCCCACCCCACCCCAACTAATACGGCTTCAGTTCCCATATACACTGCAAAAGTGGAGGAATATAGCACTAGCACTGCGTGTACTGTAGAAAGAGCTAATTCCATTCTGTGATAGTACAGAATGGAATTTGCCCAAATTGCTTCATAAAGCGTTTCCATTTAGATTGGCCCTAGGATTGCCAACACTGTAATTATACGTTTCAGTTATCACAAACCCTGCTCTTTTAAGACCAGAGTTAAGCCTACCTCATGTTGGCTCATGCCCCATAAAGCCAGGGAACTGGACATTGGAAGCTGATGCCTTAAATGACATGCCCCTTGATCAGTGATGTTGTGCAATGTTTCCTTAGGAAGCATCTAGCCTTGGTGCTAGGAGAGGGTCCCCTCTCACTGTTTAACCCATCCTGCCAGCTACTGATGTAAGCAACAAAGTGGCATGGGTCAACTCACAGGAGGATTCCTTTAGCAAAACATTAAGGCTCAGAGGCTTCGTAAGTCAATACAGGACCAGGACAGCATGAGCCATCTTTGCTGGTCCCAGGCGCTCCATCCTCTCCTCGTGGATTTGGGACTGAAAGATGCAGGAAAAGTGTGGATGCATGGAGGGCAAGTTGTAAGCAAGCACAGTTTGTGACATTGCACAACATCATCATTGATCACCGGACACGTCAGTTAAGGCATATCCTAGTTTTGTGGTCCCTGAGCCAACATGAGAAAGTCTTAACTCTGGTTTTAAACTGGCAGGTGTGTTTTTTTTAATAATCACATTTGCTTGGTGGGAGAGAGTCTGGATGAACAATCCATTGCTGACTTAGCACAATGGGGACTTTACAGTAAAAAAAAAAAGGAAACTTAATTTTTTTTTATATTGTATTCCTATTGTTGTTTTATGTTTGTAAACCACCCTGGAAACTTCAGTGTTCAAGGTACACTTTATACATTCCTAAAATAAAATAAAATAAAATAAAATAGACTACTGGAAATGTTATTACGCTAATGAGAATACTAAGTAAAGAATGTGAGCCATAAAGCTCAATTAATATAATATTGTGAAAACAGCATTTTTAGAACAAGCGAAAACTGGTTTGCTGATTAGATTCCACTTCTTGTGTTCTGTACCAGGAAAGAAACTATGGGTTAACTCCTCCCCCTGGACCTGCTTTCATCACTAGAATTGGGAGGGTGTGATATACCCACTCCCTTGCAACCCACTGCACACTCTCAAATTTTGCTCCAGAGGGTTGGGTGACCTCCAGAGTAGATTTGGGGCTTCAGCAGACAGGGCTTCAGCGGTAGGAAAGGAGTGGAAAGTCTGCTTATACAATATCACCAAATAGGTGTTTCACAATGTTCCTCGTGTATTCTAGGCAAACATCATGAGAAACAGCCTCCTCCAGAAACCTGGCATTTGAAATAGAGGGCTGGAATGCCTATCTATAAATAAATCAAAGATTTTTACTCAACATCTTAACACAGTATTTTAGACGTATAGTTTTCCTAGTAGTATCTCTCATCTAGTGCACTGAACTTTGAAAGACCCATGGCGCGATGCTACTCAAAAGATAAAGCATTAAACTACTTCTGGAACGCTCATACAGCCTCCACTGATTTTGCACTTCCAAAGTTTCAAAACCGGTAAGATAAAACTACCCAAGGTACCAAAGGCTTTCCACAGGTTCCCTACCATGTGTACGCGTGAGTCAGAGATAAAAATATGAGAAGCCACTTTCAACCAGTCACGTTTATAAATCCTTCCTACAGTGCAATCTGGTGCCAGGGACCAGCAATATTGACAGATGTGCCTATTGACCTTTGATGGAAAGAAATTAATAATGGTGTTGTTGCATTTTGGAATGTAGGCCTGCTCTTAATAAGTTACTCAGTTGTCTTTCTGCCAGCCCTTGATCTGGAGCCTGCAGTAAAAGGAATCACTTGACTTTTTACATTCTGCAAATGTTTTGGATAGTCAGCTAAGAAAGGAGAGTGATAAATGTTTTGAGAAAGGTTCCCATCCAGTAATATTGTCATGAATACATGGAATTAACTTGTTAGCTTGAAGAATATAACAGGAGGGAGGCTGAAACAGACAAAGAAATTGATTTGAGCCTGCTGCCTGCTCCTTGAACTTTTGTATATCAGAGAAAGAGGTAGACATGTTTTGTTATACTATTTAACTTGTTCCCCAAAGGCTAAATCTAGTGGAGCTCGATTGACATGTCTTATTCTTTGTGTGTAACGTCAATAGGGCTGGATCTACACTTACCGCCTTTTTTCGCTTCCAATGAGGTTTCACCGCCCGCCTTTCACACTACGCAGTAGCCGCCTCGAATTGGAACTGGAATTTCCCACTTCCGTGCTCCCGCTTTCAATACCCTAATATCCAGGTATTTCCCCTTAATGTGCTCTGATTTTCTGCCTTCGCTACCATATCCAGTCGTAGTCCCCTCCCCCACCTGTCCATATGCAGCGGTGTTTGTATTTCCCTCCTGTCCAATCACAGCTCTCGACGGCCCCATGTCTTCTTCTGGCTACCAATCACATAGCTTCCTCAGCAGCCCCCATTTCCTCAGTAACATGCAAAGGGCTGGATGTGCATGTGTTTGTCTGATCTCAGAAGCTAAGCAGGGTTGGTCCCGGTCAGTGCTTGGATGGGAGACCACCTGGGAATCAGGCTTCCTGCATAGAGCAGGGGGTTGTTGTATCCCCTCAAATGAGACTAAGTTTTACCCCCCCATCCCCCGCTCCGGATGTTTTTTTAAAAAATTCAGGCGTTATCCTCACAGAATCGGGGTTTCTCCACGATGTTTTTTGTTTTTTTTTCTATTTGAGGCATGATCAACTTGTTGGAAAATTTGGGGTGACTTACAGCAGAGCTGACTTATACAAATAAAGTGGAGTAACACAGCATTTAGTATTCAGTGAAATAAACACAAGCTAGAACCAGTTTAGAAGAAGTTCAAATCAACTTACATTATTAGTGCTTTTATTCACATCATTGAACAAGGCTAATACTGTTTAACGGGGTGCATGAGTATAAGTACGTGAAGGCATGAGATATAGTTGCTTGCTTCCCCCAGGAAGAAAGCACATGTTGTTTGTTGCAGAGGCAAAAAAAAAAAAAGGAAGAGGAAGTGGAGGGAGTAGGAGAAAGGAACCAATCAAGTTACAGGACAACAAGGGGAATGAACAAGACAAGCAGCTGTTGATACAACACCTTGTCTATCGTCCCCAAGTGTCTGGAAGCATGCAGAGTTGTTCCTATAATCCAACAGTACCTCTTATGACTGATTGGCTTAAATTAATTGAAATGGCCTATAATTATATGGGCCATGTGCACCAACATGCTACTGCAATGACTGCCACATCATCACATCATTTTTAGTGACCAGGCATGCATGAACAAATAATCAAATATGTAGCACAGTGGCTCCTTGCTTGCAAGCTAATTATGGCTTTGCTACCCATGTGTCCTTGATATATTGTCTACCCAATACAATTAGTGGCTACATTATTAAGGGATTATGTGTTATGAAATGTTGAACTACTCTTATCTGATTGATTTATTTGATTGACTTAGGGAATGGTAGAGGGGAGCCTACTAAGGAAATTATAACAGAATTTATTGTAAGCAATCCTACACTGCTGGTTAGCATGAAAAGCAGCAGAAGCTTAATTGTATAATATAATGCCAAGAGGTAAACGTGAATTGTTTCTTTGACAGTACATTGCCGTAACTCAGGTCTCCTCCCATGAGCCGAATAGGTCACGGTGTGGTAAATAATGGGAGGTAATTGTATTTTTTGTAAGTATCTTAGAATCATAGAATCATAGAATAGTAGGATTGGAAGGGGCCTACAAGACCATCAAGCAAACTTCCGCCTACTGCCAGTCTGCCGACACAAAGGGCGTCCGACATAGCAGACACCATTTGCATCCCTGCTCTTTTTGTGATAGGCTACATAAATATTTACATAGCCTATCATGGCAAAGAGCAGGGACGCAAATGGAATCCGCTACGCCAGACGCCATTTGCATCCGAAGCCTGGCAGTGGGCAGCAGCGGACTGAAGAGGATGGACCTGGACCCGGCCGGTGGCAGGTAGGGTCCGTCCTGACAGAACTTTGCGGGGTGGTGGAGGGGAGTAGTCCATTCTGCCACGGACTCGGGGGGCTAGATTCTAAAGAATCCAGCTTCATTGGAGTCCATGGCAGATTTCTCTGCCATCCCTAGTATTAGCTATCCTGCCCAATTTTGTGTCATCTGAAAATTTGATCAGCATTCCCTGCACCTCCTTATCCAAGTCATTAATAAAAATGTTGAAGAGCACTGGGCCCAGGACTGAGCCCTGCAGTACCCCACTCGTTACCTCTCCCCAGTTTGAGAAGATCCCATTGATAAGCACTCTTTGAGCCCGATTCTGTAGCCAACTGTGGATCCACCTGGGAGATCAGATTCATCTGGCAGGACTTGTTCTTGACAAATCCATGTTGGCTTTGAGTAATCACTGCTTTGTTTTCAAGGTGCTTCCAGATGGATCGCTTTATCATCTGCTCCAGAATTTTCCCAGGGATTGATGTCAGACTGACTGGTCTGTAGTTCCCAGGTTCCTCCTTTTTACCCTTTTTGAAGATAGGGACAATATTAGCCCTCCTCCAGTCATCTAGCCCTTCACCCGTCCTCCATGATTTCCTAAAGATCATAGACAGTGGTTCTGAGAGTTTTTTCTGCCAGTTCCTTTATTACTCTAGGATGCAGTTCATCTGGCCCTGGAGATCTGAACTCATTCAAAGTAATTAGGTGTTCCTTGACCATATGCCTATCGATCTCAAGCTGCAATCCTGCCCCTTCAGCCTGTACTTTGCCTTTGCCAGCCACACTGGCTTTTTCTGTTGTCTCCCGCCTTTTTTTCTTGTCGGAATTGTTTATAATTGTGCCTTGAGAATTCCCTTTTTTAAAAATTTCCACCTATCTTGGACTCCTTTTCTCGTTAGCGTCACTTGCCATGAGACCTTACTGATCATTGTTCTGAGTTTATTAAAATCAGCTTTCCTAAAATCCCGGGTTCCTCCTGTTCTTTTTGAACAAGTTATATCCTTCATTTGCTGTACTGCAGTCATGAGAGTAATCCCACCAAGTCTCAGTTATACCTATCAAGTCATAATTTCCCCCCCTGTATTAAGAGTTCAAGTTTGTTCTGTTTGTTTCCCATACTTTGGCCATTAGTATATAGACATTGAAGACCATGGGCTTCATGGTCTGGCTTTCTTCCTACATGTTTGTGAAGACTATTATTGGGCACTATTAGAGCTGTTCTCTCCGTTGCGGTGCATGAGCCTTCATCCATTGTTACCCCCAATTTTACTTCTCCCTTCCCCGTAGGATTCAGTTTAAAGCCCTCCTGATGAAGTTCTTCATGCTGTGGCCAAACACATTCTTCCCAGCCTTTGTGAAGTGCAACCTGTCCCTTGCCAACAGTCCATCTTCCAGGAAATATAGCCTGTGGTCCCAGAATCCAAATCTCTCTCGTCGGCACCACCTTTGTAGCCAGTCATTCTCCCAAAATATTTTTCTTTCCCGGTTAATGGCATCTGAAGCAGCGCCAGCTTTTCTCAGAGCTCCGGGGAAGATTTGTTTTTAATTATTTTTACTCTTACCTTATTTTTAATTCCCCTGAAGCTTTGGAACTCTGACATAGCTGGAGTGTGGGAGTTGTTTGGTGTTTGACCAGCTGGCGGCTACCTTTTTTATTATTCCAGGAACTAGCTCTGTGCTTATCTGGCTACGAGGAGTAGGTTCAGAGACTCTAGGGGGTTTAGCATTTTACCCTCCCCAAACAGCTCTCCTGTCTGCATTGCTGTGTTGCCAGAGAAGCAGGGATTAGGGGCCTGCCTGACTCAGTGCTGAGATCGCCATTTGCTGGGCTGGAAGCAAACACCCCAGGGTCTCCTTCAGTAACAGGGCATCGCTCTGAGCCTCCTGACACCAAGGCACTGTGGAGGCGGTGGCAGCCAGAGACGAGGAGTGTGGCGCCCAGATGGTGGAGGGCCAGAGAGATTCCAGCTTCCAGGACTTGCAGCTGCGCACCCAGGCATCTTTTTGGGGGCTCCTTGGTTTTGACATTGTTGCTGCTGATGATGTTGGTGCAGTTGCTGCCCTCATACCTGGAGTGCCTTTGCAAGGGAGCGGAGTGGCGGTCACATGCAGGGCGGGCAACAAGGTGACGGCAACGGCCTCTTCTGGTTGGTGTCTCCCCCCTCGGCGCTCCCATGGCCTCCATCTCGTCTTTGCCCTCGCTCTCCTTTCCAGCTCTGGCTGCTTCGCTAGACGGATGGATGGAGTAACAAGTGGTGGCGGCGAGGCGGCGCCATGTTACTCTTCCTGTTGATTCCAGAAGACACTCTTACTCTCCCTGTCGGATCAGCCACCCACCTTCCAGCAACGTAGCGACCGTCTCTTCCTAAGGCGTGACCAGGCAGCTACCCAAGGCCCAGAAGATCAAGGCAGCACACTGGGGAAGATGGAAAGACCTACTCTCCCTGTTGAACCTAGCCACCTACCTTCCAGCAACACAGCGATCGTCTCCCCTTGAGGTGCGGGCGCAGCCAGGCTGCTACTTAAGGCCCAGGAGACCAAGGTAGCAGCCCTGGGCAGGCTTGGATTTTCTTATGGTAGGAAGGCTTAACATTGTGAGAAAAACCAGGGTGAGTTGTTGGTAATAATATCAAGGCTACTCCAAATTAGTATTATGGGATAGCTTTGTTTTCTAAGTTTTATATCTTGCTTTAGTTTTAACAGCTGTAAGTAGATTTTAATTGTTTTCTTTGCGGCTACAAATGGTTACAAACATTTGATAGTATTAGTGGTTTGAATCAAGCAGTGGTTTGTCACTGTTGTGTTGATTATTACTTTTTACAAAGTTATTTTATTAGTATTGCTGTTTTTGTGAATGCGTGTATTATTATTATTGATTTTTGCTGCTATACAAAAGGAATCTTGTTAAATTTTATTTTATTAATACATTTCGTTGTTGGGCTTGGAGTTTTGATTCTGAGTCCTGACCTTGTTGTCCCCTTTTTACCAGCAAATTGGTCTTTAGCTTCCCCCAGTCACATAAACGGCCATAAATGGCCATAGCCTGACCCTGGCCTGATTGTAAGTTAGCTTGCAGCCCAGGATTGCGTGATGGTTCTTACCAGAGTGCAGTACAAACAGCTAGGTCTAATTCCAGTGACTGAAGATGTTGCAACATTTGTCAAGGCTCAAAACCAAGCTAAGATTACTTACTTTTTCCCTGCCAAGGGTGAAGCCGACCCTGCCAAAAATGAAGCTGTCCAACGAGAGGCCCCAGACAATGAAATTCTTGATTGGTCCATGGGTCCTCATTGTCAAATGAAGTTCTTGAATTTGGGGGAGGCTGGTGACAGTTTAGCCACGGAAATAGCTTCTGTGGAGGGTACTTTAACAGCGGAAGCCCAAACACATTTTTCTGGCCTTTTATCTGTCTCTTCGCTTACCAAGGCAAATGAACCATCTAGCCCCACAAGAGAAGCGCCAGTGAAGTTTGTGAATAGTGGCTGTGTCCCAGTGTCCCCCTCATATAACATGAGGACTTTTTCAGCTGGAGAAAATGGGAATATCCATTGCTTTCCCTTCCTAATAAATTTTCTTAGTAGTCAGCACGAACTGATAGGAAAATTGTATTCTCTCTGGTCAGAGGATATAGCTCTAATAAGGAATTTCCTGGCAGAGAGTAACAAGTTATTAACAACCCTAACTGATGCTGTGCTGTGTATAAGGATGGTAAAGGGGAAAACAGCTCCTGATGCCCTGTCTACAAATGGGCCTAACCCAAAGGCTCAACCCATTCATCTTGACAAAGTCACCAAAGTACCCTCCCCTCTGACACTGTCTAAAATCAAGAAAGAAAAAGGAACAAATGGTAAAAGGGGTATAAAATCTAGGAAGGCAGTTGTAAGATCCAAAATGAAAAGTAAAAACATCCAAAGCTCTGCTCATTCAACCCCCCCCACATCATTTAACTTCAAGAGGCTATTTAATCTACTAGATGAGAAGAGAAAACCTGTGGTTTCTCCCAAAAGTAGGGCTAAGAAGAAGTCTGAGACACAGGGATGCAACTCACCAAACTCAAGGATCAATATACCACAGCAAACTTCAAATGTTATGATAGATGTGAATCAGGACCCATGGTCCATAGCTGAATTCCCAAATAAGGTAACCTTGGTCCGTTCAGATAGTTCTAGACAGGATATTACACGAGACATCTTGTCGACTAACATGCCCTGGAAATTGCAGCTAATGCAGCAAAACCTGGTATTTATTAACTACCCCAAACCAAGAGGCCAGCTGTCTCAGACTGAACGTAAGTTACATCTTTCAAAATTAATTTCATCTTTCACAGCAATCCCCCTAACAGTAGGGGATACTGAAAAGGTTGAATATCTCTTTTACAATTATAACTCAGCCTGTGCAGTTGTAACCTTTGCCCAAAGAAGGATAGCGGTGGAAATATACAGTGCTAGAGATGTGCTGGTAAGGAAGGGCATAGGAATCAATAGGCATTTCCGAAACACCTGTCCCAGTATATCTTTGGGACCCTCGTGTATTAAGATCCTAAAGTTACCAAATACTATACACGTTGACCCACCAGTCAGTATTCTAGTGGAGCTGACCCCAGATGTGAAATTCAAAGCTGCATCCCTAGACCTTCTACCCAAGAACACCCTAACTAAGGTAAAACAGCAAAGCACCACTAGTTTGGGGACCTCTGCAAATGGTAGAGATTTACAACAAGAATATTTTCTTCCAGAAGAGGCTGGATTAATAGAAAGTTTCTGTAACCTCCCTCCCTCAGCTCAGGAAGATATCCTGATGAGATTCTCATCTCTGAAAGAGATCTTGATGACCAAACTCCAGATGGATAAAGTTGCCTCAGAAGTTCTACATTCCCAGGAAGGGGCGAAGGATTACTCCAACTTGTATAGACAGGCTGCCCTTTCAGTAGATCCTTCAACTGTTATTGGTTCTATGAAAGATTCAAAAGCCATGGGGAGAAATCCTCCTACCCAATATTATGCTTACCCCCATAAGCATAAGAGAGAGGACTACGGGACCTAGTAAATCAGCAATCTTCAGCCAAGAACCACAGCACCTGTTCACAGCAAGGCATAGCTGCTGAAATTACTAAACCTCTATCCCGCAGTATGGTACAGGTGGAAGTGGAGGTCCACCCCTTTCCAATCAATTGTAGAACACCTGAAGAAACCCAACAGGTAAGCAACATTCCCAAGCCTTGTCTCAAACATAGTGAGAGTGCTTGGCAAGAAATGAGATACCTCAACAAGGAAGAGTTGGGCATAAATAAGCCCCAGCTACCAACTTTTACAGAGCCCACTATGGCCCCCCCAAAACAATCAAATGTGATCAGGTCACAACATTTTTTTGACAAGATTGAATCTCTCCACTCACATAAAGGTGAAAATAGAAGTCTCAGTATTCCATTATTTGAGGACAAACTGACCTGCACTCCATTTCTCATGAACCCATTTATTTCATCATTAGGCTGTAAAAAAGTAATGGACCCCTTGTTTCCCAGTTGACAAATCCCAGCAAATCAAGATTTGTTGAAACATATGGGTCTTTCTTTCTTAGTATGGAATATCGCAGGCTGGAACACACATAGACAGGATAAAGAATTCCTAAAATTACTTCAGAAACATGATATAATCTGCATCCAGGAGACATGGATAACGGACACAGAACCAAACAAGATCTATCTAGAAGGTTATTCATCTAGAACTCTCCCTGCAAAAAAGCTTTCTTCCAAGGGCTGTCCAGCTGGTGGCCTTGCCACCTTAATAAACCAAAAATGGAGGCTTCACATTGAACAGATCAAAGTGGAAGCTGCCCCATACCTTCTGACAGTAAGGGTGTGGTTAGGGAATAGTTTTTTCCCTATTCATAATTAATATCTATATCCCGCCCCATAGTACAAAAGCCCCTTTTTACACGCAGTGGACTGAATTGGATACGGCCCTTGATTACCTAGAAAATGAATTCCCACTCACTATTATTATAGCAGTAGGAGATTTTAATGCTAGAATTGGAGGAAACAAAAATAAGTTAGCAGTCCACCTGAATATTGATGAAGAAGAACTGTTAGCTGTCTTTCCACAGAACTTGAGAGACAAGACTACTAATATAGAGGGTTACAACTTTTTGGAGTTTCTGTTTAAAAGGAACTATTCAATCTTGAATGGCTCCTATCCAAAAGATACCCCAGGAAACTTTAACTATTTATCAATAAGGGGGGAAAGCATAATTGATTATGCCTGTGCTCCTCTGAATAAGATTAAAAACTTCATTAATTTTGAGGTCATGCCTATGGGCCACTGTGACCACCAGCCTCTAAGGTTCAAGTTCTTTAGAGAAGATGGAAGACTCCAGATTTTTGCCTGTGAAAAGTTCCAGGCCAGTGTTGATCTACTTGGTCAAAGGAGGGTTAAATGGAATAACAAATGGAATAACAATAATAAATCGTACCCTCCTATCGGAACAGATGTTATCCCTTCGTAATAATATACTACAATTAGATGTTACCTCAGCAAACATTGTACCTCTGTATCAACATATAATGAGTTTTCTAAAACCTAATCTGATCAGAGGCAAATGTAGAGCTTTCTGCAACCAATACCAAGAAAGCTGTTTTGACCTGGATTGCAAAATGGCTCGATCAGCAGTAAGAAGCTATGCTAGGAAAATAAAGTCTAACTATTCCCCTAAAATAATTGAGACACTTGTGAATAAGAAAAAAGAATACAGGGAATTAATCAGAAATAAGAAAATGACATTTCAAAGACATCTCTGGCATAGCTTGGATACTGCTTTGAAGACAAAAGATAAGTCAGCCTTTTGGAAGATCGTAAACAACAGCTTAAATGGTGATATATCAAATGTAAATCCACAAATATCAAAGACAGATTGGGAGAAACACTTCAGTGTTTTATTTAATGCCGATAGCCCGCAATTACATCTGCCTTTATGCTCCATCCTTGGCACTACAGATCCATGGTCCCCCCCCGTATCCCATAATGAGATAGAGTTATTAATTAATATAATGCCAGCTAAAAAAGCCCCAGGAGAAGACTAAGTCCCAGCAGAGGTAATCAAACATAAAATCAAGTGGTGGCTGCTGATTTTGGCCAAATTGTTTGATCATATAAACCTACTTGGGGAATTCTCAAAGGGTTGGAATACTTCTATTGTAATTCCGATCTTCAAAAAAGGAGACCATAATCAACCTTCAAATTATAGGCCAATTAGTCTTATTGCAGCCAAATTATATGCTAGACACCTGCTGAACAAACTGGAGGATTGGGCCTTCATAAATAACATCCTTATAGAAGAACAAGCTGGTTTTCGAGCAGGTTATTCAACAATAGACCATTGTTTTGTACTAGACCACCTGGTTAATAAGTACAAAAATCTAAAAAAATCAAAATTGTATGTGGCATTTGTTGATTTCAAAGCAGCTTTTGACTAAATTAATAGGAACAGGTTATGGGCAAAACTGGCAGACTTAAATTTAGATCAACGTCTCTTGATTCTATTACAACTGTTGCATGAAAACTCAAACATTCAGGTGAGATTTTCTACTGCTGGACACATGACAAATAATATCGCAGTATCTCAAGGAGTTAAACAGGGGTGTGTCCTGGCCCCTCTTCTCTTCAATCTATTCGTAAATGATATAGTTTTTGATTTGACTGGTGATTTCTATTTCCCAGTAAAATTAGAAGAAAGGAAATTGTCCTTTCTTCTTTATGCTGATAATCTGATTCTCATTTCATATACCCAGATAGGTTTACAGAGATTACTATCAGCATTGGCTGAATATTCCCATAAAAACCTACTATCTATAAATTATGGGAAAACCAAAGTCATGGTTTTTGGACATAGATTCCCATTACACAAATGGAGAATAAACACCCACCCTATTGAGCAATCTCCTCATATCGCTATTTGGGTGTTCTTTTTTCAGCTTCAGGAGGCTGGGACGCTCATTTCAAATCCTTGAAATTAAAGACAAACCAACAACTAAACGGTTTACTGAGGTTTTGGCATACAAGGGGAGGTTACCAAATCCACCCAATGTTAATTTTGTTGAAATCAAAACTTATCCCTCAGTTTGTATATGGAGGAGAGTTCTGGGCTTTGAAGTCTTCCTATAACATGGAAATGTTTCAAAACAAATTGCTGAGAACAATTCTAGGTTTGACAAGGTGTATTCCTGCTTCATTTTTATGTTCAGAAAATGGTGTAATACCAGTTAAATCTATCATGGTCATCAGGGCCTTTAATTATTGGCTCAAGATTTTTTTCTCTCCTTCAACTAGATTTCCTAAACTGTGCCTTTTAGAACAAATGAGAGTTAACCCATCAAACACATTATCCTGGTTTCAGAAATTAATTTATTACATTCATTATTATGGTTTTTCCTTTAAATATTTTACCACTTTGAATGTTGCCCATTGCAAAGAGGTTTTTAAGGAGAGGGTTTACAGTGTTTCTATCCAAACGGATCTCTGTTCAGTATCTAGTAATGAGATAGCACCTTGGTTTGCAAAGACCAAGCTTAAATTTGAATGTGAATACTATCTGACTTTAATTACAAACCCTTGTCTTAGATCCGCTCTCACACGATTGAAGATGGAGCAAATGAAAACAGCAGTTTTAGAAGGGCGTTTTAACAAGACCCCCTATGCCTCAAGACTCTGCCCCTGCCGTACTGGCAAAGTGGAAGATCTGCCTCGTTACTTATTCTAAAAAGATAAAAGTAAAGGTGTCCCAACCAGTCGTGTCCAACTCTAGGGTGTGGTGCTCATCTCCATTTCTAAGCCGAAGAGCCAGCACTGTCCGAAGACGCTTCCGTGGTCATGTGGCCGGCATGACTGAACACTGAGGTGCACGGAATGCTGTTATCTTTCCCGCCGAGGCGGTACCTATTTATCTACTTGCAATTTCTTGTTTTCGAACTGCTAGGTTGGCAGAAGCTGGGACTGAAGACGGGAGCTCACTCCGTCACGCAGCACTCGGGTCTCGAACTGCTGTCCTGCTGACCTTCCGGTCTGCAATTCAGCGTCTTAACCACTAAGCCACCACGGCCCCTTCTTATTCTACTGCCCTATTTATTCCCAAATTCGTTCTAAATGTTTGCATCGTTTTTTTGAAAAGAAGTCCAGCTGGTCCGATTTAGACAGAATACACTTTTTGTTTACTTCCAAAAGAAAGACAGTCTTATTGGCACTGGCCAATTTTGCTCTCACAGCCCAATTGCATAGAGCTAATTTTATGACCTTGCAGGAAGTTAAAAATTAATATGATTTGTTTGATTTCTTTTATGTATGTTTTATCTTTGTTATTATTTTGCTTGTTGTAACCTCTGGTTGAAACAATAAAAGATTTGATTGATTGATTGATTGATTGATTGATTGTTGGATTGATTGATATTTTTCTTTCTCTTTCTTTCCCTCTTCTAACTACTGGAAGGATGGATGAGAAAACTATCTGGGCCCCAAGCTTCTTGAGTTTCCTTCCCAAAGCTTCAAAGTCTGACGTGATTTCTTCATAGCTCTGCTTGGCGGTATCATTTGTTCCCACATGGATGAGAAGAAAGGGATACCTGTCAGTGGGCTTTATGAGTGCAGGCAACCCTTCAGTCACGTCTCTAATCCATCCTCCCTGGAGACAGCATACCTGGCGTGTCCATGGGTCTTCGTGACATACTTGGGTTTCGATCCCATACAGCAAGGAGTCGCCCACTACTACTACTCTTCTCTTCTTCTTGTTGTAGGCCTTGGTTTCATCGCCTCTGCTTGACTGACCTTCAGCCTCTTGCTCGCTCTCATGCAGGTTCCCCTGTAATTCATCCTCTGCAGGCTGTCCTCTAGTCTCATCCTCAAGTACCTGGATACGATTCCATAGCTCCACTGCCTCCACTGGTGCAGAGTGGCTTCTAGTTCTTCTGCTCCTAACTCTCACCCTTCTCCAAGGAGTATGCTGTACTTCATTTTTCCTCACCTCAGCATTTTCCTCTTCTGCCTCAGCTTGCTGTTGCTCTTCTAGCTTCTGTTCTTCACTTTGCTGTGGTAGTTCCACCGTTCTGTCCAAGAACTCTTCGTGTTCTCTTATTCCCTGGAGAGTTGACACTCGCCACTCCAGTCCTCTTACTTTTTCTTCCAACAGCGTGATTGACTTGCACTTGTTGCACATGTAGGCCATGTTGTTCTCAGGCAAGAAAACAAACATGGCACACATCTTGCAGGTCACCACCACTGGAGAGTCTTGTCCTTCCATAGTCTCTTTTCCTTTTTGTGTCTAGCTTTCTGATCGTTCTAGAGTAGCCTGTGCCTGGTCCTCTACTCACTGGAGGTGAAAAACAGAGTCCCACTGGTATGGAAGTGTGTGTTACAAGACAAATAAATTTTTAAAAAATGATTTTTCAAAAAAATATTAGTAAAGCCAAAAATGACATTATTCATTGAATAGAGGGTTGGGCTAGATGATCTCCAGGATCCCTTCCATCTATAATATTCTATTAATTTATGATTCTGTGTTATTATATTTTCGCTGAGACGATTTTTAACTGTATGGCAAGAGATAACTGAATTTCATGTGACCAGCTTGAAAACAAGTGTAAAGAAGATTTTTGTTAAAATGTTAGTTATGATGCAGCTGCAATACAGTGCAATGAAAGGCTATCTGCACAGCCCTTCATTGGCCCTTTTTTTGACATAATGGTAAACTATGGTTTAGCATTTCATGCATGAAGCTCAGGTGCATGCACTCCTCTCTCCCCTCTCCTCGTCTGGAGTGGCAGGAGATTGGAAGCAGGAGATTAAAAGTGGAAGCAAAAGCTTCCAAACAAACCAGAGTTCTCCACCACATCTGAACTCAAGGTTAGTTCAAACAAGCCAGGCTTGAGCCATGGTTTATGATCCTAGCTGGTTTGCTAGCTGTAGCTTAAACTAACCAGAGATCCTCAAGTTCAGATTAAACAGGGGACTCTGGCAACCAGCTAGTTTCCAGGTAGAGTACTTTAGTTTAAAAGTAGGAGCAGGTGCTTCTGATCTCCTCATGGGTGCACCAGAAGGAAAGAGGGGAGAAAGAGCACGCCTGAGGCTTATGGAGGCTTGTGCATGTAACACTAACCAACAGTTTAAGCTTGCGTCCGAAGGGATCTCTGTGTGCACATGCTATCACATTGGGCTAGAAACCACTCATCTATTACTATTACTAGAATGAACACTAAAACACACTGAACTGCTACCTCACTTTTGTTTTCTTTAACATTTCAGATTACCATACTTCATTGGCCCTGAGAACCATTTCCAGGAGGACTGGATTAATGCTTTGAATTTCATTGCACCAACACATTTTCCTACAAACCAGAACACCACAAGCCGTCTGTTAACTGTAGTTCCACCACGACTACTCTTGGAAGGAGACCTGGCCCCTTTCATTTCAGACTTCAGCCCTGCACAGAATCAAGTGTTGTTTCTACTTTGTGTTCTTCGAAAGGCCAATAAGATGACAGGTATAAGTCTTAGTCAAGAGTTACTTTGTCTGATTCGGTTAAAAGGGACTTGTTCCTAAGTAAAGGTGCATTACAGTAAAGCCTTCCCAGCCTGGGGCCCTCCGGATGTGTTGGACTGCAACCCCCATAATTCCCAGCCAGCATTGCCAATGGCAGACTTATCAAGTGCCACTTCCTCATCAGGATGCCTCGACTTCATTGCATGAACATTGCTTCAGAATCACACAGAAGGGGTGAGCAGAGAAGAGAGGGAGGATCTATGCATTGTTTTTTAGGAGAATTTTAAAGTTTAAATGCATTAATGGCAGGCAAAAGGAGGGGGATGTACACATCTCAACATTCTTCTGGTAAAGTAGAGACAGCCCAATAGGGGAGATATGAGCCCTATTCGGGATTGTCAGCCATGCAATGAAAGAGAGCAAGGCTGGTCCTGCCCCAGCCAGCCCTGCTCCCCCAGGTCCATGTGTTGTGGGGGGAAGTTCTGAAGAGGGAGCCTGCTCTATGCACACGGACTCCTGCCATGATCAAGGATCCTGATCACAAAGGGAGCTCCCCTCTTTGAAACATCCCCCACCAGGAGATCACAGGACTCAAATCCACCCTGCAAGCTCCACAGAGCACTGCTCTAACCACTCAGCCACAGCAGCAGGCAGTAAACTGACTAATCATGGGGCATTTGGCTTCCTCCCCCACCCCCAGTCTTATCGAGAGTAGTATGTAATCTATAGGGCCTCCCTGTTCACAGCAGCATTATACAACATAAGAACCTCCGGCCTGCAAGCCTAACCCAGCCGGTGGAAGCTCAGCATCGAGCCCACGGAGGCTTGTGCCCCCTCTGTGGGCCCTGCCCTCTCTGCCCCCCAAGCCCCACTTGGTGCACAAGCCCCATCCCCACCAGGGGTTGCAGAAGATGAGGGGAGAAGAAGCCCCATTGCTCTCTTCAACCACAGATTGGAAATCACAGTGGAGATTCTCCCATGCTGCTGCTTTGCTGGGCACAGGACTTCCCTGACCAGGAAACCCAAACAGAGCAAAGCGGGGGCAGAGCCAGCCATATCCCCTTCATTTAGCTGAGCTGGCTGGCTCAGCTTCAGCCTCCTCACTTCCTCCCCACTTAGTAGGAAGGAGGCAGGGCGGGTGAAGCTCTGACAGAGAAGGGACGGGGACGTAGCCAGTTCTGGCCCAGCTTTGCTGCTTGTGGGCTTTTCTGGTCAGGATTTCCCCAGTTCTCTGCAATGGGGAAAAGAGGCAGGGGAGGCAAAGCCAGGGGACAAAGATGCAAAGGGGACATGGCTGGCTCAGCTTTGCTGTGCATGGGGCTTCCCTGACAAGAAAAGCTCCTCTGCAGCGAAGCCTGATCCCTGGCCCACGCACCAGGTGGTAGGTTCACCCGCCACTTCGGCCAGGGAGCAAATGATGACAGGTGGACCGGCACAGGGTGTGGCCGTATCCTGTGATGTCATTGGCATGGCCTTGCCCACTTAATGTCATATGGCCCGTGGAAGGCTGGGTAAGGGTCATCCAGCCCCTCCAGCCCTTTTTGGTTCTGTATCCCTGCATTAGACACATATGTGCAGTTGTAGTTATCTGTACTGGAGGTTGATCTAAGTTTTCGTTGTAACTTTGTTTTCCCTCCTATTTCGATTTTATAATACCATTATTAGAACTAGGCTTGGACTAAATGGCTTTACTGGGGTCCCTTCCCTCTCATTGATTCTTGATTGTAAGAATGTGGCATGCCAAACTGGCCTCTTCAGTAGGCCTGAAGATAATCAAGAGACTCAAGAGAGTTCATTTGCTCTCTGTAAGAATCACATGGCACTGGTGTTTCCCCTAGAAAACTGATGGGGCAGCTGTATCTGTTGGGGTATTAATGCTGTGAGCCTCCACCTATGTTCAACTTGTATATTTGTAAATTTATGCAAATACTACAAAATGCCAGTAAGTCTTTTCTGAGCCCTTTCTAAGGAGACCAACCCAGGGTATGTGCTGGAATCCCTGAAACCTCTCCCCGCTGACAATTGGTGTGCATATAACAATACCTTTTCCCAGCCACTAATTGATTTATTAGCTTTGTGGTGAGCCATGGCTTTAAGCCAAAAAATGAACTGAATTGAACTGAACAAATGCATATTTTCCCCCCTAGGAGGAATTATTTTGCGATTATGGAGAATGATGATGTGGACTGAAGCAGCAAGGAAAATGATCCTCAGAATTATTGAACATTTGATCTGAAGGTACCTAGCCTGGGGACAAAGCATACTTCTACACAAAAATGACTATTTGCCAGAGTAATCCTATACTCACATACCGCTTGAGGACTGGAAATACACAGCTGCTGCACTGATGGAAGGGCCACCATATCCAATGTTGTTCAGCCCGGGAAAGGAGAGGGAAAACACACAAATAAAAAAAGGCATGGAAAACATTAGGTGGGGCCGTAGCATCCTTTGGAAAACCGCCAGTGCCTGCCAGTCAGGGACTGTGCTTGTGATGACACCAGCATGCTGTCCACACATGGAGGCAGCCAATGAATGCATCGCAACAGGGACACACTCCCAATATACACTCCTGCATCATAACACACACACACACAGTGCACATGACGCCCCAGCACCACCATCCCATCAGCCCCAGTAGCATAGCCAGCAATAACCCCACTACTTCCAGTCCCCAGGCATCCCTACAAAGGTTTGAGGCCCCATGTCTCCTTGAAACCACTATTTTATGAGCACAACACACACACACTCTCCCAGTGTCCATCACTTTAAAACTACAAGTATCGTTGGCCAAGATAGCTAGAGCATCTACTGCTCCGCAAAGGCCATTTCCTCCCTTTCCTGCAATTTCTGAATCCACAAACAGGAAGCCTTTTGAGCCTGTCAGAGATAGCCAGAGCAATCTCCTTTTTTAATGAACACAGTTCTAGCCCCTTTCCAAGATCCCAAAGCTGAGAAGAGTATTTTCCTGGCTACAGTGCAGGGCATGTTTACCTGAGATACCTAGCAAAGCATCATACAAATTAACTAAGATCCTTCTTTTCTTTTGTCACCTTGCTGGACCATCTGAGGATGATGTGCACTGAAACTACCTGGTTGCCTTTGTGTTCTGTGGATTTCAGCATCAGATCACAAGCTTCTTAATGTTTGTTTTATTTTCAAATAACCTTTCTGCGTTTCCTTTCTTATTGCATCTTTCTTTCTTTCTTTCTTTCTTTTTAAGAGTAACAATTACAAAAAAAACCTTTCTTGTAATCTGGACCTGAAGTTTTTGAATGAGTTTGTGCCAAACCCAAACGTGACTTCTCTTCCCACCAGCATAGACTGCTTGACATGTTTCAGGGCTGAAGCTAACCTGAAGTAAAGAGGTGGAGAACAGGCTGAGGCTTGATCAACAGGGAACTGGGGGCTTGGCTGGCAGTTCTCCCGCCGCCCCCATCCCAGGTGTCTTACATCTTAGGAGGTGCATTTGTCCTTGACTTAGGGCTTCTTCACACAGAGCTTTTTTCCTGCTATTGATATTGCTCACTCATGGAAGTGTGCAGGCCCTTTTAATAATGTCATGAACCTCCAGGGCATCTCCTGCACTAAATAACCTTTATTTCATTTTTAAATTGATCGGAGATCATGAGCTATCAAATTACCCCGCTTCTGTTCCACTTGAGTTCCCTTTGTGAAAACGGAAAACCCACAAGAAGAGGAGCGAGATCAATGAAACATATGGATGACTCAGAGAAGGGGGAAAGGGGAGGGAGAAAAGGATGCATGTGTAAAGAGAGTCCGTTGTGATCCTGCATTTAAAATGGAAGCAGAAAGCCCTGTTTAAAATGTAGGATTTTAGGCTGGTGTAGAGATGCTCTTAGTCTGACCAAGAGGGTGTGATGGCCGCTGAAAAAAAGAGGGTGACACATCAGTGGCAGTCTGCCCTTTGGCACCAGAACAGTTGCTGCCCATATTACATTTGAGAAGCTAGAGAGAGATTTCCAGCTACTGGGAGATATTCTCCCATAATTAGCATTCATTTAGGAAACATCAGCTGATCATCCTAGCCAGCCTTCAGCTTAAGAATGGATAGTCTCCTAGAATCTGTAACAATAGCCCTATCTATCTATCTATCTATCTATCTATCTATCTATCTATCTATCTATCTATCCATCCATCTGCTTTTTAAGAAGAAGACTGGTTCCATGCATTTTATTTTTTTATTGATTGATATATCACATTTATATCCTTCTCTCCCACTAAGACTTTCAGATGTTCTACATGGGATTTCCTGTCTCTTACAAAAATCATGTGATATCGACTGGTGTGGGGCCAGCCACCCTCCTTCTGCCATGCAGATGCTCCAGCCAGGGTCCAAAACCAGATGTAACCCTGGTTGAAGGAAAAATCGCCTAGGATAGGTTTTTACCAGAGAAATCAGCAGTTATAGCAGAGTTTAGGGAGCCCTCGTACCCATCCACCGATTCTCTCCTGAAAATGCCTGAACTTGCATTCAAGTTACAAACAAGAATCGTGTGGTGCAGTGTCTAACTGGGCTCATGTGGCAAATGAAAGGAACAAACCAGACATGCAGATTTAGATGAGTTATTAAATGGCCACAACTTTATTGAATTTTGCCTGAATAGGATTGGCAGAGGCATAGGGTGTGGATCCTATCATCAGACAGCCTGCCTGCTGCCTGATTCCCTTTCCTGGCCCGCCTGCCAGGACTGTTGGTGTTGGACAGCAGGGTCAAAGAGCCCACCGTAGTGCATACCACTAACCTGAAACCCACCTGCCATCCAATTCTCCTTCCTGGCCCGCCTACCAGGACCGTCCGTGGTGAATGGCAGGGTCTGGCCCACCATGGCGCAGACCGCTAGTGTGAACCCCCTTCCTGCCACCTTGGATGTGGCAGGTTCACAGCCACTTAGTTGGCCTGGTCTTCATGAGACCCCTCGTTTCTAAGGCCTTAGGTGGACCAGAGTGAAGCCTGCCTGGAAAACGTTCACCCCGGTGCCTCTCTTCTGGCCCTACCCCTGCTGAGCCAATTGGGACTCTGATTGGCTCTGACAATGTCCTGCTGGGTGGCGCCATTTCTTCCCCTGCCTGCAACAGCTCCCTCTTTCATCTGCCCCCAGGACCCTGCACAGCCACAAACTGCGGTTTCCTGGTGAGCAGGGGGGCTCAGCTTGGGGGAAGTGCATTCCTGCTAAGTAGCATGTCGCTCCACCCTCAATGGAACTAGCCAACATGAATACCATTGGGCTCTAAATGATATAACTTCATGAGAATTTGGTGTTGATTATTTTCTCAACATTTTATTAATTATGTATTGATGCAAAAATGCATACCCCACTTTTCCCTCCAGTCAGGAGTTGGAACAGGTGGCTTACAAATATAAAAACAGGCATACAGACAATGATAATCCATTATTAAAACACAACTACCAAACTAAAAGCAACATCAAAGAACAGAAAACGGGTGGGGTACTTCCAGACAGAAAGCTCCTGGTGCTCCTAATCAAAAGACATTGTGGAGCTATTCCATCTTTCACTCCTTAGCTATTTTTTTCTGGCAAAATGGAAGATGGGAGAAACCTTGGGAAAACGTGGGAGGGTTACAAATGGGAGACGACAATGTCTGAACCCCCTGCAAAATTCTGTGAATGAGGCAGGGTGATCGCACGATCAAACCTTGCCTGGAATCACCCAAAGAACTCAAACAATCAGTCAATGACTTCAATTAACAACATAATCAAATTCTTAAAGATTAATGTCTTCAACTGCCAGTGGAACACAGAGAGAAAGGGAGATAACGTAAGCTTTGGGGGCAGGGAGTGCCACATACGGGGCACCGCCAAAGAGACAGCCGGCCATGCATTGCCTCTAACTCATAGACTCATAGAATAGTAGGGTTGGAAGGGGCCTACAAGACCACTGAGTCCAACCCCTTGCTCAATGCAGGTGCCTCTGAAGGCAATCGCACACACTACAGAGGCACAAAAGCTGATCTTAATTACACGGAAACCAAGTTCACGGCACTCCTCTCATACTTTCCACTTCTAAACGTTAGTTACCTGTATTGATCATCATCAACTGAGGTTTGAGGATCCATTCACTGCCTTATTTATAGAAGCCAGCTGACTGCTTTGAGGTGTCTGACCAACCAAGCAAAGAAAAACGATTAAAAAGAAAACTTCAGGAGGTCCACTATGACCTTTTCTACATGAGGCTGTTAATTGACTGTTAATCCACTGTATCTACTTTCAGTTTCATCACAGAACTGAAATCTGAGCACTATACGAAAACCATTCCCTTTCTTGCTTTTCCACTACATAACCTTTAGGTGGCATGGTGGTATAACAGAATAGCACAAATATCAAGTAAAAAAAGTGGTTTCTTTTGCTTTCACAGTTAAATACTGCATTTTCCCTGCTCTAAAAAAGTCACCAAAAGTGCTGTTTAGATTCAGAAGCAAAACTGGAGAACTATGACGTTGTCTAAAGAATCCATAAACAACCATGAGTAGGGAATGACTAGCGCACAATAAATGCTTCATGTAGAAAAGCCCTAGGAGAGAAACCCATGCTACAGAACTTGTGCCCAAGAAAGACACGTTATGAGCAATGGCCCTGGAGGAAGAGTAATTATCCTCATAGTACATTGGTATTCTATATACATGCTTCATCATAATAAATGTTATGTTCAGGTCCACTGCCCTATTTTTTGTTTGTTTGTTTGTTTCATTTAAATACTGCCCACTTTTTTGGACCTATCTAACAAGCAATGGACATTGTTGTACATCATAACAATCCTCGCTACATTTGTTTCGCTCCACTCTGAAAATCACTTTTGTGAAAACTAAAATGGCAGTTGAGGGCTGGTGTGTATGTGTGTGTGTGTATAGGGCCAGCCCAAGACATTTGCTGCCTGAGGAAAAAGACAACATACTCACCCACCCACCCACCCCCCATTCCATATACAGGCACTGACCAGACTGGCAGATGAATGTTACTTCCATGCTAGTAACAGCACATCATCCGCCACTGCACCTGAGGGCAGCAAGCCAGCTTAGGGGGTGCAGGGCAGGCACACACAGCTTTGTCCTCCTACACCTTGCTGCTGCCACTCCCTGTCCCACCGCATTTGCTGCCTGAGGCAGCTTTCTCAGTCTGCCTAATGGTAGGGCCAGCCTTGTGCATGTGAGCAGGAGAAGGGGCTTTAATTTATGTGTTATTGATTGTATTCCATCACTTGTGGCAAATAGCTTGTGCTCAGGCCTGTGCTGCTTTATCTACAATAACAAGTTTTATTTTGCAGGCACTGGTGCTATTTATCACTAAAAGTTGCCATATTTGCATGTCAGATAGATAATGCTGTGAGAAGAAAGTGCTGTTGGAATCTACATAGGTGTATGTATCGGTGACTGACCCCTTCCTTCAGGTAGAAACTCCTAACCTAACGCTCTAAGGCTCAAACATCATGTTATTTTAAATATATTTTGGAATCTCAGCCCTTCCCTATTCCACTACACACACACACACACACACACACACAACTGATCCAGATTGAGACCACACTGCAGGAGCAGGGGGTTAACCATTTCCTCCCACACTGTTCTTCCATTGAAAATTAACCACCCCCAACCACCCCTGCTATTTGCTGTAAGAAGAGTCCTAGCCAGGTATTACAGGTACCAGCCAATCAGTGCTGAACTGATTGGATTCAGCACCATTTTTCCCCCCTGAGCAATACCCTGGAGAAAAAGAACCCTGTTTGAACAGAAACCAAAGAGTGCATGTCCAGAGTAGCCACACCCAGGATTGTAGTCCTTCCAGAACGGGACCAGAACTGGAGCTACTCTAGACCTTTTTCAATAGAATTATGTCATCAGCCAGAGCATTACCATTCCCAACCGTCCCACCTGCCCCCGCCCCTGCCCCCCAGCTCCGATTACATGGGTGGCTGTGAATGTAGTTGCAGCCGGTGGGGTGTGGGGTGGGTCTTTTCTGTGGCAGAGAGGATTAGGGCATATTGAGAGGTTGTGGAGCGAGTGCTGCCACAAGCTGCTGCCACCAGCCAACCTGCCCACTCCCCACTGCCGACGAAAGTGGCTGGCAAAACAGCACAACACAGCTTCGCCATAAATGTCCTGCTGGACCCGGCCTCCTTCCAGTTGGCTTGGAAGAGGCAGAGTGCTCCTTTGTTGCAAAGATTTGCACAGCACACCACTCAGAACAAGACCAATGGTGCGCTTGCGTGCCCGCTAGCCTGAAGGCAGAGACGTAGGAGAGCAAAGCGGGTCTTCTCCTTTGTACTGCCTTGTGTGAGTTGTGGCAGCCTGGCATCGTGCACCCTGGAGAAGGAAGGAGGCAGTGGCAGCAGTGCTTCTCTTGCCACGGCAGCATCTTTGATCCAAACTCTACTTCATGCTCAATAAAGCAGCGCCTCTTAGAAAGGCACTGGTTGTGTGATTATGGGGCATGCAAAAATAAGCCTCATTCCCCCTGTGGGTAAAAAGCACAAAATGTGCAGTGCTGCTCTTTGCTGTTGATATCTATTTATCTCTTGATAAATAATGGACCAATAAAGTCACCTGCAATTTTGGACTATCTCTGGGGCATGCCTATGGGAGCAATTGTGTCTCCAAAACATACCATTGCACCACTGTTCCTGTCCAGAGTGGTATGCCAAATAACATCTGGATGCACCTTTACTCTTATTCACCAGTATATGATGAATTTCTTTATAGAGTAAAACAAAATGCTTATTACCTAAAAGACTCGTCCATGTATTCATAAAAACAGAAAAGTCAATGACACAAAAGGCAAAAAAAGACTGAAAAGAATAGCAATTGTATTGACAAAAAGGGGGCCAACACTGTGAAGCATTTTAGAAGAAAATATACATATTAACCAAGCTCGTATTCTTTAGAAAAGCATCACCTGCTTGTCTTGGTCAGATAAAACAAAATAGCTATAAAATGTGTTTCAGGGCACCATCTTGTGGTTACTGAGTAGCAATGCTTTACAAAATAGCTTGAGCTGGGAAAGCTGAAAATCCTGCCTTCATTTTTGCTTATTCTTGTTTCTTAGGCTGCTTCCAGATGAGGCTTTTACTCTGCAACAGCCACAGTTTGTTCAGTCAGTTTTTATTTATTTATTTATTTTTATTTATTTATTAAATTTATTAATCGCCCATCTGGCTGGTCACCCAGCCACTCTGGTCGATGTACAAAAAGAACAATTTAAAACAATAAAATACTACATTAAAAACATCACATTTCAAACAAATACCCTAACCCACCCCAAATGCCTACCTGAACAAACATTTTTTTTAATGCGTGGTGGAAGCTCATTAAAGAGGGGGCAGGCGGAGTTCCCTAGGGAGAGAGTTCCACAGAGTAGGGGCCACCACAGAAAAGGCCCTCTCCCTCATCTTCACCAGCCTAGGTGTCCTGGCTGATGGGACAGAGAGAAGGCCATCTGAGGCTGATCTTGCGGAGCAGCCTGTCTGGTGTTGCTGGAGGCACTCCTTGAGATAGGCTGGGCCAGAACTGTATAGGGTTTTAAAAGTCAAAAGCAACACCTTGAATTTGGCCCGGAAAACAACTGGTAGCCAGTGCAACTCCTTCAGCACTGGAGTGATGTGATCTCACCAGTGGCTGCCTTTAATCAGGCAAGCCGCCACGTTCTGTACCAGCTGCAGCTTCCGAACCATCTTCAAGGGTAAACCCACATACAGCACATTACAGTAGTCTCGACGAGAGGAGACCAGGGCATGTACTACTGATGGGAGCAGATGGTCGGGAAGGTAGGGGTGCAGCCGCCATATCAGATGGAGTTGGTACAGCTCTGTCCAGCTCACAGCTGCCACCTGAGCCTCCATGGAAAGCTGGGAGTCTGAAATGACCCCCAGGCTGTGGACCTGGTCTTTCAAGGGTAGCCGTACCCCGTTCAACATCAGGGCATTTTATAGGGCATTTACACAACACAGTTATCCAATTGTGGTGTTCTTGTGTTTTCTATAATTGTTCCATAATGCACTTTAAAAAGTCCAACTTTTTAGAGAAAAAACAGAAGGGCTGGACTCTCTCTGCACATGTAGATTCCCTTAATGTTAATGGTCCAACTTTTTAAAAGAGGTGTGGTTCTGAAGTGTTGTTTTGGGTGGTTGAACCCTATGTCTCTTCATTTCCTACTTGGCTGCCATTACATTTCACCATTATATTTCCCTCAGTACCATTTTATTTATTCATGTGTGGGTGACTTTTTGTTTATGAAATAGTCCCCCCTATAATTTTTCCCTCTCTTTTGTGTCTCTAACTGTGCCCTCTGAAGGGACTGGGCCTAACCTTAGTTTGGTACCAACATGCCTCACAAACCCAAGGGGAAAAGCAGATTGACTGACTGGACACCCCCTTGTCCTTCTAATTCCCCAGGTGCTGCGCTTCACAACAAGAAGGGGGGCAAACAAATAACCTTAAGAGAGTCTTTTTCTTGTTTGGTTTTTGTGAAAAAAGGGTCTTAAACTGGTGAAAGGTATTTTCCCCTTTCCTTTTCTATTTCTTTTCTTCTGTTCTGAAGCCTCTTGGGGCATTTCTGCATGAGCAATTTATTGCATGTTCATGATTGGCCACTAGGGATGTACGAAATGTACTTACCTTTCCGCGGATTATGTTTATGGGGGGGAGGCGTTCCGTCCCTCCCCCCGGAATCCTCGATGGGGGGGAGGCGCTCCGTTCCTCCTCCCCGGAATCCTCGATGGCCGGCTGTGCTCTGTGGCGGCTCCGCAGAGCAGCCGGCCAGGCCCAGGCCAGAGTTGTCCGCAGCCGGATTTCCGGCCACGGAGGGCTCTGGGTAAAAATAAATAAATAACCGCATACGCAAATGGCGGCGGCTACGGCCGCTGCCATTTGCGTTCCTTATTTTTGGCCTTCTTAGTCTACGTAAATATTTACGTAGACTAAGACACCAAAAATAAGGAACGCAAATGGCGGAGGCTATAGCCGCCGCCATTTGCGTATGCGGGTTTGTTTGTTTTTTTTACCCAGGCATGATAGGCTACATAAATATTTACGTAGCCTATCACGTCTTGAAAAAAACAAAAACAAAAACCACAAGTCTGCAAATGGCAGTGGCGGCAGCCGGTCAGAAGACCAGCCGCCGCCGCCGCCACCACCCGGAAGATCCGCCCCAGGTAAGTCTCGTCCCGGGGGGGGGGGATCCGTGGGGGGGCGGGGGGGCAGGCCGTTCCATCACAGATTTTGGGGGAATCACAGATCCGTGGCGGAATTCTCTGCCATCCCTATTGGCCACCCATGGACATTTATGGGTCCTTTCATCAACCTCCAGGACATCTCCCTTGCTTTTCTCCATTTATCCCGCTTTAAAAAACATCGGGGATAAACTGAAGTTGTTAAAAACTGTGGGATATTGCAAGTGTGTAATGCTGGCATAGTTTATAATTTGGCCACTAGATAGTGCCGTTTGACTGAAAATATAAAAAGCCCTGCCCCTGCTAAGGCTGCCGAGAAAGAGTGTTTTTTCAGTTCCACATCACAAGTTTGTCATCTAAAGGAGACCATCCATGGAAGCAGAAAGCCCCGGTAAGGCTGTGGGATTTTTCCATAATGTAGAGAAGCCCTTGCTCTTTTGTTTGTGTGTTTTCTCTTCAACTGAACTTTATATTTAAACACACAAGGAAGAGAAACCACCTGGGCAGATGAAGCCATTACCAGCTAATACAAATTAGAGTTCTGCCACCTAGAGAAATACATGTAGGGCTTATTGTCCCAGTTGTGGGAGCAAAACCAACTGAATCCTGGGGATAAGATGGAATATTACAGTAACATTAATAGACATAGTATAAATGCTAGATGTTTAATAACTCTAAGAATATGGAGTAAACTGCAGGAACATGGCTATTCCCAAAAGCAAATTTATCCAACTATTCCCAGCTCTCTACCTTCTCTCTCCTAACCCCTAGACCTTGGCAAAACAAATAGGTTAATATTTACAATGGGAAGCTCATTTACAATGGGATAACTAACTATACATTCTAATGTAAGTCTTTCAACAAAACAAAAGTAGTTTTTTGGCTACACAGTCCTAGGTAGAATGCAGCTTTAGGCCTCATCCTGCCATTCTCTGGCCTCAAAACTCCTCCTCAGAATCTACTACTGCAGCTCCTCAGGGCCCAAAACAGTGTTGTGCTCCAGAGTCCAGACAAACTGTAGGAGAGCCCCCTATTAAAGTCCCCTATCCCCCATGCTAGGGTCCCAATCTGTAAGGAATACATGCATTGCACATAGAATCCACAAAAATCCCGCTGAAAACATTGGAGTAGTGGCAGAATTTTAGTTTCAGAATTAAACTTAGCATGCTTTCTCCTTGTGGATAAGCTCTACATGCAAAGAGAGGAAGTGGGGATGAGTGTAATTGCTCCATCCCCCACTCATTATTCTCATCACCCTCTACATGTGGGGGTGGGGGGCACTATCTGTAGAAGAGAGCCTCCCGTATTTGTGGAGGCTGGCCCAGAGACTTTAGAATCCTGAAAATTCAGGATTTTAGTCATGCTCTATGTGTAGACAGCAGTAAGAATGGTGAGGGAGGCGGGTGGAGTAAGTGAACTCCTTTGCAGGTAGAGCATACACATTTATTTGTTTGTTTGTTACATTTCTATACCGCCCAGTAGCTAATGCTCTCTGGGGCGTTCACAGCAATTAAAAAACCATAAAATACAACACGATAAATACAGCACATGAGGAGAATGACTGAACAGGGCTAGACTCTGTTCTTTTTCAGCCAGCAAGCCCTGTTACACTGAGCCCTGTTACTAGCGTCATTGAACACTACAAGGTGCAGATTACAGCCAGGATGTGGAACAAGTCAGGTTCAGAGGATTGCAACCAAGCAGAAGTCAGGTTTTCCAGAGAGAGGGTAAATAAAGCAGCACCACAGAGATCTCCAAGTGATGCTGGGGCTGGAAGCCAGACAAGCTTGTGTGCTTCATTCAAGCAGGCTTTTGGTGTGTAAGTGGGTTTGTTGAGCTGGATTCTGTGTTTACTATGTTGTTGTGCTTTGAATTGTGTTTAATTGTATGTTAATGTATTTGCTTATTGTTGTTTTATCAGTGATTGTAAGCTTTGAGCACCTTTTTTGGCAGAAAGGCAGGATACAAATCAAAGACAGAAGTAAGCTCCAACAAGCAGGAGATTGTGACTGAGCCTTAAGTATAGTTTTGGTTTTGTGTAGGCTGGTTAGCTGCACCTCTCTATTGACTGGGGCCTTCTCCCTTAAAGGGGCCTGGTCTGTTTCAGTGGCCTGGGTTGATGACACATAAATGGCTGTAGCATGGTGATAATTTCATGCCTAATATCCTCAGAATCTGAAGAAGGCAACACAACTTCCTCTAGATACAGGGGAGCTAGTCTCTGGGACCCTTCAGGATTGTCAGGTCCTAAGGAGGTTAGAAACTCAACACCCTTCTGTAACCAAGCCCTCTGCCTGATATGTTAACTCAAGAGCCTTGTCCTCTGAGGATGAAGGCCTGGGGTTGTGAAGCTAGAATGCAGCCAGGACTCCAATGTTTACTGAGGGATTCTGTGTGGCAGAGGGAATCTAGTATGGGAATTCTATGTGTTAGAAAAAAAAGGAGACTCCATAACCGTTGGCGTCTCAAGTTACGTAAGAGCCCGAGTGGCTGGAAAATATAGGCGGAGCAAAAAGGGAATCATACTGACGCGCTCATGACTAACAGCTTGGTAAGCTGATAGTGACGGTTTATTGGATATTGACTTAGTGAGCCGATGTACTAACTGTTTCATTGGTTACTGGTAAGAACAATAGAAGCGATATGATATAAAGGGCTTTTGCACACGTGTCTCGGGGTCCAGAGTGCTCTGCACCCGTTTTGCAAAACGTTCAATAAAATAGTGTTGGATCCACTGCTGCCTGCCTGGCATTCTTTTCTTCTAAACCGAAAGCAAGGACTTTTTATCTAACATATGTGCAATGCCTATTCCTTTGGTTATGTAATGTGACCTTCCAGGGTCAAACTACATGTTATTGCATGTTTTTGACCATGTCAAATTTTCATAACCATCTTAATAAGTGCACATAGGACATGAACACATGTTCAGCATAATGTCTGAATATCTTTAGTGTGAGACATAATCCTTGCATGTCCTTTTCCCATCACACAGAAAGGAACAGCATGCACTGGGGCCCTTGCACTGTATTTCAACCTTCAGAAAGTCAGCACAAGGGCCTCAATCACCATGTTTCATTTTCCCACCACGTAGAAAGGAAAAGCAGGGATTGTGCTGCATTTCTCCTTTTTGAATGGTGGTGTGAGGGCCTTCTCCTTCATCTTCCCCCACCTATGCATTACACATACACACACACAATTTCCTGAAGGTCAAACTACATGTTACTTTCAAGATGTAGCTAGTTTTTTCCTTTCTTTTTTACTCAAAAGTGCATGCAGGGGACTATATCTAGATGATATGGAGCAGGACCCTAGAATTCAGAGAAGAGGGCTTTAACTCTTTGACTCATACCTGCAATTTACTTTACAACAGGATGCCTTAAGGGCAATGCAAATTCAATGTATGTGTGTGTGTGGGGGGGGGGCGTAACCATATTGGGACCACAGCAGGAAGCAAAGGTTTAAAGTTTCCCAACGGTCCCATACTAGGGCCCCAATCCATGCAATAACATGTAGTTTGACCCTGGAAGGTCACATTACATAACCAAAGGAATAGGCATTGCACATAGAATTCCCATACTAGATTCCCTCTGCCACACAGAATCCTTCAGTAAACATTGGAGTCCTGGCTGCATTCTAGCTTCATAATGAAACTGTATGTGTATGAGATAACGTTGCCAGCAGTTGCTGCCGTGGGTCAGGAAAACCTTAATAACTTATGAACTACTGCTCAGAACTTCAGCAAACCAATGAAAGATTGCTTTCCTTAAGAAGCCTGAATAAAGTACACAAGCATTTTTATAAGCAATAGCATTTTGAGGCTTATACTGGCAGAACCTGCTTTTGCAACTTGCCTTAACACTACTTCATGAGTGTTGCCTTTAATCTGGGCAGCCTCCACTCATATTTTCCTAGAGGATTGTTATCATCTCTTTCATTAATTAATTAACCAATTAATTAAAGGCATTTTTATACCACCCTTCAATCATATTTCCAGGTTATGCTGTGAAAACTTGCTGATTTCAATGGAAATTGCATAGATTAGGACACCTATCACATTTTGCATTCATTATGTCAGTACTTTATTTGGCCTTTATGAACAAGCTGAGAAAGGGGACAAGAAGCGTATTGTCCTTTTTAGTTTGGTTTGTCCATTTCCTCTGAAATATGCACATTATTTGATGATATATGGAACAATAGCTTTAAGATGCATCAGGACACTGAACACTTAAGTGCTGTTCTGTCCTTTAATGTCCCAGGACAAAGTCCAATTATTCAGTGTCATTTTATGGATAAACTTCTAATGTACTGTCATTATGTAGCAATTTTCAAGGAAATAAGTTAATGCGGTCTAAGAAAATGTGGGAGTTTTTACCTTAATTACCTGGTTCATAGATCAGAGTAATTATATTTCAACAGATTTCCATGTATAATCTGAAAGTAATTACTGCAGCTGCCAGCTGTTAAAATATTAAGCTAATTGTACTCCAGAAAAGTTTGAAAACACGTTTTTGACCTTTTCTGTTTTTAATTTAGATTATATCCCACAGAGACTCTGAGAAAAAAACAACAGCTGACAAAACAAATACCCAAACAAATCAATAAAGGACACAGGTGGCTTTTTTCCTTCAAGAAAATAAATAGAAGTGGAAATAGAATTTATGATTTTTTTAAAAATACACTAGGTATGTTGTCTAGTCAACCGCATGAGTTTGTGAAGTTTTCTACCTTACTCAACATTTTCTTTCCACTTTTGGGAAAAAAATGAATGATTACTGAAATAATCATGAACGTCATTTTGCTTGTCAAAATCCTGGGATTGGTTAATTTTCTGTGAAAAACTCTCTCCCTCAGCTCCACCCAGAACAACAGGGTCTGAGGTCAATTGTGAATACATGACCAGAGTTAAGAACCTTTGCATCAGGCACTTTTAAAATGCTGCCTGAATTTAATTTGCTGCAATATTTTGGGATTTATAGAATTTTTGGAATGTAGACTGCAATCCTACCTGGGAGCAAGTCCCACTGAACTTAGTGAGACTTAATTCCAAGTAGATATGTATAGGATTACGTTCTTAACAGCTTTTAACTGTTCCAGACAAGGCTTGTTTTCATTTTAGAATGTATTTTCCCTTGAACCACATTTAATAATAGATCATGTGTTGAGGAAAGTGCTCTAGGAAAGGCATAACAATGGATCTGGAAACTCCTTAAACCTCAGACCCTTACGCAAACAATGTTCTGCACTGTAAAAGAGGAAATAGCAGGGATTCCAGGGTACATTTCTTACTGAACAGGACAGGCTTAGGAGGAAATAAAGGAGGCCTTACCAGCACAGATTGCCTAGAAAAGGAGGATGCCTTCCTCTTCCTTAAAATACATGGGGGCTTTGATCTATGAACTGCCATGGATACTCTAGCCTTGATCCTGCTGTGTCATAGATGCTTGCTGCTACACACAGGAATGGATCTAGACTAACAGAGGAATTGAAACCTGGTGAGGTGTCACTGGATGGAGCAGAAGTGTTCCACTGGCAGGACGGCATGTCCACCCTAGAAGCCTCCCAGTGGAAAACTCTCTGGGCATAAGTACTGCCAGTGGTAGGGCCTAAAATGGAGCATTCAGGGGATCCAAAGTAATCTTGTTCCCCTGACATGCCCACAGATTGGAAATCCAAACTATGCCAGCAAGTTAGGATCGCTCTGTAAGTTAGCTGCAGCAGTTAGTTCAGGGGACAAGTTAGTCATCATGATTTGACTTAAGCGGCATTGAGAGCAAAGTGCAGCTAAGTGGAATCCAACATCACACGAGCTGAAGTTTGCTCACACAACGGGACTTTGTCCTGCTCTCATCTACCTTGCAGCCCCCAAATCCCTCAAAAATCTGCTCCAGATGTTCCTTCAATCCTCCAGAGCAGATCTGGAGGGCCCACAGGGAGCTGCAGAACAGAGGCGGAATCTCTGCCCTAGTTCCACTGACAAGAAGGGGCAATACTGTCAGCTGTTCTGTTAGCAGATCATCTTCATTGGATCCCAAACTTTACCCTGGATCTAACCCATGGTTCCTGCAAAGTCCCATCCATCGACTGTCCCAGTAATTTTACTGGAGATTTCCCTGATTATACGTGCCATGTATATTATGCCCATATATTATATGGTAAGATGGGCAGCAGTGGGGATTGAATTGAACCCCCGTTTTCATCTTACTGCCCTCACAGATGGTTGGTGCAATCAACAATGATCTGACCAGGACTACATGCATGCAGACCTGGCCACTGAATGAGACCTTGTAGTTTCATGAAATGTGCATGGAACATTTGTTTGTACATGGTACGTCCAATTAGGGAGACATCTGTGGAAGACACACACACACGCCGGTATGGATACATCCCTAACTGGATTGAGGAATCACTCTCATTTGCTATGGCCAATATTTTATCTCTTCAAAAATTAATTAGCAAAGGGATGGGGAGAGGGTAGATCTCCAGACGTTTGAGACTTTGACTCTGAGAAACTCCTGCCAGCATGGCCAGTGGTCAGGAATGCTGGGAGTTGGAGATGAAACATCTGGAGATCCACTTTCTGCCCAGCCCTGAAATTAGCATATGCAAAGAACTCAGTCACATCTGGAGTTCCTTTTTTTCTTCTTTAGGAAAAGTCAAGTTGCCTTTTTTCTCTCTCTGTGTCTGACAGGCGTCCTCTGTCTTGAATATTGGCATGAGAGGGGAAAATGCAGTTGGTGAAGCATTCCTTATCACCACAGCTGCAGTCTGAGAAAGTGACCCCTGCCCATTTCTGCTTATCCTATCACTCTCCAAAGGCACACAAGTGGGAATTATTTCTATGCTTAATGGCTAGGAGTACCGGAGGGCAAGGCCGATGCCTTGAAAAGTTGTGTGTAAGAGGAAACGTTCAGCGCAGTGGCTAATCAATGTTGTAGAAGACTAGCCCTGCAACGTGATGAATGCCTACTCTGAAGTAAGCCCCACTGAATTAAATGGGGCTTACTCCTAGGTAGGTGTGCATAGGATTGCAGGTTCTAAGCTTACAGCCACCCGTTGTGCCCTATATTTGAGTGGGCTGCACTTCCTACTTACTTTGCCAAACTATCGCAGCAGTTCTGACACTGGTGCCTGTCTGTATAGAGAAATTACTATTCTGTGGGTTTAGTCATCTCTCTCCCTCTCTTTTTTTTACTATTCCTTTTAATCAAATTAATTGTTCTCTCTGAATTTCAGCCTCAGTGTTTTTGAATGCACGGTGATGTCTCTTTCTCCGTCACCGGAGCATCTTTTGCTGCCATCTTTACTTGCGTTGCCGTCTTCATAATAAATGATGTAGGCAGTAGCACAACTCTTTTTGACAAAACTGAATCATTTTGTTTTCAGAGGATTCTGAAAAAAAAGGGAGCAAGAGGCTGGTTAGTTTCAAAATTATCACAATTCTTGTGTGGGTGTCTGAAATGCACTGCCTGTACCCTTCTGCAATGACTTTTTTCTGTTTTCTATTTAGCTTAAATGAGACAAAGAGAAATCTTCTCTTACTGACTTAACAGGCCATTCAATGGATCTACTAAAACACAGGATTGCGCAGTATAGAAATGTAATAAATAAATAAGGGCACAATCCTGTGCAGGTTTAGGCAGGAAAAAGCATGCCCCAGCTGGCTGGGACATGCTGGGAGTTGTAGACCTTTATTCTGTCTAAATTTGCATAGGATTGCGCCTTAAATTAAATTGATTTCACCATCCCTCCAAAGAGTTCTATAACCACCTGAATCCCGATATATTTTTTCAATGTGCACATATACAAACGTTCAAGATATATTATCATTGTACTTGAGAACTATTTTCTAAATCAGCACAGAAAAATTATGAATCCACTGAATATGTTCTTTTAAGTTTCTTTCATCTACTACAAATGTGTTTTCTTTTTGCCAAATCAGAAAGCAATTCTGCTCATTTCTCATCATATCACTTTTAGCAGTGAATTCTTAGCCATCAGGATGCTGATCTCCTCCCTCTCCCATCAACAGTTAGAAGGATAACAAGTGAACCGTATGCTTAGAAAATACCAGTGCTGCAAGTAAACAATAGTTAATGACTTATGTGAGATCATTCAAACTGATCAGCCATTACATTTTGGGCTTTAATTGCTGGAAATCTCCATAGCCTATAAAAATTGCTCTCAGAGGATCAATGCATCTGGATCATCACTGCAAACTGATCTCTCTCTCTCTCACATTCACTCTTATCACACACACACACTCACACATTTATAAAACTTTCCATGCCCAGAATTTCACAAGACATTTTCATATTGTGTCAAAGGTTTTCATTTCCATTTAAAATAATTGCCTTTTTGCTTGATCCATTTTACTTAGAGCCATGCTTTGCTTGCTAGATAAAGGGTAGCTGGAAGTTTTTGAAGGTCAGAAGCAGCCCAACTGACTGGTAAAACAAAACAAAAACTAAGACATCTTCTGTATATCAGATGATCTCAGGAAAATGGGCTGCTGTCTCACCCCCAAAGATGATAATTTATGGAATGGTTTCATAATCAGGCTCTGATAGCAATCTCCTGAGAAGCAACAAAGGTCTTTGCTTTTCATGTGTTGCTTAAGTCCTCAAACAACAGGGCTAATAAAGTGCAGCTTGCTCTCTGTTGACAGAGAATTTTAAAGGGCAGGTGGATGAAGGTTTGAAGCGCCTGTTGCTTGAACAGCAAATGTCATAATTAGAAGGAGAGCCTGCAGGCAAATGTTGCAACTTAAATGCTGCGTTCTGCTTTGCTACTGTTAGGGAAAGAAACAGGAGGAATTTTTAAAGAAATCATACCTTTTTCTGACAAACTGCATGTCCATACTTTGGCTGTAGATAATTACTATCCACAGGACCAGTTGTACTAGTAGATTAGGGATAGAGAACATCTAGCCCCCCAAAAGTTGGACTTCAACTCCCATCATCTTTCACCATTAGCCATGATGGTTGGGGCTGATGAAAATTGGAGTCCCACAACATCTGGAGGGACACAGGCTCCCCACCCCTGTAGTAGACGAAGGATAGGGCAGATTTTGAGGTACCATTGAAGGGCAGCAAATAGTCGATGTCATTGATCTTCTCCGATGGTCTAATTATACAGAATTGATATCCCTTTTCTCAGGTGTTGTTTGAACAACTGTAGGCATGGCAGGCTCTCTTCACATTCTTGGTCATGTGGAGAGAACAGACTCTCCATGAGTACATGGCTTTTCAGACCTATAATGAACTCATAGAGGTCTAGTGCACATAATCCCACTCCTTCTCCCTTTGTTAAATAATATCCAGACAAGTCTTTAGTTGTGAATTTATTTGTTTGTTTGTTTGTCTGATTATTAGCCACCCATCTGGCCAGCTACCCGGCCACTCTAGGCGGCGTACAATACTAATAACACAGAATACAACAAATTTACATAATCAGCTAAACAAAACAACACTGCTCTAAAAAACACTAACCCACCCCAAATGCCCATCTGAACAGCCAGGTTTTTAAAGCTCAGCGGAAGCTCATCAAAGAGGGGGCATGGCGGAGGTCACTAGGGAAGGAATTCCACAGAGTGGGGCCCACCACAGAAAAGGCCCTCTCCCTAGCCCTCACCAGCCTAACTGTCCTGGCTGATGGGACAGACAGAAGGCCTACTGAGGCTGATCTCGTTGAGTGCCGTCCCTGATGTTGTTGGAGGCGCTCCTTAAGATAGACTGGGCCAGAACCATATAGGGTTTTAAAGGTCAATGCCAACACCTGGAATTGGGCCCAGAAAATAACTGGTAACCAGTGCGACTCCTTCAGCACTGGAGTGATATAATATCGCCAATGGCTGCCTTTAATCAGGTGGGCCACCGCGTTCTGCACCAGCTGCAACTTCCAAACCGTCTTCAAGGGTAACACCACATAGAACGCATTACAGTAGTCTAGGCTAGAGGAGACCAGGGCATGATGGGAGCAGACGGTTAGGGAGATAGGGGCACAGCCACCGTATCAGATGGAGTTGGTACAAGCGCTGCCTGGCTCACGGCTGACACCTGAGCCTCCATGGACAGCTGGGAATCTAAAATGATTAAATGTATTAATGAAGGTATTTTGTACTGGCAATGAAAAGATATAGCAGAGGTTGGTTGAGCTTCTAGGAAGGAGCAAGGAGAGGGCAAGCAGAAGAAAGAACATTTTAGTGTGACATCCAAGCTCTAAACTGTGGTTAATCTTAACTATACTGAGTGGGAACAAGCCTGCTTTGTAAACCACAGTTTGGGGTTGGTTTGTTTCCGCTAGCCATAGTTAAGTTTAACCACAATTTGTACAGGTTTAAATGACATGGCAAACTGCAGTTAATGTAAAACAGAACCAAAGCTTCTGACTTTCTCCTCTGGCCATGCTGGAGGAAGAAGGGGGAGTGCATGAACCCGAGGCTTGCTCTGCCTCCTTCTTATAATGCTAAACTAGGGTTTAGAGTTACATCCAAGCAGTTCAGCAGCTACTGCTGGCTGTTTTCCAGGAAAAGAACTACACAAATACATGAAGATTGACCAGTGGTTATTTGACAAGATGTCAGGACAAACATTTTCAGCATCTCTTTCTGCCCATATCCAGCTTGATCCTTTTAAACTCATTGGTGTAAACAATGGCACTGCCAAGCAGTCCAGCTCTTCCCTATCTGCCAATTACAATTCAATAAGGTTGATACAAGAGAGCTGGAGGGAACCTATCTTCTCCAACCCTCCTCCTGCAGGGCTGCTCAAACATAGTAATGGCTTGCCATTAGCCAATGGCAAATGGTAAACCAAAAATACTAGACCCCGGGGTCATCCTATGAAACTGATTGGTGGGAGATTCTGGACAGATAAAAGGATGTATTTCTTCACACAGAGCATAGCCAACTATGGAATTTGCTACCACAGGATGTAGAGATGGCCACCAATTTGGATGGCTTTAAAAGGGGGTTGGACAAATTCCTGGAGGAAAAGGCTATCAATGGCTACTAGCCCCGATGGCTTTGTGTCCCCTCCAGTACCAGAGGCAGTGAGCCTATGTAGACCAGTTGCTGGGGAACATGGGCGGGAGGATGCTGTTGCGCTCATGCCCTGCTTGTGGGTTCCCAGTTGACAGCTAGTTGGCCACTGTGTGAACAGAATGCTGGACTAGATGGACCCTTGGTCTGATCCAGCAGGGCTCTTCTTATGTTCAGTACATAGCCCCACCTATGCTCTCAGCACCTCAGCTCAACTCTGATCATGGGCCGAGTGCCTTTCTATAGCTATTGAATAATCCCAACTAGCTCTACACATCTGGAGTTAAGGAGAGTGCAAATTCCAGGCACGCTTGACTAGTGGTGGTACATATATATGTATGTATGTATGTGTGTGTGTGTATGTATGTATGTATGTATATATATATACTGTTTTTCCCTTCTCTTTAATAAATTTAGAATGCCTTTTGTTAAATAGTTTTTCTCTGTCATATTATCACTAGTTCAGCTTCTGCTCTCATCTCTCTTCTCTCCCCCTTTGTCTGTATTACCATGTTGGTGCATATATATATATATATATATATATATGCACCAACATGGTAATACAGATACAAGGAGACAAGATTTGGTAACAGAACAGCAAAGGGGGAGACAAGAGAGATGGGAGCAGAAGCTGAACTAGTGATAATATGACAGAGAAAAACTATTTAACAAAAGGCATTCTAAATTTATTAAAGAGAAAGGAAGAACAGTACATTGGAAGGAAGGCCAGCAGGGATGTGGTGCTGTACTGTAATCTGGGTGAGCCATCAGCATCATCACACAAGCTCATGCCCTTTATTGTTTGATTCTGGAAACTCCTGTGTTAGGCAGGTGTAATGCTAATTTTGTGATGGCATAAACTTTGTGTCAAGCTAGAATAGATTATTGAATATGCTTGGAGGTTAATAGTACCGGCTTCACTCTTTTAAGGAAAAACAGTTATAAAGGACTGTACATCAGCCTAGCTCTATGTTATCTGAATTCCTACGAAAAATATGGCAGAGAAATCATTAAATTTTCAGGCTGAGAGGACTAGCGATCTGAAAGCAGCTGCACATTATCTCCACTCACTTTCCCCCCGCTCCTCTTTTTTGGTGGGTTGCTGTATTATGAAATGTACTCTTCTGGATCTTTTTCTGTAGCACTTTGTATAACATTTTCATCTTTATAATCAAAGTCACATCCAGCTTTTGGTTTCTTTTCTGCCTCGTACTTCACCAGCATGCTCGTTGATGAATCTAAAAACAAAGTAGGAGATACAGTGAGAGTGGGCTGTCCACAGTATTTGAAGAGTCTCATCATCACCAGATTTAGGGTTATCTTGGCCACAATCTAAGGGAACACACAGCTAGCTCCGTCGACTATTATTATTTTTCAAGAAGCAGGTCCCTGCACTGCACAGCAAGCCTCTTTTGAAACTTAGGAAGCTTTCAAAAGTACCACAGAGCACACCCACCCACCACGCCATGCCAATCTATGGAACAAACTGAATGTGACATTTTCTGTGGGTAATCATTTTCCCTCTGTTTGACAGTGTTTAAAGAACCGTGTGGCACAGAAAGCCAATGCTACATGACGGCACGTATTGTGCAGCTGACGGCCCCACGAGGTTCAAGTGAAAAAGTGTATTTTATAGTATAATTTTGCAATTGCGGCCAGACATGCCAGAGCAAAGCATATTTGTATTAATTCACAGCCAGGCACTCGGGCTTTGGCCTCGTTCCTCTGAGCAACCTGATTGTGAATTACTACCCCCACATTTCCATCCCTGTTGTGAAGGAAATATGACTTGACTGATTATTTATTTATGAATCAACAGCTCAGCAGATATTCTCTACAAAGCTGTGGAGACTTAAGAAGTATGCTTATGGCCAGCAGTGTTTTGATTCACTAGCAGCTCAATCATCAATCCAGTTGAAACCAACATACATGCAGAGATAAACATTGCCATGCTGAAGTCAAGGGGAAGGACACTTGGATCCAGAATCCTATGTTGGTACTCCTGCAGGGTGCTGCATGTTCAGCGAGGATGAGTCCCTCTTGGGGGCAGCACAGACCTCCCACTATTTCGTAGGTCATGCAATCCCAGTGTTACTCAAGGAGATAGTGTCTCAGGGCCTGTGAGGTCAGATTTGCCAGTAGCCCATTGGAAAGGTCAGGGGCATGTACATAGTCCAGGTCAGGCTGAGGAAAGGTTCAGAGCAGTGAACGAAGGCCAGAGGGACCAGAGGGAGGTGAATATGAAATTGTGAGACAGGTCTAAAACTTACTGTTGTCAAAAGGAAATTATTTGAACTATGTCTACTAACACTAGTTAATAGCTTTCCTAAAAATGCAGAAACCAAATGATAGCGCAGATAGTAGGCCAAACAGAATGATAAAGTCTGAATGGAAGACTGAACAATTCACACATTTCTAAAAATAAAAGGGCATAATTATTTTTAATTACTAGCAAATGTATTGGTGGGAGAGTATGCGGTATAATCTCACCTCATCTCAATCATAAACTCACTAGGTAGGCTTAGGCAAGCGATTCTTCCCTTGGCCTCAGCTTTCTGTTTTGCAATGTGTAGATAATATGACAGGCCTACTTTACAGGGCTATTGTAAGGAACATTTTATTATTACCCAGGCAGAGAGCAGTAGTGTTCTTTTAAAAATAGACCTACAAATTAAAAATAGTAGAAGTGCCAGTGTTGTGGATAACACTGAATATTCATGATGCAATGTGACACTGACTTTAATTGAAGGCTGCTGCTTCTGAATGCTTGGATGTATTTGCCTTGTGGCAGATGCATGAGTGAGAATAAAATGAAGGATTGTCATTTCTGTGTTTTTAACTGATTTTGAACAGGAAGCGTTTCTCAGAACTTGGGTTAAAATGTGTCACAGAGAGAGAGAGAGAGAGAGAGAGAGCGAGAGAGAGAGATGCTGGAAAGCTCAACTGACCTTTAATCACCCTACCTTCTCCTAATGTAGCTGTCCCAGCCATGACTTCCTTGTTCTCCTGCCACTCCAAATCACTTTGACAACTATACTCCAATCCTGAAACAGCAGCAGCTTGATTTGAGAGCTGTTTCTTCGTGGCATCTACATAAAGATTCTGAAATTACATTAGATTAATTTATGCATGAATTGTTAGGCAAAATAATATGCTTCTCAGCAATGAAATGAGAAAGAACAATGGCTATATTTTAGGTCATTTATTATGAGTTTGACAAAAGAACCTTCTGTTTGTTACAGGAAATTATAAAACATGTTTTAAAAAACACATATTACCTTTGAGACATATATAGCTACATTACTATAGTATGATCAAAAGTTCAGGGAAATCGCTATGTGTTGGTTGTATATTATATATGACTATATGCACATGTGTGTACTACATATATGTAATAACATCTCCTCCCCTCTCTCTCTATACACCCACACAATGATGCATGTGCATGCACGCACACATGCGTGTGCACACACACACAGACACAGACACACACACAATGGGAACCAGATAGCACAGAAGCCACAGTACTGCTAACTGGATAAAATGTGATGCTGCTAATCAACCAGAATGTTACTCGTATGAACAATAAAATGGATTTTTGCCCAGTAACCAGTAGGGCTGTGCACTGCTCTGGCCTGAAGCCCAAATAGAAGCGGGCTGCTTCGGGTCACTTTGAGCCCCTTCCAAGGTGAAGCAGAGGGGGCATGAAGTGACCCAGACTGGGTTGGGGGCTCTCCGAAGTGCTCGGTGCACTTTCGAACTTTGGCACGCCCAGCCTTACCTGAGCTGCCCACCTCTGCTGCCGCCTCCGTCGCCGGTGCCTCCACTGCTGTTGTTGCCGCTGTTGCAGCTGCCTCTGCCTCCACCGCCATCGTTGCTGTCACTGTCACTGTCACTGCCGCCGCCGCCTCCTCCTCCTCCTCCTCCTCCTCCTCCTCCTCTGCCATTATCACCACCACCAGCTCCTGAGGCCCAGACGTGTGCCGGCTCTTATTGCAGGGAGTCTCCACTTTTAAAATGGCAACTTCCTGGAAGTTGCCATTTTAAAAATGGAGACTCCCTGCAATAAGAGCCGGTGTGCGTCTGGGCCTCAGGAGCTGACAGCAGCGATGATGGCAGAGGAGGAGGAGGAGGCAAGGTAAGGAGCTGGGGGTTTGTGTGGGGGCGTCAGGGGGGGACCCAAAGCAGGGTTTGGCCATCCCAGTCCTGCTTCAGGTTCGGGGCTGAGTCGGGTCAGGGCCCCACCCAAATCAGCCCAAGTCAAATCAGGCCCGCCTCCGAAGCCACGAAGCAGCTTCTAAGCCGGATCAGGGGGTCCCTGCACAGCCCTAGTAACCAGTATCATGGTCCAGAAAGCCAGCAAATACGTGATCTCATAACCTGTCAACTCTGTCCCACAAAGGTTCCATCAGACTCCATTCCTGACCCACCAAGTTCTATCCCTGGTTTCACCCCAGCCTATGTCAGCTCTGCCTCCTTAGCTACACTCAAAGGTCAATATTTTAAAAATCAAAATATACAAACTAAATGATACTGGGCCAAAAGTAGCATCATGGCTCTGGGAAGATTGCACAATACTTCCTGGCTTGTACAAGAGGACCAGTCATGGTTCCATTGAACTTCTTTCCTCTCAGAGATGCTGTACTAGGCCTCTTTCTGAGGACTGGGATAGTAGTAAAGTAGGTGATAGGCACCCCTGAATAGAATACTCTCAGTCACTGTGATAAGCATAGGGGTTCTCATCTGGATATTTTTTTTTAAGCCTCAAGTCCACTAAGCAACCAGAATACAAGGTTGTAGGCCAAAGGGATTGGATTCCTGTAGGCCTTAGAGAGTATCACAACTACAGATTCTTGCAATTTACATATTGGTTAACACTAAAAATGTATTAATGTTTCTGTTCTTGGACAATGCAATTCTAATAAAATCAATAGTTCTATGTTGTTTAATGTACAAAGTGTATTTGAAATTACCATTTGCCCCCATTCATCTGGGGGGCCCTATGCATATAGAAGCAGGGTTCCATGCAGGATCTCCAGCTGGACTGGGACTTTCACAAATAGGTGTCACACATGTGATTCCACAACCAGATCCAACATCTGACTGCATACCTGCAGACCCCTCAGATAATCAAATAATCAATGTTCCCAATATAGAGTTGGGAGCTGGATTTAGTCCCTCTCCATTAGGGCTGTGCATGGACCCCTGATCTGCTTCAGATCCTCTGGAGCGACCCCTATCCACTTTGGGCCAATTCGGACTCCCTTCACTTCAACTCGGATCCGAATCTGAAGCCAGATTCAGATATCCAGATCCCACAGTTTTGGTGTTTTCCCATTGACTTGCATGGGAAAACACAAATGGTCATAACTTTTTTAGTTTTTATAATACTGACATGGAATTTGGAGACCTCTCCACGCCCCTGGAGAGGAGGCCACTTGCCAAATTTCAGACAGTTTGGCCCAGTGGTTTTTGTGCTAGATGGAGTTAAAATCTGATGTTTTCCACAGAAACTCTCAAAGCAAAGCTCTATAACTTCTCTGTTTCCACACATTCACATGACACCTTGGCCTCTCCCAGCCCCCCTCGAGGGCATCGCACCCCCCAGAGCCCAGGCATTTTGGCCCACTGGCTTGCGTGCTAGGTGCAGGTGAAATTTGAGTTTTTCCAGGAAAACTCCCAAAGCAAACAGCTGTAACTTCTCCCCACCTCTGCCCCTGACAACACCCCAAAGATGCCTCATATTGCACCAGATTGTTTTGATACACAGTGGAGTATTAATGGAATAAGAAGTTAATAAATATAGTATGTGTATAGTGCTTTTTGGATGTACTGCATTGGAGGAACACCACAAGCACACTCACACACACACATGGACACAGACCCACAAGAGCAAAAGAAAAGCAGAACTACCTAAGCAAATAAAGTTTTTTTTAATTGTTTCATATTTAATTTTAATTTAGGGAAGGCAGGTAAAGTTCAAGAAATACAGGAGGACAGCAGAGACGATAAGATAAGAGCCAAGACCAAGCAAACAAGGAAACCCTTCTTTAATTTCTTATTTATTTATTTATTTATTTATTTATTTATTTATTACATTTATATCCCACCTTTTTTCCTCCAAGGAACTCAAAGCGGCGTACATAATCCTCCTCATCCATTTTATCCTCACAACAACAACCCTGTGAGGTGGGTTGGGCTGAGAGTCTGTGACTGGCCCAAAGTCACCCAGTGAGCTTCAATGGCCAAGTGGGGACTAGAACCCGGATCTCCCGACTATCAGTCCAGCACTCTAGCCACTACACCACACTGGCTCTGTTTTGGGAGGAACAAGACAGAAAAGGAACAGAAAGATCACATCAGAATGTAGGCTGCTCTAGTGTGCCTTTATTTAAGAATTTAGAAAGGAAGAAAAAAATAAATGGTTGAATATTACTTCGGGGTGGTGGGGGGTGAGGAGGAGGAACATGCCCAGAAGTCCATGTTTCTTTTTAAAAATCAAAATAAGACTGGATTTTTAAAAAGCTAGAAAACACGGAGTTGAAAGGTGAAAAGGACATGGAATGGAATGGAACCAGAAGCTGTGAGGGTCTAAGTAACAGAAAACTTTGCGGAGTCCCCAGGTGAGCGCCCCGTATAATGATGGAAAGGCGGCGGGGTGGGGGGAGTGTAGCAATGAGTGACGAAAAGCTATGTTCATATGAAAAAATATTGAAAAGAGAGATGAATACAATGAAACAGTCGGAGGATGACAGAAATAAAAGGCAGCTGTAACATGTGCCCAGGCAGAAAACTAGGGATATATGAAAGGTACTTACCTTTCGCGATTATGTTTATGGTTGGGGGGGGAGGCGTTCCATCCCTCCCCCCGGAATCCTCGCCGGGGGGGCGCTCCGTTCCTCCCCCCCCCCGAATCCTGGCCAGCCGGCTGTGCTCCGCAGCAATTCTGCAGAGCCGCCGGTCGGCTCCGCCAGCAGCCGGACATCCGGCCACTGGCTAGCAGGGACGCAAATGGCAGCAGCCGCAGCTGCCACCGTTTGCGTCCCAGCAGTCAGCCATGATAGGCTACGTAAATGTTTACGTAGCCTATCATGGCTGACTTAAAACAAAAAACAAAAACGTACCTACGCAAATGGCGGCAGACACGGCCGCCACCATTTGCGTTCCTTATTTTGGCACGTCTTAGTCTACGTAAACATTTACGTAGACTAAGACGGCGAAAATAAGGGGAATGCAAATAGCGTAGCGTCTACACTATTTGCGTTCCCCTTATTTTCGCCGTCTTAGTCTACGTAAATGTTTACGTAGACTAAGACGTGCCAAAATAAGGAACGCAAATGGCGGCGGCCATATCCGCCGCCATTTGCGTACGCGAGTTTTGCTTTGTTTTTTAAAGTCAGCCATGATAGGCTACGTAAACATTTACGTAGCCTATCACGGTATGTTTTTTTAAATCTAGCTGTGATAGGCTACGTAAATCTTTACGTAGCCTATCATGATTTTTGGGGTTTTTTTTAAACTGGAAATGGCGGCAGCGGCAGCCGGTCAGAAGACCAGCCGCCGCCGCCGCTGCCACCGGAGCCGCCGCCGGAGCTGCCACCGCCAGGAAGATCCACTCAAGGTAAGTCTCATCCCGGGGGTGGGGTGGGGGGGCAGGCCATTCCTCCACTGATTTCGGGGGGCCGAATGCGCTGGCATTCGGCCTCCCCGAGATCCGTGGTGGAACTTTCGTACATCCCTATAGAAAACAAACACTCCCAAAGGGGAAGCTCGTGCATGGAGCAAAGGACCAATCCCAGGAGAAATGTAGCTGTTTTTAGGGATGTCAGAGAATTCCGCCTCGGATCTCAGTGAGGCCGAATGCCAGTGCATTCGGCCCCCGAACTCCGTGGCGGAATGGCCTGCCACCCCCCAGCCACCCCTGCGGATCCCCCCCAGGACGAAACTTACCTGGGGCGGATGTTCCGGGGGCGGCAGCTCCGGCGGTGGCGGCTGGTCTTCCAACTGGCTGCCGCCACTGCCATTTGCAGTCTTGTCATTTTTGTGTGTTTTTTTTACAAGACGTGATAGGCTACGTAAAGATTTACGTAGCCTATCATGGCTGGGTAAAAAAAAAAAAAAAAACCCGCATACGCAAATGGCGGCGGCTACGGCCGCCGCCATATGCATTCCTTATTTATGGCCATCTTAGTCTATGTAAATATTTACATAGACTATGACGGCGAAAATAAAGGGGAACGCAAATAGCGTAGTGGGCGCTACTTGCGTCTAGGGATGTACGAAAGGTACTTACCTTTCGGGGATTATGCTGATGGTGGGGGGGAGGCGTTCTGTCCCTCCCCCCGGAATCCTCACCGGGGGGGGAGGCGCTCCGTTCCTCCCCCCCCCCCCGAATCCTGGCCGGCCGGCTGTGCTCTGCAGCGATTATGCGGAGCTGCCGGCCGGCTCCACCAGCAGCCGGACATCCGGCCGCTGGCTAGCAGGGACTCAAATGTTTGCGTCCCTGCAGTCAGCCATGATAGGCTACGTAAATCTTTACGTAGCCTATCACAGCTGATTAAAAAAGCGCATACGCAAATGGCAGCAGCCATGGCCGCCGCCATTTGCGTATGCGCGTGTGTGTTTGTTTTTTTTTAAGTCAGTCATGATAGGCTACGTAAATCTTTACGTAGCGTATCACTTTGTTTTTGTTTTAAACCTGGAAGTGGCGGTGGTGGCAGCCAGTCGGAAGACCGGCCGCCGCCGCCAGGAAGATCCGCCCCAGGTAAGTCCCGTCCTGGGCGGGTGGCGGGGGGGTGGCGGGCCATTCCACCACCCATTTCGGGGGGCTGAATGCGCTGGCATTCGGCCTCCCCGAGATCCGTGGCGGAACTTTCATACATCCCTATTTGTGTCCCTTTTTGTTTCGCTGTTTTAACCTACGTAAATATTTACATAGGCTAAAACGGCGAATCAAAAAGGGACGCAAATAGCGCCCGCTACGCTATTTGTGTTCCCCTTTATTTTCGCCGTCAAAAATAAGGAATGCAAATGGCGGCGGCCGTAGCCACCGCCATTTGCATACACATTTTGTTTTTTGGGGGTTTTACCCAGAGCCCTCCGCAGCTGGAAATCCGGCTGCGGACGGCTCTGGCGTGGGCCTGGCTGGCTGCTCTACAGAGCTGCCGCGGAGCACAGCCGGCCGTTGAGGATTCCGGGGGGGAGGAACAGATTGCCTCCCCCCCGTCGAGGATTCCGGGGGGAGGGACGGAACGCCTCCCCCCCCACCATCAACATAATCCGCGGAAAGTAAGTGACTTTCGTACATCCCTAGCTGTTTTGCTTTTCGAAATCTAAGAAAGCCTGGCTGATCGCAATCAAGAATGAAGAAATAGAAGGAGGAGGAACTACAAGGACTGCACACACACACACACACACCCCAGATCAGCAACCATACTCCAGCCCTCTCTCAAAGACACAGCTAGCGCAATAAACAAAGGCAGCCATTCGCTGAACTATATATACCCCTCTCCTCCACCATTCTCTCTGATTGGAGACTGCCGGCATAGGTTCCACCTGAGAATTCCCATTTGCCAAAGCACACTCCCTTCTCCTCCACTCGCCTTCCCTTCCGCCTCCTGCCTCTGCTCGCCTTCCCCCTCCCTCCTCCTCCTCCTGCCCCTCGCTCCCTCCGCATGAGCATTCTGAAGCTGATACATTTTGGAGACAGCCTATCTGCACTGCTAAGTCGTTCAGAAGAGCTCCGAATATACGAGGCAGAGGAGGCGCTTTGTGGGGGAGGCGTCTTACCTCATGGAGCCTCAGTTCTGCTCTGATCCACTTTGTATCACAAGAAGGGTCCTCCGAATCAGCCTGCTTCACCTCATTATTCGGGCTTTGTAATAAGCCCTACTCTCCATGTACAACTCTTCTCCATACATTTGACTGCTGCAGTTTATCTGACTGGGCTATACCTGTACTGGTCCAGCGACTACATAGTTACAGCCATTGCCTACCTGGCTGCACTTGATTTTTAAAAAGGTAAATTATAATAATTTGACAGCAGTTTACCATTTGGGAATCACTGTTCTATATCACTGAGAAAGTTAAACCTTAATAAATTTTCTTGTTTTTTGCTTTAGATTTTTCCCTTATTTTAATGGATTTTCTTCTTTAGTAATCAACACAGCGTGATACACATTTCTTAGTCAGAACTGTCCTCAGATAACTTGCAAATGAAACTTTATTTTAATTAAGATACCAACTGGGAAATTTCCCAATGCTGAAAAATGTGTATAAGCACTGTGATAATGCTATCAATCAAGCCAATCCTTTTATTCTTTTATAGTCTCTTTCACAGAATTTCCCAAAGGCATTTTCCAAATAAAATAACATCTAAAGAGCTTCAATATTTAAGAGTAAGCCATGTTTCAAAAAATTAGATTTTGATCAACTTAAATTGAAATCAGATCCCTCCTAGCATATCTAAGACCATGGCAATAAGCATTTTGATAGATTACAATATATCTTTAAAATATTAAAAGCCAAAGCTACAATCCTACGAATTTGGGGTGCTGAAGTCCATTAAATTAATAGACTTAAACATGCCCTACCTGTGACCCAAGAGTCCAGTTCTGAGATCTTTGTTCAGCTTTTTAGGGAAAAAGGCAATGGGGGGATTTTAAAGAAATTATTTAACAATATTTATGAATCATTTACATTAACAAAATTCTAAGCAATGTACAACCATATATAAACCATAATAAAATACCATACAGAAAGTTTAAAAGAGACAAATATCATAACAGGACAAGGACATACAATATATTACTTGATAACAGGGGTGTTTGCTTTGCTGACAGATTCATGAGATCCAAACTTATCTGGAACTTTTGGGTAATCAAACCATGCCTTTTCAACCTGTGGGTCATCTATACCAAGCTTTTACTCCAGTTCGGCTCCACCCCAGTCAGTCGTGTCAGATGATGCACGCCCCTCCCCATAGCTAATGCGACGTTTCTTGCCCTAAATCCGGGGCTTTTTAAAACTATTTGTGGTGGGTTTTTTAGTCACAGCAGCTTCAGTGCAGTTTGGGAGTCCGTGTGACCTCAGCTGGCTTCTGTGCAGGCTGGTGGAAGTGGTGCTGATTTGCTGAAGAGAAGAGTTGCATGGAGCAGGGTCTTATGTCTACCCAGAAGTAGCTAATTGCATTGGGGATGGGAGTCAGCCCTGCTGTTTTGAAAGGATGCTGTTTTGACCCTGTGCTCAGTCTCTGCCTGTCCCTTTAAATATTCTCTGAGTGGGGAGGGAAGCATAAAGAGGCTGTTATGTATGGAAGTGCAAAGGTATGTAGAGCCTTACTGATTTTAAAAGCTTCACTGAGTGCGGGGGCAGGGTGAGGAGTGGAGAGCAAGCCTCCTCGCTTCCCCGCATCTAACCATTTGATGACGTTCAGTTCTATTCGTTTGCCCCATGCAAATGGATTTTTTAAATATATACACTGCATTTCATTCATTTTATTTATTACATTTCTATACCGCCCCATAGCCGAACCTCTCTGGGCAGTTCTCCAAAATTAAAAACAATTAAAATACATTATATAAAGTATAAAACCATTCATGTACTGACATAAAACAAATAGCACACGTAACAACAACATATGTCTAAAACAATTTAAAACAATCAGCCACAGACAATCGAAGAGACTCCTTATATGTTGCCAAATGCCTGAGAGAAGAGGGCAGTGTTAACCTGGCACCAAAAAGATGACAATGTTGGTGCCAGGCAGGCCTTGTCAGGGAGATTATTCCATAAATGGGGGGCCACCACTGAGAAGGCCCTCTCCCTTGTTGCCACCCTCTGAGCCTCCCTCAGAGGAGACTCCCAGAGGAGGTCCTTTGATGCAGAGTGTAGTATACAGGTCAGTTCATGCTGGGACAGGCATTCCATCATGTACTGTGGTCCCAAGCCACGTAAGACTGGTTAAAGGTCAAAACCAGCTCTTTGAACTGGGCTTGGAAATGCATTACTGGCTACTGTTTGCCCCGGGAGAAGCTAACTTGATTTCATGAAAATCTGTATTTAAATGGAACCACCTCAAAACCCATTTCCATGTAGATTGGGTTCCATTAAGTTATCTTCTTTCTGAGATTTGGGTGCAAATGGCGGCGGCGGCAGCCAGTCGGAAGACCAGCCACTGCCGCTGCTGAAGCCGCCGCTGGAGCCGCCGCCTTCCGGAACATCCGCCCCAGGTAAGTCTCATCCCGGGGGGGATCCCCGGGGGGCGGGGGGTGGCAGGCCGTTCCGCCATGGATTTCGGGGGGCCAAATGCACTGGCATTCAGCCTCACTGAGATCCATGGCAGAATTCTCTGACATCCCTAACTGGAGTAGGGATGTACGAAACCCCGCTTACCTGACTCTGCCAGGTTCTGCTGGGGGGGGAGGCGCTCCATCCCTCCCCCTGGAATCCTTGCCAGGGAGGGAGGCGATCCGGTCCTCCCCCCTGGAATCCTCGAAAGCCGGCTGTGCTCCACGGCGGCTCTGCGGAACAGCTGGCCAGGCCCAGGCCAGGGCTGCCCACAGCCGGATTTCCGGCCGCGGAGGGCTCTGGGTAAGGAAAAAAAATGCGTACACAAATGGCGGCGGCTATGGCTGCCGCCATTTGTGTTCCTTATTTTTCTTCGTCTTAGTCTACGTAAATATTTACGTAGACTAAGAAGAAGAAAAATAAGGAACGCAAATGGCGGCGGCCGTAGCCGCCACCATTTGCGTACGGCTTTTTTTTTTTTACCCAGACGTTTTAGGCTATGTAAAAACTTATGTAGCCTATCATGTCTGGGTAAAAAAAAAAAAAAAACGCGTACGCAAATGGCGGCGGCTACGGCAGCCGTCATTTGCGTTCCTTATTTTTCTTCGTCTTTTTTTTTTTTTTTACAGAGACGTGATAGGCTACGTAAAAACTTACGTAGCCTATCATGTCTCTGTAAAAAGAAAAAGAAAAAAAGACAAGACAAGACTGCAAATGGCGGTGGCAGCAGCCGGTCGGAAGACCAGCCGCTGCTGCCGCCGCTGCCACCAGAGCCACTGCCGCCCGGAACATCTGCCCCAGGTAAGGCTCGTCCCGGGGGGGATCCGCGGGGGCGTGGGGGGGCAGGCCGTTCTGCCATGGAGTTCGGGGGGCCAAATGCACTGGCATTCGGCCTCACCGAGATCCGTGGCAGAATTCTCTGACATCCCTAAACTGGAGTTGCATCTTTCTGAGGAAGTCTAAGTTGATGGATGGATGGATGGATGGATGGATAGATAGATAGATAGATAGATAGATAGATAGATGAGGCAATGGAACAGAGACTACAATACATTTTGCCATGGGCTGGAAGAGTTACCACAAGACAATATTTTTTCTTTCTACACGGACACTCAAATTTACAAATTTGGAATATATCTGTTCTTCTGAGTGATATCCGTGCTACACTTTTTTCATCCAAGATCCTCACTGAATCTTAAAACATTAGCTTTTGCTTGTAAATATTTCTGGAATATAAGTATATATCTCCCACATTTTGCTCATGGGAAAATTCAAAAGATTGCTTACTCTCACACAGTAAAACTGTAATACATGTAGAAATTAGCACTTAAAAATAATCCAAAATCCATACAGAGATCCCATTTTCTCTTATTTATGCTGGGGCATCCACTCTGATTTCTTGCTTCAGTTATTCATTCCCCTAAAGGATATCTCTTGGGTACAGATAGTTACATTATATCAGTAACATTAAACCAAGCCAGCAAGCTCCTGGATTTGTCCCATAATGGTAGCAATAAAATAAAAGCTGTTTTGAAAGAAATCATGCTATAAATTATTGAAGAACTCATATTTCTCAGGCCACAGAGCTAACACAGTTCTTCACAGAATTAATAGTTGTAGTTATACATATTAAGTTGTACTAATACCCTGGGAGATCCTGCATATAAAGATGGACAGCCCAATCTATTGCTTACATTATATTGCTGAGAGCAGAGACAATATGCTGATTTGGATGTAACACCAAACCATAGTTTAACATTGTGAGACAGATTTTAGCGTTCCCTCAGGCTCACACATTTCCCCCTTTGCTCTCTGTCTCCAGCACAGTCACATTGTTTGGAAACATTCACTTCTGTTTTTGATTAACTGCAATTTGCTGTGTTGTCTGAACCTAGAAAATTATAGTTACCTTAACTATGGTTACTGGAAACACGCCAACTTCAAACCATAGTTTACGAAGTTGGCTTGTTTCCACTAAACATAGTTAAGATTAACCACAGTTTGTTCAGGATTACACAACATGCTAAACTGTGATTAATCTAAAACAGAAGGAGAAACTTCAGGTCTTGTTCTCGCAGCGATGTCAGAGGAGAAGTGGGGGAATGTGTGAGTCTGAGACATGCTAGGTTTGTTCTTGTAGCACTAAATGGTTTAGCATTGTGTCAAAACATAGCCAGTGTGTCACATACAATGCCTGTTGAAAGGGTACAGGGATAAAGCAAGGAATCTGAAGTTCAAGGAAGTGTTACTACAGCAAAGAATCTAGTAGAAACACACTGACAATCATACATGTTGCTGCGGTTGATGGATCAGGCAGTAAATTAGTCTATATTCTTCACAAAATGTAGTTGTAACCATTAAAAATAACAATGGGACACACATTGATTGGCTTCTAATTAAAAATGTACACAATTCTGGAAAGCAAAAAGGATGCATTAGTGAACATTGTGATTTATAGCACAGAGTGAAAATAGGTGGACAGGCAAGTTTAAGGGTTGGGGGGGGGGTTGTTGTTTTTGTTATAACAGCAGCTATGTCACATATATGGGAATGGCACAATTTTCTTGCCTTATACCCCACCACCACCACCACACACACCCCACTTGCAAGAAAAGTAGAGATAGAGCACTTTGATGAAGTTGCACATTCCCAGACAGAATGTTACATTTTTACATGGTTGCAAACTACTCTAGTGAGGAGAATTGCCTATTTATTGGAGTAATCAGTGCTGCGCATTGCACTTCAACTTTTGGAGTACATCCATTATAGTTACTCATGCTACAAGATACAGACCATAAACCTTTAACTGCAGTCTTTAAAGAGATCCTGGAGAGCTCCTTCTGATGCCTTCAGAAACTCTGGATGAAAAACTAAAGAGAACTTGGCATTAGCTTTTACCAGTTATCAACCTGTCCCGTATATATCTAGGTACCATATATAGGAACACTGGAAGCTACCTTATACCAAGTCAGGAAATTAGTCCATCTAGCTGAGAACTGTCCACACTGGGTTTCAGACACGGGTCTTTCCCAGCCTTATAGGGATTGAACGTGAGACTTTCTACATACAAAGCATGTGCTCTACTCCTTCTCAAGAACTTTTTCTGTAGAAAATGAACATTTATAAAGCAATCATTCACTTCTAGCACTGTTGCTACCACTGTTTAAGGGTGCAATCCTGTACTGAAGATCCACCAGCTGAGGGGCTAAAGGATTCAGCAGAAGCCCTGCTATGCCTTCAGAACACCAGATATGCTGATAACCTGACAGATATGCTGGTGGAACATGCCAGTGGGACAATCATTCCACCAGTAAAGATATATAATGTGGCACAATGTGAGCACAGGATTGCTCTGTCTAGGTCTGAACAGTCAAACACAGATTTGACAGACAGAGCTGACAGACTTCCCAAGTCTGAGTCTGAGTCAGATTCGCATCGGACCATTCAGACATTACATGTGTGCAGCTTTTTGTTTCTCCACTGTCTACTAGCATCCTTTAAAACAAGCATAATCATGATGTAGGATGAGTTATACATATTTTTCCTTGAGCATCAATGTGGGAGATCTTAATAAACTAAGATTTTGCCACGAATATTTCTTAGTATGAATTAGATGCCTGCATGGCCATTCATAGCTGATGTTCACATGCACCTTAAAATATAGGCCTTTAAATATAATATTAAAAGCAGTTGGAAACCTGTAAGATTTCATAGGGAACTATTAATATCATGACAGCAAGTCAAGGCTGATTTGTTCTACTCTGGAAAAGATAATTATCTTTTGATTGTTACTCATTTTATGCCACAGTGGTCTTCCTGCTTAAGCTGTCAACAAACCCAGCTATATTGCACACCAGAGTAAGATTTTGCAAGGGCATTGCATAACTACAGTTATAGGTACTGACAGGGTCCATTGTTTTTGTGACCAGAAATATTAAACTCACTCCCCCTATGCGCAGATTCCAACCTAGGACATCAAGCCTTCATTTTCTAGTCCATTGGGCAGTGTGAAAATGGAATGATAGGCAACTAAAAGTCTTCAAAATGGCCAGTGACAATAAAAGGAATCTTCATGCAGCCTTATTAACATAAAAGACAGCAGTAGTACTTCAGATTTTTTATTTTCCTGAAGAACCTGGAAGGTACAGTAAAATGTACGTGAATATTTTCAGAGTCGAGTGCCTATTAGTCATGCCTAAAGAGAAAGTTCAACAAGAGTCCAAGGTGATAATCTCAGAGAAAGCAACCATGTTATGACAACAAACCACAACCACATAGTTTAAAAAGTAAATGATGTGTTCATACATGAAGACTTCAGCAAGCACAGTAAGGGCATGGCAGAGAGAAAGAAGGGATGTTTTGGCTGAGGTTGTTATGATGCATATATGTGTAGCATTGAAGATGGCTGTAGAGTTTTGAAGAATATGCATGAACACCAACTTCTATGACAGTCAGATTGCATAGTAAATTCCACACTGGAGGCGTTCAAGACAAGGCCGGACAGCCATCTGTCAGGGATGCTCTGACTTGGATTCCTGCATTGAGCAGGGGGTTGGACTCGATGGCCTTGTAGACTCCTTCCAACCCTACTATTCTATGATTCTATGAGTAAATATTTCTTTGAAATTATTAGGATTCAGTTATGAGTTACATAACAACTTGTTTAGTCCTTTCTTCAGTCCAGACCCTCAGATGTGCTTCTGTGCATACAAGCAGGCTGCCTAGATACTTTACATGCAGGGGCAATTTCCACATGTGTGAAAAAGATATGCATGCAGAGCTGTATCATCTTGATGTTAATAGGGAAGCCTGACTAGGCAGGGGAGCTCCACATACATACAGGAGCCTCCTTGTCCACAAGAAATCACTGGATCATGGTAGAAATGTTCATTAGGAAAATTTGATTTAAAAAAAAAAAAAGTCAGATAAGCTAATATATATTAAATTATTTTTAGGTGGAATTCTAATTCTTCTGAGGTAAAATCTAGTTTACTACATCTGCACAAATCAGTTAGAATCCTCGGTCTCCTATTTAAATAATAATTTAAGCACAATGAGACTAAAAATTACACCTTTCTCCATGGAGTTTAACCATGCTGTTTCTCCTGATATGAAACTGGACCCCCATGACTTTTGCGATATCAGACGGGCCCTAGTTGTGTATTCTCTAAACCAGTACATCAGTTAGGAATCAGGTGGGAGGACAGACTTTCCTCTGTGTGTGTGTGTGTGTGTCTGTGTGTGTGCATGTGCATGTGCATCAGGACAAAAATATACTGCCATGGCCATTCTAGGATGATGTCCAGATTCCCATATTCACTATGAGTCTGTTTATTCCATAATATAATTTTGGTATAGCACATTACCTGGCAATCTCATAAAATGTTCCATTTGGAGTTCTCCATCAAAAATTGCCTCTCACTGAACTCAAATGAATGACTATTTCACACATAAAGTTAAATAAATAGGGGTGGGGAGAAACTCTATTATTTCTCTGCCAAGAGATGCTATCTTCATGGCAATGCAAAGGAGACCACTAGATGTCTCTCTTTCCTGTTTTATGCAATACATTTGAAAATTAACACTGCTAAGATATTCCATTTAAACTCCTTATTGCAAGGGTCCATAACTCAGAGTAAAAATTCACTGCAGGCAAAGACTTGTCATAAAAAGATCCAATCTAAGAGAAGTATTTATTTTCTTCTTCTCCTCCTCCTTGGAACACTCGAAAATATGTGAGTCTGCATAGCAGCAGTACTAAATTGTTAACTAGATTCAGGTTTGTCTCTGGACATTAGTAGATGAAGTAGCAGATAAATAATATGCGGGGAAACATAATAAACCCTAATCCTATTTGAGGAGAAAGTATAAAAAGAAGGAAAAGAGCAGAAATCACTTACAAACTTCAGAAAAGGAATTATGGTATTGCATTTAACTTCCAGAACAGTTTTGAATGCATCTTATACCCCACCCCCGCTTTCTGCAGGTCCAGTCCAAGATATTTTGCTGCCTGTTGTGAAGAACGAGATGACACTCCCTTACCCATTCTATGTCTGCAAGCCAATCAAACTAGCAATTAAATCTTACTTTAACACTGGTGATGGGACAACATCCTCCACCACACCGGACAGCATCAGGCTAGCTTAGGGAACGCAACGCAGGCACATACAGTTCCTGCCATTTCCCACCCCCCAGCATTCTGTTGCCTGAAGCAGCTGCTCCAGTCTGTCTAATAGCAGGGCTGGATCTTCTGTGTTCTATCAAAAAGCAACACAATGCTTTTTGACAGAATCAGTTCCCATCAATTCATGCGAAATCTAGTGATGTTCATACATGTGTGAATCATCCGTCAGTGACTGTCAGGGTACAGGTGTGGGTGCTTCCAGATGGAGAGCTCCTAGTGTAACCCTGCTGAAACTGCTTCCCTGGCCCCATCTATATGAGCCTTTCACTCTGGGGCGGCTGTGAGTCGAGGTCCCTCAGGATAGATGATGCAGTCGCCACTTCGCAACCATCTGTGGTTTTCTCCTGGAAACTGCGGATTTCCAAGGTGGCGTTTTACTGCGATTTTGGGGGGTTGCTGCCATCTGTCCCTTCCCCAAACTGACTTCGCATTTTGCAGTGGGCGTGTTGTAGGCATGTGTAGTGCCCGCATTACTCTGTGATGCCCCTTTATTTCCCCCCCCCCCGTTGTCCTTTGCTGCTCCGCAGTTACAGAAGCACAGAGAGGCGTTTTCAGTTATTTAATCACACTTTCGCACATTTTTGCAGCATCGTATCTTTGCAACAGTTGTTTTTGGACTCAGTGCCCAAGGGCTGGGGGGGGGGGTGTTCTTGGGGAGGACTGTCTTCACTCCGGCCACTATTTCGGAGTGATGGGTAGGTACGTACTGCTCACGCTTGTGAGTGCGAACCATCGCGATAGTCTCGGGCTGGGGAACTGACAAACAGATGGCGTGGAAATGAAGGAGCACAAAACACCCGCTTTTTACCTAACGAGGGATGGAAAGACACAACAGAACCCCTAAAATACAAAACCGGCAATGAAGTGTTGCATCCCCACACTCACAGGTCTGCATAGCTGCGCATTTAAGTATAATGGCAAAAAAAAATGGCACTGCGAGTCTGTTAGGGAAGTGTGCAGTAGATTGTGAGTGTATCACAGGGGATGCTAGGTCGAAGCTGCATTGCTGCACAGTTGTGACAGGGTGGGGGGGTGAAAGCAGTGACCATGTCATCACCTGCAGGGGAGGCAAAATACCTCTGACAGCCCAGCCAGCAGGAGAAGAAATTCCACATAAGGAGGGAGAAGGCCTGTACATGACCTGGGATTTACTGACAGAAAGACTTGTCCCTAATTTTACAGGTATGTATTGGGCTCCCCAGCCCCATCACTTCCTGGCATATAGAAGGGGAAGAAATGGAAGCAGTGACAGATGTTATTTTCTTGGGCTCCAAGATCACCACAGACAGTGAATGTAGCCATGAAATTAAAAGACACTTGCTCCTTGGGACGAAAGCTATGGCAAACCGAGACAGCATAGTAAGAAGCAGAAACATCACCTTGCCAACAAAGGTCCGTATAATGCATGGCTGTGAGAGCTGGACTATAAGGAAGGCTGAGCGCCCAAGAATTGATGCTTTCGAACTGTAGTGCTGGAGAAGACTTCTTACGAGTCTCCTGGACTGCAAGGAGGTCAAATCAGTCAATCCTAATGGAAATCAACCTTGACTGCTCACTGGAAGGACAGATACTGAAGCTGAAGCTCAAATATTTTGGCCACCTAATGCAAAGAGAAAACTCCCTGGAAAAGACCCTGATGCTGGGAAAGACTGAAGGCAAAAGGAGAAGGGGACGGCAGAGGATGAGATGGCTAGATAGCATCACCGATGCAATGAATATGAACTTGAGTACACTCCGGGAAAGAGCGCAGGACAGGAAGGCCTGGTGTGCTGTGGTCCATGGGGTCACAAAGAGTCAGACACAACTTAACGACTGAACAACAACAACAATTGGGTTCCCCAAAAAGGAACTAAATAGGATCTCCTTGATAGAAGCTGTTACTAGTGATGTTGTAGCCAGAAGAAGAAGAAAAAATACTTTGTTATAAAAGTGTAAATTAAACACTGTGCTGATGCTTACAGGCCTACCTTATCTTTTCTTTAAGATACTATTAAATTAGCATGAAGGATTGTTTGGTTTATTGTGTCAGAGAGGTGGCCGGGGGCAGGGGGGAATACTTCAGTCAGTTGAAGAAACTCCACATAAGGGAGAAGGCCTGTGAACTGGGATTTACAGTCTGAAATTGGTGCCTAATTTTAGAGTACAAGCCCAAGCTACAGTACTAATTCTACAGTACAGGCCCAAGCTTCATGACAGACAGTCAGGGGGACTACTACGACTCCTGGACTTCTCAGCAGCTGAACCATGGTATCCTTCTGGTAGGTTGTCTGGGTTGGGAGTTGGAAGCAGTGTGCTTCAGTGGTTCTGCTCCTACTTGGATTTATTTATTTATTTATTTATTACATTTCTTAATCGCCCATCTGGCCAGTCACCTGACCACTCTGGGCGATGTACAATAATACAAACAGTTTTAAAACAATAAGATTACACATTAAAGTATCATTTTCTAAAATTTCCCTAACCCACCCCAAACGCCTGCCTGAACAACCAAGTTTTCAATGCATGGCGGAAGCTCATTAAAGCTAGTCCAAAATGGGGCAGCAACATTTTTAACAGGGACTGACCAACAAGATCACATTACGCCAGTACTTTTCCAGCTGCCAGTTCATTTCCGGGCCCAATTCAAAGTGCTGATATTAACATTCAAAGCCCTAAATGGCTTGGGGCCAGCTTATCTTCTTCTTTTTAAAATTGCATTTCTATCCCATCTTTTTTCCTCTTGCAAGGAACCCAAGGTGGCTTACATGATCCTCCTCCTCTCTGTTTTATCCTCACAACAACAACCCTGTGAGGTAGGTTGGGCTGAGAGTCTATGACTGGCCCAAAGTCACCCAGTGAGCTTCCATGGCTGAGTGGGGACTAGAACCCAGATCTCCCAGCTCCCAGTCCAACACACTTGCCACTACACCACCTCTGGGATGACCTCTGCCAGGAGAAGGACAGGGGGAGTACAGCCCTGTTGATTCTTCTGGACCTCTCAGCGGCTTTCGATACCATCAACCATGGTATCCTTCTGGATAGGATTTCTGGGTTGGGAGTTGGAGGCACTGCACTACAGTGGTTCCGCTCCTACTTGGATGGCCGATTCCAGATGGTGGTGCTGGGGGATTATTGCCCTGTGCCTTTGCAATTATGCCATGGGGTTCCACAGGGCTGTATTTTATCCCCTATGTGGTTTAACACCTACATGAAACTGCTGGGGGGGGGTATCTGGAGGTGTGGGCTGAAGGTGTCATCAATATGCAGATGACACTCAGATCTACCTCTCTTTTTCATCAAACCCAGGTGAGGCAGTGACTACTCTGAATCAGTGCCTCCTTGGCATGGTAATGGACTGGATGGGGATCAATAAACTGAAACTCAAACCAGACAAGATGGAGGTACTGTTAGTGGCTGGTTCATCTGCCTAGCTAGATAATGTTCAACCTGTTCTGGAGAGGGTTGCACTCCCCATAAAGGATCAAGTACATAGTTTGGGGGTGCTCTTGGACCCAGAACTGTCACTTGAGGCACAGGAGAACTCAGTGGCATGGAGCCCTTTTTATCAGCTTAGGCTGATAAACTACACCTTTTATCTGGACAGATATAGCCTAGCTACTAGGGATGCATGAAAGTTCTGCCATGGATCTCGGGGAGGCCGAATGCCAGCGCATTTGGCCCCCCGAAATCGGTGGTGGAACGGCCCGCCACCCCCCCGCCACCCCCGCGGGATGAGACTTAACTTGGGCGGATCTTCCTGGCGGCGGCGGCTCCAGCGGTGGTTCCGGCGGTGGTGCGGCGGCCGGTCTTCTGACAGGCTGCCGCCGCCACCATTTCCAGTTTAAAAAAAACCAAAAAACAAAACAACATGATAGACTACATAAATGTTTACGTAGCCTATGACGGCTGACTTTAAAAAAAAAACAAAAAACGCGCGTACGCAAATGGTGGCGGCCATGGCCACAGCCATTTGCGTTCTTTATTTTGGCATGTCTTAGTCTACGTAAACATTTATGTAGACTAAGACGGCGAAAATAATGGGAACGCAAATAGCGTAGCGTCTACGCTATTTACGTTCCCCTTATTTTCGCCGTCTTAGTCTACGTAAATGTTTACGTAGACTAAGACGTGCCAAAATAAGGAACGCAAATGGTGGCGGCCATGGCCGCCGCCATTTGCATACGCGTTTTTGTTTTTGTTTTTAAAAATCAGCTGTCATAGGCTATGTAAACATTTACGTAGCCTATCACGGCTGACTGCAGGGACGCAAACAGCGGCGGCTATGGCCGCCACCATTTGCGTCCCTGCTAGCCAGCGGCCGGATGTCCAGCTGCTGGTGGAGCTGGCTGGCGGCTCTGCAGATTTGCTGCGGAGCACGGCCGGCCGGCCAGGATTCCAGGGCGGGAGGAACGGAGCGCCTCCCCCTCCGTCCAGGATTCCGTTGTTGTTGTGAGGATAAAACAGAGGAGGAGGATCATGTAAGCCACCTTGGGTTCCTTGCAAGAGGAAAAAAGATGGGATATAATTGCAATTTTTAAAAAAACGCCTGCCTGAACAACCAAGTTTTCAATGCATGGCGGAAGCTCATTAAAGCTAGTTCAAAATGGGGCAGCAAGATTGTTAACAGGGACTGGCCAACAAGATCACATTACACCAGTACTTTTCTAGCTGCCAGTCCATTTCCGGGCCTGATTCGAAGTGCTGGTATTAACATTCAAGGCCCTAAACGGCTTGGGGCAAGGTTATCTGAAGGATCATCTCCTCCCATATGTGCCTGCCTGGACCCTAAGATCATCCTCAGCATCCCTTCTCCAGGATCCCTCACCAAATGAAGTGAGGTGGGCAGCTACCAGGAAGAGGGCCTTTTCTGCTGTGGCACCCCAGTTGTGGAATAACCTCCCTAGAGAGGTTTGCCTGGTGCCTATGTTGTACACCTTCCAGCGCCAGTTGAAGACCTATTTATTTTCCCAGGCATTTTCGCATTTTAGCTTCCTAGTCCTTTAGCTTTGGTATTTTAAATCTGTATTTTAAAGCTCTGCATTGCTGCAAGGTTTTATTCTGGTTGTACTGTTATATTGTGGTTTTAAGCTTTTATATTTTATATTGTTTTATGCTGCACTCTGTAGCTTTAATTTTTGTGAACTGCCCAGAGAGCTTCTGCTATTGGGCAGTATAGAAATAAATAAATAAATAAATAAATAGCTGTTTTAAGTATCCTATCTAGAGAATTGGGCCTATATTGTGCTTAGGGCTTTTATGGCATTTTTGTTGTTCCTCTTGTGGGATGTCCCCAACCCCATTCTCTATGTGTATGTATGTGCAGTGTACCCTCTTGAAGAGGTACCAAAGAATTTGGAAATTTCCTGCTTGATGAATACCCATTGCAAGTTATTTATTTCCACAATTTATTACCATATGAATATTTGGTCCGTCTGATTGGTTTTTTTAAGCAACTTTATGATTTTAGAGCCACAAAGGGTAAAGACTGAACTACATAATTTGTGACCTGTGTTAGGCAGCTTTGGCAGACGTTTGCACTAGCACTACCAATAAGAAGGTATTGTGAAGCAATTCCATCTTTTTCCCCTTAATGGATTTTTTGGGGTAAGAAAAAATATAGACGAAGTGGTGGGAAAACATGGGAGGGTTACAAATGGAAGATGATGACATCTGGGCCCCCCCCCCCATAAAATTCTGTGAATGAGGCAGGGACATGGTGCTATAAAAGCCTTGTCTGGAAGCACCCTAAGTGTTGGAGAAACAAAAGCATGAAGTAAAAAGAGAGGCAGGAGAATGATAGGAAGCTCTGTATGGGCAACAGACTGCATGTAGTGCAGCCACATAATCAGCTCTACTGAGAAGCATGGTTCAACTAAGCCATGTGATCACCTGACTTTTAGAAACTCAGTTATGCAGATTATGATTGGGGTAGCAGGACTAGATGGAAAGGAGGAATTAATCTGTAGAAATGTCTTCAGATAGGGAGTTCCAGTTGGCTGTTGGGCTTGGGCAATAATTGGGCTTCCATTCAGCTTCAGGAGGCAAGAATGCCCTGAAAGGCCATTTCCTGAGTTAATATTACATGAGATATGGACAGTGTTTTGATATTTTTATTATAGCTTCTTATACTTTGCTGATGGCCCTACTGATCATATCCAAAACCTACAGGATTCTGGGACAATTTATAGGCTGGATTGGGAAGCTAGTGGAGATGGGAGACATTGTTCTAACTCTGACCAGAGAGGCTAGGTATTATGTGAAGAAACAATACAGAGGAAAGAAAAATCAGTGAGCGTATGCTCTTATCCCATGGTTTCTTCAGCCCAGTTGATGTCAAGGTTGGTATCAAAGATGTTTCACTTTGGAGCTGGTGCTGCTTAAAAGGGCTTCTTCACATGGAGCTTTTATCTGGCTATTGAGATTGGCCACTCATGGAAGTTTGCAGGCCCTTTAGATGATGTCGTCAACTTCCAGGGTGTCTCTTGCGCCAAATGACCTTTATCCCAGTTTTTAAAAGATCGGAGATAATGAGCTATCAAATTAGAGCACTTGAGTTCCCTCCGTGAAAAGAGGAAACTGCGCAATAAGAGGAGAAAGACCAATGAAACATATGGAAGACTCAGATAAGAGGGAAAGGGGGGGGGGAAAGGAAGCACATGTAAAGGGAGTCCGTTGTGATCCTGCATTTACAACAGAAACAGAATGCCCTATTTTAAATGCGGGATTTCAGGCTTGTGTAGAGATGCTCAAAGTAAGATTGATGCTCAACAAATTACCTATCTTATTTATTTATTTGAAGTATTTTTATGCCATTCGTCAGCCAAAAAGGCTCCCAGAGTGGCTTACATATACATTATAATCCATTAAATGAGACAGTCCCTGCCTAAACGGCTTACAATATCAGCTAACTTACTAGCCAGTAGAACTCTTACTGTAGCCAACCCTCACCTTATTGTCCAATAAAATTCCTGTAGCTAGCAGATTTGAACTTGGGCTTTGAGGTCACCCAACATTAGAGAACTTTAACATACATGCTGAAGCTATCTGAATATCTGGCTCAGTACTTCATAGCCACCATGAAAACCAAGAAGCTATAAACGCTTGTAAAATACATGCAGCAAGTAATTCTAACATTTCATATTTAGCACTACTCTGGCAATAGGTGGTCTCCATTGAGAGGCACAAGACACTGATCTATAACCCTATAGTGTGACAGGATGCTTGATCAGCCATTATATGAAAAAAAATTATCTAAAAGTCTGGTATAACATAGCAATTCAGCAAACAATACTTTTGGTCATACTTTAAATAATGTAAATGTAATGTAAAATACACAGGCATGGTTCCTTGATTTCATGATAATCAGGAGTGTTCAACCTTGCAAATTAATTCCCTACCATTTTAAGTAATTCACATTTTTATAGCATGTTATGTCTTCCGAACATCAGACTATTGACACTGACTAATGAATCTTCTCAAAATCCTAGAGAAAGATGTGGATACAGATCATGGTCTCATTTTACAGGTGGGTGAACCCAGACAATCCTGCTTGTATTCAGAAATGGGAGTCCTTGGATTCAAATACAGGGTGGGATTCAAATACAGAGCTTACCATAACTCAGTGTTTTTGTTCATTTCCCAGTTACAACTAATTGTATCTTCCCAGTAGATAATATCTACATTTTTGCGGTTGGTGCTCTCTCATGGGGAAGGACCTTAGCTCACTGGTAGACCACATGTTGTGGGTGCAGAAAGTCTCAGGGTCAATCCTTGGCATCTCCAAGTAGGGCTGGGAAAATGACCTGTCTGAAACCCTGGATTGCCTGTGCCAGTCAATGCAGACAATGCTGAGTTATATGGAACAACAGCCTGACTTGCAGCTTTCTATGTTCTTACTTTAGGTCTTATGTTCTGCAAACAGGTAGCCATAATTTAACGAGACCCATATAGAAAGTTGGGAATTCCCCTTGTTCTTTGGGACTGTTCTTGTTGAAAATACTCTGCAACACGACTTGATCTGGGACCTTTTAGGCTCATTGTGCCTTATTTATTTATTATTTATGCACCGCCTTCCCATCAGAGGCCACCAACCCTGCACACAGTACAAAATTCTCACCCCTGCAGTCTCCGCCCACACACCCTCCAATTGTGCTCCGGAACCCATGGAGATTGTTGTTGGTGTTACAGTTATGAAACTTTGTCAGAATAGTTTACTTATGATGATTTCTGGTAACACGCTAAAGGCTCAATCCTATATATGTTTAGGCAGAAAACAGTCCTACAATTCCCAACGTGACCAAGTCAGCATGGCTGGCTGGAGGGATTCTGTGAGTTCTAAGACTTTTTCCTGTCTCAACATGCATAGGATTACGCCCTGAAACATGAAAGAGGAGCAGCCATATATTCAAAGAAATAGTAACCTCTGCTGTGGTAAATGCATCCCCAATGCTTCCCTGGGATATCGTTGCAAAGTATTTATATCCTGGGCTGAGATCTGCACTCTGATAAGAAAAACTGATCGAGCAAGGAACAATAAAACTATATCATTTTATTACTTGTGCAAGGAAGTGTTAGGAATGAAGCATAATGGTTTCAGATAAACATATTTTATTGTTCTTTGCTAAATTTAACAGAAAAATACTAGATCCAAGATTTCTTATCTGAATAACTTTAGTTTGTGGACTCAGAAAACCCAATAAACCCAGTTGAGTGTCGGTGATTTTTTTTAAAAAAAAATCTGATGGTTCAGAATGCTACCAAAATAAGGCAAAAACATTAAGAAAATGTATCAGCACAGTTCCTTCAAAAGTGCTGCTGATTATTGTACCAACTTTATATTTGCCTCACATCAATAAGGTAGTTTTAAATCATTCATTTAACCCTTTTCAATGTTTCCCTTATTTCGCCCAATTTTAATATGGTCTTAAAGGGAGAGAAAACAGAAAAATGCAGAAGAAAAATATATTGTCCATTACTTCCTTTAGACACAATATATATCTCATTTAAAATATTTGCAACACCTTTGCAAGAATATGATTCTGAATGTACTGAAATCAGCCAACTCAGTTTCATTCTTCAAAACTTCCATTCTAGCTCTCTGCTAAACATTTGGAGGCTGATTTGATTTTATCTGAAAATTCAAATGTCTTGTTCCCAGGAAATTTCCCTGCATTTCACAGACCAACTGAGTAGCACCCCTGTAGTTATCAAAGGGATTTTAAACATTACAATATCAAAGGGAAGTAGATTTGGTTAGCAAGAGGTTAGTTCATCCAACACTCCATTGGACCAATCCAAAAGAGTGTGTACACTCCGATGTACACACAGAAGTCCTGCATATGAATAAAGTTCATTTCCATGGAAGGAGAGAGCAAATCCATATATTCACTGGAGGTCTCATGCCATAACCAATATGTGGATTAGTTGATGAGAGAAATCCAAAGTCCCCAAGTGAGTCTTCTGCTCATAGAAGAGAAAGTGGAAGCTGTTTGTGTGTGAACTGGAGCTCCATGTGTGCAGCTTTAGCTGTTGTCCAGATGATCTCACTACATGGAGCTCCTATTGCCAGCTATCTGACCAATAAATCACAAAAGGCTCTTTTCCCCTTTATTGTGAACAATGGGGTCATCCAGCTTGCCAGAGCAAAAAAGAAGCAGAGAAGCAAATTTTTTCAAACCAACAAATAGTGAGGAAAGCCCTAAAAGCAGCTAGGAAAAATGTTTTATTTATTTGGAGAAGAACTCCAAATTATCATCATGCCTGCTTGCCCACATATGGGACAGGTTCTTTGGATTGCAACTATAAGCTAAATACATGCATAATTTCCTTCTGCTCTGGTGATAGAGGGTGGGTGGTGGTAGGGATGGCGGAGAATTCCGCCATGGATTTCAGTGAGGCCGAATGCACTGGCATTCGGCCCCCCAAAACCCGTGGCGGAACAGCCTCCTACCCCCCGCCACCCCGCAGAATCCCTCCCAGGACAAAGCTTACCTGGGGCAGATGTTCCGGTGGCGATGGCTCCGGCAGTGGCTCCGGCGGCAGCAGCTGTTCTCTCAGCTGGCTGTTGCGTCCTGATAGGCTGCCATGATAGGCTACGTAAGTATTTATGTAGCCTATCACGGTAAAGGCAGCTATGCAAATGGCGGCCACTACGCCATTTGCGTGGCTGCCTTTACCGTGATAGGCTACGTAAATACTTACGTAGCCTATCACGGAAAGAGCAGCGGCGCAAACAGCATAGCGGCTGCCGTTTGCGCCCCTGCTCTTTGCCGTGATAGGCTACGTAAATACTTACGTAGCCTATCACGGCAGCCTGGCAGGATGCAAAAGGCGGCTGCTATGGCGGCCGCCATTTGCGGCCGCAGCAGCCAGCCTTGGCCGGAACTCCGGCTGCAGATGGCCCTGGCTGGTGGCTCCACGGAGCTGCCATGGAGCAGAGCCGGCCCAGGGAGGATTTCGGGGGGAGGGACGGAACACCTCCCCCCCACCACTAATCAAAGCTGTGAAAAGGTAAGTGACTTTCGTACATCCCTAGGTGGTGGGGAGACCAATCCTATGGCCGCTAGACACTGTCTAAAGGGCCATAGGATTTGCTCATTTCCAGGAACCAACCTCAGAGCCCATGCTCCAAGGTTGGTTCCTGGAAAACCAACTCCCCCCCCCCCGTCCGCACTGCCTCAGAGGCAGTGTGGAGAAGCCCCAAACTCCACGCTCACAAGAGGAGCGCATAGCGACTGAAAAGCGGCGGGGCTGGGGAGCATTCTGGGGCGGGGAGAGTGGAACTGCGCGTACGACACATCCTATGTGTCTTACGGCAGCTTCCTCTCCCGGTTGCCCCCCCCCCCAGTGCTAGACAGCTGAAAACGGCTGTCTAGAGAAAAATAGCAAGGCAGGAGAGGCGCGGAGGGAACTATCCCCCTGTGCCTCTCCTGCCTTGCTTTGGATAGGCGGTCGCCTCCAAGTTCAGAGGCGGCCACCTATCTAGTTAGGATCGCACCCTAAGTGTTCTTATTGATAATTTCCCTTGTCATCATATTGGACATTTAGGAAGATACAATCTTTATTTCTTTTTACTTGTAGATCAAAGTGAATTGATGAGTGACTGTAAAGCTATTGTCAATCATTTTTAGATCTTCAGTAGCAACAGTAAGAGAAAATAAACTTCACCAGTTCTTTTTTCATAGGTTTATTTTCTTCTGAAGCAAATGGTAACTAGAATCACTCAAGCTACCTGAGAATGTTTTTTTCTGATAATCAGAAACGAGTTTTACACATTCTATTATACATTTTTCTGGCTGACTGATATATAACTGCCTCATGTTTTACATTTTTGTAACTACTCTTCCTTGCTATACTTAGAGGGAAATGGCACTGATTAATGGCAAAGATAATCAAATGTCTGATTCACTTCATTTTAATGGAAGCATAGGTTGGTTGCCTTTAATAGAAATGCCTATTTATATCCATTATAGCTTCACCTGCTGTACTAAAGACACATTCCTCTACCATGTGGATGTCTAGGTTTCCCACACTACGTTCTCAATGAACACTGCACTGTAAGTAATAGGACAGGCTAATATGACTTGCTTCTTCCTTGCTTCTGGTCCAATAGTGAAGTGTCTTCATATCCTAATAACAACTCACCATAGAACAATTAACAGAAACGTAAACATTCCACGTATAAGAAAGGGAGCTAGCTCTTCTCTCCTTCCTTCCTTCCTTCCTTCCTTCCTTCCTTACTTCGGAAGACTCAACCTACTATGAAGAACCCCTTTTCAAAATGGGGATTAATCTAGGAGTGAATGTGCGATCTTCAGCCACAGACTGCTGTGACTGCTTCCTAATTAGTTATAGAAATGAAGCCACTTCTTAGGTTTTGGCCTAAGTTTCAACAAGAGCAACACTGCCAGAAGGAACTTTGTAGAGGCAATGTAATGTTTTTTTAGGAGTAGGGCAAGATGGTGTAATGTAACTCCTCCTGCTAAAGTACTGATTGGCCTGGTCACTAATTGGAAGGGAAGAGCATCCAGTCTGCACATGTAGCTGTGCCCGGCTGAATGTCTTCCAGTGTTGTCATGGACCAATCCTCTACAGAGCTGGTCTGTAAGGAGTTAGATAAGGAACTGGATGAGGATGGGGAGTTTCCCATGCCCCCTTCTTTCGCCTGTGGTGCTCAACTTTGATTATAGTGAAGAAAGACAGATTATAGATACCTTACAGACCTGGGCCCAATTTACACAGCCAATTTAGTGTGGAGCGAGAGCACATCAGGGTTGCCAATCTGCAGCAGCCCCATAGCTTGCCTCTGGAAAAAGTGCATTTTTGGAAAGTCCTTTTAGTGCGTCCTTTTTCCATAAATGCGACTCCCACTGCAGTGTGCCCCGTCCCCCCAAATTAAATCCTGGGCGTGCCTCTGTGACCTGGCAGTGACCTGGCAGTGATGTGGTCAAGTGGTGGGGCCACCCCATTCCCCCCCAATTCCCTCATTTCCTCCCTCCCTTCCCTCATTTCCCCCATTCTCAGTAGGGCGCTTTTTGACATAGCCTTTCTTTCCCACTTAACATTACTTCACGCTGTTTCATCCTTTCACTATATCACAGTAGTGCTGTTTTCCCATTCACAATATGTAGGTTAGCGCTGTAACCCCTTTGCCCGTTCACAGTATGTAGCCTGTTTTTCCCATTCATAATAATGTAGTAATGCTGTTTCAAGCATTCACAATAGTGAAGTAGCTGCTTTTCCCATTCACAGAATATACAGAGTGGCCCAAAAGTAGGTATACAGTAGGTTTATTTGCATTTTATTACATTGTTTATTACATTTACATTTGTTTAACACTGTTTAATCGTGTAAGTGCCCGAACTGTATTCCATCAACGTTGCAATATTCCTCGAACCTGCCCAGAACATTGTGACACACAGTACGACACAAATTCCAGTCCACATCAATGTCCATAAATGCTTCCGAGATTAACTCTTTTAATTCATCCACTGTCTGGGGATTCCTCTCAAAAACCTTATTCTTTACTACACCCCCCCAAAAAAAGAAGTCCAGTGGTGTCGGGTGAACATGGCGGCCATTCAATGCTGCCACGTCGTCCGATCCAATGCTGTGGGAAGGTGTTGTCAAGATAGTCCCTTACTGCAAAAGCATACTGAGGAGGTGCCCCATCTTGTTGGAAGAGCAGTTCGGCGAAGTTAGCCCTGGTTCTGAGTTGTGGCACTACCATGTCACGTAATATGTTTAGGTAATTGTTACTATCCACAGTTGTATCGAAGAAAACCGGTCCTACAATACCTTCACTGGACAGTGCACCCCACACTGTGACGTCTGGCTGGTTGAGTTGAGATGTGATAGTCAAATGAGGATTTTCATCTGCCCAGTACACACAGTTATGCTTGTTCACGTGGCCTGACAACTTGAAAGAAGCCTCATCTGACCAGATGATCTTATCAAGAAGGTCTGGTTTGTTAGAGATTTGGTTACACATCATCTCACAGAATTGCAACTGACGGTCTGGGTCGTCCTCCAGAAGACCATGTAACAGTCTTAGACGCTACAGCTTCAATTTCAATTTACGTATTAAGCATTGCAAGGACGTTTCATCTATGGATAGCTGCTTAGACACATGTCGTGTTGACTTTTTCGGACTGTTCACAAATGTCAGAGTGACTCTCATCTCATTTTCCTCTGTCACAGATGTCCTAGGACATCCAGATTTTGGTGCATTAGCCACTGCACCTGTTACTTCAAATTTATCTCTAAGACGATAAATTGTCAGATGTGTTGGTGGAGGAGTGTCAGATGCTTCTTGCTACGCTGTGCACACCTGCTCGGCATTTTCAGTCTTCCAGTACTGCTTTAGCATCCACTTTCTTTGTTCTTGACTCAAGTTTGCTGCCATCATTCACAATATCAGTAAAAAAAAAGTAACTAAACAACTAAACAACTGTATACCTACTTAAGGGCCTCACTCCCCTCACTCTCTACACTTAACTGATTTAACTGTCACTCCCTGTCACTTCCTCTTCCCAACTGTCATTCTGACTCCACCCACACGTCTTCTACTCATACATTCTCTCCCCTTCCCATCAACATTCTAAACAAATGTATACCTACTTTTGGGCCACCAGGTAGTTTGTATTTCCCATTCAAAATAGTGCAGTAGTGCTGTTTCAAGCATTCACAATAGCGAAGTAGCTGCTTTCCCCATTCACAGTATGTAGCCTGTTTCTCCCATTCAGTGTAGCACAGTATCTTTTAATCTTTCCCAATATCCCAATGGTGGATGAGAGGGGAGAGGTGTGGGTTAAACTACAGGAGCTTAATTCAGCACTTCCAGTAAACGTCCCTGAGCAGGGGAGCATATACAGGGGCAGAGAGCTTCAGCTATTGGGTAGTATAGAAATGAAATGAAATGAAATGAATAAATAAATAAATAAATAAAGAAAGAAAGAAAGAAAGAACAAGCCTCTCTGATTCGCTGAGCATCACCTATGGGGATGATGATGTTCAGTTCTACTTCACCCACCCAATCCCGAAGTATGGGGGTTTCAAGTGCTGTGTGACCCAGAAAAGCAGGTTTTTCAGTAGTGTATACTCTGCTTTTCTTGCTTCGCATGCCCCTGATGGACCAAAGCGATTTCATGAAAATCTGGATATAACTAGAAAGCATTTCTCATTCCATTTCATTTCATTTCATTTCATTTCATGTAGATGGAGCCCTGGTAAATATCAAACACTGCCAATCTCTTAACCATGGTTAAAAGATAGTGAATAGTTAGCTTGCACACTTGCTTTCCCTTATTCGTCTGATCTCCAGTCTGAATTTCCCCTCCTTTCTCTCGTCAATACTAAAAAAACAGACTTCATTGTCAATATTCATTGACCATGATTAACATTACCCAGTTTAATCAGAGTTTGCAAACCTGCTTCAAGCTCTGGTTTTAGTGGGAACCCTTTGTAGCATCAGAACAAATATAACGCTAAACCTGCCTTCCCCAGTGTGATGCCTGTGGGATCCATAATACTCATGGACACTTCCCTTGGCACATAGAAAGTTCCTGCCTCTACTGGTCTGCTGCAAAATGAAGCACCAGCTTCCAGCCACTTACCATCTTAATTTCCCCACAATGCCACAGGGCCCATAGGCATTCTTAGGAAACGAAGATGGCAGGTAACTGGAGCCTTACTGCACTTTGCTTTGAAGCACACCTGGGTGCCCACAGAAACTGGGAACAATGAGGGGATTTGGAGAAGACAGCAGGAGCAACAAGAGGTTGGGAAGGAGTGACAGGGAGATTGAGGAGGGCAGTGGGGAGTGATGGGCATTGGGGAGGCCAAGGCAGAGAAGGGAGGGATGTGTGTGTCTATGTGTGTGTGTGGTGACCTGGAGAGAGAGAGAGAGAGAGAGAGGGAGAGAGATGGCTAGCAGAGGGAAAATGAGTGTATAGGGAGTTAACTGAAGAGGAATTGGTTTAGATAATGAATGGGGGGGATTTTATTTGGGAGTGGTCATCCTATTTTGGGGGGGAATGAATTTATTTTTGAGGAATTTACTTAGAGGTGATTTGGGGAAGTTAATTGGCTTGCCTTCTGTAAAATGCTATCCAATTTAATTTATATGTAAGTGGAAAATTGCCAAGGGAGTCCAACACAGTCACATTTGTCTTCAAAAGAAGAAACTTCTCTAAAGTGAGTGTATTGGTAAAAAGGATGCTGAAAGGGAATATCAAAGGGTTAAAATATCTCCAGATGCTTGGGGCTTACTCAAAACCACAATAATAGAAGCTCAGCTGGAATGTATACTGCAAGTTAGGAAAGGCATCACCAAGTCCAAGAATCATAGAATATTAGGGTTGGAAGGGGCATACAAGGCCATTGAGTCCAAACCCCCGCTCAATGCAGGAATCCAAGTCAGAGCATCCCTGACAGATGGCTGTCCAGCCTCGTCTTGAATGCCTCCAGTGCAGGAGAGCCCACCACCTCCCTAGGGAATTGGTTCCATTGTCGTATTGCTCTAACAGTCAGGAAGTTTTTCCTGATGTTCAGCCACAATCTGGCTTCCTGTAACTTGAGCCCATTATTCCGTGTCCTGCACTCTGGCATGATCGAGAAGAGATCCTGGCCTTCCTCTCTGTGACAACCTTTCAAGGACTTGAAGAGCGCTAGCATATCTCCCCTCAGTCTTCTCTTCTCAAGGCTAAACATGCCCATTTCTTTCAGTCTCTCCTCATAGGGCTTTGTTTCCAGTCCCCTGATCATCTTCGTTGCCCTCCTCTGAACCCTCTCCAGTTTGTCTGCATCCTTCTTAAAATGTGGTGCCCAGAACTGGACACAGTACTCCAGATGAGGCCTAACCAGTGCTGAGTAGAGGGGAACTAGTATTTCCAGGGATTTGGAAGCTATTAACACAGCCCAAAATAGCATTTGCCTTTTTTGCAGCCACATCACATTGTTGGCTCATATTCAGCTTGTGATCGACAAGAGGTCACCAGCATGGTTAACTGACAGTGCCAAGGAGACTGTTAGAGAAAAGAAGGCTTCCTACAGAAAACAGCAGTGTTGCCCAATTGAGAACAAAAAGAACCACAAAATTGCACAAAAGAATTGCAAGCAGACAGTGTGGCTTATTTTTCTTGAACAAGCGACATGGAGAACCCATGGCTGTTCGGTTGTTCAGGGTGGTTAACAAGCCACACTTCATGGTTAACAAGCCACCCTGTGTAAAATGTCCTGGGTTCTGACAACACGCTAACCCATAGTTCAACAAAGAACCCCAGGTTCAACAACAACCCACACGCAACCACTGAGTGTGGGTTAGCGTATTGTGTCAACAGCCCCAATGAGTCTTTTCATTCCCCCTGCCCCCACCCCAACGACACTTCTTCATGTCACACTTTAACGATGCAATCCTATGTTGGTCTACTCAGAAGTAAGGCCCACTGAATCCAATAGGACTTATTCCTGGGGAACTGTGTATAGGATTGCATCCTAAACCACTTTTGATATGCTAACTTTCAAATGTTGGTTGTGTGTAGCATGAGCTGCAACTCTTAGGGGCAAAGAATAATGAAAATTCTTCAGGCAGTTCTGGGATGAGACAATGATCTTCTTGATTACAGCCACTAAATCAGTGGCTGGGGCCAAAGCCGGTTGTGGGTGGGGAAAGAGTCAAAGGTGGGCAGGGCCACCTCTTTCCTTTCTCACTTTCTGCCACTTCCTTTTCTCTTTCTGCCACCCCCTGCACTCACCCCCACCCTTCCTCCCTGCCCAGAAGGCCGCCGAAGGAGAGGCAGGGACTAAACAACATTACTTTAAACCTGTATTTAGCAGCAACGCCTTTTTTCATTTTTACACTAGAGTAGGCGCAAGCCCCCCAATCTGGATTGGAATCCTTGTGGAGGGGGGTAAAGGGGCTTTAAAGATCTGGATTAGGGGCCCCGTGCCTATTCTAGAGTAAAATTTTAAAAGACTGGGCTGCTAAGTACAGATTTAAAGTAATGCCTGTTTTGGACCACAGATTGCTTTTGCCAGAGTTCTGAACTGATTGTTGCACAGGGTTTTTGAAATTATGCTAAGGGCTGTATGAAATTAGGGTGAGGTCTGCATGTAGTCCTGGGACTGCAGATTGCCTACCCCTGCACTAGAAGTTTCCAACCTCCTCACAAACAGCAAGGTTAACCTGTCCATTATATTACATGACATGTAGCGTGACTGTGCATGTTTATTACTTTATTTATAAATAACAGACATAGAGGGGATCAGGACTGGGACAATGTTAAGGGGGAAGGGTTCTTCCTGAAAAAAAATTCACCACTCCCCCAAAGCTACCATTTAGATTGAGATTAAAGCTGGCATTGGCGCAAATGCTTTGGAGAATGTTTCTCATGGAGGTGTACTATTACTGGGGTACTGGAAAATTCTCTTTGACTTCAAATTTCCAGTGTTAAAATGGATCACAAGTCACAGTCTAAAGATCAAAATATCAACACAGTTTAAGGACGGGATGACAATTTGCATTGCTGGTGTAGATAGATAGATAGATAGATAGATATAATCTTTTAAAAAAACACTGAATTCCTAAATGTCAGTGGGGATTCTGCTTGGTTTCACTGAATAATATGCACAGGATCTTTATGGAAACCTTACAAAAATAAGTGTTTGAGAGCATAAGGGAGAAAAATATCCAGTCACTTTTTTTTTTTTTTAAGCATACATTTGAAAGCTGAAAGCTGAGAGTTGCAATTATTGTTGCTGTTCATGAGACAGATCTGGTCTTACTTTTCAAGTGTCTTTTTATAACAATCATTTCAATCATAGGGGCAATTTGTCTCATGGCAGTTACTAAGGGAAGATCATCATATCTATCTGTCTATCTGTCTATACACACACACACATATACACATACTGTAGCTGAATTCATTCTTGCAAATGTTCTACCTTTATTGTTAGCTCAGATATAACAGCTTTGCACAGTGGAAACACTGAAATAAAAAGTAAAAGTGAGTCATACTTGTTCCTCATAGTCATTCTGAGGTAATGTGCAAGTGGAGGAATTAAACATCTCTCCGAAGGGAAGATTTGCAAACTGTTATTATCAGGTGTAGATGCATTTCTCCCTTTATATATAATACCCCGAACTGTGAGAAATATGATTTTTTACTGTTTATATACATAATATCCAAACTTGTGTACCAACTTCCATTTTAATATAACTTATCTGATATTTTATTTATAAAATGAGAAAAAGCAATGGGGAAAAAATGAAATGTGATTCCAATTTATATCTTTCTATTATATAGATTATGCCCCCCCCCCCCGCTGCTGCTTTTTGTAAAAACAACAACAACAACAACAACCTTCAGGACTTCCTGTCACAAAACTCCTACATTACATCTACTTTGGGTGCTTCCACATGGATGACTTCAATTAGTGCTACCAGTTCAAAGGCATTGTGCAGCTTTTGCAGCTTTTTCTCCTTAATGTACTTTCTGCAGTAATAAAAAAAAAGATGGAAAAAGCAGTGGGAAAACATGGGAGAGTTATGAGTGGAAGACAATGACATCTGGATGCCCCCCCCCACACACACACACCCCTCATGAAATTCCATGAATGAGGAAGCATGATGGCACAATAAAAACTTCATCTGGAAGCACCCTTTGGGCTTTTCTACATGAGGCTTTTAACCCGCCATTTTACCAAGGCTTCTGCTTCCAGATTCTTTGTGGGATTAAGATCAGCTCCCTTACACATGCTTTTTTATATGGGTTTTCTTTCTCTGCCTTTCTATATGTTCCATTACACAACCACTATGTTGTGCTGTGGTATAGCGGAATTGTGCAAATACACCAGGATTTCATGCCACCATTCACAGAAATACCAGACTTTCCTCATTAGGGGGGGGGGCGGGAAACCCTCTATAATGGTTGTAAACAATGGGATAGGCCCTGGAGGATGACTACATCATGTAAAGCACCCACAAACTACTGTGAGTGAGGAATCATGAGCGCACAATAAATGCCTCATGTAGAATGGCACTTAAGACTCTTAAGGTCAAAGCAGAGTACAAAGATGTACTGTAAACACGTAGCATGTAACTAGGTATTTAGATTTGTTTTAGTTAATTACAGATTAGTGTGTCTAGGGGGATGACATTCCTTTTCAGAAACACTGCATGTGGGTAGGGAATGCTTATGTTTTTATTCTCCAGGATGATTGGAGCCTAAATTGCCATCCTCCCACCATGTCTAGAACACAAAGGGAAAAACTTCCCTTTGGTACCAATGGGATTTTTCTCTCTCTACTCTTCCAGCTGCCGGAGGTGGGGGGAGGGGTGCGATAGGATTAGACTCCTATCGTGCTGTAGAGTAAAGACATATGCCTCCCCTCAGCTTGTAGCATTTCTGATATGGATCACCCGCACGCCTGTAATTAACTAAAACAAAGCTGGATAAGTAGCTGCATGCTACATATTTATAGACTGTCTGCTTCGGCCCTTAGTCATGACTAAATTTAACTGGATTGGAACCAGCTTTTTTAACATGAGTGTGTATGTGTCACACATGCTACCTAAACCAAATGCATGGTTTTGCATATGAAGATGAAATCGCCTTACTTTTAATCTTAGCCAAAGCCAAATGCACAGCCCTACTGAAGTATACAACTAACCGCATATGCTCAGGATCACTTGATTATACCCAGATTCAAATGATGTCATGTTGTGATACAGCAAATAAGTACGTTCTTTATGCAGCATCTTTACACAGAGGCCTGTGAACAAAGAAACTGGAACTAATCAGACCAAGCACTTCTACTAATGCCTATATATAATACATACTGTGTTAGTAATCGTTTTAATTTTTTATTTTTTAGTATCTGAATGTCCTCCTGAGTAATTCTTTCCATGCCTTGCTAAGCAACATATTAATTCCAGCTGGCCCATTAAAATCATTAAGTGGAAATTATTGTTATTTTTTTAGAATGGCAGCTATAAACACACATTTATGCCTCACTGCATAACAAGCCAAGAAAAACTCAGGATTCAGTTGATTTCATTTTATGTAGCCCATTAATAACACACAGCATTGTCGAGAGCATTAGATTATAAGATTACTCCAGCATTGTGTTCACTTTCCTAGTTATAGAGGCACAAAGACAAATGGCCAGTTCTGAAAAAGCATTTTATTTTCATCAATATTCCCTGTCCATAATACTGACAGGGAGGGTAATATGCTTAGCACGTATAAAATGTGGCTATGACCATAGAGCCCCTAAAAACATAATTCAGATATGCTGTAAGGCTCAAAGCAAAGCTTGCATCTTAACCACACCTAGGGCCGATCTACATTGTGCCTGCCATCGCAATGAATTCGGCATCCTGTTGGGTTAAATGCTCTTGCATTAGAACATGGTTATTCACACTCACCCATTTTCCCTGTTGCAGTGCTTAATCAAATGTGCGAGCTCGGTTCACACTCGAGCGCTGTGCTGTTTTCCTGCGCGTGCTTGTCTGATCTCGGATGCTAAGCGGGGTCGGCCCCGGTCAGTGCTTGGATGGGAGACCACCTGGGAATCAGGCTTCCTGCACTGAGCAGGGGGTTGTTCTATCCCTTCAAATGAGACTAAGTTTTACCCCCTCCTATCCCCCGCTCAGGATGGGTTTTTTAAAAAAATAAGGCGTTATCCTCGCAGAAATGGGGCTTCTCCGCGATGTTTTTTTTTAAAATTCAGGCATGATCTTTGAAGCTTGAAGATCATGCCTGAATTTTTAAAAAAAACATCGCGGAGAAGCCCCGATTCTGCGAGGATAATGCCTTAATTAAAAAAAAAACCATCCTGAGCGGGGGATAGGAGGGGGTAAAACTTAGTCTCATTTGAAGGGATAGAACAACTCCCTGCTCAATGCAGGAAGCCTGATTCCCAGGCAGTCGGCCATCCAACTACTGACCAGGGCCGACCCCGCTTAGCATCCGAGATCAGACAAGCGCGCGCACATCCAGCCCTTTGCTTGTTGCTGAGGAAACGAGGGCTGCTGAAGAAGCTATGCGAACAGTAGCCAGAAGAAGACATGGGGCCGTCGAGAGCTGTGATTGGACAGGAGGAAAATACAAACAAACACCGCCATATATGGATAGGTGGGGGAGAGGACTACGACCGGATACCGTAGCGAAGGCGGAAAATCAGAGGACATTAAGGGGAAATACTGGGATATTAGGGTATTGAAAGCGGGAGCACGGAAGTGGGAAATTCTGGTTCCAATTTGAGGCGGCTACTGCGTAGTGTGAAAGGCGGGCGGTGAAACCTAATTGGAAGCAAAAAAAGGCTATAAGTGTAGATCCAGCCCAAGTCACAGAGGCTATCTAGTTACTGTTGCTTCAAACTTTTCAAATCCAGGATCCATTTTTAGCTTCACCCTGCGACATGGGACCCACTTTCTCTCTCTCTTCCCTTCTCCCTTTCTTCTTCTCTCACTTTCTTCCCAGACGGTGGTTCCAAATTATTGTGCTACCACTGGTGCTACCAGCCTTAGGTTATGCCTTGAGCCACTTGGGTATCCCAACTAGTCACCTCAAGGTCAGTGCCAGCACTATCTCATAATCTGGAGGTTTTGCACACTTGGCTAAAGGCTGACTAGGACTGATCTAGATGCTTCCTGGAGCAACTTGAGTAAGGTGACTTTGACAGAGCCTGAGTGCAATGTGCAGCCTTCCCCAACCCAATGTCCTTCAGATGTGTTGAATTACATCTCTCATCATCCCCAGCCAGCCTGCATACCAACAGGCTGTGGTACTGGATCAATAAAATAAGAAATGGGTCCTCAAACCACAGCAAAGCAAACTATTATGTATTTTCTTCTGTCTAGTTATTTAACTATCTATTTTTAAATCATAATTCTCCTCTTATCTTTAGTGTCAGTGACATTTGGCTTCCTGAATTCTTTCCCTGCAATAGCCTCTTCCAAACTTCCCTGCATTTCTTTTTTTATTAATTTTATCCCCCTCTGCCCCCCATCCCTGCTCTAAGGGAAATTTAGCTTTAGACAACACAGTCCAAAATATTTACTAAAAAATCTCTATATGTATACAAAGTTCGAGAAGAGTTCTGTCCACAGCAGGTTATATGGAAGGAAAGGAGAAGTTGCACTAAAATTCACTAGTAACAACATATATCTTACCAATTTAATTTTCAAAAAGCCTTCATCATTTTCCTGTGAATTCCGATGTGATAAATATGTTACTGGCAGATTTTGATGGTTAAGTTTGTAAAACCACAAAGCCAGATAGAAATTACTATTTGCTTTTCTAAATTAAAAAATATAAAATCATGAATAGGCAAGTAGAGAAAAGCGTGCTGAAGATAGTGAGACACATGGCACTTAAACTCCCTGAGAATGGAGACAAAGATTTTCAGAATGCTGATGGTGGTATAACAGAGACATCATGGCTTGTGGTGTGCATGGTCCCCTCCCACAGTCATCTCTGTTCACAAGGTATTTGTAGTGCGTCAAAAGCATGAAAGCCAGTCTGACCAGAGATGGCAGTGGGGCAAAAGAAACGTCTTCAATCCCAATCCTTTTCAGATATTTCATATACACTGCATCACCCTGCACCCCCTACAGCTGTGCTCATCTTCGTTGAACCTCTCGACACTTCAAAGGTTCTGGGCAGCGCTATTGCCGTTTGCCAGAGTTAATAAAGCTCTTCTATCTGCAACAAGCAAAAAGGCTCTTCTTTGCAACCAGGGCCAGATCTGCACCTCGTGTCATATCAATACGATCCCATCATAGTAATGCTATATCCCTCTTGCACATTTATACCTTGTAGCACAATATCATCTGTTGCGGTATTTTGGATAATATGGAATAAAAAGTGGGAAATGACACTAGAAACGCAGTATATGGTTTGGGTAATGTGCCCCAACAGTTATCAATGCTCTTCAGTACTGATAAAAAGCACTACTGTAGATTTTGGCCAGCTTGTTGTAAACAGTTTTTATGTTATATGACACTAGATTGGGGCTACAGAACTTCAGGCCTGTGGGCCAAATCCGGCCCTCTGCGACTCTCAGTCTGGCCCTCCGAGGTTTCCCAGATGGCCACACCCCTTGTCCTCAGACCAGCGATTGGTGGTTCCCCAGCTTTTGTGCAGGCTATTTCCCCATTCTCTTTCCCCATGCTTCTTCTAAGGCTTAGTTACTGGAGCTAAAGTATCCTGAGATTTTTGATATTTTTGCCCTGCCTTTTCGCCTTTGGTCTGTCCCCTTTCGCTTTCAGTTCTGTGTACCACTGGAATGTGGCCCCCAAGAGCTTCTCTGAAATGGAATTTGGAACTCAGGCTGAAAGAGGCTCAACACTCCTGCACTAGAGGGTGTCTCCACGAGTAATTTACTGGAAGTTGGCTGGGTTTGGAGGTTGTTTGGGGCACATGATATCGTGGCCATCTCACAGCCATCCTGGAGATTTTCACGGAAAAAATGGTTTTTCTGAGACTACTTTTAGTCTGATTGTTTTCCTTAATTAGGTTTGTCTATGCTTCTGTTGCAGTGTGTACCAACCCTCCACATTTACATTGGCATGATAGCCCTGCCCAGGGGTGTGGCTTTTACCAGACTGTGACCTCACTGACCCTGGTCAAGGGGTGTTCCCCCAATGTTCCCCCTCCCTGTGTTTCCCCTACGTTCCCATCATTTTGCAGCTGGCCCTTCAGGAGTTTGAAGCTACTTCATGGTATTTATTTCACCTTGCTACCACTAACCTCTGTCAGCCATCCTCCCGAAAAGATAGGTGTGCTCTGCTCAGCAGCCTCTACCTTAAAAGAACAATCCCCTTAAAAGTGCAATGTCGAAATAGCACATTGCCGCTTTATCGTGAACCCAAAGTAAGCACTCCAGTTTTACCAGCCACAGCCATCTGTGGAGCCTGGTTTCAGTCTTTAACATTTCCCCCCTTCTGTGCATGTTTACTCACAAGTAAGAAATAAATCTCACTCCCCTGCAGTGAAAGGGTTAAAGGCTAACTGTAGTAACTTAACCTAAAGTGTTCTTTCGCTTCTATGTTGCTCTCTTAAATCATGATTGTGAAGTTGTGCTCCTTTGATGTTCTGTAGATTCTCTGTTATGTAAAATCACTTCTCCATTTGATCGCAGTAATGATCTTGCCTTCTCATCGCAGGGAGAAGAAGAAAGGGAGAAAAAGACGGGGGTGGAAGCAGTAGGCAAAAGTGCACACATGAGGGAAAATGGGGTGATTAGCAGTAATTCCACAGCAGATTGCAGGGATGCGGCAAAATTGGGGTAAGGCGGAGCAAGAAATGGGGAACATTGCAATCCTATGAATCTCTACTCAGAAGTAAGCCCCATGGGGTTCAAAGAGGCTTCCTCCCCATTACGTGGGTTTAAAATTGCAGCCAATGTCTCCCAGAGGAGTTCTGGGAAACAAAAAGAGGAACAATTATTATTACTATTATTATTAATAATAATAATAATAAATGAGGAAAATCCCTTCCAAAATGGGCAAGCTGAAATCTGAATTTGACGACTTTTTGTGAACTCAGTCCTCCAGAGGTCCCCGTGACCCCAGTTTCACTGCATCCTAGCAATCTGCTTCAAATTCAGTATTCAAAGCAGATAAGTGATTTTACATAACAGAGAAACTACAAAACATCAAAGAAGCACAACTTTGCAATAGTGATTTAAGAAAGCAACAGGGAAGCGAAAGAGCACTTTAGCGCAAGTTACTACAGTTTGCCTTTAACCCTTTCACTGCAGGGGAGTGAGATTCATTTCTTACTTCTGAGTAGACATACACAGATTGGGGGGGGGAATGTTAAAATTGAAAGCAGGTTACCTAAAGTGATTTGAGTGACTGAGTGTCCCCACTAATAGAGTAATGTGAGGGGTCGCAGTTAGTCCTGTTGCTATTGTGCTATTGTGGTTTTGGGGAGTAGATAAATGTTAAAAAAAATGGGTGGGGGAGGGTTGGACATAGGTTGGGGAGGGTGGGGGCACTAACACACACACTGGCCAGGGAAAGCAGAAGGGGCGGAACAAGGTGAGAGTGGAAGGGAGGGAACAGGCTCCCTAAATGATGATGGGGACGAGACTCCACCCAGTAGCCACCCAAACAATTCACAGTAGACTGCGTCTGACCTGCCCCGAGCCGCAGGCCAGCTTTGGGATAATCTGGATTTTCAACCCCTGCATATCCCTGGATGGAGCTGATTCGACTCCAGTAAAAACCGCAACAAAGTGGAGAGCTAACGAAGCCCATCGCAATGGAGATTCTCCCCCAGATGTTGATTAAAAATTGTGGAGCAGCATTCTGTGAGTCACAATACTTCATTGTAGAAGACGTTGCACCATGAGAAGTGTGATGTTGTCTGTGTGATATTGTCCTCTTTGGCCAATCACCGTGTCATAATCCAGCAAAGATGATTTTGTGGCACAGCAAATAAATCCTAAAGGTCTCTCTTTTTACCTCAGAAAAAAACAATATAACACATCTTCCCCTTTTGCTCTTTGCAGTTATACTCACTTGTACTAGTTCAATCATTTTCCTGTTGAATGCACAATTCCTTTCCAGTACTAGGACACATAAATTCCTCTTTGTTTTAATACCTCCCTCGTGCATTTCTGACAGAGTCTTTTATCCGGAAGGTGGGCTGCCGTGGAGTCTTTTTATACCTAGTTTTAAAGGAACATCCAAACTACAATTCATACATCTGTACAATCCCCCTGCTGTTTCAAAGAGGATCTTCTGACTTGTATGCCCGGAAGTATTTTACTGCTTGGGATTTGCCTATAAGCCAGAAGATAATTTTCAGGCCATTTTGAAGTCATATACAGTTTCCTGAGATGTACAGTCTGAAAATAGCCACTGCAGCGCCATCAAACCAACACAGTTAATAGGCATCCTTTAGCAGTAGCTGAAGTGCAACAATAATATTATTACACCCCTCCGACTTGCCCATGCAGTAAGATGTTCTAGGGACACTGCTACTTGGGTTTCGGCTTACTTTGGTGGAGAGAGCACTAAAGAGAGTGGGCATTTCCCCCCTAATATTTGGTTTATTTACAAAGATGCAAGTATATCACAGGTGGAGGCATGCACTTTCCTATCAGGCAGCAGATCTACTATCCCAAAGCAGATTCCCAGAGAGAGATGCTTACATATGCACACACAAACACACACATACACCATGCGTTCAGCTCACATCTCTCTCTCTGCTCTGCGTCTCTGAGCTTTTCTACATGAGATATTTATTATGCTCTTGTGATTCCTTACTCCCAGTTGTTTATGGGTATTTTAGACAAAGTTGTGCTCTTCCAGTTTCGCTTCTATTTTTTTCAGAGTACTTTCCCAGGGGTGGGGTGGTAGGGTGGTTAGAACAGAGAAAATGGGGTATTGTTTCTGAAAGCGCTGTTTCTACTTGTGCATTTGCACTATTCTGCTATAGCACAGTTCCACCTAGACATTATGTAGCAAAAAAGCAGGAATGAAAAAGCTCTTTGTGTAGAGCTCGGATCTCAATTCTGTGATGAAACTGAAAGTAGATTAACTACAGTGATTAACAGCCTCATGTAGAAAAGTCTCTGTCTCTTTTCCAAAACACTGCCATCTCTTCCATCAGCACCCACCCCTTAGAAAGTTCTCAGAGGGGTAGCTGTGGGCTCCTTCACACTGAGCTTTTATCCTGCGATTGAGATTGCTCCTTCATGGAAGTTTGTGGGCTCTTTACATGATGCCGTGATCATTCAAGGCATCTCCTGCACTAAATGCCCTTTGTTCCATTTTTAAATAGATCGCAGATAATGAGCTATCGAATCACCCCATTGTGTTCCGCTTCAGTTTCCTCCGTGAAAAGAGGAAAAGCGGCAAGAAGAGGAGTGAGATCAATGAAAGATAATGGAAAACTCAAGATATGGGGAAAAAGAAGCATGTGAAAAAGGGAGTTGTTGTGATCCTGCATTTAAAATGGAAGCAGAAAGCCCCGTTTTAAATGAAGGGTTTTAGGCTGGTGTAGAGATGCCCTGTGTCAGCCTGTTGCAGTGGAAACAACAAATAGTCTTGTGGAACCTTAAAGACTAACACATACATTATGGCATAAACTTTTGAGAACTGGAGTCCACTTCATGGGATACATGGCAAGGTGCCACACGACTCTTTGTTGTCCTTCCATGTTCTAATAGCCTCTCCCATTCAAAACACTTGAGAAAACATCTACCAGCTATTTTGGGCTATTAACCAGCACTCTCCCTCCCTGACAAAAGAAATGACAGGAATAGCTGGCCTGCAGCCATAACAATATTATCAACAGATAGTTATCACAAACAAGGAAAGCATCTGATAGAAGAAACATTCTCTGAACAGTTAGTCTGTTTTCTGTTGTGGAGACAATATATTTCCTAATTTTAGCTGCTCTTTGTATAGCCCTATAGGATGATACTTTCCACCTGGCCCCTTAACTCACATAAATACTGTTTCCAGGGCAATGTTGTGAATGATTTCCAAGGGGGAATCTATAGAGGAAAGCTGCTCTTCCCAGTGTAGCACTTTTAGTGAAAAACTGGAGGTATGGGGGGAAATGGAAGACTGTTAAAGTAAGCACAATATAATGTGGGTAACCTGAGCACATCTCATATTTAGTCAAGTTAATAGTAATACTGTCCATGTTATCTTCTCCATCTACCATGCAAATTGGTTTTCGGAGCTAATGTCCATTTGCTGATGTGACTTATATACAACTGTATATGTAATAAACCAGTTTTATGGCTGTGGATAAGTGAGGGCTGATCTACAAGTAATTTTCTGCATATAGAGGCTGCTAATATCAGCTTCTACATGGCAAGGGATGGACACCGATGGCTATACCACCTAGAAGAATAGCTTTCCACTGCATCACACAGAGAGTTTCCATACCTCCTGTAGACATTCCTGACAGTGGCTGGTCATGGCATGACAATGCTCTATGCAATGGCAGCGATCCCAGGGCATGGTCTGGAGGCACATGATGCAGTACCCTTGTTGAAGTTATGCAAGACTGGGTCTGGTAACTCTCTGGACAGGACATCTACTTGGGACCATATGCACACTGCCTTGAGTTCCATGGAAGAAAGGCAAGATCTTAAAATTAATGAATAAATACCTATGTGGCAAGCTTTTTTAAAAGTCTCAACATTACAGCCACAGGCATAGATCACTACATGGAGGGTGGGTTGCAGTGACTTGAAATAGCTCAAGACATTTTGGAGTCAGAAACAAGAAGCTCTAACGATGTGTCCCATTCTATGGTTCTTTGAGACTCACAGGGGAAGCTGGGAGCAAGATCAAGGCAGGAAGGCAGATCAAGGTAGGAATAAAGTAGGACCTTAGTTAGCTTTAAGGTCCTGCTGGCTGGAACGCTCTCCTACTAGAACAATAAGGATGTAACAATAAGAACAACAGTTGTGCTGTTGATGATCGTAAGCCCCTGAACTCGAGGGCTTACAATCCTATGCAGGGCTGGAGGAGCGGTGGAGGCAATCTTTGCCTCCCTGTTCTTCTGTCTTGCATTTTTCGCTGGAAGGGCTTTTTTGCCCGTCTAGCTGGGGTGCCTCAGAAGAAGAGGGAAGGAGGCTGGAGAGGCCTCAGGATAGCTTGTATCCTGGCTTGTATCCTCCAGTTTCCTCCCCTCCCTGCCCACTGAAATGCCCCCTTTTTCTCCTCTCTGAGGTCACTTTTCTGACCTCAGAGAGCAGCCAACACAGTTCTTTCCATACCAGCTGTCAGGGGGCGGGGGGGGGGATGGATCTCTGACTCCCCTTGCAACATCAGAGCACCGTCTCCGACCTCGGGGCAGGGCGGATTCCAAACAATCCATTGGCCCCTCAGATGCTGTCTAGGAGCCATAGGATTACTCCCTAAGAGAACATTGTCTCAGCAGGTAGCTAAAGCCAATTGAAGCCTTACCTAGGCTGACAAATCCTGAACTGTGCTCAGCTCCACCCATCCTGGAGGAGCTGACTGGATTGTTAAAGGGCCCTCACCTGATGTGGTAGCCTGAGACAAGGTTGTGGAGATGGAGGTTTTCCCAGGGACTTATCTTCTGAGCCAGGGCTGTAGGGCTGTGTTCTCTGGCCAGGAGGGTCCTGATGTGTCCTACCCCTGAGGAAAGAGCTGAGCCTTGTCCTCATCAGCATCTTGTGCTGCATGTTGGAAGGCCCAAGGGCTTGATGTCATGACATGGCGCTCCCATGGTGATAAAAAGGTAATGATGAATAAAAGAATGGACAGTTGCTGTTCTTTTATGTTATTCTGCCGCCTGAAGTGGCCTGCCTTATCTTGCCTTGTTCATTTACCCCTATGATCCCAGACTGTTCCATGACTTCATTGCAGTATTGGGTTTTTTATATACCATGTTATTGCACTACAGGGCATTGGTTAGGAAGCCACAGTTACACAGAGTAGCCCACAGAAACATGGTCCTTATTAACAAATGCATAAGGGAAAATTGGCAGAAACATTCTGAAGTTCACCAGAGTTCCTTTCTCAAATGTGATGCAGCAGCAGAGGCTTGGATGAATTGTAGTTGCCAGGATGCTGGGCATAAGAGAATTGCCAGTATAAAATCAAAGAGTTTCCTGTAGGGAATTAATAACAGATGTAAAAAGACCTGATAATCGAATGAATGCAATTGAAACTGACTTAAGTGAACATTTAGATAATGTTAACTGATGCAGCAATAAGCCTCAAGACATTTGACAAACTGGAGTTAATTTGAATCACAAAATTAAGAGGATGCCTGGAAGGGATACAAAAGAGTACCAATTAAAATACATATATTTAAAAATACTTAGAAGAGACCTCTTGAGGAAGAAGCAGTAAATGTCTGTATAGCACTTAGACGGGATGCTGACAATATCTATAGCTAGCTGTGGAATTTTGCTTCAGGGGTGCGATTGTCCAGCTATATGCCAGTATCAGGAAAATGAAGATTTAATGAGGATTACAGAAGAACAGGCAGATAATATTTTAAAGATCAGCCTTTCCTTGTGGTTTAATAGGAAGAAGAAAGAATGGAATACTAAACACTCAAGATTTGGAAACAGATTTTGACCTCTGTGAAGGTCAAAGATCCCAGCTTATCAAACAGCATCCTTTTCATCTTACTCCAGACACAGGCATTGTTGTTTTATTATATATTTTAGGATATTTTATTTATAAGCCACCCTGGAAACATTTTTTAATTGTAGGGTGGCATATAAACTCCTAAAATAAAGGCATACATGCATGCATGTATATATGTGTGTGTGTGTGTATGTGTGAGTATATATATATATATATATATATATATATATATATATATATATAAACAAACAGCTTTGTTCTACTATGCAGTGATTATCATAGCAACTTGGAAAATTGCAGAGGAGAGGGCTCCAGATAGCATCATGCATGTGCTGTGCATGTACAGTGAGGGGCAGATGATGGGCCAATTCACATGGGGCCTCTCTCATGGAAGATTCCCCACACACACACACTCAGGAGTGTTGTTTACGGCTTTCTTCACACCGGGCTTTGATCCTGCGATTGAGATGGCTCCTTCACGGAAGTCTGCGGGCTCTTTACATGACGCCGTGACCCTCCTGCACTAAATGCCCTTTGTTCCGGGTTTAAAGAGATCGCAGATAATGAGCTATCAAATTACCCCGTTGTGTTCTGCTTGACTTCCCTCCGTGAAAAGAGGAAAAGCGGCAAGAAGAGAAGCGAGATCAGGGAAAGATAAGGGAAGACTCGGATACCAGGAGAAGGAGGGGGAAAGGAAGCTGGTGAACAAGGGAGTCGTTGTGATCCTGCATTTAAAACGGAAGCAGAAAGCCCCATTTTAAATGCAGGATTTTAGGCTGGTGTAGAGATGCCCTACATAGCTAATTGGCTAGAGATAATTCTGCTTCCAAATGGAGGGCTCTTAGAGCTACCAGTCAAAAGACACTGAATATTCTGTTTTTTCTTCTTTAACGTTTTTTTTTTGCAGAAAGTAAAACCATAGAGGGAAACCATCATAGGATTACAAGTTGAAAACAAGGATGTCCAGGCCCTCTATAAAATTCCATGAATGAGGCAAGGTGATTGCATGACCCAATACCTACCCCTTAACTTCATTCTAATTACATGCTGCTCATGTGGGAATTCTATTGTGTTTTAATTTTTGTTCCTCTCCTTTTTGTACTTTCATAACATTTTATTTTTGCATTTGATATATTATGTTTTCCTGATTTTAGATCATAAGCCGCTTTGGATTTATTTGATAAGGAGAAGTGGGGTGTCAATGATTAAAATATAATACAATAAATTTCTGAAAGTGAAGAGAATTGTTCCTGGAGTTCATCAATTGCTCTTGGACCTGGACTGAGACCTGCCTTATAGGTGGGTAGGGAAGATAGGTTAAGATCTACTGGAAGATCTCTAAGTCATCTCTGAGTAGATCAGTAAGGGCAGTGCTGGCTCCAGCTTTTGGAAGGTCCTTGGGCAAGACACCCTCAATGGGCCCCCTCCTGCACTGAGGGTGTCTCTACAGGAGTGATTTATTGCATGCTTGTGATTGGTCACCCATGGAATTTTGTGGGTCCTTTACATGACATCATCAACCTCTAGGACGCCTTGCATACATTTTCCCGTTTACATTCTTTCAAAAAGATCGGAGATAAACTAGTAATAAAAATTAATGGCACCATATTGGCAGTATGTAACACCAGCTTAGCACCATAAACCTGCCAAGGAAGGATTTTCCTCGATTCAAACCACGTGTCTCTCAATCCCTGATCGGAGGGAGAAGAGAGTAAAATGCCTCCCTGCAATGAAGGGAGACAGATCTGATCCCCCACCCCACTAAGCTCAGAATCAATGTCCTCTGTTGTTTCAGAGCACCCCATTAAGTTCAGTGGGGCTTCCTCCCAAGTAAGTATGACAAGGATTGCATGATCTTAAGTCTACTCAGAAGTCCCATTGACTTCAATGGGGCTTACTCCCAAGTAAGTCAGAGGAATGGGGCAGTTCTGGTAGCTTCAGGATGTTCATGCATAGTGTTTTTTCACAAGCTCTATTGAATGTGCATAGGTCAGGGGAAAGGCCAACCAACACAATTCTACCTTCCCACATGTTTACTGAACATGCTATGTTGTGTGAAGAGAGAGAGGAAGCAGGATTAACCCAAGACATTTTGCTGCCTGACAGCTCCCACATACACACACACACACACACACACACACCTCAAGTCAAGGTTTACAGTACCCCTGAACATGCACAGAATTGGCTTTAAGGAACGTTTTATTTCAGATGAGTAGATAGAGTAAACATAATTTGTTCTATTATGCTGTCTACCTGCTCTTCTGAAAGGGCCAAAAATATGAGCCACAGAACCCAGAGAATTATAAAGTACAGTATATTCTGTGGGATTATGGGTTTATGCATGCTTTGCGCCACTCTTTTTGCAGCATTTATCCATGAGGAATTACTTGTGTGGCCCAATCCTATCCCTGTTGAGTGGGGGTGGGGGGCTCAGGAAGGACATTGCTGCTACCACCACACCCAGCATCTTCTACTTGGTTCAGCTGCCTCGCATTACCTAATGGAAGGGCCATCCCTGATAGGAACATCTGTTTTTGTAGGTCCAGCAGGTGGAAAGAGACAGAAGAGAAGGAGAAAAGACAGTGTAGACAAAATACAGAAGATGGCTGACTTAACTGTAGGAAGAAGATCAAATATTTTACATTTCAGGCACTGGCAGTTGATTCAGAAATATCTCCCATTTAAGGTCACCTGCTTTCACTGAAAAGGTTTGCTGTGACAGGAAGTTCTATTTCTTCTACAAAAATGGGGTGAGGGGGAGAGAAAGAATGCTGTGAAGTTGGGAAAGATGTTCAAATCATTAAGAATGAAACCTAGAACTCTGTGACTAAAATGTCAAGGTGTTAAGTTATTGACAAATAACATGCAAGTGGTTTTCTATTGTTGAGTCACAAGTAAGAAACCTTATTCATCATGGATTTGACACCATGCCTGTTAATTTATTACAAACATCCCTGTCGATCCAAGCACTCATTTTAATTGGATCTGACTTCAGAGGTAGGTGTTTCATTGACTGCTCAGACACAGAAATGCTGGTTTTAAAAAAGAAATGTCAGCCTGAAGGGAACGTCTATAATATACACCTGTGAATGTACATATTGAAAGGCCATCTATCTTTTGAGCTCTTGTTCTAAATCTGATTAATTTTTTGCATGACTCAGATTAATGCTGTAAATGTTGCATAATTCATAAAATAACTATAAAAAATTAAAAATAACGTTTCTAGCTTGCTTGATTTCAAAGAGATTTGATTGCATTAGATGACAAGGATTTTCTAGGCATATGGTTCAGTTGCCCAGATATAAGGCTGTTTTTTTTAGAAGTCTGTATTACTTATTCCTCTTTCAAAGTTCTCAACAAATGTCTCTAAATATGCCTACATTTTGCTGTCACAGACTAATACAGCTACCTCCTCTGGAAATTGTTACTCTCAGTGTAGCCCCTCAGAGGATCCGTTAGCCTGCTACAAACAGAATTACTAGAAACTAAGGATTAAACATGACATGATGTGAGAACCTTGACTGGCTCTATGATTCCTTTTTCTTTACCTCAAAACAGACATTGGGCTTGGGAGCTGCTAAATTGCCCCAAGGATTCAGAATTGTGGGGGGATGCACCAGCCAAGTAATCTTTCCTGTGCCACTCCTTGCTCCCGTAGGCCATGTGGTGACACCTCCTGCTATCATTCTGTACCCAGAGGGCTGGATGGGTGGGTGTCACTTGCCCCCCCTTGTACAGTTCGATGTCCCTGCCTTAAGGCAAAGCCACAGTGATAGTCCTCTTCATGGGAAACTGATAGTGAAGCCTGCCGCCTTCCCCAGGCCCCAGCATCACTGCTGGGAGGGATGGTACTTTTGCACCTGGCCCAGGAGGAGAGCAGAAGGGCCAGCCTTGTGCCACGTGCAGAGAGAGTGCAGGGTGGGAGTCTTGATTGCCTGCTGCATCCCGGTGAAGCCCTCGTTCCCGGTCTGCTCAGCACCTGCCCGCTTGCCCAAGTTGTAGCATGGTTAAACTGGTTGCTGATGCCAGCTGATGGGACCATGTAGGAATACTTTACCCTTCAGGCCTAAATTAGTCATTGGCTGGAGGTTTTTATTTTTTATTTTTGCCTATGCCACACTGACTTGGGGATGGAAAATGGTTGAGGACAGGGGCTATGTGGGATTCTGGGATAGTTTGAAAAATGTCAGTTTGATGACAACCCTTTTGGGTTAAGGGAGGATTCCTCATACCTGCTCCTTTAAAGTCATATGGCTGGAAGGGAGGGAGACAGGACTTCCATTTAGAATACACCTGGCTTACATACACAGAGCATAAGGCCTGTGTAGGGATGACTGGGAGACACTTCTCAACACTTAGAGCTGAGGGTTGTGTGAGGTTATGGCTAGACTACAGGCCCTTGGCCCTGAGCCAGGAAAGCTCACCCATGAAGGACTGAAAGAGGAAGGAGCATCACTCTTTCCTTTAGCCTGTCAGAAGCCTACACTGAGGGGATGGAGTTAGACTCATAGAATCATAGAATAGTAGGGTTGGAAGGGGCCTATAAGACCATTGAGTCCAACTCCCTGCTAAATGCAGGAATCCAGGTCAGAGAGCATCCCTGACAGATGGCTGTCCAGCCTTGTCTTGAATGTCCCCAGTGTGGGAGAACCCACTACCTCCTTAGGGAATTGGTTCCATTGTTGTATCGCTCTAACAGTCAAGAAGTTTTTCCTGATGTGCAGCCGCAATCTGGCTTCCCGTAACTTGAGCCCATTATTCCGTGTCCTGCACTCTGGCATGATCGAGAAGAGATCCTGGCCTTCCTCTCTGTGACAACCTTTCAAGGACTTGAAGAGCGCTAGCATATCTCCCCTCAGTCTTCTCTTCTCAAGGCTAAACATGCCCATTTCTTTCAGTCTCTCTTCACAGGGCTTTGTTTCCAGTCCCCTGATCATCTTGGTTGCCCTCCTCTGAACCCTCTCCCATTTGTCTGCATCCTTCTGTGGTGCCCAGAACTGGACACAGTACTCCAGATGAGGCCTAACCAGTGCTGAATAGAGGGGAACTAGTACTTCCTGGGATTTGGAAGCTATGCTTCTATTAATGCAGCCCAAAAGAGCATTTGCCTTTTTTGCAGCCACATCACATTTGTTACAAAAATTGTGTTCTTTTCCCTGGTAGACTTTCCAATTTGTTTACCAAGAACGAAAGGAGGCAGAGATCTGGTCCAACATGATTTTATTCTGCAGAATAAGGCAACCCTTGGGGCTATTGCTCCAACAAAGGTCACAATCAAGTGATGTGATCCAAAAGTTTATATAGGCAAGACCTTTGGGGGCTGTCTTATGCCTGCGCTGTACTAATCTCTTTGTCTAGCTGAGAGGGAAACAAAAAACAGACAGCACCTTTTACATATTTAGGCATGCGCAGAGAGGTAGCCTTGTACTCTAGTAAACACATTCTTGGCATTCCTGAGTCTCTGATAAGGTGTTGTGTCTTTGTTTAGCATGGCAGTCTCACACTGAGGTAGAATAGACATAGCCTAGCGTATAAAATCATAGGATAACAGACATACTACAACTGAAATTTCTATAACACATTGTTGGCTCATATTCAGCCTGTGATCTACAACAATTCCAAGATCCTTCTCGCTTGTAGTGTTGTTGAGCCACGTATCCCGCATCCTGTAACTGTGCGTTTGGGTTTTTTTTTCCTAAGTGCAGAACTTGGCATTTATCCCTATTAAATGTCATTCTGTTGTTTTCTGCCCAGCGTTCCAGTCTATCCAGATCACTTTGAATTTTGTTTCTGTCTTCCAAAGTATTAGCTATCCCGCCCAGTTTTGTGTCCTCTGCAAACTTGATCAGCATTCCCTGCACCTCCTCCTCCAAGTCATTAATAAAAATGTTGAAGAGCACTGGTTAAGTAGTTAGCTGATTGTTTGTGTGAACAGGGCTGACATCAAACATAGGCATGGTTGGGCACCTGCCAAAGACCCATGCCCCAGTAGGGACTCACTTACAAAAGTCCCCTGGAGTTGTTGCTTCTCCTCACCATTGCAAACTACTTGTTGACATGTCTCTTGCTCTGCCCCAGACAATGGTGGTGGTGGTGAGAAGGAGGAGCAGTTGATCCCACTGGCTCTCTGCCTGTTGAGCATTCAAGTGATAGCAACGATGAGAGGCAGGATGAGCAGCAAGAGCAGTGTGAAGGTCGACTCACTAAAGGAGGGGGGCCATGGAGGGGGTCTTGCCAAGCGCCTGGAGCTGGCACCGTGTATCAATAGGCAGAGTCCCCCTTTGCAAATTTAATACATTTCTACCCATTTAATCCCCAGAATTGACCCTCACCTTTTTATTTCTGGTCTGGGTGCCAAAGCCACAAGTATATAATGGCAACGAAGTGATCCATTCGATTGGTCTCCATTCTCTCAAATTTACTATGAATGGTTAAAGCTAGAAACATTGAAATCCAGGAGGTTTTGGTAGGTTTTCCTTGACTGGATTTTTTTTTAAAGTGTGAGAACTATTTGAGTCTTAGAAAAATAACCATTTGATGCCTGTCTGTGTAAAGAAGAAGGAGAAGGAGAAGGAGAAGGAGAAGGAGAAGGAGAAGAAGAAGACCCAGAACAAAACAACAACACTAGAAAATTGAAAGCACTGGTAAATTGAGAACTTTGAACCCATGTTCCTCCTATCCACTTTCAATGTCTTATTGTGCAGATGACTGCACAATACTGTTACTCATTTGACTACCATTATCAGACAATGACAGCTTCAGTAATTTCCCCAGTAGCTGCAACAGGGACACTTAGTGTGAACAAACAAAACTCTGTGCACTCCAGCTAGTACAGTTGTACTTTGTCACATTGTTTACATGTAAAAATCATGGAGTAATTATTTAAATGATAGCTTTCTGTCAGCACCTTAATGGCTGGCATTGTCACTGACTGGCACTACATTTTGTTCAACCTTATTTCACATACCAGCTGTGATTTTTAGCAGTTTCTATAGGCCCATTTAAAGTTAAATTCAGCTCTGTGAAGACAGTTGCCATAAGGCACAGGCACCACTTAATTCCCACTTAGGTTCTCAAAATAACTCATAGGGGAACCTGTTCTCTCTTCTGTGTGCAAGTTAAACTCTCGCTTTGGCTAAATAGATGTTGGATGTGTGCTTTAAAGTAAGAATAATGTACCCATCACTGCATGGAGCTGTGACACCTCTGTATAAATCCATTGACAATCCAATCTCTTTTAAGATTAAAGAGTGGGGGGGGAGATAGAGGGGGGAGGACAGAGAGAGAATCTGGTTCTGCTGAATTCTATGCAGCTCTCACAATTCAGGGGAATGATGGAATGGTACTCTGGAAGCTATCACATCTGTTAAGAGAAACCTCCCTTACAGCTATCAGTTCGGTATTGTAGTTTCTCTTATAAGGTAGAAAATGTAATGATGAGCGGATACAAGGCTTTTTGTTGTTGGTGGGGAGGGGGAATAAATGTGGAAGTATGACTATACAGAAGGATGATTTTATCTCTTTTCTGTTCTTGTTCGCTTAAAGCCAGAAAATATTTTCTAAATAAATTCACAGTGTCATCCCATCGCTGGCTTTATTGCAAACAGAGTGATAGCTTGATCCCATTCTTAAACTGTAGCTGCTATGGTGCAAGCGCATAGGAGTCTCCGACAGCCTTATCCTTCATGAATTTGTCTAATCCCCTTTTAAAGGTATCCAGGCCCAAAGACATAGGGCAGAGAGTTGCGTAAGTTCTGTCTCATTTGCTTCCAAAACCTTTTCCAGGGCTGCGTTATGCAGACACTGGAGGAATAGGGCAGCAGATGACCTCTAGATGCGGACTGAAGTGCCATGACCAAGCCCGTCCTACTCTCAATACCTCCCTGCTCCTAGCTAGCACAGCTGTTGACTGTGATGTACGTACCACAGAGGGATCAGGAAAAACCTCCTGAATGTTAGAGCAATACAACAGTGGGACCAATGACCTAGGGAAGTAGTGGGCTCTCCCACCCTGGAGGCATTCAAGATGAGGCTGGACAGCCATCTGTCAGGGATACTCTGACTTGGATTCCTGCATTGAGCAGGGGGTTGGACTTGATGGCCTTGTAGGCCCCTTCCAACCCTTCTATTCTATGATTCTATGATTTCCTTAGACTAGGGGTGCAGAAGCCCTTTTGGCCTGAGGGCCAAGTGCCATCTTGAAGGACCTCTTGGGGGTCACATTCCAGTGGTGGGTGAGGCTGAAGGCAAACAGGGTGGGCCAGAAATCCCCCCAAAATGCCAGCGTGTTTTAATTTAAAATTCTTACTGCTAGTAACAAAGCCTTAGAGAGGCATTTGAACCTTTTCGATTGGTGTGTGCATGTGGAAACTGCCCAAAAGCTGGGAAACCAACAAAGAATTTTCCCTTGGGGGGGGAAGAGGGTTGGGCCAGGGGAAAGGGGTGTGGCCATCTGGGGCTCCCCAGAGACCAGACTGGAACCTCTGAATGACTTGATTTGGCCCCCAAGCCTGAGGTTCTGCACCCCTGCCTTAGACCATGGAAGCCAACCTATTGTGAATCTGGAATAAGGATGCAGGCTGTCCAGAAGGCATGTTGTTGTTCAGTCGTTCAGTCGTGTCCGACTCTTCGTGACCCCATGGACCATAGCACGCCAGGCCTTCCTGTCCTGCGTTCTCTCCCGGAGCGTGCTCAAGTTCATATTCATTGCATCCGTGATGTTATCTAGCCATCTCATCCTCTGCCGTCCCCTTCTCCTTTTGCCTTCAGTCTTTCCCAGCATCAGGGTCTTTTCCAGGGAGTTTTCTCTTCGCATTAGGTGGCCAAAATATTGGAGCTTCAGCTTCATTATCTGTCCTTCCAATGAGCACTCAGGGTTGATTTCCTTTAGGATGGACTGATTTGACCTCCTTGCAGTCCAGGGCACTCGTAAGAGTCTTCTCCAGCACCACAGTTCCAAAGCATCAATTCTTCGGCGCTCAGCCTTCCTTATAGTCCAGCTCTCACAGCCATACATTACTACTGGGAAAACCATAGCTTTGATTAGACGGACCTTTGTCGGCAAGGTGATGTCTCTGCTTCTTACTATGCTGTCTAGGTTTGCCATAGCTTTCCTCCCAAGGAGCAAGCGTCTTTGAATTTCATGGCTACAGTCACCGTCTGCGGTGATCTTGGAGCCCAAGAAAGTAAAATCTGTCACTGCTTCCATTTCTTCCCCTTCTATATGCCAGGAAGTGATGGAGCCAGATGACATGATCTTAGTTTTTTTAATGTTGAGTTTCAAACCAGCTTTTCCACTCTCCTCTTTCACCCTCAACAAGAGGTTCTTGAGATCCTCTTCGCTTTCTGCCATTAGGGTGGTATCGTCTGCATATCGGAGGTTGTTGATAATTCTCCCGGCAATCTTAATTCCGACCTCTGATTCATCCAACCCGGCATTTCTCATGATGTACTCTGCATATAAGTTAAATAAGCAGGGTGACAATATGCAGCCTTGTCGTACTCCTTTCCCAATTTTGAACCAATCGGTTGTTCCATCTCTGGTTCTTACTGTTGCTTCTTGACCCTCGTACAGGTTTCTCAGGAGACAGGTAAGGTGGTCTGGTACTCCCATCACTTTAAGAATTTGCCACAGTTTGTTGTGATCCACACAATCAAAGGCTTTAGCGTAGTCAATGAAGCAGAAATAGACATTTTTCTGGAATTCTCTTGCTTTCTCCATGATGCAGCGAATGTTGGCGATTTGATCTCTAGTTCCTCTGCCTCTTCGAAACCCAGCTTGTACTTCCGGTAGTTCTCGGTTCGCATACTGCTGAAGCCTAGCTTGTAGGATTTTGAGCATCACCTTGCTGGCATGTGAAATGAGCGCAATTGTGCGGTAGTTTGAACACTCTTTGGCGTTGCCCTTCTTTGGAATTGGAATGTAAACTGACCTTTTCCAGTCTTGTGGCCACTGTTGAGTGTTCCAGATTTGTTGGCACATTGAATGCAGCACTTTAACAGCATCATCTTTTAGGATTTTAAATAGCTCGGCTGGAATACTGTCATCTCCGCTAGCTTTGTTGTTACTAATGCTTCCTAAGGCCCACTTGACTTCACTCTCGAGGATGTCCGGCTCAAGTTCAGTGACCGCACTATCATGGCTATCAGGGACATTCAGATCTTTCCTGTATAGTTCTTCTGTGTATTCTTGCCATCTCTTCTTAATCTCATCTGCTTCTGTTAGGTCCCTGTCTTCTTTGTCCTTTATCATGCCCATCTTTGCACAAAACGTTCCCTTGAGATCTCCAATTTTCTTGAAGAGATCTCTAGTCTTTCCCATTCTGTTGTTTTCCTCGATTTCTTTGCATTGTTCATTTAAGAAGGCCTTCTTGTCTCTCCTTGCTATTCTCTGGAACTCTGCATTCAGTTGGGTATATCTTCCCCTTTCTCCCTTGCTTTTCGCTTCCCTTCTTTCGTGAGCTACTTGTAAAGCCTCATCAGACAGCCACTTGGCTTTCTTGCATTTCTTTTTCTTTGGGACGGATTTCGTTGCTGCCTCCTGAACAATGTTACGGACCTCCATCCATAGTTCCTCAGGCACTCTGTCTATCAGGTCTAATCCCTGAAATCTATTCCTCACCTCCACTGTATATTCATCAGGGATATGATTTAGGTCATACCTGAACGGTTTAGTGGTTTTCCCGACGTTCTTCAATTTAAGACGAAATTTTGCAAGAAGCAGCTCATGATCTGAGCCACAGTCAGCTCCAGGTCTTGTTTTTACTGACTGTATGGAGCTTCTCCATCTTTGGCTGCAAAGGACATAATCAATCTGATTTCTATATTGACCATCTGGTGATGTCCATGTGTAGAGTCGCCTCTTGTGCTGTTGGAAAAGAGTGTTTGCTATGATCAGCATGTTCTCTTGGCAAAACTCTATTAGCTTTTGTCCTGCTTCATTTTGTACACCAAGGCCATGCCTGCCTGTTATCCCGGTGATTTCTTGACTTCCTACTTTAGCATTCCAATCACCTATGATAAAGAGGACATCTTTTTTTGGTGTTAGTTCTAGAAGGTGTTGTAGGTCTTCATAGAACCGATCAACCTCAGCTTCTTTGGCCTCAGTGGTTGGGGCATAGACTTGAATTACTGTGATGTTGAATGGTTTGCCTTGGATTCGTACTGAGATCATTCTATCATTTTTAAGATTGTACCCCAGTACTGCTTTTCCCACCCTTTTGTTGACTATGAGTGCTACTCCATTTCTTCTAAGGGATTCTTGCCCACAATAGTAGATATGATGGTCACCTGAATTAAATTCGCCCATGCCTGTCCATTTTAGTTCGCTGATTCCCAAGATGTCGATGTTCAATCTTGCCATCTCATGTTTGACCACCTCCAGCTTACCTTGATTCATTGATCTGACATTCCAGGTTCCTAAACAATTTGTTCTTTACAGCATCGGATTTTCTTTTCACCGCCAGACACATCCACAGCTGAGTGTCCTTTCGGGTTTGGCCCAGCCGCTTCACTCTTTCTGGCGCTACTTGGAAATACCCTCTGCTCTTCCCCAGTAGTATATTGGACACCTTCCGACCTGAGGGGCTCATCTTCCGGCGTCATCTCTTTAAAGATGACGCCGGAATGCCAGATGGATTCCAGATGGATGCCAGAAGGCATCCAAGGACATAAAGGAGGTAGTAGAGGGAAGGAGGTAAGCATCTGCCAGGCAGAGACACTTGCAGGATGTGCAAAGCCATCCAAATTAGGGAACTTAATAAGAACATAAGAAAAGCCATACTGGACCAGACCAGGGGTCCACCTAGTCCAGCATTCTGTTCACACAGTGGCCAACCAGCTGTTGACCGGGGACCCACAGCAGGGCATGAGCGCAACAGCACCCTCTGCCCATGTTCCCCAGCAACTGGTGTACAATACATAGGCTCATAGCCTCTAGTACTGGAGGTAGCATATAGCCTCAAGACCAGTAGCCACTGATAGCCTTTTCCTCCAGGAATTTGTCAACCCCCTTTTAAAGCCATCCAAATTGGTGGCCATCACTACATCCTGTGATAGCAAATTCCATGGTTTAACTATGTGCTGTGTGAAGAAGGACTTCCTTTTATCTGCCCTGAATCTCCCACCAATCTGCTTCATGGGATGACCCCGGATTCTAGTATTTTGAGAGAGGGAGAAAAATGTCTCCCTATCCACATTCTCCACACAACACATAGTTTTGTAGACCTCTGTCATGTCTCCCCTTACCCTCCTTCTTTTCCAAGCTAAATCATCCCAGCTGTTGTAACCTTCTCTCCTAGGGGAGATGCTCCAGCCCCTTGATCATTTTAGTTGCCCATTTCTGCACTTTTTCCAGCGTACAATATCTTTTTTTAGGTGTCTCGCCACACGAGACAGCAGAGCGAGACTTCAGAATTGTGGCACAAAACACACAGAACTTTGGCATGCGTTTTGACTGAATGCAACAATGTCATGTTTGGGGGTTTACTAGGAGCCCCAATTCAACTGGAGGTGTCAGTACACACTTGTGGGTGGTGGCACAACACCTGGGGTTTGTGGCACAAAACTGGCGCAAAACATAAGCTTAGGTTTTGCGGAGATACCAGATTTCAGGATTTGTAGTTAACAAAGCTTTATAAACTAGCAAAGTCAGGAGAAACCAATGGGCTGCTGTTCTGGCTCTGTGTGTGTATGGGATCCACACTGCAACCTGAGCCCCATCTACATGAACCATCTGCCCCAGTGCCACATCGAAAGGAAGGTCTTTTGACGCAGTCCCCACTTCGCAGCCCAACTGTGGTTTTCACAGAGAAATCTGTGTCTTCTCAGAGTCCATCTGCTGGAAAGTTCTCACTTGCTCTGGGTTCACTTCAGGGGGGTTGATATGTCTGTCCCTTCCTCAGATTGAAATCACAGCATCGTTAGTGATGCTGCTCCTCCTTCGCAGCTCTGCAGTTACAGAGGCATGAAGAAGTGGGCTGGTGGAAGCCACGCTGATGGGTGGAAGGGAAAGTAGCCTGGGGCAGGGGCGGGGGGATAGCAGAGGGGCAAACATGTCTACCAGGAAGTAACTCATTGCCTTCAGTTCCATGTCACTGCCTCTCACTTTAAGTAGTTGAGCTTGAGAGTGGAGACGTGCAGCTACAAAGGAACACAGCTGAGAAATGGTGAATGCCTGTCGATTCAAAGCTGTGAAGTTGAGAAAGGATGGGTGCCAGGGCGGATGAGTTTCATAAACATGTACTCAGAAAGAAGCACTTCATGCTCTCAGCGCCTGCTCAATCTCTGGAGGCAGCGGCTGCCTGCTTGCCTGCCCACCTCAGAAATGTGTATGCGGGGTTTGTTATGAATATCTACTCGCAAGCAAGTCCCACATGCTAGTCGCGCACCCTCCTCCCCAGTTCTGCGCTCTCTGCTCTTCCCAGCTTGGGAAACCTGCTTTAACCCTCCCATCCACCGTCTCTGCTGTTAATTCACAGCGCTAATACTGCGCAGCTTCTACCAAGCAAACAATGAAATCGGTGCCATGTAGATGCAGCCCTGGAAATATAATATGGCCCCATTTTCCTCCACTCGGGTGACCTCAAGTGTCTCATCACAAGGAGCTTTGATTCACAGACCAGGTGGCTCCTAGTTAAGAGTTCCAACTGATCCCCAAATGGCTAAGTGAGCTCCTAACATCTAGACAAAGAGGTGCCTTGTACTGACACTGAGAAGCTATTGGCCCATCCTATACTCTTCTACCTGTCACTGCACAGAAGAGTAAAGGGTTAGGGCTGCTGTTCTGCAGTGGTGTGGTGGTAAATTCTGATGTGCAGGCACTCAGCATGACATTCCCCATTGCCATGCCCACCGAAGGACAGTCCAAAATTGCAGGCAGCTGTCTTGATCTATATCAGCAAACCAGTTCTAGCAGTTTTCATCTCAACCAGGAGCAGGTCCTTTGTAAAGCTAGTGGGTCTTAATTGCCCATTCAAGACCAAGTCACCCCGAAAATACTTGGCATTACAACTGAGAGAGCTGACTACAATTTATTGTCACTGGAAAGGTCCCCCCAGCTATTGAGAAGATTGAAGCTAAGCTGGGAGGGAACAGGGAAGTCTGAGGGGTTGGCAGATGTCATCAGCATCCCTGCTAATCAAAACGTCTTGGCACTTCACTGGCTTCACTACACCACTGTTGTTTTAGATATTTTCTTCACAGGCATAGAAAATAAGATCAAACACTAAACAGTGTATCTCATTTTCTTCTAATTGTAATGTGGGAGGTTGCATATTGATACAGAAGCAGTGATGGGGGAAAAAGCACTGTGTTCCTTGTTTTAGAGAAAGGTCGTAAACAACCTTTAATATTAATGAAATTTATGTATGGTCTCTGAAAGCAAGCACCCCCTAAAATATACAGATTCTAAATTAAATAGATAATTAAGAAGGAGATTTATGGAGCCCTCATTTTCACCACTGGTAAACAAGTTGACTTCCAAAATAATGTCACTGTGGTGAACTCTTTTGTTGTGTCAAACCAAACTTTAATTGCTTCATTTACGCTCAGGGAAAACACTGCACTGCTACTACAGTTTGATTTATCTTTGTTGAAAGATTGCATGCTAATCATACTAGGTCAATACATGTTTCACTTGAATGTAAAAGATTCATGTTTTTATTACTGGTTTGCATTCTACCCAAGTAAAAGTAAACTATCCCATTCATATCCTGGCAGTTAACCTTGTTAATTCTGCATGCTCCAGCACTTATCATATATGGCACAGAGAAATTGGATATATTTTATTCCTCCTCTTGTGAAGTTTTGTACCTGATCTACACATTCAGAAGATCTATGTGATACAGCTGTCCTTTGACTGTACCATTTCAGAATGGTGTGTGTGTGTGGGGGGGGCTTTTCTACATGAGGCTTTTAACCTGCCACTTTACCGAGGTTTCTGCTTCCAGATTCTTTGTGGGATTAAAGATTGGCTCCTTTACACATGTTCCCCCTCCCCGGGGGGTCGGGTGGGATTTCTCTGCTTTGCTATATGTTCCATTACATAACCACTAGGTGGTGTTGTAGTATCACAGAACTGCAGAAATATATAAGGGTTTCATGCCACTTTCCAGGATATATCAGACTTTCCTCATTAGAAAACAAAACCAAAAATGCTAAAATGGGAAAGGCCCTGGAGAATAACAACATCATGTAAAGCACTCACAAACCTCCATGAGCGAGGAATGACAAGCTTACAATGAATACCTCATGTAGAAAGGCTCAGAGAGAGAGAGAGAGAGAGAGAGAGATTTAACAATCCCACATGTCAGAAACTCTGTGTACCTAGAAAACTAGTATATCAAGGACAAGAGGCTAGCATTCTCCTTCATTCTTCTGAAGAGCAGATTTTGTCTCAGGTATTAGTCATGGACATAAAAATAATAATACAAATAAAGCAAAAACTCCAAAATTATCAGTTTTCATTCTATGTGAAGATGAATGGTTGGTCACAGATGCCCATTCATATGTGTGTAACCACATGCAAAATCACTTATCTGTAACAACCTACCATGTAAAGAACCATTTTTACTAACCCCAGCACCCGAGTGAAATTTTTCTGACCACATGAGTGGACACAACAGACATCTCTCCACTTTACATGCACATTTTGTTAAGTGGCCATAGAGTGAAAGCTCTTTTATACGTACCCAATGACAAGTACTGCACATAATCTTAGATTTAGCTTTCCACACAGTTCCAGTGAATTAGTTTTGAACATTATTCAAAAGTACTGAAAAGAATGTTCACAAGTGACTCTGAAGCTTTGATTTACATCTCCTTCCATGACTTTTAGAGGCATATCCAACTTAATTCTGATCACTTAACCTACACAAAACTATGCACATTTGTAAGGCTTTGCAAACCCAAAGAACAAATTCCTTGCTAACGCAATTTTATTTGAATTTCTTTTTTTACTTCTGTATCCAATCACTAACTTTTTAATTAACTGTCTGTTTCTACAGATTTAATTTTCTTCTAATTTCATGGTATCCTCAGTACATGATTCTTTAATATTATGCTCTTGATGGAAATGTATTGGTGAGTCAACGCTAATTCTAAAGCTTTTGTTTTAAAGATTATAGAAAATAAAAAACCAAAACCAGGACTGAAATTGTTAAGAATATTTATACTTTAATAGATGTTTATAAACTGGGTTGGATTGCCCAATATAGTGCTACTACGTATATTTCATATTATTTATCCATGTAAATCTGAAACTCTATATTAATAATTGTGAATGAGTACTTGCACTTGAGATGGCTAGATAGCATCACTGATGCAATGAATATGAACTTGAGCACACTCTGGGAGACAGCGCAGGCCAGGAAGGCCTGGCGTGCTATGGTCCATGGGGTCACGAAGAGTCGGACACGACTTAACGACTGAACAAAAGCACTTGCACTTACCCTTTCCTTATCATATTGTATAACACTGTAAGATGTTTTGCTACTAAATTTGGTTATATAGGTTTAATAACCTTATCACCACAAATGCTTTGCTTTCACATTGATTACGTAAGATATGGCCCATTACAAAGGGTCATAGCTGTGTGGAAGAACACATGTTTTGCATACCGAAGATCCCAATTTAAGTCCTAGGCATTTCCAGTTAAAATACTTTTGGGTAGCAGGGCTGGGAAGGACCTCTACTTGAGACCTTGGTTAACTAATATCAGTAAGCCTGCCCCAAACTGGTGCCCTCCAAATGTTTTGGATGACAACTCCCAGAATTCCTGAACATTGGCCATGCTGGCTAGGGCAGATGGGAGTTGAAGTCCAAAACATCTGGAGGGCACCAGGTTGGGGAAGGCTGGAGTAGATAGTAGAGGGCTAGATGTATCTCATAACAATAGAAATAGCAAATAATGAAATGGGAAATGGGGTTTTACTATCAATATTTACCTGTTTTACTATCAATATTTGTCTATGGATGTACACAATAAAAAACTGTTCACAATGATTACACAAGTTATACATAATAAAGAACAGACTGACAGTATATAACATCTTCCAAACAGTCTTCACAGTAATCAAAATGGCCAGTAAGGTGACCAAAACTTTCCAAAGAGAATTATGTTTTGCAGCAACATTGAGACTGTTAGAGGTTATTTCCCCTGTGGGGAAGTTATTTTAAAGACAATTCCTTTCATATAGGCCTACCAATTCCTACCAATATGCCATTTTGATTTGTAATCAATGCTATCTGGAGATGAAATATTTTGATAATTCCCTTTGGTCAGTTTGATTACTGTGAAGATTGTTCTGAAGAAGTTATATATGAAATAGGCAGAAGCCAGGAAGCCTGTCAATCTGTTCTTGTGTATAAATTGTATATCAAAGACACAACATTCTTCCTACCTTCCTAGTTTTTGGTGTACCACAAGCACTTTGAGCTGGTAGGGTGACAAAAGATGTCTTGGATTCTTCTGCTCTGTGGGTTTTAGGAGGTCTGGGTGGTGGATTTGTGGCTTGATTTTCAAATTTCCTCATCATGTAATACTGTTCTTCTGTTATCTCATCCACAATAGACTTTATTGGGAAATACACAGTATTTTCCACATGTTTTCTTAGCAACTGAAAGGACATATTTAAACGATGCACAGGAGCTTCCCAGATGTCTGTGGGATTGCTGAAGCTGCTGATTAACAAGTAAGAATCTATGATTTCCTCTTCAAGCTGCAGACATGATACACCAGCCAAAATGTCCTCCTGAATGGAAAGATCCCTTACTGAGACTTTAACATTTAATGGAAGGCGGAAATCTTTGCACAGCTCCGAAAGTTCATACTGCTTCTTGTCATGGACGAGTTCAACAAAGCCCCCTTCCATGCACATTGGAAGAAGTACACTTTTGTGGGTTTTATTTAGCAACAGAATTTGTTCACAGGCCAAAGCATTCTCAACTTTTTGCCTTCCCAGATCAACACCTTCATTTGTCTGGCACTGTGGAATGAGAAACTGGTCTCCAACAGAAACAGAACACAGGTCCTCATGAGGAGACTCAAAAGCTTTGGTAGCTATAACATGAAGCTTCTCCTTCATACTCCTTGCTATTTCTAGATCATAGGCAGTTGGAAATTCCCGAGATCTTCTTTTGAACTTCCCTTTGTAGCTGGTAGGAATTAAAAAGTGCCTTTTGGAGGAACTGATCTTGGTCTCAGATGCTAAGATTCTTATTGCCTGACACTTTTTGTAAATGACTACTTCTCTACCAGGACACAATAAATTATATGAGTGCTTGTTTCCAATGGAGCCTTCAATTACTGCAACAACAACAGGAAATTCACTGCATGTCCTTTCCAATATATCTTCCATTGATAATGGCTGAAGGAAAGTGTTAACATTGTAACAGTCAGTTACATCTTTGACTTCAACATCTAAATCAGAAAGGAAGTGAACGATATCTTTTTGAACTGAAAAGGGGAAAAATACAAAATTCAGGTCAGTTGATAATGATGTCAAAAGACAGTGCTAATAGACAAAAAGCCTAATATGTAAAAAAAAAAAATGTTTTCTACACTTCTGTGTAGCTGTTATATGGAGAGCTTCTGAAACACTTATCCATTGAATAATCCCTTCAATTGTTGAAGTGCAAGATTTTAAAAAATATATAGTCCAGTGCTGCCAGGAAAGATAATAAGAATATTATGTGTGCATTAGAGTATTCAAAATAATACACATACATGATCTCATTGATAACACTTACCTAACTTAACAACTCATTAGAGTATGTCGGTGTTATTAGCCCCATACTGCAGATAGTGATGCCTGAGAAACAGTAGCTTGCACTTGGTAAAGAGTGTTTATCAAAGGAATGTATATCAGCCTTCCCCAATCTGCTGCCCTACAGGTGTTTTGGACTACCATAATTCATTATCACTGACCATGCTGGCTGGGGCTGATGGGAGTTGAAGTCCAAAACATCTGCAGGGCACCAGGTAAGGGAAGGCTACTGTATATATTCCATACACATCAATAGGACTACACCAGTGTGTTCATGAGTCCACTCTATGCAAGTTCATTGAGATCGACAAGACTGAACAGTTGTAGCAAACCCACATTTTCTATGAGCAATGCACTTGAGTAGATGCTGAAGAAGATATGCATATTGATCCTGTGCATATCAGCTAAAAATTTATTAGTCTCTCTTAACAGTAACTATTTTATTTATAATAGATGTGTGGCTTGTCTACTGTACTCTCATGCTTATAGTGCTTCAAAGAAAATGTGGGAATCCGCTTTTCACAGTTCACAAATCAAATAGCTCATCATATGACAGTAAGTTGCTTCTAAACAGAACATTGCTGAAGTTGTTTAGAAAATATTCACTGCAGTTTATATGTTGCATAGTGAAGCACATGGATGTGATTGAATATGGAAAAGCTAGTGAAGCGTACATTAGGAGCTGTAAAACATCATTATTTTATCTGACAAACAGCTGGAACTTGAATTTAAGGCCTAGGTCTTTCTCTTCAACCTGGTGGAAAACCGGGGGGGGGGGAATCTAAGGCCAAAATTGCACTCATATATATCACAGAAATGTGTATCTTTAAAAAGCCCACTTCCTTCCCCTCCTGACTCTTTCTGAGTGTGTGAGTGTCACCTGTTTGACTCTCTCAATCACCATGTTCATAAAAACATAAGATCAGCCATGCTGGATCAGACCAGGGTCCATCTAGTCCAGCATTCTGTTCACACGGTCGCCAACTAGTTGCCTGTGAGAAATCCACAAGTAGGATATGAGTGCAATAGAAGCCATGTTTGAACCAGCACATCAAGAAGAATATCATAGGCAATACCAAAATGGCAACCACGTGCTTAATTCTCCCTTTTCTATCCACAATGTCTAGGCTAAGTTACCCATGTGCTGAAGTCATACTGTTGTGCATTCTGTGAATCTGTCTGTCTGTCTCTCTTTCTCTCACACACACACACACACACACACACACACATTGAAGCCAATAATGTGGGGAGGAAAATGCCTAATTGTGTGACATTCTTGTTGTCCTTCATGTTATGGCGAGGATGGGGGAAATTAAACAAGTGGTTGATGTAACCTGTTGGAGCCTCAAAGGAAACAGGTATATAGCAGTAATTCAAATTAACAATTGTTTATAAACCTATTTTATTACATGAAAGCATCTTTCAACTATAACACAGAGACCTAGTTTGCATATCAACGACAACCCACTGTCAACAAACTATGGGTTGTTGAAAATGCAGTTCCTATGCATCAGCCTGATCTGGCTGCAATAAACAGCCCAGTTCCTGGGTTGCTTATCATGATGTCTGCACCTGGAATTCTGGATTGTTGTGAGCAAACAACTCAGAATTTGAACCCATGGACAAGATATCTCTGTGTTGTTTATCTTAGTGGGAGCAGGCATGCTCCCAGTGCATTTTCAAAACCCATGATTTGCTAACCGAGGGTTGTTGATGAAGTGCAAACCAGGTCATAAGCAAGTTTCATATACATTTTCACCAAATAATTAAGGGCTCTTTCTTTTCTTTTTCTGTATCTTTATCTACAACTCCACAGGCACCTCCTGCGTTTCCACATGGAAGCAAATCTCATAGAAGTCATAATTCTTAAACTATAAGATTTGCTTCCAATTTTGACCTCCCCCGCCATCCCCTCACAAGCTCACAGTTAAATATATAAGAATAGAAAAGGGCAAGGGAAGGTGAAAAAAGAGAGGGAACAAAAAAGCTCTAGGAGAACTATCACTAGGGAGAATGAGAACCCTTCCTTGAAGGCATGAAAATGTCACTTAAAAGGTCCCCAGAACTCCTTGGTATACTCCCCCCCGCATCCTACCTCTATCTATTTCAGACATTATGTTAAATGGATTTATAAAAAATGGATTTGCTTTTATTATGTGTTCACAAAGGATTTGTCCCCATTTGATTAAGAAAAGCAAGGAAAAATGTTCATTTTTCTATGTGGCAAGATTTATTTATGTATTTGTTGCATGGAGGAGCATTTAACAACTTGAACCTCACCTACAATCTGTAGAGGTAAAGTCCAGAATCCGGTTTGCAAACTCATCTGCCATTTGTAAAGTAAGTAAGTAAGTAAAGTAAGGCATGTATGAGAATTTTGTTTCTGTTCACAAATCATGTGAACTTGACCTGTTTGGAATTCCAAATGTGAACAGGAGCACTTTTTTTGAGAAATGTTAGTAAATTCTTGAATTTGCAATCAAATTTCTTAAAATCTGGTTTGAAATGCACATTTAAAAAACCCGACATATTTTCACATTTTAGTCAATGGGGGAAAAGTGCATACTTTTGAAAAATACGCACAGAAATGTGCACCTTTCCTGTTCAAAATGCACACTTTTCCTGTTCGAACAAGCCGAAAAACAGGTTGAAAATGAAAATGGGAGTGAGCCAAAACAAGCTTTGAAGTGATTTTTTTAGAATTTAGGTGAGCTTGAAAATTGCTCATTCTCCCATCCCTAAATGTAATAACTGATCCTAAATTAGATTGTTGCTTTCAGCTTTGGAGGGAGGAAGGGTCTAGGTAAATTAAAAGAGATTCAAAAGAGATAAGTTAAGAGATTCAAATAATATGTCCCCCCTTTGGCCCAGTCCTATCTAGATTAACACAACTCAGGCTATTGGTTCATCTAGCCTAGTATTGGCCACACTGGCTGGCAGCAAGTCTCCAAAGTAGCCTCACGAATGGCCATGCTGGCTGGGGATAATGGAAGTTGTAGTCCAACCAATCTGGCAGGCATCAGGTTGGGGAGGCTGTTCCAGAATCTCACGAAGAATTCTGTGCTATATGATCCTTTTAATTGCAGGTGCAGCAGACTGAACACACATCTTAGAATTCTGACATGCATACATACATGCATACATACATGTACATACATACATGCAAAGCATGCCCTCTAACACTAAGCTGTAGGCCCTAGCCTATTGTTGCAGCTGTGCAGACTGAAGCAGTGAATTATACCTACAGAATGACCTTACCCTGTACTTCTTCTCTCTATTCTAATTTGAGGCTGGCTTGGGTCTCAACTGTACACACACACACGCACACACGCACGCACAACACAAATGCATACCTCTACACGGTCACTGGAATTCTGACATGCAATATCAACCGCTACAAACATTATAATAGATTTTAGTGTAAAATATATGAGATCAATTTTGTATGGAATTGAAAAGTAAAAATGCTAGTGTTAAGGTGTTTTCTTCTCAGCTCTATTACTGGCAACTTCACCTGGTATGGCTACAGACTACGTCACTTGCAACTGCTTAGTTCAAACAACATTTAAAGCAAGTGTGTGAATCTGTTTGTATCACTTTTGAGTACCTTGCTAATTCTACACATATATTTAACAATGACATTCATTAACTTACATTTCATCACTGCTTGTACTTCATATATTGGTGTTAGAACAACACAACCACCAAAATCCACAGGAAGCAAACTGGTAGAGTCTCCAGCATGGCAGGTATTAATAAATGTCACACTTCGACTTCTGCGCTTTGGGATTTTCCATTCAGCAACTTCTTTCAGGGTATAAGACTGGTCATCTTCCCATTCATAGAATTCACCTTCTTGTGAAAGTGGCAAAACAAAGGTGTACATCTGGTCATCCCTCATTACTTCACAATTTACTGTCAATAACCCGTTGCTCTCTTCCACCGAGCTGAATATGATCTTTTCACCCTGTGTGATGGTCAGGTTTTCTACTTTTACATCCTTACAGCAATAGAAGCAAGGACGTTGCCGTGGTGTTGGTCCAATCAAATTTTTTCTCACAATTTCTTCAATGTTAGCATATGGTGTTTTATCAGCCACTATCCTGCAAAGACCTTCAAATGAAAATCTTCAGTCAAGAAAGAGCTCTTGAAATTATGCAAGCATCGAAACACTTTTGTATTAATTTTTTATTTTACTTCATTGGTACCCAAAATGAACTTGCTGTCTTGGGGTTGATTATAATTTTAAATCAAAACCATCAGGTAGAAAACTATTAAAACCAAATACAAATTGCTAACAAAAACCTTTCTTGTAGATATCATATAACAGCTATATGAATTCAGGAAGTCTGTATAAACCTAGGAAAATAAATGTACTGTTTTAAAAATGATAATCACCTTTGTGCAATGGGCTTACACAAAGCCATCTATATTATTTCCCATTTTATTTATACAGAGGTCTGTATGTCATATGTGTGTATGTCTGTGTGTGTGTGTGTGTGTGTGTGTGTATAGAATCATAGAATAGTAGGGTTGGAAGGGGCCTACAAGGCCATCAAGTCAAACCCCCTGCTCCATGCAGGAATCCAAGTCAGAGCATCCCTGACTGATGGCTGTCCAGCCTCATCTTGAACGCCTCCAGTGTGGGAGAGCCCACCACCTCCTTAGGTAATCGGTTCCATTGTTGTATTGCTCTGACAGTCAGGAAGTTTTTCCTGATGTTCAGCCAGAATCTGGCTTCCTGTAACTTGAGCCCACTATTCCGTGTCCTGCACTCTGGCATGATCGAGAAGAGATCCTGGCCTTCTTCTCTGTGACAACCTTTCAAGTACTTGAAGAGTGCTATCACATCTCCCCTCAGTCTTCTCTTCTCAAGGCTAAACATGTCCAGTTTCAGTCTCTCCTCATAGGGCTTTGTTTCTAGTCCCCTGATCATCTTTGTTGCCCTCCTCTGAAACCTCTCCAGTTTGTCTGCATCCTTCTTAAAGTGTGGTGCCCAGAAGTGGACACAGTACTCCAGATGAAGCCTAACCAGTGCTGAGTAGAGGACGACTAGTACTTTCCGGGATTTGGAAGCTCTGCTTCTATTAATGCAGCCCAAAATAGCATTTGCCTTTTTTGCAGCCACATCACATTGTTGGCTCATATTCAGCTTGTGATTGACAACATTTCCAAGATCCTTCTTGCTTGTAGTGTTGTTGAGCCACGTATCCCCCATCTTGTAACTGTGCATTTGGTTTCTTTTTCCTAGGTGCAGAACTTGGCATTTATCCCTATTAAATGTCATTCTGTTGTTTTCTGCCCAGCGTTTCAGTCTATCCAGATCACTTTGAATGTTGTTTCTGTCTTCCAAAGTATTAGCTATCCCACCCAATTTTGTGTCATCTGCAAATGTGATCAGCATTCCCTGCACCTCCTCCTCCAAGTCATTAATACAAATGTTAAAGAGCACTGGGCCCAGCACTGAGCCATGCGGTACCCCACTCATTACCTCTCCCCAATTTGAGAAGGTCCCATTGATAAGTACTCTTTGAGTCCGATTCTGTAGCCAACTATGGATCCACTGGATCGTTGTTTCATCTAGCCCACTTTGAGCTAGTTTGCTCATTAGGATATCATGGGGCACTTTGTCGAAAGCTTTGCTGAAGTCGAGGTATATGATGTCTACAGCATTCCCATGGTCCACAAGGGAGGTTACTTGATCAAAAAATGAGATCAGATTCATCTGGCAGGATTTGTTCGTGACAAATCCATGTTGGCTTCGAGTAATCACTGCATTGTTTTCTAGGTGCTTCCAGATGGATTGCTTTATCATCTGCTCCGGAATTTTCCCTGGGATTGATGTCAGACCGACTGGTCTGTAGTTCCCAGGTTCCTCCTTTTTACCCTTTTTGAAGATAGGGACAACATTAGCTCTCCTCCAGTCATCTGGCACTTCACCCATCCTCCATGATTGCTCAAATAGAATAGACAGTGGTTCTGAGAGTTCTTCTGCCAGTTCCTTTATTACTCTAGGATGCAGTTCATCTGGCCCTGGAGATTTGAACTCATTCAAAGTAATTAGGTGTTCCTTGACCATATGCCTATCGATCTCAAGCTGCAATCCTGCCCCTTCAGCCTGTACTTCACCTTTGCCAGGGGGGTCATAGACCCTCTTTTGGGAGAAGACTGAGTCAAAGTAGGAATTGAGCACCTCTGCCTTTTCTTTGTCATCTGTTATCATTTTGCCATCCTTATTTAATAGCTGAACAACCATTTCTTTCCTCTGCCTTTTACTATGCACGTAGCTGAAGAAAGCCTTTTTGTTGTTTTTAGCATCCCTCGCTATCCTCAGCTCATTCTCAGCTTTATCCTTCCTGACGCCATCCCTGCAATTCTGTGCTACCTGCCTGTACTCTTCCTTTGTTACTTGGCCTTCTTTCCACTTCCTATATGTGTCCCTTTTTGTTTTCAGGTCATCTCTAAGCTTTTTGTGAAGCCACATTGGCTTCTTCTGTTGTCTTCCACCTTTTCTCGTTAGAGTCGCTTGCCATGGGACCTTACTGATCATTGTTCTGAGTTTATTAAAATCAGCTTTCCTAAAATCTAGGGTACGCATTTGACTACACTCGGCTTTTCCTTCCTTTCGAACCAAGAACTGAAGTACAACATGGTCGCTTTCCCCCCGAGTTCCTGTAACTGCTATTTTACCCACTAAGTCATCTATGTTGGTTAGGATGAAGTCAAGGATAGCTGATCCTCTAGTTCCTTCCTCTACTTTCTGTAGGAGGAAGTTATCCGCCACACAAGTCAGGAATTTCCTGGAGGGCCCATGTTTTGTGGAATTTGTCTCCCAACAAATATTGGGGAAATTGAAGTCCCCCATTACTACTACATCATGCTTCCTTGAAACATTGGCTATTTGCTTTTCAAAAGTTTCATCCTCGTCTTCTCCTTGACTGGGTGGCCAGTAGTAGACTCCGACCACCAGGTTCCTTTTATTCTTTGCTCCATTTATTTTGATCCAGATGTTCTCGATGGGGCTACCAAGCTCATCCTCCTGTATTTCTGTGCAGAGATATGTATTTTTATCATACATACATACATACATATATATATAATCTATGCTGAGATAAATTGCTGGTCATAGTTTGCTCATTTTCATGTGTTAAATTAATTATTATTAATTATTTAAATATTACATACCAATTATTTAAACCACTGCACCAGAAAGGGGTTGGACTAGATGACCATTGAGGTTCCTTCCAACTCTATGATTCTATGAACAAATATGGCAGTATATGTTTGTGTATCCATAGGTACATATTAGTACTCTTGCATCCCTCCTTCAGAGTAGTTTTTAAAACCCAAGCAAACAAACAAACATCTCTTTAAGTCAGGGGCTGGCCAGCTTTCTCTCTCTTTCTCTCTCTCTCTCTCTCTCTCTCATCCTACCCACCCAGTGGGCTGCCAGGAGACAGAAAGATTGCTCTTGTCAGAATGTCTGAACTTATCACATGCAGAGGACTTTTGAAATTGGACCAAGGGCTGCAGGTGGCCTATTAGCTTGGAAAAAAGGCGAGTAAGGGGAGACATGATAGAGGTGTACAAAATTATGCACAGTGTGAAGAATGTGGATATGGAGACATTTTCCTCCCTCTCTCATAATACTAGAGCCCAGGGTCATCCCATGAAGCTGATTGGGGGGAGATTCAGGACAGGTAAAAGGGAGTACTTCTTCAATTTGGATGGCTTTAAAAGGGGGTTAGACAAATTCCTGGAGAAGAAGACTATCAATGGCTACCAGTCCTGATGGCCCTATGCTACCTCCAGTATCAGAGGCAGTAAGCCTATATATACCAGTTGCTGGGGAACATGGGTGGGAGGGTGCTGTTGCACTCATGTCCTGCTTGTGGGTTTCCCGTGGGCAGCTGGTTGGCCACTGTGTGAACAGAATGCTGGAATAGACGGACCCTTGGTCTGACCCAGCATGGCCCTTCTTATGTTCTTATTAGGGTGGCCACTTAACGCATCATGAAAGAAGAGGAAATACATCACCAAAAAAAGAGCACAGAAGAGGATACATCTTTGCATAAAATGGTTGCATGCTAATTTATATGTATAGTTGTAAATTTCTAAATAATTTAAATAATTTCTAGTGGGATAGCCGTGTTCGTCTGTTGCAGCAAAAACAACAAAGAGTCTTGGCGTGCTGCAAAATCTAGGGATTTTGTTTTCCCCAGATGTAAACCAGGGACAAGCAGAATTGAAAGGGCACTTCAGAGGGGGAATTCATGAGGGCTGGGGGGAATTTCCCCCTCACTTTATATGTTAAAAAATGCCTGGTAGCGTCTGGCGGTATTGCCCCAAGCTATGTTTTTGGAGGCCGTGAGTTTTCTCTCTCCTGTTCTGAGCTGGGTAGCTATACAGAAAGGTGAGTTGGACTGATGTTGTGGCAGCATATATTTCTCCTAGGATAGCTAACACATAGAACAGCTTGGCCTGTATGTGTGAGAGAGTATGGCATGTCATGTAACAAGAGCCCTCTTCAGTGTTCACTGAAGACGGGTTAACTGTAAGCATGGAGAGAGCCGGGACATGTGCTTCACCCACCCACCCCGCCCCTGTACTCTCAACCTCCCTGTGTTAAAAGGAAAGGTCTGTGAGAGCAGTGTCAGTGGGTTTGGCTGAATGTCATTACAGGGCCGCACATGATTGGGATTTGACTGGACATCCCTCTAGTCTCCATATGATGTTGTAATATCCTCAGATTTTTTTTTAATGCTGTAAATATTAGAACTTTGTGAGGAGCTAACTACCCCAGATCTTTGAATCCTGGAAAATCTTGAAGATTCAGTTCTTGTTTTATATAAAAATTTATACCTGCAACTTCATTAGGATTCTCACCTCTCAACTAGCCCTATGCCATTCATTATATCTTTAAATCTTGAGTATCTGGGAATAATTATTTCCCCTGCTAGGATGCTGTACAGGTTAGAGGGTTCTGCCATTAGAGGAGGACTAGAATGATTTTAGATGGGTGACAGGGGGGGGTCCTTTTCTCCCTTGTCCTCCACCCTCATTTGATGGTGCTTGAGAGCAGTTCTGAGCACTGGGGAAAAGGAGGCACTGTAATGACAGGTAATGGTGGATGGTAGGTGTTGGGTGACTGCAGCAATGATGACCCAGAAGAGGACTGCCTCAGTTTCCCCCAGTATTAGAAGGAGTGCAGCAGTCTTGGAATTCACAAACATAGCTTTCTGGAGTCACCAAATAGCATGTGACGATGCTGATAGATTAGTATTTAGCCCTAACATTTATATTAATCATCCCTTAACAGGCAATGCCGTAATTTGCATAACCAAATCTAACACAGAAGTATAGAAACAAAGGAGAAGAATATGGATATGATGGATAGCCACACCACTAGACCCATTAAGTCTGTGTTTAGGTGCTAGAGGCATCTGGTTATCAAGCTTTAATTGCAACGTTGAAATATTACAAGATACAGGAGTTTCTGCAACGGCAATACCTAAAGGGCATTTTTATTTCCATGTTAATCATACCCATTGGAATCATTTTGTTAGAACTGCACAGAAAAGAAAAATTAAGTACATATGTACATTTGGTAGGGCTATTCTTTCCTAGAGGAAGATTCAGTGAAAAGTTTAGAGAACTGAGCAAGGAGATTTAATTTAGCTGTGCAATTAAGCTATAAGTTATAACTCAACAATGTCATAATATCCCTTTTTAAGCATTTATGGCTGGAATGACATGTTATGGAGAATGCATCTCTGCCACTGAGAACACCAACTTTGTGTCTACTCCTCTCCTTGCAATGTGTAATGCTACAAAAAGTATGATGTGATGTCATCACCCTTTGAGTTTCCCCACACCTGCTCTACTTCATTTGTCGCTGCTTGTGGGCGGACGGACACTTGACTGACCAAGAAAGAGATCTTGGGGTTGCGGTGGACAGCTCAAAGAAAATGTCATCCTGGTGTGTGGCTGCTGTGAAAAAGGCAAACTCCATGTTAAGCATAATTAGGAAAGGAGTTGAAAATAAAACTGCCAATATCATATTGCCCTTATACAAATCTATGGTGTGACCACATTTAGAATACTGGGTACAGTTGTCATCACTGCACCTAAAAAAGATATTGTAGAGTAGGAAAAAGGGCAGAAAAGGGCAACTAAAATTTTCAAGGGGCTGGAGCAACTCTCTATGAGGAAACAGCTGAGACTGTATAGCTTAGAAAAAAGGCAAGTAAGGGGAGATACGCATACAAAATTATGCATGGTGTGGAGAAAAAATACATGGAAACATTTTCTCCTTCTCTCATATTACTAGAACCTGGGGTCATCCCATGAAGCTGATTAGTGGGAGATTCAGGACAGATAAAAGAAGAGTGATGTTTCACTCATGTCCTGCCCGTGGGTTTTCCGTGGGCAGCTGGTTGGCCACTGTGTGAACAGAATGCTGGACTAGATGGATCCTTGTTCTGATCCAGCAGGGCTCTTCTTAGGTTCTTATGTTGTGTGATGATGTCATGCATTTTATGGCATCACACATCATGGGGAAAGGATGGGAAGAAGATGTGGAGCTGCTGCTTTTGGCAGCAGCCATGTGTCCTGTGCAACATGTGGTTCCATCCATATATCACTGATATTAAAAGAAGGGTGTGTTTTTTAACTACCATTTGTGAGTGCGTTGGGGTCCAGTTGTACTTGATGTATTGGCTGTGAATTTGTTTTCTTGTTGCATGTTTATTATTTTGTGATCTATGCATTATGTCAGCATATATCATGTTGTGCATCATGTATCGGTGAAAGTATGATTTTATTGTTGTTTATTGGCATGTGAAAGCTACTCTGTACTCCTTTTGGAGGAAGGGTGTGGTATAAGAATTTAAAATAAATAAATAGCACACATTTCCCCATTTATAAAGGTTAATATTGGATGACATTAAAATAAACAAAATTACCAGGGGTGCAAGCATTTGTCAGTGAGGATCAATCAGTTAATCAGTGAGAGGTTCAAATTGATGGCATTCTTGTTTATTTTTTATAATTGTATACATAATTGTATATGTTATGGAATATTATATAGATGTTATGCTATAGAGTGCTTCCAAGAGAGAGGTCTGTGCATTTTGTCCATCTCTTAGATAAGGCTGAGTGCAGAGTACCACTGAAGTTCTTTCATGATAACCTAAACTGCATTGTACATGAGACACATTGAAAATAACTATTTCAGAATTATCTGATGCTGCCTTTCTTTGGCCATCCCATTTCCTTATCAAAGCAGAAATATTTACACAGTACCTGGAAAATGTAGAGATAGGTCAACTGTAGTGGGGACCAGGCTAGCGTCTTCATTTTCATGGTTACTTGCAAGGATTTTTTTTACTTTTAATCCAACAACTTTAATCACATCTCCTGTTGACAAGCAGCATTCGTGGCTGAGCTTTTCATAAACGGAACCTGAAGGAGAACACAAGGATAACCAAAGATGTTTTACAGTTGAAAAGTACTCTTCTATAAAGTTTGCTCCCTCATTACCTTTGAGCAACCCATTTTTCCCTTGTTAGTATATAATATATATCCCAAAGTCTTGATTCCTTGATTCCTAAAGTCTGCTTTAGATCTAAATATCAAGGTAAGTCAGAGCAGAAACAACATTTTGAGACATTTTAGACTACCCTCTTAGTTTTGAAAGGGTGGTAGGCCTCTTTAAGGAGAAATGGAGAGTTTCCAGAAGAAACACAAGCTCTTCTGCCATCGCTTCTCTAGTCCACCCTCTGTGTGTCTATTCCAGAAACCATCTAACCACATAATGTGTTTCCAGTCCATTGTATGCAGTTTTGTGAAGCATTTCTTTTCTTTTCCCTATGAAAATTGATAATGCAGAGACCAAAGTGCTGGTAATTCATATTTTCTTTTATAGATTTTCTTGCATTCTTACTTTTGAGACCTCAATTATGTGGCATGCCCTTGATTTTTCTTCTCCCATCTTTAAGGTGGGTAAAAATGGAGACAACCCAAGGAAGAGTCTGTTGCTGCTCAAAAGCTTGTTGACAGTATCTTAAATGAAGTTGCCCTGACCAGCCACATAGATGGCAAATCTGAACCTTTTGTGATGAAGAAGAACTGTGCCTGACTGCATGCACAGCTCAAGGAAGAAAACCAGAAACTGGCCACTGCCATTTTTTGGCTATTCACATTCCTCTGCCTATATTTTGTCTTAAGAACTATTGGTCCCATAAGGCAGAAGAAAGACAGAAACAGCCACACACATAATCTGGTATGACAGCAGCACAAAAATCTCCAAGGGAGAACCTGTCTCTTTACTAGTATTCCAAGCTGCTGCTTGAAAGATGAGCTCAAAGATAGACCCATCTCTGCTGCTTAGAGCAAGGTGGTGATGGTGGTAGGCAACTGTGGGAGGAGTGGGTGGATTATTATCCCCTCAGCCATTATTTGCAGCTCTGACTTTATCACTTCTTGTGATGTGGGTTACAAGCATTCTTCATCATCAAAGAACAAGTTGTCTTGTCTCTCAGAAGCTATATCCTGTTGTTTGGTTTCTACTACTTTAAATGCCCGATATTCATACACTGAAAGATCTAATGACTCTCATGGTATTTCCCAGGACCTGATACTCCATTCAACACAGAAATCATGGTTCTAGTCCATAGTCTTTTGCCTTTTGATGAAAACATTTTGGAACTATGTTCCAAAACCTGAGTGATAGCTCAGATGATAGCTCAGGTGATAGCTGAAATTAAGGAGTAACAGCAATAATTCTATAGTAATTGTCTTGGCCATTCATCATTTGCTGCATCTAAATAAGTTAATTCTCAGAAAGTGCAATATGATGGTCTCTGAATTAAAATGTAGAACAAAATTATTAGCAGAATTATTCTGTCTTTTATTTGAATTTTGATCAGGCCTTTTTTAAAAAAACAAACAAACCTGCTCACTGTATGTATATTGTATTATTTTAATTGCAATGGTAGGATTGGATTCCATACTACGCATGGTAATAGGTGGCATTGAACTGTACAGAGCCCCCGAAGAGGAGGGACTGGAGCCCTGACAGAGGGTCATTGGGCAAAAAGGACTGCTGTTGCAGTCAAGGCTAAATTGATAAAGAAGAGGAAGAATTACAGCCCATTTTCTAAGATCCATCGTTTTGCTTGCTGTGTCTTGAGAAAAGAGCTTTGATGCGGAGGGATGAACTGAGCTGAGAGCTAATGTATGGAAACAGTCAGAAACAGAGCTAAGGTTGAGAGTGAAGAGGCCAAGCCCTCAACAGAAAGATTCTAGGAGTAGGCAACTGGGTGCCATCCAGATGTTTTAGACTACAACTACCACAATCCTTGACCATTGGTTGGCTGGGGCTTGTGGGGCTTGTAGTCCAAAACATCTGGAGGGCATCAGGTTGCCTATGTCTAGTTCTTCTACCATTCTAGAATATGACTGAACTATATTTTCAGTATAGTTGGGATCCCTTTTGAATCAAAATTTTAATTTAATATTGGACCACCAAGAGCTCCCACCTTAAAACCTTCCAGCACTCCTGGAACTGTAAAAAGCTGTCTTAAGGATAGTGCACTGAGTTTGACACAGAATTTCTCAAAGTTCATTATAGCAAGCCTCCCTAAATTGAAAACAAAACACTTTGGTCTACCTCTACTGTAAGTGAGAAGAGAAGTAAGAAACCAAACTCCCTGACATCCTAGAGTCTTGGGCTATGGACCAAGTAAGAAAAGTCTGTGAAAAAGAGTTTAAAAAGTATATCACTAGAAGCAAATAATAAATGCAAATGGTCTATTTATTACTAGAAAACTTTTTAGCAACCACTCTTATATGTGGATAATTTTGAATGGAGATTAGAGGGCCAAACCTCTTTTCTCCAAGTGGATGCTGGGAAACACAGCCATTGCTGTCCCCAGTTCTTCACTTTCCTTATCCTCCCTGAAACATAATGAGAGAGATCAGAATCCACTAGATAGAGGATGAAGTAGGCTCACCGGAGCCTGCCCCCTCTTGCTTGGAAGGCAAGAGAGAAACACTGGAATGTCATTTGCTCTCAGGTCTGTCACCCTTTCTGAGTTGGAAAGGAGAGAAGGGATTGGTGGGGAGGAGGTCACATGGCCTCAGGAGGTGCTTGTATATGCCTAGACTAAGTAATGAACTCTGGTAAAGTATTAGAGAAAATGACAACTTTCTGCAAGTGAAGGGATTTGCAAACAGCATTTCTTCAACCTAAGCAGTAGTTTGAGGGTAGTGCTACTTTCCTGAGGGGAGCTAATTTGGGTCAAAGGTAGAGCTGTTTGCTTAAATTGAATGTAACTCTATGATTGGATTCAGATGACACAATAACCCATGATGGGTTAAATAAGCCATGATGGCTTATTTGGCCAAAACAACCCACTCTGATAGCCCATGGTCTGTGCTAGGGGTTATTTAACCCATTGTGGGTTACCGTATCATTTGGCAGTCACCGTGGGTTATTTGGTGGCCTACAGAGTTGTGAGGCAAGAGCAGTTAAGATTGCTGCCGTTCTGCTCCTCCCGGGCTTTAGCATATTAGCACTATTGGGAACATGCTGAAGTGATTAAGCCAGCAGTGTCCATGGGGGGAAATGTGCAATTGGTAACAGAGGCATCTATGCCAGCACTGTCTATGGCGGGGGGGGGGGAGGGGAATGTGCAATTCCACTTTAGTGCTAAAGCGCCATAGTGCTTTAGTGAGATTGGGAACACTTAAGGGCACCTAGCAATGACTATGGGGGAAATACACAATTGAAAGTTTTGTGCATGTGTTGGGTGCCTCCCAACGAGGGGAGGCTGCCTATGAACTTTTGTCCTGATCCTGCATACTTCCAAGGGTTTATTTGTGCCACCCCCTTTTTGTTGCACCCCAGATTTTCCTTCCTCTGAGTGTAATTGCACAGGGGTTTGATAGTGCATCGGGTGCCTCGTGGCTAGGAGAAGCTGTATGTGATGTTTGGTCCTGATCCTACAAACCCCCAAGGGTTTCTTTGTACCACCCCTTTTTGGTGCACACTGGGATTTCATTCCTTGTAGCCCCTGCTGCAACGTAATGAATGGGTGAAACAGTGCCACTGCTTGGGTGGAAGTACCGCAGCGGGACAAAGGGCGGGCCGGGGGATGAGTCAGTTTAGGCACAGTAGCTTAACAAGTTTTGCACAGTAGCATATTAGCCCGGTCATGTGGCAAGGCATCATAGACTATTTCAAAAACAAGCTACTGTGTGTAGCTTATTCCGCCACCGTGGACTAAAGTGACGTCTAAATGTGTCCTATGACATACCTGCAGTTTTCAACTGGGAAGGATATTCCTCCTCTGCCACCATTAATTCTTCTTTTGCATTACACAAGCACCCCAACCCAATGTAGTGATTATAAGAAGGTAGGCTATATCAACATCTGGGCTGAGAGGATTGCTGTTAAGTTACCCCTAACTTGTTAAGAGTTTCAAGTTCAGTTGAGTCCCCTCTCTTACACATATCAGTGGTATCTGGCACTACAGTCTCCTTGACTTATTGGTGCTTTGAGTTGAAGACTGGTGCTCAAGTAATCCTTACCAGAGTCTCTTTTTACTCCAGAGGATTTTGATATGGCATTGGTTGTTGGGGAAAACTGTAAGGTTAGTTCCTTCTCTTTTGCTCATGTAAAATAAATATTGCAGTTGGTGGTGACAGTACTGCTATTAAGCCCTAATAGTGCTAACTATTACAACTTGCTGCTCATGTTGAACTCTTCACTGCGTACCGTTTTTTTTTTTAAGATCCTTTCTCAGCTCAACTGTTTGAACACTTTACTATTTATTTTATTTTATTAAAACATTTCTATCCCACCCTATATCATTAAGATCTCAGGGCGGCGTACGGACAAAATCAATTTAAAAAGTATAAAACAATAAATAATTTAAACACCTAAAAACATATTAAATTATTAAACAAGCTAATACCAGTTAAAATCTAAAACAATAAAACAGTTAAAACAATGTGCTAGGGAATGCATTTAGTCCTCAAAGGCTTTGGTAAAAAGCCATGTTTTTACTTTGCGCCGAAATGAGACAAATGTCTGCGCCACACGGGCCTCCAAGGGGAGGGCATTCTACAACCAGGGTGCCACAGCAGAGAAGGCCTTTTCCCACATCCCACCATAGTGTACGTCTCGTACTGGTGGGATGCACAGGAGGGCCCCTCCAACAGATCTCAGTTCTCGGGCAAGCATATACAGGGATAGGTGCCCCCTCAAATATCGAGGTCCCAAGCCACTTAGGGCTTTAAATGTCATCACCAGAACCTTGACTTGAATTCCGACTGGAAGTGTATTGGCAGCCAGTGCAATTCCTTTAAAACTGGTGTGATTTAGTTTTTACGAGATGTTCTGATCAACAGTCTAGCTGCTGCATTTTGCACTAGCTGCAACTTCCAAGTCATCTTCAAGGGCAGCCCCATGTAAAGTGCATTGCAATAGTCTAATCGGGAAGTCACCAGCACATGTACTACTGTGGCTAGGTTATCCCTGCTCAGGAAAGGCCATAGCTGGCGATTAGATGAAGCTGGCCCCAAGTACTCCGGGCCATAGAGTCCACCTGGGGCTCCAGTCACAGGGATGGATCTAGGAGTACTCCCAAGCTACACACCTGCTCCTTCAGGGGGAGTGCAACCCCATCCAGGACAGGTAGCTTACCCAATTCCCAGACTTGGGAACCACCAATCCACAGAGCTTCTATCTTGTCAGGATTTAGCTTCAGTTTATTGGCCCTCATCCAGCTCATTATAGCCTCCCGGCACTGGCTCAGTACCTTCACCACCTCAGCCGACTCCGACGACAAGGAGAAATAGAACTGAGTATCATCAGCGTACTGGTGACACCCCACCCCAAAACTCCTAATGATCTCTCCCAACAGCTTCATATAGATGTTGAACAGCATGGGGGATAGAATAGAACCCTGTGGCACCACACATCTTAATTGCCATGGGGTAGAGCAGGAATCCCACAATACCACTCTCTGGAAGCGGCCCTGCAGGTAGGAGTGGAACCACTGTAGCGCAGTGACCCCAACTCCCATCCTGCAGAGCTGATCCAGTAAGACACCATGATCAATGGTGTCAAAAGCCGCTGAGAGATCCAGGAAGATCAACAGGGTAGAACTACCCCTGTCTTTCACCTGGTATAGGTCATCAGTCAGAGCAACCAATGCCATTTCACTGCCATACCCTGGCCTGAAACCAGACTGAAATGGATCCAGATAATCAGTTTCCTCCAAGAACGTCTGAAGCTGCCCAGCCACCACACACTCAAGCACCTTGCCCAAAAGGGGGATATTGGCAATGGGGCAATAGTTCTCACACACCTCTGGGTCCAGTGATGGCTCCTTCAGGAAAGGGTGCACTACAGCCTCTTTCAAGGCGGCAGACACCACGCCTGACAGAGCGAAGAATTTACCACTCCCTGGGCCCACCCAGCCAATCCACCCCTGCTAGATCGTATCAGCCAAGATGGGCAAGGATCAAGCTTACATGTGGTGGGCCGGACTGATTCAAGCGTCTTGTCCACATCATCAGGCTGCAATAGGGATGTCAGAGAATTCCGCCATGGATCTTGGTGAGGCCGAATGCCAGTGCATTCAGCCTCCCGAAATCCGTGGTGGAACGAAGCCCCCCCACCCCGCAAAATGGGCCCGGAATGGAGCACCTACCTGCTGCCATCTGCGCTGCATTGCGAATGGTGGCCGCATCTGCGGCCACCATTCACTTCTTCCATATAGCCATGATAGGCTACGTAAATACTTACGTAGCCTATCACGGCTAACGCAGGGACGCCATTTGCGTCCCTGTGGAGGCCGTGATAGGCTACGCAAGTATTTACGTAGCCTATCATGGCAGGGGAGGGGGAACCCAGCATACGCAAATGGCGGTGGCTATCGCCATTTGCGTACACTGGGTTTTTTCCCCCTGCCGTGATAGGCTACGTAAATATTTACATAGCCTATCACAGCTCAATACAGGGACGCAAATGGCAGCGGCTACGACAGCCACCATTTGCGTCCCTGCAGGGCTGCCCAGCGGCCGGATGTCCACCTGCGGGCGGCCGGAGCCAGCTGGCAGCTCTGCGGCTTGGCTGTGGAGCGGATCCGGGGGGAGGGACGGAGCGCCTCCCCCCTGTTGAGGATTCCAGGGGGAGGGATGGAGCGCCTCCCTCCCACTGCAGATTGCCCGGCGCAGAGCCAGGTAGATGTTTCGTACATCCCTACTGTTTCATTGCCCATAGATCTTACCTTTTTGAAGGGTGACATTCGCGGTGGGGGGGAGGCGCTCCGTCCTTCCCCCCGAAATTTTCTCCGGACGGCTCCGCTCCATGGAGATTCCGTGGAGCTGCTAGCCAGTGCTGCCCGCAGCTGGACATCTGGCCGCTGGGCAGCCTGCAGGGACGCAAATGGAGGCTGCCGTAGCCGCCTCCATTTGCGTCCCTGTATTTTGCCGTGATAGGCTATGTAAATATTTACATAGCCTATCATGGCAAAAAACAAAACAAAACAGCAAACGCAAATGGCAGCGGGGATGCCATTTGCGTCCGCACTAGCCCGGCTGTGGATTGGCCCAGCCAGCAGCTCCACAGACACGCTGCGGAGCAGAGCTGGCCGGGGAGGATTCCGGGGGGGAGGAACGGATTGCCTCCCCCCCATCACGGATTCCGGGGGGAGGACTGGATCGCCCCCCCCCACGGACCTCAGCAGAACAAGGGTAAGTGGGGTTTCGTAAACCCTTAGTCAGTTCCCTAGTATTGCTGACAAAGGGTCAGATCAAGTGACTTCACAATAGCTTTGCTCATCTCCAGGAACACAACACAGCTTCTCTCACTTTTAATGTTAGGGCCTCTGCGGTGCATGTTAGAATCAGAGGCACACTGCTGGAAGAGATTATGCCATGTAGTCACATGTATTGCACAGTGTAGTCATAGAGAAAAAAAGGAGAGCCTTGCTCATTGTTGTCATGCAAATTTCCTCTGTTTTTCTGTAGAAAGGAAGCATAGCTTCCATCAAAGACATGACGGTAATTAAGCAGAAGGACTGATTCTTCCTTTCAAGTGAAGAAAGATGTTGCATACTCTTCGTAGAAGAAGAAACTGGAATAATGCAGCCTATTTACTAGGATCAAACAATGCCCCTGAAGGCTGGAATTAAAGAACTAGATGCCTTTGAAACCACCTTTTTGAGATTGTTACTTTGTTCAATAAGAACTACTTTTATATCCCTTTGTAAGCTTTTCTCTGATTTTACAAATCCATATTAGCTGGTGCTGTGATCACATCAAAGCAACGTAACAATTGGTTCAATAGCTTTTTCCTCTGATTCTTCTAAAATGTTAAATAGGTATATGTGTGTGTGTGTGTGTGTGTGTGTGTGTGTATGGGGTGGGGTCGGGGGGTGGGGGGAATCTTGCTGTGATTTCTTTTTATGTGATTTTCCTGTTATTATGTCTGCAAATAACTGTACATTTTAGATAGTTCATATACATGAGAGGAAACAAGTAATGCTTCCTATTTCTAGATTACGACAAAATGTTTGAGGTCAGTATTTCATCAGTAATAACGTAAAACAGTGGATGTTAAAGTATAATGGTTTAATATTCTGTTTAGCGTATGATAAGCTATTTTTGCAGCACAGATCTTTTCAATGAACCCATGAATTACTACATTTTTGTAAAAAAGCAATCTAACAATGCTTTCTGCTACACGTTTACTCACAAGTAAGTCCCATTGCTTACTTCCACATAGGTGTATATAGGATTGCAGCATGTAATACTACACTTCAGTTTTACAGGTATATAAAAACTAGAATTACAACTAGTTTATGGGTGCAATCCAACATAAAGTTAGATATGTTTAAACTCATGAAACTGAAAACAAATTTAGAAATGCTTATTAAGTCATGCCTAACTTTGTGCTGGATTGTAGTGAGGATCTTTTGTTGAGTATATTTAGGCTCCATAGCATGAAGCTGGATGTTCTCACGTAGTTTTCTCCCTAATCCACTGAAAGGAAAAAGTGCTTTGAAGGCCTTTGATGTTGTTGGCCTGGTTTGTTTTCTCTCCTCAGAAGCCTTGTACTTTCTTAGTACTTTCTGGGAAGTACAACTGTGGTCATACTTCCCAGAAAGGGGACCCATCTTCAGCCCCTGAATAAGGCTTTCACCACTGCAGTACTACAGCAATTATATTGCTTATATATACACTGTTTACAATTGTATACACTGTATACAATTATATATACACTGGAGCCAGTGTAGTGTAGTGGTGACAGTGACGGACTGGGAGCCGGGAGATCCGGGTTCTAGTCCCCACTTGGCCATGGAAGCTCACTGGGTGACTTTGGGCCAGTCACAGACTCTCAGCCCAACCTACCTCACAGGGTTGTTGTTGTGAGGATACAACGGTGAGGAGGAGGATAATGTAAGCCGCCTTGAGTTCCTTGCAAGAGGGAGAAAGGCGGGGTATAAATGCAATAAATGCAATAAATAAATATATTGCATATAAGCTGCAGTGTTACCAACATCTATTGTTTTCTCTCACCTATGCACTCCCAATGGCTAATTTTGGGAGTCCTTCTCCAAATCCTTATTACCAGAGTATACGGTATCAGTGGAACTTCAATTGTTCTCCACATTCCTGTCCCCATTGGCCCCAAGAAGGTGACTTCTTTAAAGAGACATAAAAACCGAAACCCAAGAAACCTTGTCGCCTACACAGAAATGCCTTAAGGCTCCATGAACCCAAGCTATAGATATTCTCTTCACAATCCCCATTTCCATTTTTGCAGCATGATCCTTGCTGTTCCTCCAGTCCTGGTGATAATTGTCATATTATCCTCCCCCACCCCACCTAAATGTGTCTCTTTAACACAATTCCATAGGACTTCTAATTGACTTGACCTGGTACACAAGTCAGGTCAGCCATAGGTGTCAATCACCTGACATAAGTGCAATCCTATGCATTTTTACTCAGAAGAGAGCTTGACTGTATTCAGTGGAACTTACTTCTTGGTTAATGTGTTTCAGATTGCAGCCTGTGTAAGGCCAGTTCTCCAGAGCCATATGCATGACTATACCCAGACTGAGTATGAAAACAGAGGAAACTCCCTTTGTGAACTCCATTTGTAAAGGTTGGTATTGTACACTCTGAACATATCTGGAACCACCTTAATTCAGGACACCCACGTTTTGCAAATACCCACCCAGTCATTAGAAAAGCAACAGACACAGATTTATCTTTCCACATGCAAAAGTAAAACTTTAAATGTCAAGAGCTTTAAGCCATTTCTGTCCTAGGTGAATCCTTTAAAAATTACTTCCACTGTTTCTGATTTATTTCTCCCCTGATGGGTTTATGACACTTTTTGCTGTTTCTCATTTATCTGGCAGGTTTGAACTTTGCATGCAGCGACAGAGCTTTGATGTAAGCTGCATGGTTTTACAGGAAAGAGCAACGTGACACCTCAGAAGTATTTTTAAAAACTTTGGGGGGTTTGTCTTCATTCTCAGAGTCAGTGTTAACTACCTTTAATATTTTCCCATACTTATGCATAATCTTTTTCTATTCCTTGTCCTTCTGTCCTTTTTATCAAGGGTCTGGAGAGGTCTGAGTGGACTAATTGTATACAAGCATAAGCAACTTGTATAGATTGGGTGTATTCTATGTAGCTGACTTTGAAACATAATTGTATTAAGTGCATCTATTTCTCATCTGCACGACACATTTCATTTAAATGTATGCATATTTCTAATGATTTCTCATGGAGCATTTAGGCTAGGTCATCTCGTCAAGCTGGTAAAGATTCTGGGCAAGTGTGTTTTAAATCACGGAAGTATAGTAGAGAGCAGAATTGCATAAACCAAGATTCTGTAAAAATGCAGAAGGTGGTCATGGCATTTGGAAGAGAATTCAGTTTCCTCAAAAACTCAGTTTGTTAGTTGGTTCTTTTCTTTCACTCTTTTTCTTTTTTTTCTTTTTTTTTAAAGCAAGCTTCTTGCTCTCATGGTCACATAGATAATGCTTGAAAGAGTAGTTGAGCAATCTCTAGTCAGTCTCAGAAACCAAAGAAGCATGACTAGCAGAAGGAGAATAAATTATGTAAAGTACTAAACATTGCAGATTAAAATATGCAATATAAGAAAAAATAATGCAAATTAATTAGATTTGTACGATATATACAGGCCACTGAATCCTGTATTTCAAGACACAAAGTTTGACACAGAAGTTGGACTCTATTTGTGTGTCTGTGTATGTCTGCCTGCAGAGTAAACATAGGGATGTCTTATGTGTGGAGTTCACGTTTGGAAGCCATGTTGCTTAGGACCTCTTATCATAACTGGCAATACATCCTGTGAACTCAATGGCTACAATATTTGGAAGCCATGGAGGCTATTCTTACCCTGTCTAAAACAACAATATATAAAGAAAATAATGATATATATGGAGTAAATTGCTACAAGATGGTGATGGACAATGGCTTATTTTGCTTCTAAAATCCTGCTGGGGGCAATCTGCACAGAGATGCCTTCCAACACAATTCAGTTTAAAACTGCATTTTCATCCATTTGGGTTCGCTTCTCCCGTGGCACACGCAGCCAGTTAAAGTGGCTTATACATGAGGAAAAACCCGCTTTCGCACGGCAGACTGCACGAGAAACTGCATTAGTTCAGGCATAGGTGGGTGGAGTCTTGTGGCATTTAAAAAAAGTTATTAAACTAATGCACAGGTCTGCTGCAGCATGTACGCGGAGATTTAAAACAAAAGGCAATGCAATTCCCAATCCCCCACCCCTCTCCCTTCCCATGCTGAGTAAGTGCAACTGAAGACAATGTGATTTACTTCTGGGTAGAAATGTTTACCTGGGCTGTTTTCAGCTAGTTGTTCCTTGAGGTCATTAATCTTATGTGAATAATGTGTACCTGTGCAAAAGTGGAGATTTTTAAAAAAGAAACGTCATCCCAACAGCAATGTGCTGACTTTCTTGGGAGTAAGGCTCATTTGGGAAAAAACAAAACATGATCATTGGAGGATGAAGCCAACTCCTCTCTTTGGGTCCATCCTTTGCTGACACAACTTTCCCTTCCTCCTGGCAGTGCTGCTCCCCCCAGCCCCAGCCAAAGCCAGTATCACCAGTTGGGATCACACAGACTTCCAAACTGCACCGAAGCCGGAGTAATGGGAAAATCCATCACAAAACGCCTTTGCAAAAATGGGGTTTTACAGCATGAAAACCTGGGATTGATGCAGATTGGGGTAACACCATATATCATGCCCATGTGTGAGGCGCAGTATCATCAGAGTAAATCTCCCGTGTAGATCCACCCCAGTATCAGCAAGATGTGTGAAGAGTTACAAAGTTTGAAAAATGGTATTCAGTAGAATATATGTGAGTTACATACTAACATCTAGACCAGCCTTCCCCAACTTGGTGCCCTCCAGATGTCTGACTACAACTCCCAGGATTCCTGATCACCAGCCATGCTGGCTAGGGCTGATGGGAATTGGAGTGCAAAACATCTGGATTACACCAGGTTAGAGCAGGCTGAACTAGACAGAAGATGGTCCTTTGAATATAGCAGTATTAGATTGAGACTGATTACCCACCTTCGAGCTTTGTTAAACATTCATGAACAGAGCAAGCTCCTCCTCCTAATCCACTGCTCCAATTACTCTTCTATAAATACTATAGAACTAGTCTCTCTTTTAGGAAAGGTGTAAAAAGAAATAAATTGGTGGCAGAGAAGTTCTGCATGAATCCAGTGATCCGCAAAGCACCTTTGAAACCTGCAAATAATCAGGTGCAGCTAAGGTTTGGGGTTACAGGGCAATCACATTTTTAAAAGTCAAAGAGGAATGTGCTTAAAATCCAAAGGCAGAGAGAGAAGCTTCAGATGGCTGAGTGGGGAGATGGAAGTGAGGAGATGGGTAGGAACAGGGTCAAGGGAGCAAGTTGTAGGACTGAGGTAGAGTGAAATGGAGTCATTTCGGATTCTGAAAGTGTGGGGAAGGGGAGCTGAAAGGGATGTGGGACAGAATGTTGACCTTTTGTTGCTGTAAGCCACCTTGGGAGGGCTTCTGCCCTGAAAGGTGGCTAAAAAATATTTCATACAAACAAATATTTTTTGTGGAGAACGTTGACCTTTCTGTTGTTGGATAATACCTTTTGTAGGCTGCCATCCTAAACAGAATTATCTTGAAGAAAGTCCCATTGAACTCATGGAACTTACTTCTGAGTAGTCATATATAGGAGTTCAGCATAACAATGTAATCATATGCAAGTTTACTCAGAAGTAAATTCCACTGAGTACAACGAGGCTTACTTCCTTGTAAGTATGCATAGGACTGTGGCCTTAAAGTAATAAATGGTTGGACCCGTACAAAATCTGCCTCCAGAAGATTGAGGCACTACTGATAAACTACATTTTACATTTTTCTGTTTCCTGAACTAAGCAACTAATACAAGAAACATCTGCAGTTTATTTCGTTATTTTTGAAATGTGAACTTATTCTTTGGCATGCAGACAACTAATCATTTAATTCAATAAACTGTGCAACCCATTTTTTATGATTCCTGCCCTTTAGGAAATATGAGGTGACATAATATTATCATCTCTTAATTAATTTCAGAATGGGCTTGTATTTTAAAAGGCAAGAATATTTTTATTAACCAGGCACAGGCAACTTTTAAACCTTCTCCACAACCCAGCCAGTCAAAGTATTTTTTAAAGTTATTTATTCCCCCTGAACTTAGTGGGACTCAAAAAAAAAATCATAATCTTCACATTAACGTGATTATAATCCTAACCAACTATGTTAATAAATACATTTTGTTCTTGTACCTATTAGCCTAATTATACTATTTCAGAGGTCAATACTTAGCCTGAAAACAGCACGGTCAACCTGAACAATATTTTTAATTATTTTTCCTCTACCAAGTCCTCCAAAAAGTCTATCTCTTTGGTTTTTTGTATTGGCCTCCTGTTCTGCCTGATTTTATTGTTTGTTTGTTGTTGTTGTTGTTGTTGTTGTCATTGTCCTTGTTGTAGTTCTTGATGATGATGGTGATTAATTTATGTTAGATTTTATTATTTTGTCATTTTAAAGACTGTTGTAAGCTGCCTTGAGCACTGGAAATGTAGTGGAAGCGTGGGATGTAAATATTTTTTAAATAAACAAATAAACAAACAAATACATAATAAACCTTGCTGTAAATAATGCCCATTTCAGGGTTAACCCCCCTTTCAATGTTCTGTCATTGATTGCCTTGATCAAACAAGAGAAGACTTTATGCATTTCAGTTTGTTACTACCTATTTGCATTTTTCATGTATATGGTCCTGCACAACATTTATAAAATAGTTTAAGATTTTGAATTGAAACTGCATGTACAGCCCTATTATTGAGCACTTGTTTTTAAGTTTATAATGGCTCACAAGGGCGAGTGTAAAATGGGCAGTATTATTCCAGTATAGGGCCAAAGAGATCTACCACACTGTGCAGATCCTTACACTATCTCTGACATCACCCTCATTACTGACACCACCACTACCACCACTACTAATGCGTACTTCTTTCACACCAAGAGCATGTTGAGGGTTGCACACTACATAGCTGTGATGTGGACTTTGCTCAGAGGACTTACAGTGCACAACTGAGGTGGATGAACAGAGGTGAAGGGAAACATCAGGGATTGACCAACGTGTAGCAAGAATGGAGTATGATAAAGAGGTGGCTTTGGATGTTCAGAACAAATAAGACAAAGGAATGTCAGCTGCTTTGGTGAAGATATTGAATCTTCATGAGGAATTAAGGAGACAGTGTGATGTAGTGGTTAGAGTGTTGGACTAGGATTGGGGAGACCCACCTTCAAATCCCCACTCAGCCATGAAGCTCACTGGGTGAACTTGGGCTAGTTACTGTCTTTCTGCCTAACCTGCCCCACAGAGTTGTTTCAAGAATAAAATGAGGCAGAATCATGTACACTGTACAGCTCCTTGGAGGAAGGGTGGGATATAATTGTATCCTTCTGAGGATCTATCTGAGGTGGGACTTGGAAGCCCTGTCATACGGTGGCTCCAGTCTTTCGTGGAGGTCCGATTTCAGAAGGTGGTGCTTCGGATTCCTGTTTGATGGCCTGTGGTGTTTCTCACGGTTCCATCCTATTCCCCCATGCTATTTAACATGTACATGAACCCACTGTGAAAGGTTGTCTGGGGTTTGAGGGTTCAATGCCACCAGTATGCTGATGACTCCCAGCTCTACCTCTCGTTGCCATCCATATCCAAAGAAGCTGGATTCTCATTCTAAATCAGTGTATGATGTCAGTAATGGAATAGATGAGGGTAAACAAATTGAAGCTTAATCCAAACAAGAAGGAGGTGCTCCTGGTTAGTTGAAAGACAGATCAGGGACTCAACCTGTGCTGGATGGGGTCACACTCCCCCTGAAGACTCAGGCTCACAGTTTGGGTATACTCCTAGACTTGGCCCTGAACCTGGATGCCCAGGTCTTGGCAGTGGCCAAGAGCATGTTTGCAAGCTCATCTGAGACTAGTGCACCAGCTGCACCTGATCCTAGAGATATCTCATCTAGCCATGCCTTTGTTATAATCCTGTTTAGACTACTATAACGTTCTCTACTTGAGGCTGCCCTTGGAAACTGTTTGGAAACTTCACTTGGTTCAGAATACCATGGCCAGACTGTTGACCAGGGCCAGTTACACAGGGAGCCCATGACTCCCTTGTTACAGCAGCTTCACTGGCTACTGGTCACAATTACAAGTGTTTCTGGGCACAATTACAAGTGCTGGTTATGACCTAGAAAGCCCAATACAGCCTTGTACCAGGCTACTAGAAAGACCCACTTCTCCCACATGGGTCTGCCCAGGTTTTAAGATCCTAGGGGAAGACCCTTCTCTTAGTACCACTGCCTTCAGAGGCACATTTGGTGGTGATGTAAGAGAGGGCCTTCTGGGTAGCTGCTCCCAGGATATGCAACTCTATGCCAAGAGAGGCTAGTTTGGCTCTGTCTCTGCTCTCGGGCAAAGACATTTTTATTCAAGCAGACCATTGGCATGTAATCTGGTTTGCTGGGGTGAGTGCTGCTTTATTCTGTTACTGATGTTTTCAAATTGTGTTTTTAATCTGGCTGCACTGGCTATCAGTTGTTTTCCGAGCCAAATTCAAGGTCTTGGCTTTGACCTTTAAAACCCTATATGGTTCAGGCCCAGCCTATCTTGAGGAGCGCCTCCAGCAACACCAGACAGGCCGCTCAACAAGATCAGCCTCGGATGGCCTTCTGTCTGTCCCATCAGCCAGGACAGCTAGGCTGGTGAGGACGAGGGAGACAGCCTTCTCTGGTGGCCCCCACTCTGTGGAACTCCCTCCCTAGGGAACTCCGCCATGCCCCCTCTTTAATGAGCTTCCGCCACGCATTGAAAACGTGGTTGTTCAGGCAGGCATTTGGGGTGGGTCAGGGTATTTTTAGAACATGATGTTTTAATGCTTAATTTTACTGTTTTTGATTGTTGTATAGTTGTACATTGCCCAGAGTAGCTGGGTGACTGGCCAGATGGGTGATTAAGAAATTTAATTAATAAATAAATCTGTTTTATTATTATTTTAACCAAGTTTTTATTGTAAAATATTTTCCTCTTATTATTGTTAGCCACCTTGAGCTCCATTTTTTGTGTGGAAAGGTGGGATACAAATACAATCCATTTTTTGTGTGGAAAGGTGGGATACAAATACAATCAATCAATAATAGAGAACAGCAAAGCTCCTCAAAGACAAAGAGAATATTAATATGAAAACGTCAAAAGGATCTCAGAGAATCATGAGTCTACTGAAACACAGGTCATCAGGACTTTTCAGTAATTCATTCCTGTGTGAGAATACACTCAAGCACCCGATACTGACATTATAGAATCAAAGCATAAACTGGGTTACTTTGATCCAAACTAAATGGCTGTATGTCTATGTGAATTCACCAAGGAGAGCATCATAAAGTTGTTGCTTTTGCTTAGCAACCCTACAGGTATATATGGGCATACCTCTGCCTTTTCTGTGCAGGTGAAAGCACAGGATGACAATCTGGAAAGGCCCAGATTAAGAATCAGATAACCTGACCTTTCTCTCTGTGTAGGAATAGTGAAGTACATCTAGCCCTCCCCCACCCGCCGCTGTTTTTTTCTTCAGAAGCTGCTTGTACATGTTTAGAGCACATGCCAAATGAATTTGAGTAAATGGTTCAGGGCAACTCTAAATTTCTCAAAGGAAAGATGACACTTTTTACATCCCTGCTAGTAGTTAAATTAACCCAGCAGGAAATTAAATTAAGTTTCCCATAAAATAATTATACTGATATTTTTAAAAGGCATAGTTTTTGCAACCTCAAGATGGGAAACTCAAACTTGTGTCCTAAACTTTATAAAATCAATGGACATATAACGTGCTCAGTTTATTAAACATCAATATTTACTAAAATATTCTAGGCAAAAATTTCAATAAATCAGATCACTTCCTAATGGAATTTCATTTTCTCTTAATCATATTTACACCTTGATTGTTAGGTGCCTTTCTGATCAGCATGGATGACCTAGATATTGCTTTTAAGATTTGTTGTTGTCGTTCAGTCGTGTCCCCATGGACACGACTTCATGACCCCATGGAACATAGCTCGCCAGGCCTTCCTGTCCTCCGCTCTCCCCCGGAGCGTGCTCAAGTTCATATTCATTGCATCGGTGATGCCACCTAGCCATCTCATCCTCTGCCGTCCCCTTCTCCTTTTGCCTTCAGTCTTTCCCAGCATCAGGGTCTTTTCCAGGGAGTTTTCTCATTAGGTGGCCAAAATATTTGAGCTTCAGCTTCAGCTTTTAAGATACCTCTTTCCATTACTAGCTTTCTCCTCCTCCTCTCTATTTTCCATACAATTATATTGAAGCTCAGGCTAGGGCAAGGGTGGAGAATTAGCCTGAAGGCTGGATTCAGTTTTGAAGAAGGGGGGTGGGGATGGGATTTCCAGTAGTGGGTGGGAAAGAAGGCAAAGGGGGATGAAGCCAAAAATACAAAAAATACCAGCATGTTGTAGCTTAAAGCTCTTGCTGCCACTAAGAACGTGTCTACACCAGCCTAAAATCCCTCATTTAAAATGGGGCTTTCTGCTTCCGTTTTAAATGCAGGATCACAATGGACTCCCTTTACACGTGCTTCCTCCCCCAATTTTCCCCCTCCTTCTCCCCCTTATCTGAGTCTTCCATATGTTTCATTGATCTAGCTCCTCTTCTTGCTGCTTTTCCTTTTTCATGGAGGGAACTCAATCAGAATACAAGCGGGGTAATTTGATACCTCATTTTCTCTGATCTATTAAAAAATGTAATAAGGGTCATTTAGTGCAGGAGATGCCCTGGAGGTATCATCTAAAGGGCCCACAAAGTTCTGTGAATGAGTAATCTCAATAGCAGGATAAAAGCTCCATGTGAAGAAGCCCTAAGCCTTAGGAGAGAGGCATTTCAACCTTTTAGAATGGGGAAAAACTGTACAAAACCCACAATACAATAGGTGTTTGGGGGAAAGGAGGTCAGGCCAAGGAAGGGACATGGCCATCTGGGAAACCCAGGAGGGCCAGATTGGGGAACCCCAAGGAATGTCAGATTTGGCTGCCAGGCCTGAGGTTCCCCACCCCTGGGCTGGGGCAGTAATCAGGGGGTTTGCTGGTCAAGATTGTTAGATCAAGAACAAATCTCTGTTAGTAGATGGTGAAGCCTCTCATTTCTATCTTTTATGGCCACAAAAAAAAAGGTGACAGCACCACTGAAGACACAATATTATCAGAAAAGTTATCATTTTAAATAATTGCTAATAAAAAGGAAGAAAACAACTGTGTACAACTTCTTGAACACTGCTTTCCCCAGTTCCAGAGTAGGCTGGGTTTTACTGATGGTGTAGCAGAGGAAACTGCTCCTAGCTCCATAGATCCTTCACATTACATCTGGGTTGGCTCCCAAGTGCGACTATGCTACTCCTAGTTCTTTGGAGATCTTTATTTAGCCTTACTGAAAGATGAGAGATGTGCCATGAACTGCACACCCACCATGCTTGCTCAAGCTCTGGAACAGCAGAATCTATCACATGCTAGATTCCATCTGCAAAAGTCATTGCTGGATGAAAACTAGTTTAAATTCCCACTTTTACCTCTCGATCTGGAGAAGACCATCTTGGGAACCTCTTCTGTCCCTTTTTGCTGCCCCTTCAATACTTTACATTAGAGGACAGCACAAACCCTAAGTTTGTGTACGATTATGTTTTAACCTATATCTTAAAACGAGGTGGTATCTTGATTGAGTTGACTGAGCTTTGGTCAACTGCTGATCCTCAACTCTGGGTAGAGAAGGGCAACACTTCCACAGATTTTTTCTGGCCTTGATTTGCTATTGTACTCAGCGCACATGACCATACCACATTTTATGGTAAAAGGTATCTTAGGCAAACATGGGCTTCCTACAAGAAGAGAGGGTGAGAAATTAAATTATGAGTTAGCGTTTCTGAGGCCTCTCTTTTATTTTAATGTGGTTTTGTGGTATCCTAACTAGAGCATTTTGTAGAGCATTATGGTCAGCAATAGAGAGTATTTACTAAAATACAGTCATATGAAAGGAGTGGGGTATGCTGTTCTAGTAGTGCCATATATGCTCATTCAGTTCCATTCAAAAAGCAGTGCCAGAACCACAGTTCTTCCCCTTTCTCTGATCACCAGCTTTCTACTTCGTTGCTCAGACATCTGCAGCTGAAGTTCAGCCATTCTCCAGTTGCTTTTACAATCATAAATACAGAACTCCAAAAGGTATGTCAGTATAAAGGCACAAAAAAGGAGAAATTAATGTTACACTGATGATGTTGTGGTATCAAGGTTACAGCCCTTCCCCCATCCCTTATGTCCTAACAGCCTCTTTATTTAAAGGGTATGGATGGGAGCATAGGCACAGCTGAGAGAACCAAAATGTAAGCAGAATTGCTGCTTCCTCTAAAGCAGGAGTGAGCACCTTCTGGAGGTTGGGGGAGGGGGTTGCATTGTCCCCTGCACAACCTACCAGGGGCTGCAGCCCACCCTGTTGCCAAATTTGCCACCGTGGAGCTGAAAATCATAGTATTTTTCAGAGAAGGAAGGCATGCAAGGAGCACAGCCTTGTTTCCAAGAAGAATTGCACTTCCAGGAGGTTTCCGGGAAAATAATTTTGCCTGCAAACAAGGGACACACTCCCTACATGCACTGTTTCTTTGGAAAATCCCTGTGATTTTTGCCACCACTGGGTCAGCAAATTTAGCAGTTGTGACGGCAACAGGAAAACACAGGAGGGGGGGGTGTGCGCGCGCGCGCGCGCATGCAAAAATGGCCATGAGGGGTGCATGCCGCCTACGGGCAACATGTTGTGCATCCCTCTCCTAACACCCCGCACACAACCCTGGAAACAGATAAGTGGTGCTATAAAAGCTACTGGCACCAACCCTCCTACACATGCCAGTCCAGGTCCTGAATGCAGAGATCCTGCTCGAAGAACTGCGTGCATAGCTCCTTTCTATGCACATGGTTCCCAAGCAGTGGTGCATACCAGGAAGCCTGCATCCATGTGCAAATTGCTTTCATTATGCAGTAAGTTTTGTGACTTTCCCATTTCTAATTTTCATGGGACACTTTGATCGCTTGTGTAGCAGGCTCCATGTGTCAAAAGCCTGCCCTGCATTACATTTGATCCTTATTTGCCATGTTCCTACAGCACACTTTCCATATATTAAAAACCTCATTTTCAGCCCTTTTTTGGTTATGAACAGTTTATTGAAAGATTTTTGATTCTATACATAAACAATCCCCATTTCCCTTCTCTCCGTCCATCCATCATCTGTTTGCCTCCACCTCCTACCCCATATATATGTAATTTATACATATGCACACACACACCATTTGGAAAAACATAATAAAATATAAAAATAAAAGTAAATAAACAAGAAAGCAAGTATATGTATAAAACATACATCATACAAAACACTCCTGAGTTATAGCTAAAATTAACACAATTGACATCCCTCTCTGGCGTGGTTCAAGTGGCATCTAGTCTGTGTACCAAGAATCCACCCCAAACACTTCCAGTTTTTCCCATATTTCCAGTGGGGCTGCTTGCATTAGCATTTTTTCAACCATCTCCCAGTGGAGACTTATACTTCCAGGGCCCGAGTGTCATATGTTTAGCAACTAAAAATGCCCTTATTAGCCATGCCTTGGGGATATGCGTGTGGGTGCAGGAGTCCAATCAACATGGATTATTTTTAAATGCTCACCATCACCTTTTGCTATAAGGAAACCTGCTAGTGATTGTATGATGCTATTCTTAAAATGTTCAGCTCCTAGTTGTTTGACTTCTTTACACAGATAAAGCTGAAACCGCAGCGCAGCCACGCTTATGTACTACATACAGTTTTAGACTAAGACTCACCTTCGTCATAAAAGCCAGACTGGATTTGAAGAATCCTAGGGAGAGATTTTGGATCCAAGGAATGGATGAAGTTTCTTAGGCTAGAAGCCATGGTCTGTAGAGCAGCAGGGAGATTTGGTGTTCAAAGAAAAACACCTCATGCGAGGCTCTTTCTTTTCTCTCCTTGCACTTAAAAAACAAGCCTGTGAAATCTGAAACAAGCTTTCTGTTGAAAGAGAGACGTTCTCAAGCCTTTTCACTGTGGAGACCACTTCCTCTGGGTTGGTGCAAGACAGGAATAGGAAGCTTCAAGAGAACTGCATTCAGCACCTGGGTATGAACTACCTTGTGCCTGTGCCAATTTGGCCTACAGAAAAGACAGTCTGTATTGGCTTATACCAGTACTAGAACAAGGGGTGTTGAAGGATTTTGTCACTGACACTGAGAGTGTGGGTTGCTACCTAAGGCAGATGCACCAACACACACACACACACACACACACACACCCCTTGACTTGAGCTTTTGATAGTTTGGCATTGAGCTTCTGGAACAAAGTACTGTTTTTTCTTCTTTTGAAAGAAGGCATGAACAGTCCCTGAACAGATAAAATGAAACTGGCTTGTATTTTGCTACTGTTGCTTTGCAGAATTCATAAAGGAAGGAGAGGTAGCCAGTTTAAAGGGAATGTGCCAGCTGTAACCTGCTGTGGCTAGTTGAAACTAGCAGGAATGTTTGCATAGAGACTGAACAGCTGTGGCTGGGTCTAGGCATAAAGCAGAATGCAGTGGTAGAACTACAGCATTCTAGTCAGATGACTTGTGGGGGACACCACTTTAAATGGTTCCCCCATCTAAAACACTTCATGCCAATAGAGGATTAGGGGATAAAAGTTCCAGCTCAGCTCTTTGCTTATTGTGCTCCTTTTCTATTTTCAGGAAATTTTAAACATAGGGCAGCTTTCAAAAACGTGATCTTTTGCTTGCAGAATGAAGTGGCTCAGTTCATTCCACCACTCAGTTCATTCCACCGGCATTCTACAGTAGTGAAGTTCAGATAACCCCATGTGTTGAAAGAACATGCTTTGTTTTAATGTATAATGTAATGTTTTAATGTATAATTTTACTGGTTTAAATTGTACTGTTGTATATTGCCCAGAGTGGCTGGATGACTGGCCAGATGGGCGATTAATAAATTTAATAAATAAATAAATGCGGGGGGGGGGACAACAGGGCCTCATGGGCTAGTGTGACCCCACCCCCCAGTGAACACAGGAACATAGGAAGCTGCAAGTCAGACCTTTGGTCCATGTTGCCCAGTATTGTTTTGCCAATGACTGGGAGTGGCTCTCCAGAGTTTCAGGCAGGAGCTTTTCCTGCCCTACCTGGAAATGCTGGGGATTGAACCTGGGACTGCCTCTCCACTGCCACACTCAGCAGCCACCACTGCTTGCTGGCCACACATTCAACCATTGTTTGAAGGGGCTGTATGTGCATACCAAGCAGCGTCCCCTCTCACGTGGAGGGACTCTTCATGTATATACCTTGGCATGTTGGCTGAATGCACAGCAAGCGGGGAGGCTGCATAGTGCTACAGTGCCCCTCATCAGTCTTTTGACAAGTGTGTGTGTGGGGGAAGGTCATCTGAACAGCCCTCCCTCCATGTCATTCTGCTGCCTGTGTGGACCAAGCCTGATCCAAGCCTCATCAAAAGAGATCGGTTGTAAGCAGCAGGCTTCCTGGTGCATAAGTGAGTGTTGGTGCCAGCTGGTAAACACTGCAAGGAAATCGGATGATTTCACAATGGGAGAAAAAAGGAAGTGGGATGGTTAGGCCAGACTTAATTCTGTCCACCTGAGAAGAAGTGAAATGGTATCCTACTACCATCCTTTCAGCATTGGCAATCACCTTTTTTCTTTTTTTTACAATTCAGGTCAAGGGACCAAGTCAGTGATTTCATAAGGTCTGTGTATACACACAATTCATTTCCTTACCCCTTCTTGAAAGCAACCAGATCCTGGGAGTCTTGACCATATTGTTGGACCTATATGGTTGCACTTTGTCATCTCTGACCATCATAGGGACCTTTATTTGACCTCACCACTAGACACCACACATATATGGGGAAGCTGATGCTTCACTGGGCAATCCCACCTATGGGGTTTCTTTCCTTCTTTTAGCAAAATGCTTATATTTCAGGGCCTAAAGAACTTCTCTTCCCTAGTGAAGGGAAATCTATGTGCAGTACCTGTCTGTGCATGTGTTTTCCCTGTTGGAACAGAGCACTTAAGTTTGATGTATTTGCTGTGTTGACTGGAAGAAGGTTCAAGCTTTGAGCATGTCAAAACAAAAACTAGTATTGATGAGTAATTTGAACAAAGCTCCATGTGGTTTCAGTCTTGATTTTTAGGCACAGACCAAGGCTTGTTGATTTTTAGGCTTGTTTCTTCATAAGAAAGTGTTACAGTGCCATTTATAGTTTATGACTTGTATGGACAGTACAATTTGTTAATTTCTTATACTTTAACTGTCCTGAACCACCAGGGTTCATCATCATCACCAGTTTATTTGTATTCCACTTCTTCGTGGTAAACCATGTTCATAGCAGTTCACAACATCAGCAGAGTTATCTTCTCAAGATGATTCACTAACACTTACAAGGCAACATAAATATCTTTATTAGGCCAACCAAAGATGAGAAAAAATTGTGGAAGCTTTCGAAATCCCCAAATCTGTTCATCAGGCAAGGTGTTATAACAGTCAGGTGGAGGGGAGATGGGAAGTGGGGGGGGGTGACTATATGTGAAGTCACATTGACCTGCTTCCCATGATCATGGAGGGGAAATAAGCCATGGTGGCTTATTTCACCTCCCTGCATGTGCTGGGGGGATTAGCATAATTATCCCCTGCAGTGCAGCATGTTGTATCTTGTGAACCTGGCCATCGTGGCTTGTTGATGTAGGTAACGAGATACCCAGAACCCTACAACAGGCCATGGGTTCTGGGTGCCTTATTACCCATGGCAACAAGCCACCCTGGCCCGGTTCTCGACATGCCACCCTGCTGGGGGTAAGTATGCTAATCTCCCCAACATGTGAGGGGAGGGGAAATAAACCTCTGTGATTGTGCAAGACTGGCCATTATTTGCAAGTTCAGACCAGTCCCAAGTGGTAGTATGGGAGGAATCTTCAGGTCATGTGATAGTTACAGGAGGGTCCTGCAGTCCTTGGTTATACTGGTTGGATCCTCCATTTTATATATAAAATCCAGGTAGAAGTGTTTCCTATGTGAAAGCACATAGGCTCCTTTTGCCAGTGGATCACAGCAAGGAATTAGGCAGTCTTTATATTAACAAAGCAGGAGAACATTTTAGATGTTGTGCTAGGTAACAGTCAACTGAAGCCAAATTGGGTAGGCTTACCTAGTAGTTGGAGGGGATGAACCCTCAGAGATTAAAGTCCCAGCCTCTGGTGGTATAAAATCCTCCTCCTTCATTGTAGAATGGCTAAATATATTATTCTTCAAGTCTCACAAGAAAAGCAAAACTGTTAACCAAAATCTATGCTGCTGTAATGGTTGGCCTAATAAACCTATTACAGCAACATGGATTTTGGATATTTTCTTATGGTCAACGCAACTACCTATGCTTTAAAAAAATTAAATAACCATACAAATATCAATAAACATATATTAAAATACACTCAACATTCATAGTAGGGCCTAACAACAGAAACACGCAAAACCCAAACAGCAGTAAAAATAGTACATGGTATCAAAGACTAAATGTTACCCCCAGCAAAGGCCACTCTGATAGTCTCTAGGCACCTTCAGCAGCCTTTGTAAAATCAGTCAGGGGTCAGGGCCTTGTCCTATCAGAAAGTGAGGTGGAATGAGGCAGACAGGACCCAGGCCTTGCAGGACTCACAGCCAACTGGTCTCTTTCAGCCTTCTGCAACCCGGGGGCCTTCCAGAGGTGCTTACCAGAGAATGCTGGGAGTTGTGGTCCAACACATCTGGGAGGCCCCAGGTAGGGAGAGGCTGGTTTCTTTAATCTATACATGCAGCTTTCCCCTTTCCTCCTGGCCATTTCCACTAGTTATTGGAGAGCGAACTCATGTCAGCCACGCTGTCGTCTCCGTTGCTTCGACGGACGGGTCTCCAATAGAGAATGGGGGGCACGCCGCACGGAAGAGTTTGTTGTATCCTTCACATGCTGGAGAAAAAGAAAACGTGTCAACCTTCTTGGGTAAGCAAATGTGCTCACCAACTTAAATTTAATAAATAAAAAGGAAATCCGTTTGTTTCTTCTCTGTGGCAAACGCTGAGGTGGAAGTGTTTTCTTGTTACCTCCTTCAGCCCTGCCCTCATTTTTTTTTCTTTTAAAAAGATCCAGCATATGCCTCTCTGCTGTTAGAGGGGCTTACTCTCGAGTAAACTTAAATTGGAGTCCAGCCTCATTCACCCTGTTGCTCAGCAGCAACTCAGAAAAGACTAAAGTCTCTCTCTCCCTCTTCAGAGTGGTTGACAGGCCTCTCCCCACCATGAAACCATTTCTTCCTCAGTTTCTTGGGTGAATATCTGCTTATTAATCTAGCAGATACTTTTTTCATACCATTCCCTCTTATTACAGCGTGCGTGTGTGTGTAAGTGTAACCTCTCCTTTCTAAAAGCAATAGGAAATGAGTGATCTACCCCGCACACAACCCGCCCCCTCTTCTGAAGGGTTGTTGAGAAGGGTTATTTGCTTATTAATAGGAAGGTGTTTGTTTGGTTTAAAAAAAAAAAAAAAGTTTGGTTGAGTGCCTCCCAGGCATCTCTGCATTTTCTACTGTTTTGCTATATTTTTGGTTTGGAGAAAATGCAAGCTGGAGCTTTTGCCCCTCCTGGAGACACCACCACCATTCTTCATATGAGGCAGACAATGACTAGTTGAATAAGGTACGTCCATCTCCCCAGTATTATTTTTTCCTCTAAAATACAGTGCATACCTATTTTTTAAAATGTGCTCATAGTCAAATCTCTCTCAGATTTCATCCTCTGCCATGGAAAACAATAGTACTCCCTTCCCAACCTTGTAATGTGAGACCTTGTGTATTAAAGGCACTTTGCACATGCTGAGACACCATTGTTTCACATACTACAATGGAGTAGTGCCGTGGCAGTAGTGAAACAGTAATTTGAGCCTGGAACAAAATTAAATTCTGCTTCAATATATCTCTGTCTTTTAAACCTTTAAACCTAGCTATTTGAAAAGTGGATAGGTTTTCTTACTGGCAAAATGAAGCCACTCTGCATATGTGCTGAAGTATGCTTTTTTAAATCTTTCTTTCTAGAACTTTGAAAATGTCTTCTGAAAAGCAGTGGTTCTGGAGCCCAAGGATGTCTAAATTGCATGCTGTTTTCTCTGGTAGCTGTTATCCTTCATTATCTTCATTTATTATTTTATGGTGCCTATCACATACATTTTAAAAAAATATTGCTGTTTTTATTGCTGGATTTGTTGTTGGTTTTTATTGCTGTTTTTATTGCGTTCTTACTGTTTTCTTGCGTTTTTCTTGCTTTTAATATTGTATTGTTTGTGTGCTTTAGGGAACAATCCTATGGCTGCTAGACAGCAGCTGGACGGCCATAGGATATGTTGTTTTCAGGGAACCGACCTCGGAGCCCGCAGTCCGAGGTCGGTTCCCGGAGAACTGACCTCCCCCCACTTCCATGCTGCCTTGGAGGCAGTGCGGAACAGCCCCATCCTCCGCGCTCGCAAGAGGAGTGTGGAGGGGCCGGAAAGGCCCTCTGTGCTCCTGCGGCCACAATCAGCTGTCTAGTCAAAAAAGCAGGGCAGGAGAAGTGCGGAGGGAATGATCCCCTCCCTGCTTCTCCTGCGCGTGGCTGGGGGCATTCCAGGGTGGGGAGAGTGTAACTGCCTGTACGACACATCCTATGTGTCGTATGGCAGCCTCCTTCCCTGCTCTGTGCTCCTGTGGCCGCAATCAGCTGTCTAGCCGAAAAAGCAGGGCAGGAGAAGTGCGGAGGGAACGATCCCTTCCCTGCTTCTCCTGCTCTGCTTTGGATAGGCAGTCGCCTCTGAGTTCGGAGGCGGCTGCCTATCTAGATAGGATTGCTCCCTTATTGTTGTACACCGCCTAGAGAGGACTTCTGCACTGAAAGGCGGCCGAGAAATATAATTAATAGATACATACATACATAAAAAGAGATAACAGCCGTACCTTCAGGCTCCTGAGATAGGGACCAGTCAAAATGTGCTGGGGAGTGGTCACATGTTAGCCATTCCTGGGCTAGGTCATGGTTTTCTGCTGGGGAGCAAGGAGTACAAACTGATGAGAGACAGGTATGGGAACAGGACAAAGAGAAATGATTAGATGTGCAGAATACGTAATATGGATCTTAAGCCTGTGCAGAGGGGCTTTACTGCAAGCCTTAGAATCTAGTAACTGCTTCTGGAGATATGATAAGGGCTGGAAAATTGCTTTCTGAGAGAACTTGGGGTACAAATTTTGCTTCGCTGTTGGTTGCTACTATTGAGGTGAGGAAGGCATTTTAACCTAGGTTAGAAAGATGTGGGATTTTTTTCTTCTTTCACTGTGGCATACATCTTCACTTACTTAATTGAGCAATCTGAGCTTCTTTAGTGAATTGTTTGATTTATCCAGGAACAACTTTGCATAAGATATTTAGTTGAGTTCTGCATTTTTGTGTTTGTATTTGGAATTGTGGGGCATACCCATTAGAGTTATGGGAAAGGCTATGACATTTCTCAAATCCCTTTCATTTTGATGCTGGGTAGAAAAAATATTTTATTTATTTATTTAAAATTATTTTTAGGTTACCTTTAAGTCCCTGTAGACTTGGCCCAATATTTTAGTGACTGAACAACTAATCCATCAACTTGTAGGGCAGCTCTTATGTCTGTTTCATGGAAAATAGAGTGAGTTGAAATCTGTGTGTTTTGTCACTGAAAATCCTTAATTTTCAAAATATGAACGAAGATAACGGTTTTTAATTTTTAAACTAAGGAAGCTATATGCTATCCCTGTTGTGTTCAAGATTTAGCTGCTGATTCCATGGCAGCAGCAGTCATTGAAGCTGATATTCTTATAATCTAGTTCAGTTCAGAATGTGAATGATTCCTAGTTTTCTTTTTTCCAAATATGCTGACTATTCTCCAGGAACCAAACCCCTTTTTGAGATGTCTCCTCGAGGCAATCTAATTACTTGGTGAAAGTTTTTATTGTAAAATAGATATTTGCTGTTGTCAAAGACAGCCCAAAGTATTTAGGAGAGGGAAAGAAGATATCACTTTGTTCATGAAAATACTGCACATCCATTAAAGGTTTGCTTTGAGAACAAAATTACTCAAGATCTTCAGATTACACAAGCGTTCTGAAATGTGTTTGGCATAGCTTCAGTGCATTTGTGACAGCTGGAAACACACAGGAGACTCCTTTTGAATTAATTTTGCAGATCATTCCTCCTGTGGTGTCTTGTATTGCACATTGGAATTTATTTTTTAAAGAGGCTACAGCGATTCTTGGGTGTCATGAAAGAACTTCCCCAAAGGGGTTGACATGCAATCCCTGCTCAAAGGAAAGGACAATGAATTCATTTAAATACATTTGCACAAGATTATTCTTCCCAATGGAATTTTCACAATCACTTTCTCTAATTGTTCCTGAAGTTTTGCCTATCAACTCGAAAATCCTCTGCAGTTGGGAAAGGAAAACAGACTGACATTTCCTGACAGCAAAGCACTTGTACAATACCATACAAGAGAGAAATCTAGTCTGTTATTGCTCTTATCTTTCGCAATATTTAAGAATCAATTCAGATGATTGTAATGTAGGAGAGCTGCTTACCATGTGGATCACCTTCTAAGAAGTGGAGATCTTCCCACCCAGTATTACCTACTACCAGTAATGCACAGTGCTGTGATGGGAATGTTCTACAACATGGGAAAATCCATGGGAAGAGTGGGGTCTTCTATGTCGGGTGGGCAGAAAGTAGATCTTCGGATGTTTTGTATTTCAGCTCCCAGCATTTCTGACCACTGGCCATGCTGGCTGGGGCTTCTGGGAATTGAAATCATCTGGCGATCTACGGTCTGCCCACCTCTGTCTTATGTTATAGCAACTGCATGGAGCTGCCACCACAGAAGCTTTTCCATATGGCAGCCTTAGATACAGAATTGGCCTCTTGGTAACAAACCAGAACTTCATAGATCAAAGCATACCTGAAATTAAAAGTAGCAACACATTTGTTGGTGTTGATATCCACTTCACTAGCTGATCAGAGTTGTTGGATTTGTGGGGAATGTAGACATTTGGGGCTTGTTCACAAATGGATGTCTGTCCGTTGATAATTAATGACTTTTGACTTGCAGCAGAGGGCTGTCCTATTAGATGTGGACCGTTTTGGAAAAGGCTACAATGTGATGATATAGTGCCAAAGTCACTAAGTTCACATTATCATTATGCTTTTCAAGGGAGAATTCATATATTTTCCAGATGGGAAATAGAACGGACAGCCAGTGAAGAGATTTAAGGAATAATTGAATGTGATCAAAACGTTGAATGGCTGTTTCAGAATTTGAGGAACCCTGAGAAAATTCAAATTGCGGCTGATAGTCAAAATATTTTGGGTGGTGGTGATAGAAAGAAGTTATTGTGAAGTTAGATAGCTTCTAAATTTAGCATTATGTATTGCAGTATTCTAGAATGTAAAAAGTCAAGTAGTTTGGAACATTCATTTTAGATGTTCAAAACTACTTGATTGCAAAACACTAGCATGGAGGAGATATCCCAACCTGCATGAGAAACATATGAATGGTTTGCTGCACAGACATGGCAGTTACGGGGAGCAGTTTAAAAAGCTACCAGATGACAGCATTTTCATGTATCCTGCCCACCAGATGTCTCAGTTTCTGGGCGGGGGGGAATGGGGCTAAACCTAAGAAAGGGGGCTAGGCCTATTTATTTACATTTATTTATATATTTCTATTTCTGGAAACCATCCTTCATCAACAATGGAGTTTAAAGCCACATATTAAAATAACCAGTACTCAACAAAAATATTACATTTTAATTATTATTTACACACCACCATCCATAGGCCTATACAATATACCATCCAGGTTGAAGCCCAAGATAAAAATCAGCAAACTCTTTTTATGAATTAAAACAAATTTATTATAGCTAACCAGAGGGAGCACTGACGGGTAGGTAATGAAACAAAGCACCAAGGAGAAGAAATACATTCAGGATATGCACTGCTAGGATTCTTCCACACTAAATGTATTTCTCTGATTGGTGCTGCCTGGATGAACTCATTAGCTATAATGTTAAGATCTATCTACAAAGGCATGAGAACGACCTTTCTGATGAACACAATGAAACAGGTATCATAAGCCTGATTTTGATCAGCTTTGTCAATTCTGGTTGTAGGTGCCTCAGATGTTTGCCTGTGTCCCACTCAGAAGATCAGCCACACCCTGAAGAGCTGAAATGTTAACTTTCCGCTCCCTTGCAATATCCAACAGCATATTATGATGAAGCTGTAATCAAAAAGAATCCATGTCAGTTGTGTAAAAGCCTGCAGTGGATGTGCTATCCATCTCTCCAATGACAAATTCTTCAATTTTGCTCATACGTTTGCATGCATCTGAGAAAAGTGATTGTGTAAACTGCTCCTGACATTATCAATCACATCATAAAATGCTTTCCTGTAAGAGACTCAAACTGGTGAGGCTCACACCTAGCATTAATGTGTCGTGGAGGCTTTCTGCACCTGGGGGGGTAGGCCTTTCTAAATCACTTTGGCTGTCATGGTGGTCTTTGTCCAGAATGCTTCGAAGTTGTTCCTCAGTTGCTTTGTACTCTCCTTGGCAGACACCAAAAGAAGTTCTGCTTGATGGAATGGTAGCTAACTTTTTTGAAGTGCTGTATTTAGTGTGTCCAAACAGCCAATCAAGAGCTGCAGCATGAAGAAAGAAGCAAACCTCTGCAAGCTTTGCGTGTATCCATCTGCCTTTGCCCCAGCATTTCCCCTTTCCTCAGATGCCACATCCTCAAAGAAATCAATGAGCTCTTTATAATTAAGAGCAGCTGACTGAAAGGAAGCTGCTCTAACAGTCCATCTTGTGGGGCAAAATTGTTTCAGATGTATATGTTCTCCTTTCCCCCTTGAAAGTTTTTAAACCAGGCAAGATGTTTGGGTGAACTTTTGACAAAAGTGGTAAGGTCAGCTACTTCACTCAAAAAGTTTCTACACATGGCAACATTTCCTGATATATCTTGCACCACTACGTTCACAGCATGGGCCAAACAGTGCACATAGAGTGTTCTTGGTTCCTCTTCCTTCACAAGAGCCTGCAGTCCACTAATGTGTCCAGCAGCTACACGTGATGTTCCATTATAGCACTGGCCATGGTACTGATCAAGAGGAAGATTAAAGCGGCGGAGTACATTTTTCAAAATAGCAAAAAGAGTTTCAGAAGTTATAGCATCAGTCTCATAAAAACCAAAAAAGAATTCCTCCACAAACACTTCCTATGTGGCAATGTGAAAGGGAAATGAAACCTGCTCCTTTGTAGTTATATCTGTCGTCTCATTCACAATTATACTGGAATAAACATTTGCTTCAGTCCCTCTCAGTAATTGTAGAACATTGTGAGCCATGATCTCAAGAAACTCATTCACAATAGCTGGTGAAATCCATTTGTAGTTTGTACAATCCAGCCACAATCTCAGTTGGGGAACATCATCAGCTCGAAGCAGCAAGAGTTGACTAAGGCTTGATCCTTCCTCAACGTGGCCATGAACTGCAAGGCCTTGATAGGCAAGATATCTTTCAGAGGATAAAATTTTCAGCAGTGCCTTTCTAGCTGCTTGCATTTGCTTCTGTTTTCCTTTTGAGCAAGAGACATGAACATTTACCCTGCCTTCAACAGCAGCCATAACTTGAAGAGCTGCATGGTGAACATTTGAGTTTTGATAGCTATGGAATTTTTCTAGAGCGCTCTTCCAATTTGAGAACATGACTTAACAAAAGCTTCATATGCATCCCTGTCTCTTGAGCTTTTGGGGAAAGCAGCACTCATTTCACTTGCTGTGCAACAGATGTTGCAATATGCTTTGCCCATTTCATAAGAGCCAATCAAAGGCTCTCTTCCTAGTGTCCTTGTGCTGGCATCCTGCTGGCTTTCTTTTCACATCAGGAGCACTACTGTCTGAGTGCATGTCCTCAGAAGTTAATGCTTCCTCTACCTGGTCCTGGAACATATCTTCTCCATTAAGTCCAGAGGAGCTGCCAGTGGAACTTTCACCAGTGGTTGTCGCAGTGCCAAGCACAGCACTCCCCCCACCTTTTCACAAGAAATAGTGGTGATTGTGGCCTGTGTCCCACAGTTACACTTTTGTTGTTGGTGCACAAGGTCTCCTATGCATATCAAGGGAATTTATTTTTAACTTCCTTATTAGTATTTGATGCCTGCTTTAGGAGTATTATATCCCTGCTACAATAATTCAGTTTTGAAAATAGGTCCACAAAAATTACTAGCCTGGCTTTTTTTTTTTTTAACTAGCTTGCTAAGAGGCAGGTAGCCTGCATTTCCCTCCAAGCCATGGAGGAGGGGACAGAGTGATCTCCCTTTCCTCTGCAAGCCTGTTGCACTCCATGTGGGCTGTGAAAAAAAGATACTTTCCTTCCTCTGCAACTAGTACAGAAACCAAGCAGGCTGGTAGAGGAGGGATTAAGTGATCTGTCTCTCCTTCACCACTCCACTTGCTCATCTGCATGGAATGGTTGGTCATCTATGGTGAGCAGACAAGTTGTTAAATACAAGGGTGCAATAGCTGGGTATGTTATTTGTTCTGGGAATACAAGGTTAGGGCCACCTTCAAATATTTGGTCTATATGTCCTTTTTTTTGGCAGATTTGACAACCATACATGGGTATGAACAAGGAAGAAATGTCTTCCCTCATTAAGGACATTAGCAACAATTTCCCCATCAGTTTACCTACTTATCAGAACTCAAGTATCCATGATCTTGTTATGCTCACCCTACTTCTCCTGACAGTGAGAGGTTCCAGGGGTGCAGCACTTACCATGTTTCGTTCCCTTTGGAAGTTTATAAATATACAGGTTGACCATAGGTGAAGGCACAACTTAAACACTTCAACAGACAGCCAAAGTCCACTGCTGCCACATCAGATCACTAAAGAGAGGCAGTTAGTCTCCTAAAATGCAGTTAGCTTACAGAACCCAAATTCAGCTCTCTGTATCCCCCTCTCTCTTCCAAACTGCACTGTATTCTTTTCACACGCAGACACAGGTTATAACATCCCCAGCCAGAAAGGGGCTGGGGTATGGGGGAGGCATACCCTCTTGCAGGTATTTTCTAGTCATTCTAAGCAGTTAAGGAAGATGCTTTAACATTTTATTCTCATGGGAACACACCAACACACCTTTATGGGCTATCAACACTCCTGTATGGGTTATCTACAGTCCTTTGCCAGGCCCAAGACTCCGGCCAGGTATTGCCTCTGGACAACCCACAATGTGAGATCTACTCTCAGAAATTTCATAGGAAACCCATAACAGTATGTACAGAGCTCTAATAGCTACTGAATTCTTATTTGTAGTTGATGGAAGCTGGAATGTTAGGATGCAACATTCACCATTTACTTCATTCTATTTGGGGGAGGGGTATTTTCCCATTTGCTGAACTTGAATTACACATGAGGTTCCAAACGTTGCTTAAATAACTTTTGTATGACAGTATTTAAGCACCTCTGCTTTAGAAGACTAATAAAAACATACTCCATTTGAAACCTTTTTGGTGTTTTTTTGCAAGTGTTTGTGTGGTGTTCATGCATGCACATAAGCCTGCATGTTCTGCCAATTTCCTGTTGAAATAAGAAGTTTGTTTTCTCACAGTGCTGCTCTTCCTTTTTGGCTCTGCCTAGTCTTTAGAGTGTTGTAGTTATGTCTTATGGACTGGGATATCTGTCCTCTAAAAGTACTCAGGAATACACAGCTCCAAAGAAGGCATCACCAGCAGATCAATTACCACCACATAATAATAGTAGTATTTATGATCAGCTCTATTTAAGAAATGTCCTCTGTAGATCAGCAGTAGCTTTGCAGCTTCTTGTAGATTACAATTTAGACCTACTGTAGTGAGGTTACACCCCCCCCAGCTGCTACCAGTTACAAGAAACCTGAACAAAGAATGTTAGAGTTGTTAAAACTGTATAAGAGGTAGACTAATACTTTGCTTAACTTTCATTCCAGACCAGATATAGTTTGCTTTGAAAATTTATCATAAGACAGAATTAGTTCCTTTTCATTCACACCTTTCTTCCTATATGTCTGGTGGTTGAGATCACAGGGAAGGGATGGTGGTGAGTCCTTAACGATTACAGAATTTCCATTCCCGATTGCAATGACTGGCTACAATTTAAAATTCACCAGGGCTAAGCCAATATGGAGGTGAGCTTTTTGTTTCGATGACTTTTATGAGTTGGGCTTTGATTCTAATTGGATGTGGGTCTTCTTCTTCTTCATCTTCTTCTCCTCCTCCTCCTCCTCCCCCCTCCCCAATTCATGCCTTTAAGGGTGGGCTTAGAAAATGAACAGCAAAGCAGGAGATATGGCTTAGTTAATAGAGTTAGAAGTTTAGCAACAACAGCAGCAAAGGGCTACAGAGTTTCATCTAAGCCATCCACCTTCATATTTTTAAGTCAAGTTAGGATTGAGACTGTTTTATCCTGAGGCTTTAACTTCAGAATTTAAAACCTTCTGCTGACTCTTCATTTTACTTTCCGTTTGATACATCTCTAGTGCTTTGACATCTTAGAACATTTAGGCAAATCTCTCACTGTGTGCTTTGCTCACATTGCTTACATTCTATTGTCACAGTAGGATGTTAGTCTTCCTGCCCCCAATCAAATTGTTAGAGCTATTCATCTAGTAGGTGCAGAGATTTCCTTTTGGATGTTAGTCAGCATTGCTACTTTCAAGTGGAGGCTTTGGGTACTGGGTGTGTGGTTGAATTTGCTTCCTTATAAAAAGTCAGCTAAAATCTTGGGGGAAAAGTGACAGCGTAGGAGTAGGACACTCTTTGAGGAATGCATGGAGGAATCGTTATAAGCATGATTTTGTACTGAGAAGCTATGTCAACAAATAGATCCAATAGCACTGCTGGAGGTTGAGCTTTCGAACTAAGCATATGGTTGTATACACAGATGCTTCATTTATGACAATATATTTATCTTAAACCATTATATTTGGAATGATGTGTTTGTATATCCAAAGCATCTGAATATACAGTAAAAACAGTAATGTGCTATGGGGCTGTTGGAGAGAAGTAATCATGGCAAGCTATTAGTCACCTTCAGTTCCTCCCATCCCATTCTAGTCCCTGAATACAGGGACTTTTATCCCTGTATTCGGGGATAAAAGTGCTCGTGGTTCCCTACTCTTGCTCTGCCCCTGGGAAGGGCATGATAACTTTTCTCACACGCCTCCTTGGAGGAGATGCCATTGTATTTGCTGTCATTATCTGCAGAAAATACTGGGAAAGAAAGGATAAATACACTGTAATGGGGAGAGCTCCACGCTGTAGTCTGCCTGCTTGAGCTGTTTTTCACAAAGAGAAAAGAAAGAAGGCGTTGAAAAATGAGGGCTTGCACTGCTATATGAAATTTCTAGAACCATACAAGGATTGTACGAAACGACTTACCTGGTTCGTTTTGTACATCTGTGGTGGGGGGGAGGTGCTCCGTCCCTCCCCCCGAAATCCTTGATGGCCGGCTCTGCTCTGCGGCGACTCCACAGAGCCACCGGCCGGGGCAGCCCTCGGAACTGACTGCTCATTGGAAGGACAGATACTGAAGCTGAAGCTCAAATATTTTGGCCACCTAATGCGAAGAGAAAACTCACTGGAAAAGACCCTGATGCTGGGAAAGATTGAAGGCAAAAGGAGAAGGGGGCAGCAGAGGATGAGATGGCTAGATAGCATCACCGATGCACTGAATATGAACTTGAGCACACTCTGGGAGAGAGCGGAGGACAGGAAGGCCTGGTGTGCTATGGTCCATGGGGTCATGAAGAGTCGGACATGACTGAATGACTGAACAACAACTTAACTTGAAAATTTAGCAGGTAGAAAACAGAACTGAGACAAGTATTTACAATAAACTTAACATTCTACAAATGGTTTAGATTTGCATGATACAACTTCGAAAGTGGTGTTTGTCCAGGTAAAACAACATTCCAATTTGATATGTGACTGTGTAAAGAACAATGTTTAAACTTCCTTCAACTTTATTTAATGCTTGCTTTCTGTTTCAGTTCACAGCATTCCGTTCAAATCATGGCCCCTTCCTAAAATGTAGAATTGTCAGGCCAGTTTTTGGAGTTTCTTTTGGAGGTTAGAGAGATCACTGGAGGCTTATGGTTCCTAATCTTATGCAACAGCTTAAAGAATATGCCCTCCTTCTGCTAAACAGATGGTCTTGCTGCACTAATCACTTGTTGGGAAGGCAACAGAGGGTGCCTCACCACAGTTTTAAGCATTTGATCTTGGCACTGTCAGAGCCAACAGCAATGACCATCTTTATGTGCCCTTTTCCCACATAACAGCCATCTTGTGCATCCATTTGTTTTGTGTTTAATCATCTTCCAATGTAAAGTTCCCCCTGCTGGATAGAGGTGATTCGCCATGCCCCTGGTAAATGATTGTATTTACATACATTTAGTTTGAACTGGTATTATATGGTTAGGGAATAATTTTGGATGCTTGTGTAGCATATGCATGAGGAAATCACCCTGCTATGCACAGTAGAATCTTGCACTTGCTTTACCCCCAAATGCGGATCATAAAGAAGACTGCACTTTGGATGAATGAGATACTGGAACTTTGTTTCAGGAGGGGACTGCGTGAAGCGCTTGTAATACTAGCTATAGAAAAGTGGCAAATGTATTGTTATATCTTTGGTCCTCTTTGCCTCCTTCTGCCGTACTGCTCCTTATACCTGCACTGGAATGTACTCCTTTTGGAGTTGCATTTCCACTTTCTCTGTGTTCAGGAAGGGGATTAAGATACACCTTTTTAACTTGGCTTTTAAAAATTGTTATAGTTTTTAAAGTTTTTATGTCTTACTATGGTTTTGATTATGGTTCTTATTTTCTGAACTTTTTGTAAACTGCCTGGGTTGGCTTCAGAAAGGTGGTATAGAAATACAGGTAATAATAATGCCTGGAACAACCTACTTCCCCGTAATGAAACCACTTTACTGGCTTTAAAGCTTTTTAAAACCTTCAACTCTTTAACAAAGCTTTGCCTGCCCTTCTATTGCCACCCACACTCCCTTATTTATTTATTTTTTATTTTTATTTATTTCATTTCTATACCGCCCAATAGCCGAAACTCTCTGGGCGGTTCACAAAAATTAAAACCAAACCACACACAATAAAACAATTTAAAATATATAGAACATTAAAACCACAATATAACAATACAACCACAATAAAACCTAGCAGCAGTGCAGGAGTTTAAAATACAGATTTAAAACAGCAAAGCTGACTCTGAATAACCCTATGGCTGATGGGATGTTCTCCTGGGACCATAACATTGCTCTCTCCTAGACTTTATTCATCAGAATGCTATAGTTAAGGAGTAAGCTCTCACCATGAGAATATCACCAAATAAACAGCTGTGAGTTGTCTATCCCGGAGTTTTAGTGTACATTAGCCCAAGGCTTTGCCTTTATTTATTTATTTATTTATTAATTCATTCATTCATTCATTCCATTTCTATACCGCCCAATAGCCGAAGCTCTCTGGGCGGTTCACAGAAATTAAAACCAAACAACACACAATAAAACAATTTAAAATATATAGAACATTAAAACCACAATATAACAATACAACCACAATAAAACCTAGCAGCAGTGCAGGAGTTTAAAATACAGATTTAAAACAACAAAGATAAAAATTTAGAAAGCTAAAATGCTAAAATGCCTGGGAAAATAAAAAGGTCTTCACCTGGCGCCGAAAGGAATACAATGTAGGTGCCAGGCGAACCTCACTAGGGAGCTCATTCCAGAGCCGGGGTGCCACAGCAGAAAATGCCCTCCTCCTAGTAGCCACCCGCCTCACTTCCTTTGGCACAGGCTCACGGAGAAGGGCCGCTGACGATGATCTTAAGGTCCGGGCAGGCACATATGGGAGGAGGCGATCCTTCAGATAACCTGGCCCCAAGCCGTTAAGGGCTTTAAATGTTAATACCAGCACTTTGAATCGGTCCCGGAAATGGACTGGCAGAGCATGGATAACTGTAGCTAGGCTATCTCTGTCCAGATAAGGGCATAGTTGGTATACCAGCCTAAGCTGATAAAAAGTGCTCCGTGCCACTGAGTTCACCTGTGCCTCAAGTGACAGTTCTGGATCCAAGAGCGCCCCCATACTATGAATGTGATCCTTTAGGGGGAGTGCAACCCCCTCCAGAACAAGTTGAATATCACCTAGCCGGGCAGACGAATCACCCACTAACAGTACCTCCGTCTTGTCTGGATTGAGTTTCAGTTTATTGGCCCTCATCCAGTCCATTACCGTGCCCAGGCACTGATTTAGAACACCCACTGCCTCACCTGGTTTTGATAAGAAAGACAGGTAGAGCTGGGTGTCATCTGCATATTGATGGCACCTCAGCCCACACCTCCGGATAACCTCCCCCAGCGGTTTCATGTAGATGTTAAACAGCATAGGGGATAAAATAGAGCCCTGTGGAACCCCATGGCATAATTGCCATGGCACCGAGCAATAACCCCCAGCACCACCTTCTGGAATCGGCCATCCAAGTAGGAGCGGAACCGCTGTAGTGCAGTGCCTCCAACTCCCAACCCAGACAACCTATCCAGAAGGATACCATGGTTGATGGTATCGAAAGCTGCTGAGAGGTCCAGGAGAATCAACAGGGTTGCACTCCCCCTGTCCCTCTCCCGGCAGAGGTCATCCCACAGGGCGACCAAGGCAGTTTCTGTTCCAAAACCAGGCCTGAAGCCTGATTGAAATGGATCTAGATAATCCGTTTCATTCAACAGTGCCTGGAGCTGTCCTACAACCACCTGCTCAAGCACCTTGCCCAGGAAGGGGATGCTGGCCACTGGCCTATATAATTGTTAACATCCTCAGGGTCCAGGTTAGGCTTTTTCAGGAGTGGTCTAATTACTGCCTCTTTTAAAGCAGCAGGCACCACTCCACCTCTCAAGGAGGAATTTACAACCTCCTGGACCCAGCCGGACATCCCCTCCTTGTTTGATTTAATAAGCCATGAAGGGCAAGGGTCAAGCACACAAGTGGTCAATCGGACTTGGCCAAGCACCTTGTCCACATCCTCAGGCCTCAGTAACTGAAACTCTGAGTAACTGAAACTCTGAAACTTTTATTGAAACTCATCCAATAAAACTGGACCAGATGGTGCTCTGAACGCCTCTACCAATGGAACTGCATTAATTGTGGTGTCCAGTTCATGACGAATCTGAGTGACTTTATCTTCAAAGTGCCTTGCAAACTTATCACAGCGTGCCACCGAGGGTTCCACCGTCTCTCTCCCTGGACCAGAATGTAACAGGCTGTGAACCACTCGGAAAATCTCCGCTGGACGACACTGAGAAGATGCAGTGCTGGAGGAAAATAACTGTCTCTTCACCACCCTCACCGCCACAGAATCCCTAATCTGTCCCGGGTACCCAACACAAGGTACAGACACTCAAGATCTGCACTTGAATGAGCATGAAGCCAGGAGAGGGAGATTGAATTCCTATGGACCACAGCAACCCCCCTTCCCCGACCCTCAAGTCGGTGTTGGTGCTACACCGAGTACCCAGGAGGGCACAGCTGGGAGAGAGTGACCCCTCCCAGTTCCCCCACCCAGGTCTCAGTAATACATGCCAGGTCAGCCCCCTCATCCACAATCAAATCATGGATGAGGGAGATTTTATTTTGGGCCGACCTGGCATTCAGCAGCAGCACCACCAGACCCGAGGGCAGACTGGTAAGGCTGCCAGGAACCATCAGATTGGGGGAAGAACCAGAAGAGGGGACAGCTATAAGGTGTCTAGCCCCTCTTCTCCTCAGCTGGCCTGTTAATCCCCCAATGCCATACCTCCCCCTGCCCGTGACCTCAGTTATAGTGGCACCTCCCCGACCCCCTGAGTTGCTCAATAGTCCTCCCAGGCACATATTAAAATGTTAGGATATAAAATGTACAACAGTGTAAAAGAATATAAAAAATAAAAGAGAACAGCAGCTAAGAAGGAGCAGATAAAATCCACGTTTGCCCCTTTCTCCCTGGTCTTTAAAGGTGCTGCCCTTTGCTGCTGCTATTTGTTGCTGATATCTATGGCTGCTGGTGTCTCTGGGGAGGCAGGTGGATGGGTCTTCAGGTTCTGTTCCGTGCGACTCCAAGTGTGACTCCAAGTGCGACGCTAAGTGCGCGACGCCGAGGCGCATGCCGAGGTGTAGCCTCCAGCAGCCCCACCTGAAGTACCTGTTTGGCAGGGGCAGGAGCAGGCTCAGGATCCACCTGGTACAGCTGGCTGGTCCTCCTTCCCACAGGCTCCTTCCTGAGCAGCCTCTGGCAGCCCCACCTGAAGTACCTGTTTGGCGGGGGCAGGAGCAGGCTCAGGATCCACCTGGTACAACTGGCTGGTCCTCCTTCCCACAGGCTCCTTCCCTTACTCATTGATGTGGTTCAGATGACATGACAGCCCACCATGGGATATGTGTGGGTTTTTTAACCTTCAAATAACCCCAGCTGCCAGGGTTTGGACAACAAGACAAGCCACAGCAACCCCCAACTGGGATTTGAATAGCCATAATGGTGGCCAGCATGCACCACAGCTCCTCGCCGGTAAATTAATCCATGATGGGCTGTCATGTCATGCAAAGTTGCCCATTGTCTCTGTTCAGATATAACGTGTTCAGATATAAATCCCATGGTTTGGCATTAAATTAACAAGCCTTGGTCCCACAACATTCATCCCTGTGATATCCCTATCTTCCTCTTTTGTGGGAAAACATAGTTACATCCAAACCAGGTAAAATGTGATTTGCTGAAGCGATAGCTTGCCTGTAGACCAGAATGAAAACCACGATCAAATTGTAGTTTCCAGTTCTGGTGGTTTGGAGGTAACATCAAACTATGTATTGCAAAAAAAAGGGGGGGGGGATGTCAATGAAAGAGAGCATGTGAGGGAGGGAGGGTGTAGGAGTTAGAGTGTTGGACTAGGACTTGGGCGACCCAGGTTCTATTCCCCACTCAGCCATGAAGCTCATTGGGTGACTTTGGGCCAGTAATTGACTCTCAGCCTAACTTATATCACAGGGTTGTTGTGAGGATAAAATGGAGAGGAGGAGGACCACGTAAGCAGCCCTGGGTTCCTTGCAAGAGGGGAAAAGGTAGGATATAAATATAATAATTAAAATAAGACAAGCCATTGTCATTGTGACTTCACCCTTCATCCCAATTTGCAAACAGGGATAGGTTCTCTTCTATGGCCTGGTCTATACATGGTGGAGAATGAAGTGGGACAATGCTGAGCTGGCGAAAGTGGACGTGTACAATAGAAAAAGCTCTGTTCATAACAACTACCAACATAACCTCAGAAGAAATTATTGAAAAATTGTCCTTAGAAGTACCAATGGCTGCAACTGCCTGCCTAAATGTCAGCCTCTTCCCCATCCCATTTAAATTAGCAGTGCCAGTATCAGGGCATGTGGAGAGTTGTGTAATCTGGAGTTTGCCAGTTGAAGCCAACCCGGGAAGAGTGGTGGCGGCCTTTGGCCTGGGCAAAAGGAGATGTGGATGACAGGGATATGTAGTTTGGCACTGGAGGATGAGTGCCAGCTATTTTGGGAGGTCAAGCACTGGCCAGTTATGTGATATGAGGTTAGATGATAGGGTGTTGCAATCCACTGTGGGGTGGGAAAGGAGGGAGGAAGCGAGACAGTGATAGTCAGCAGCACTGGAATTGATTCTGGGATTTTGACAGACAATTTGTGGAACACTGGGGCTACATGGCAAATGGTTTTTTTTAGAAGGTAGCTATTGGTCCTTGTACTGTCCTCCATAATCATTAATAGTGGGGAGACTGCTGCATAAATCTTGTGTGAGACCCCTGGGCATTTTGCTGGGTTAAGTTTGGCCCTCAAACCCATTTGAGTTTGGCAGCCCTAATCAGATACCCAGAATAGGTCTCCAGTTGATAATTGGAATGACTGGGGTTAATACATTCATATCTAAAGAAGTGTTTAAGTAGATATCCTGGACCCAGACAGTGTACAGCTTTCATCTCTAGTTTCTTTGAGAGGGAATGGGTATTTACCGCATTATGCGTGGTCTAGAGATACTCAAAGAAGGGACAAAAAGGGACTGCACACGTGTATTCTTCACGAAAATTTGCAGACACAACCCTATCTGGCTTTATATTTTGCCGGCATTTGCCCTTTGGAAGGAACCTGCAAGTGTCATTATGCCATATATGCCCGTTGGGAATACCTTTAAACATAGTCTTAGACTGTGGGAGAGATGTATGTCAGTAGTTTGGTATTTGATACTTGCAGAAAGCTGGAGTACCTCCTCAGAATTTTCAGCATTTCTTAGTCTGTCTAAACATAAGGATGGATTCAGAGCAAGTTAGTTGCATGTAGGAACCATTAATCAACCTGTCTTAAATTAGTTGTAACTAACTTTTCATGTTGATTTCAATGGGACCCAAGTTCGACTAACGTGCTCTGGATCCAACTAATAGTAGTTTACTCCCCTGTATTTGCACCTAAATTTGGTACAATGTTTCTCTAGAACCCATAACAAGTGAGTACCTAATTTAAGTAGTCAAAAACCATTTGGGTTTTAAGAGTGCAGAACAAGTAGCCAGGGCTTTATACCATGAGGAGAATATCCCTGCATTCTTTCCAAACTTGCCAGATGCTGTTTTGTGCATACTACCAAAAATTTGTATGCGAAGCGAACACACAGCTTGTAGAAAGATTGCTTCCTTAGTTATTTTCTGAAGAGCAGTTTTAAACAGTCCTTAATATGTTGAGCTTACTTAAAGGTGAAAAATCTGCTAGTGTACCTGGTGGCAAATAAAGCTTTTCCACATTTGTGTTGTAGGTTATGTTTCTTTGCAAATTGAAGCAAAGGGAATTCCCAAAAGGTTCCTGAGGCTGCTGTTAAAGCATTTGATCCTGATCTTTGAGGAGCAAGAGAAAATCAATAACCATTATTGTTACTGTAGTAAGCATCCTATGTGTTTAGTAATGAATGAATCTCTCTGTAGGTAAGACAACAAATTATAGAGTAAAATAAGCCCCATTTACTGTACTAAATGACTTTGTTCTTTTTTTGTAATGCTTAAGTGATAGACTAAGCAGATCAGCTGGTTTCTAATTTATTTCAAGTAGAGTTGATGCTAGAATTTTGCCCAAAGTGAATTTGAAGACTTGCTTTGGAACACTGTCTATAGAAGAGAAAGAAAAGTCAAAACACCTATTATAAGACTAACAATGTATTTCAGGGATATTCCACATACCTTGGAGTTTTCAACGTTGGAGGTTTTCTCCTGCACAACTTCTGAACAGTTCTGTAGAGAGTAGCTAAAGGTTTTGATTGCAACATTTCTCAGAATGGCTGCAGATATCTGAAGTCAGCCCAAAGCAATTATGACCCAGGACATCTAGAAATTTCCAGTTCATTTCTGTAGTATTTATTCAGCTTTTCAAATTCTTTGTAGAAATAAATTGAAACTCAGATAGAGCCATTGTGACATTCCAGAGGTCCCCTACAAGTCTCTGGCCCCTATAAGCTATTGGGTAAGTCACTCAGCCCCTCCATTGCATCCAGGCTCATTGGATTCAGAATAATAAATAATAGTTCTAATAGCCTAACCTAACATAATTGACTTTCTCAACTGACTCTCCCCACCTCTCTCACTCTAGCTGCACCCACCATTCTATCATATTACCATACTGCCAATCATTCTTCCATTCATTCTTCTGTTAATAGTTCCCTTTACATATATCTGGGCTGGAGTGTCTCTGATGAGCTCTATCACACAAATAAATCTATGCTTGCCTAAAGGGAAGCCAGGTCCTGGAGAAGAGGTTACCGTAGCCCACTCTGGGTTGTATCCAACTGTATCTGCCAGCAGAACAGATTACTCTTCTCCCCTGGAAGCCCCCAATCTGTCCTGGGGACCTGGAACACCAGGAGTTTTGGAGGCAGTATGTGGGGAGTGGGGGTCAGCAGGAGAACTTCCACTCATGCGCCGTTGGATGGGCACCATCAGCGAGGGGTTTACTGGCCATTTTAGGCTGTGGGTCCCCTCCCTTTTGCCCACTTTGAAACATGGCTCCCTCCCTCCCACCCTGTATGTAGTGTGGGCTATGCCGGTCATCCTTTTGGGGGCTGAGTAGGAATTTTTGGCTCACAGTCTGATTGGCTTTGGCTATGCATCTTTTTGTCTACTTCACACTGTAAATGGGGTTGGGAGTTGATTTCAGGTTGTTTTGGTCTGATTTAAATACTTAGGTGATTTGGTTACATTTTCTGAACAGGCAGGTATTATGGACACCTTGGGTGGGGAATCGGGTTGGTGAGCATTCAGAGGCACCATTTCTGGTGACTGGTAATGCCTGAGCCTTTCAACTCAGGGTTTTGTGGCCCCTGTTGGAAGATAAGGATTACCTCTGGGGCCACCTCTCCTCACCCACTCAGAGTTTTGCGGTTCGGGGTGTGTGTGACAGGGGAAGGCCTCCTGTTCCAAGAATTGGGCAGTCCTGTAGGGTGGCGGTCAAGGACGCCACACTACAGGCATCGATTGTCTCACCTGATATAATGCCAGGTAGTCACTGGCTTTGACAAGTTGCCCCCTTAGGTTTCCCTTCACAGATCTGATCAATTTTAATAAATGTGGCCCATGTTTTATACCAACCATTTGTGTCTTGTCTATTTATTTTCCCCCTCCTTTCACCTGCAATTGCGTGTTGGGGACTGGATTGATGCACTAGTATTTAAATTTTTACCTAAATGATATTCTAAGGTATAGCAGGTTTGAATACCTGATCAGTTGAACGCAACACTAAAAAGACACATTCCCAGATATTTTCTTGAATCTGTATTGTTTCCAAGTCATGATTAAAATACAGACACACACACATATACGCTCACCATGTTGTCACCATGTTTACGTGTGAATTAACGTTTGACAAAGTGTAGACTTTTGACTTATGATAGATTTTTACACATTAAAACAGGTGTATCTGACCTTGTGGCAAACACTGAAGACTTTTTGGGGAAGAAAAAGGTTGGTTGATGGCCAAGTCTCAACCGTTTAATGGAAAAAATAGTACGAAACACAGGTTTTCTGCACAACATTAACTCACAACAAATTTCTCTCTGTGGCAAGAGAAAGCACAAATTAAGTTACTTTCACATTCACTGTATGATGAAGCCAATGTTCAAGTAGCTTTCACATTTACTTTGGGATTACATGGCAGTCTCTGGAAAGAGCAACAGAAGACAGTTGTAAAGGGCCTTTGTGTTACTTGTCAGTCAAGAGATCGACTGGCCCTCTACGTGAGCCACTAACAAATGTTTCTCTCAGATTGTCCCCTTCTTGCTAGTTAGCATTTCAATTGACTTAGGAGAACTGAAAGGTTTAGTGTGAGTACCTATTATTGAATCTCACATAAAGGGGTTTTTTTGCGGGGGGGGGGGGGACCCTTCCATTTTTAGAAATACCATCTGTAATGCAAACGAGATGGTTTTTCCAGTGCCACTTACACTCCCAGGGTTTACTGAAACCCCTTTCCTTTTGTCAACACAGTACTATAGGGCAAAATGAGGATACAGTGTTAGCCAATGCTTTTAACAAATGTTACCCTTAATATAAATCTGGGGACATGCTTATATGTTCCCAAATAGAATGTTAAGGATATAGAGAGAACTCTTTTGTACTGCATTGTACAAAACCTCAACAGATTCTAGTTTCTAAATCTGCTTTTAGATCAAACTTTGTTTTTTCCTCTCAGGTGTTACAGCAAAGGATTATTTTTGGCTTCGTATTTCCCCACATACTGGTGCTTGAACACAACAGTATGTGGAGCTCATGTCAGTCTCTGACCAATTGTAGTATTAAAGCAGTTACTGTATATTACTGCCAATTTTTTTTTAAAAAAGATTTCTCATAGTGACGTGCCTTCAATTTAGCCTTTCTGTCAGTTCTGGACCAGGAGGAAACTGCTTCAGTGGGAGGTTTTGGATGCAATCTTTAAACTGCTCTGTTTCATAGAATCATAGAATAGTAGGGTTGGAAGGGGCCTATATGACCATCGAGTCCAACTCCCTGCTCAGTGCAGGAATCCAAGTCACAACATCCCTGACAGATGGTTGTCCAACTTCATCTTGAATGCCTCCTGTGTGGGAGAGCCCACTAACCCCCTAGATAATTGGTTCCATTGTTGTACTGCTCTAACAGTCATGTTCAGCCAGAATCTGGCTTCCTGTAACTTGAGCCCATTCTTCCATGTCCTGCACTCTGGGATGATCGAGAAGAGATCCTGGCCTTCCTCTCTGTGACAACTTTTCAAGTACTTGAAGAGTGTTATCATATCTCCCCTCAGTCTTCTCTTCTCAAGGCTAAACATGCCCAGTTCTTTCAGTCTCTCTTCAAAGGGCTTTGTTTCCAGTCCCCTGATCATTTTTGTTGCCCTCCTCTGAACCCTCTCCAGTTTGTCTGCATCCTTCAAGTGTGGTGCCCAGAACTGGACACAGTACTCCAGATGAGGCCTAACAGTGCTGAGTAGAAGGGAACTCATCTCACAAAGTAATCCTCCCACATGCACACACATTCTTCATAAGATGGGATGTTAAAGGAGTTATGCTTTGATGATAATAAGACAAACAGTGGTGAAGGCCCCACAAGCTTTTTTTAGAATTTTCTAAATCAATTTTTAAAGTGATAAAAAGAAAGGTAATCCTAGTATCCATATAGCTGGGCAGAAGCGCCTGTTTTCTTGTCCAAGATGGTCTCTAGAAGGATGCTTTTCTATTTGTGCTGAATTGTTATTCAACTGTTAATGATGCCACCGATGCAGTACAATCCTTACAGAATCATAGAATAGTAGGGTTGGAAGGGGCCTACAAGGCCATCGAGTCCAACCCCCTGCTCAGTGCAGGAATCCAAGTCAGAGCATCCCTGACAGATGGCTGTCCAGCCTCGTCTTGAATGCCTCCAGTGTGGGAGAGCCCACCACCTCCCTAGGGAATTGGTTCCATTGTCGTATTGCTCTAACAGTCAGGAAGTTTTTCCTGATGTTCAGCTGGAATCTGGCTTCCTGTAACTTGAGCCCATTATTCCGTGTCCTGCACTCTGGCATGATCAAGAAGAGATCCTGGCCTTCTTCTCTGTGACAACCTTTCAAGTACTTGAAGAGTACTATCATATCTCCCCTCAGTCTTCTCTTCTCAAGGCTAAACATGCCCAGTTCTTTCAGTCTCTCTTCATAGGGCTTTGTTTCCAGTTCTCTGATCATCTTTGTTGCCCTCCTCTGAACCCTCTCCAGTTTGTCTGCATCTTTCTTAAAGTGTGGTGCCCAGAACTGCACACAGTACTCCAGATGAGGCCTAACCAGTGCTGAGTAGAGGGGAACTAGTACTTCCCGGGATTTGGAAGCTCTGCTTCTATTAATGCAGCCCAAAATAGCATTTGCCTTTTTTGCAGCCACATCACATTGTTGGCTCATATTCAGCTTGTGATTGACAACAATTCCAAGATCTTTCTCGCTTGTAGTGTTGTTGAGCCACGTATCCCCCATCTTGTAACTGTGCATTTGGTTTCTTTTTCCTAGGTGCAGAACTTGGCATTTATCCCTATTAAATGTCATTCTGTTGTTTTCTGCCCAGTGCTCCAGTCTATCCAGATCACTTTGAATTTTGATTCTGTCTTCCAAAGTATTAGCTATCCCGCCCAATTTTGTGTCATCTGCAAATGTGATCAGCATTCCCTGCACCTCTTCCTCCAAGTCATTAATACAAATGTTGAAGAGCACTGGGCCCAGGACTGAGCCCTGCGGTACCCCACTCGTTACCTCTCCCCAGTTTGAGAAGGTCCCATTGATAAGCACTCTTTGAGTCCGATTCTGTAGCCAACTGTGGATCCACCAGATTGTTTTTTCATCTAGCCCACTTTGAGCTAGTTTGCTCATTAGGATATCATGGGGCACTTTGTCGAAAGCTTTGCTGAAGTCGAGGTATATGATGTCTACAGCATTCCCACAGTCTACAAGGGAGGTGACTTGATCAAAAAATGAGATCAGATTTGTCTGGCAGGACTTGTTTTTGACAAATCCATGTTGGCTTCGAGTAATCACTGCATTGTTTTCTAGGTGCTTCCAGATGGATTGCGTTATCATCTGCTCCAGAATTTTCCCAAGGATTGATGTCAGACTGATTGGTCTGTAGTTCCCAGGTTCCTCCTTCTTACCCCCTTTGAAGTTAGGGACAACATTAGCCCTCCTCCAGTCATCTGGCACTTCCCCCGTCCTCCATGATTTCTCAAAGGGAATAGACAGCGGTTCTGAGAGTTCTTCTGCCAGTTCCTTTATTACTCTAGGATGCAGTTCATCTGGCCCTGGAGATTTGAACTCATTCAAAGTAATTAGGTGTTCCTTGACCATATGCCTATCGATCTCAATGTACAATCCTGCCCTTCAGCCTGCACTTCGCCTTTGCCAGGGGGGTCATAGACCCTCTTTTGGGAGAAGACTGAGCCAAAGTAGGAATTGAGCACCTCTGCCTTTTCTTTGTCATCTGTTACCGTTTTGCCACCCTTATTTAATAGCTGAACAACCATTTCTTTCCTCTGCCTTTTACTATGCACATAGCTGAAGAAAGCCTTTTTGTTGTTTTTAGCATCCCTCGCTAACCTCAGCTCGTTCTCAGCTTTATCCTTCCTGACGCCATCCCTGCAATTCTGTGCTACCTGCCTGTACTCTTCCTTTGTTACTTGGCCTTTTTTCCACTTCCTATATGTGTCCTTTTTTGTTTTCAGGTCATCCCTAAGCTTTTTGTGAAGCCACATTGGCTTCTTCTGTTGTCTTCCACCTTTTCTTCTTGTTGGAATTGTTTGTGATTGTGCCTTGAGAATTTCCTTTTTTAAAAGCTCCCACCTATCTTGGACTCGTTTTCTCGTTAGCGTCGCTTGCCATGTGACCTTACTGACCATTGTTCTGAGTTTATTAAAATCAGCTTTCCTAAAATCCAGGGTACGCGTTTGACTACCCTTGGCTTTTGCTTCCCTTAGAACCAAGAACTCAAGTGCAACATGGTTGCTTTCCCCCAGAGTTCCTGTAACTGTTACTTTATCCACTAAGTCATCTCTGTTGGTTAGGATGAAGTCAAGGATAGCCGATCCTCTAGTTCCTTCCTCTGTAGGAGGAAGTTATCTGCCACACAAGTCAGGAATTTCCTAGAGGGGCCATGTTTTGCAGAATTTGTCTCCCAACAAATACTGGGGAAATTGAAGTCCCCCATTATTACTACATCATGCTTCCTTAAAACATTGGCCATTTGTTTTTCAAAAGTTTCATCCTCGTCTTCTCCTTGGTTGGGTGGCCGGTAGTAGACTCCGACCACCAGGTTCCTTTTATTCTTTGCTCCATTTATTTTGATCCAGATGCTTTCGATGGGGCTACCAAGCTCATCCTCCTGTATTTCTGTGCAGAGATATGTATTTTTCACATACAGTGCAACCCCACCTCCCTTTCTGTTCCTCCTGTTCTTTTTGAACAAGTTATATCCTTCAATTGCTGTATTCCAGTCATGAGAGTCATCCCACCAAGTCTCAGTTATACCTATCAAATCATAATTTCCCTCCTGTATTAAGAGTTCAAGTTCGTTCTGTTTGTTTCCCATACTCTGGGCATTAGTATATAGACATCGAAGACAATATGCTTCATAGTCTGGCTTTCTTCCTACATGTGTCTGAAGACTACTATTGGGCGCTATCAGAGCTGTTCTCTCCGTTGCAGTGCATGCGCCATTGTTACCCCCAACATTACATCTCCCTTCCCCATAGGATTCAGTTTAAAGCCCTCCTGATGAAGTTCTTCATGCTGTGGCCAAACACATTCTTCCCATCCCTTGTGAGGTGCAATCCGTCCCTTGCCAACAGCCCATCTTCCAGGAAGTATAGCCCGTGGCCCCTGAATCCAAATCTCTCTTGTTGGCACCACCTTCGTAGCCAGTCATTCACCTGGAGTATTTTTCGTTCCCTTTATATCCCTCTTCTAACTATTGGAAGGATGGATGAGAAAACTATCTGGGCCCCAAAGTTCTTGAGTTTCCTTCCCAAAGCTTCAAAGTCTGACGTGATTTCTTCGTAGCTCCTCTTGGCGGTATCATTTGTTCCCACATGGATGAGAAGAAAGGGATACCTGTCAGTGGGCTTTATGAGTGCAGGCAACCTTTCAGTCACATCTCTAATTCGACCTCCCAGGAGACAACATACCTGGCGAGTCCACGGGTCTTCGCGACATACTTGGGTCTCGATCCCACGCAGCAAGGAGTCTCCCATACTACCACTCTTCTCTTCTTGTTGTTGTAGGCCTGGGTTTCATCGCCTCTGTTTGACTGACCTTCCACCCCTTGCTCGCTCTCATGCAGGTTCCCCTGTGATTCTTCCTCTGCAGGCTGTCCTCCAGTCTCATCTGCAAGTACCTGGAATCGGTTCCACAGCTCCACTGCTTCCACTGGTGCAGAGTGGTGTCTAGCTCTTCTCCTGTCACCCTTTTCCAAGGAGTATCCTCTACTCCATTTTTCTTCATCTCAGCATTTCCCACTGCCTCATCTTGCTGTTGCTCTTCAAGCTTCTGTTCTTCCCTTTGCTGCTGTAGTTCCCCCATTCTGTCCAAGAACTCTTTGTGTTCTCTTATTCCCCGGAGGGTCGACAGTCGCCGCTCCAGTCCACTTACTTTTTCTTCCAGCAGCGTGATCAACTTGGACTCGTTGCAGGTGTAGGCCATGTTGTTCTCAGGCAAGAAAACAAACATGGCACACACCTTGCAGGTCACCACCACTGGAGAGTCTTGTCCTTCCATAGCCTCTTTTCCCTTTTTGTGTCTAGCTTTGTGATTGTTCTAGACTAGCCTGTGCCTGCTCCTCTACTCAGTAGAGGTTAAAAGCAGAGTCCCACTGGTGTGGAAGTGTGTGTTACAAATAAATAAATGGAAAAAAGTTAGTTAAAAAATAAAAATAAATGTTAGGGGCCTCCCCCTTGACCTCCCCAGCCGAACTCCCCTGGCCAACTCCTGTTTGCTCCCCCTGCTCACTTGCTCTGGTCGCTCGCTCTCTGGGAGCTTGCTTGCTTCTGTAGTCCCTGGACCAGCTGGAGCAGCTTGCTCTGCTCTGCTGGGAGGCGGGAAACAGACTGAAGCTTCTCGCCCACTCAGCTGCTGGGAGTACTCAGGCCACCCCCCCCCCAATTCAGTTGGAGCTCTCAGAAGCACCTGGTGAGCTCACAGCCACTCAGAAGGATAAAGGGCAGCCCCCTGGGCTTCCTGCAGCACACTTACCTCTTAGTCTCTGTCTCCTTTGTCTCTTCAACCACTGTAACTCCCCTGGCCAACTCCCGTTTGCTCCCCCTGTTTGCTCGCTCTGGTCGCTCACTCTCTGGGAGCTTGCTTGCTTCTGTAGTCCCTGGAGCAGCTTGCTCTGCTCTGCTCAGCTGGGAGGCGGGAAACAGACATGTTTCTTATGCCTTTGCAGATACAAACAGAACCAGCAATAACAGCAGGCTCCTGCATTCCACCATGCCAAGACAGTTCAGTTGAAGTGCAACCTCCATGTTGCATGGGAAAGAGGATGCTAGTAGACTCTCCTCTGTGCCACAATGAGACTGTTTCTGGTGCCAGTGGTGCATCAAATCTTCGTGCAACTCAGCCAATGTATAGTGATGTACTAAAGAACGAAGTAGTATGAAGTATATAATATTTACCTAGGGATTAATTAATATATTTTCTAGACTGTCTGGAACATCCAAAAATAAAGTTAGGAAATGGAGGGTATTTTAATTGGGAATGTTGAGCCATTTCTCAAGCTTTAGGCTATTAACATGGAGATGGAAAGAAAATCTATTTATTTTTATTTTTTGTACACTTGGTTAATAGTCCAGTTATTGAAAGTGATGAATGTTACTCTTACTTGGCCTATTTTCTGCCGTTAGGCATAAGTAATATTTTAATCGAATGATGTATTGGGTACAGATTGACAGGCAGTAGTATGTCTAGTGGTTATGAAATATATGTTTTAAAATCTTAAGTTATCTCTTTCATAAAATGGTTGCATGGTGTCTAACCACAGATGGATACATCTGATTAAATTAGATGATGGAAACAGTGGTATACACAGTGTCTGGGTGTTCTCAAGATTTGCTGTCAAGGGCATCTTCATACACGTGGACAACCTTTTTAACATTGCAACTTGGGGTAGGCTAAGGAGTTAATTTCCACCATAATTTTTGCCACTACTGGGGAGATATAGTTATTCTGAATTAATTGATCTTGCATATAAGAATTGCATAAAGATAATCTTGCTGCATGATGGTTTCAATAAAAATCAGTGTAATCAGAACGGCAAATAATGTGAAGTCAACATTTTATAAAACTTGTTTAATTCACTCTGACTTTACATGAGTATTTATAAGCACCTTGTCATTTACTCTTGATAAAAAAAAAATCAACAAGACACAGGAATGGTTTTCATTAGGAAAATATGTCCAGGCTTATGAATGTGCATATGAAGACTAAAGTAAAAACATGGATACTTTCCAAACCAAGGCTATAGCCTAACTCTGGAATTGATTGAATCCATTTTGGCTTTGCCCAAACACAAACCTTCCATTGCTACCGACCTAGACAACCACTGGAGAAAAAATGTATGCATCGCTGGAGGTATTTTGAAAGTTTGTAATGCAGTCAATCACTTCAGTGAACTGGGAAGCCAGTTATAAATGAAAAAAAGGGCTGGCTGTTCAGCCAGGTGCCTGAATACAATAAAACCTTCAAAGTGCCTCCAGTACTGGTGGGGAGAAGACTGCATGTACATTTCCCCTGCCCATGCTATGCCTGCCTAGGATTGCATCCCCAACCTGTAAACATCAAAAGAAGTATAGTTGTTTGCTTGCAATATTTTCCAGCCAAATGTTTTTCTTTGGGCTCTGGGTTTCAAGTATTCATTGTTAACCCATTCATTCCTTTAAAGAAAGTAATGAAGTTACTCCCACCACTGTGCAAGTCATAAGCAAGGCCATATTTGTGTGCAGTTTCCATTTGATTCATATTATTATTAAACTGTAGGGGGATCCATATACATTTTGAGAAAGAGGTTTTGATTCTGGCCTTCTGTAACCAAGCTGTTTACATGGATTTCATTCATAAGCATGTACACAACAACCAAACCACTGTATCAAACGTTTTCTGGCCTACTCATAAACAGTCTCTCTCTCTCTGTCTCTCTTGCCTTATACAAAAACATACCAAAAAAAAATCTACAAAACACATTTACATTTGATTTCAGCAACAAAAAAAGTTTCCAAGAAAAAAAGTTTCTGTTCAGCCATCATAAAAGGAATGTCAATAAACAATAAATACAATGTGCTTTCTTCTCCATATAGACATATTTACACTTGAGTCTTTGGCTTATGTTTAGATTTCTTTATAAAGAACTTTGATCAGGCCATCATTGCACATTTAAACAAAATAATGCAGTTATCACACACTCACGCACGCACGTACGTACGTATGTATATATGCTTAGATATTCTTGCAACACTTGAAACCTATAGAGACTATCTGCACAGTTTTATTTTACTTTTAACAGTATCAAATTAAGGACAAAAGAGAAATAAAATGTTGAATAGAAATAGCTACATGCAACAGATGGTGGTTTTAGTGTAACCGAGAGACAGCTGAATATACATACACTTAAAAGTCCTTCCTCGAACAGCAGATGTGCTCTGCCTCAGCTCTTTACATTTGTGGCACTATATGTTCATACTGTGTACAGGCATAGAAACAGTTCTTTTTATTTATTTATATATATATATATAATTAAGATACAACATTTAATAAGAAAAATACTTTTTGCATTTAAAAATTAAGTCTTCCCCTTAACTAAAATCTTTCTTCATAGGTTCAACAGCTGATGTCAAATCACAGTTCATTACATTTCATATTATTTGGTTCACTTGATTGCACCCATCCTTTCACACTAAGATGATTCAAGGTACTCCAGTGCGACATCATAGCAGAAACGATATTGCTCCTAGTAGGAGAAAAAACAGAGTTAGACAGTCAGTTCCTTTTAAAAAATAATAAGAACATTTGTATTCCTTAGAACTGTATAATTTGCTTCTGTATTGTCAGATTTTATATTCACACATGTTTTTGTAATGCTTAAGAATTTACAGCTATCTGTGGCTTCAAATCTCACCTTAGGAAAGGTAGTCTGATGATTTACATCACTAGTTATTTGCTTATCTATGATATGTTCTCCTATTCCATCAGTTACAAAACAAATAGTTTACATTATCAGTGGAAAATCTCATATTCCCCCTGCCCCCCCCAATCACTGACAACATACATTTTACATAGTCAAAACAGTATTCAGTAGTTAACAAACATCAATGTCCACTTTCTATGTTGCTAAACTGAATGAAACCTAAAGTTAGCTCTTGAAATTGAGATAAAGTTCTGTAAGGTAAAATAGATAGGAATTTGAATTTCAATGAGCAGGTAAGCAGGGGAATGTATAGTTTGCAGCTTGACTCTTCAAAGTTATGTATCATAAAGAAATAAGTTTTTATCCCACACAGGTCACACAGTCTGGAAGAAAAAGGAGATTCAGATTCGCACTAAGATTAATGGTAAGACTTTATTTATTCTTTAAAATGGAAAAAACTATCTGCCTTACCCCCCTTTACAAATCTAGAATGCAACGTTGTTCAATTCTTAGCAGGAAGTGGGGGAAGCTTTCTGAAAGGTTTTATTGTTCTGTTCATTTTGGTTATCTGATCATCTTGGTGAATGTAGGGCAGGTGACAATGCTACATCGGTTTTCTTGGCTTGCTTCCTCAGCCAGCTGAACAGCTGCTGTTTGTGTACACCGGATCGAGATAGTTCAACCACATAATACATGACATTGAAACACCCAAATTCGGCGACTTCAGAGTAAGATTGTAATAGAACAGAACTACATGTTTTTTACCCAAAGATTAAGTTGAAATCATTGGAAATCCCTACACAGTAAACCAGGTATGTCTAGAGAAAAGGCTTATTGATTGCCATGTATGAAGTGCTTTATATCACAAAAAGAAGTAAAGCAACTAATGTAGCTTTATTATAATGCCCCTCCAGAATATAACAATCCCCCACCCAGTTTTAAAAATCTACTGGTGTGAAAATTATGCAACTGAGAAAAGAGTACTACATACAACATGGTACCATCAACTAATTTTAAGAGGGCAGGGAGGGGGGAAATCAAGAAAGGGGAAAATGTTATTTTCCTCTTTCCTTTTGTCTCTAAGCTTTGGGTAAGGAACCTCTGATCCTCCAGATAATGTTAGACTACAAATCCCATCATCCCTGACCAGTGGCCTTGATGGCTGGGCTGATGGGAGCTGAACTCCCAATATTGTCAGGAGAGCCAACGTTCCCCAACCCTGCTTACCTTTACTGTCTCCAGCTTTCCTTTTCCCAAGCACTGTTATGCTCACCCCTACACTGTCTCTGCTTCCTAGTCCCTCCATTTTTCCAGCTCCCTCCTCCCATTGTGTGTTCTGACACCTTGGGAAGGAAATAAGCACCCACTCAGCAAAGATGCAAATCAGGTTTTCTGTTTTTGCAGGAAACTTTGCCAACCTCTTTGTTGGATGGGTGTTTCCTTTCTTACTCTAAAGTGCAAGGGGTTCAAGCAGTTTGTAGTTTCCACCATAATTTCAGAGGTGGGGAGCTGGATAGTGTGGGTCTGCTCGCCTTACACCCAAAACAATTGTGGGTGGGGTTGGGCTAAGAGGAATAAATAGAACCATCACCACCCCAACCTATAGCCAATTTTACTTTCTTTTCGGTTAAAATTACTTAAGTAGGTTACCTAATAAACATTCTAAAGACCAAAGGCTGCAGAATCAAGCTTCTATAGTTTCTGTATAAATGATAATCAAAGGTTTCTCAGTAAAAATTAAGAAACACAGCTCTCAGAAATACAATAAACATGCATTGTTTTGCTTTGAGACTGTTAAGAACTGGTTTGCTTGAAAAATGTAACAGTCTAGAGTCTGAGAAACACCAGCTATTATGTTTTTCTGAAACTTGGACTCTACATTCCATGGGGCAAAAGTGAGAAGCTCGCAGGCTGGGGGTCAAATCTGGCCCATGGATAGCCAGTAGGAGGCACAGATAAGTAAGTGTTGGGCTAACTGGAAGAGAAATCCTTTAGCTCCACAGAACTGCCTACAGCTGGCTTTAGGAAGAAGTGAAAAATACCAGAAATGCTCAGGCTGTGCAGCAACCACATTTTCTGGAAAGACAGAATTTCAACCTGGGACTTTTATTAGCCTCAACCAGCTATAAAAACACTGGTAGAGGTAAATGGTTTCTCCCCTTGCTCCTGTTGCTCTTCGAAAACTGGTACATTGCCTAAGAGTCACCTTCTCTTCCCAGTTAAAATGTCATATGTGGATCATAGAGATTATAATAGTCAAGACTTCCTGATACTATGCAACATGAAAAAATTGGAACAGGAAGTGAAACAGTGAGAAGAGTTTTTAATGAGTACTATGAAACCAACATCTTACAGAGGTTTACCAAAGCCAGGCATCTTTCAGAGGTGACAGAAGACTTTGCATTTGGGCAGGCATTCAGTTATGGGGTTATAACTGAATATTTATATATAGTGCCATTATTTTAATATGACATTTTATAATTAACTAGTCACAGTCAGTGTTACCTGTAACCATGGGAGAATGTTTCCATTTATGTGACTTTTTTCTTAAGAGTTTTACATTTTAGCTTCATTGGCTGTCCACGCAAAGTAATATTCCAGATCCATGAACTTACCGGTGTTTCTACCATGTTAGGCTTACTGTTCCGTAAAGTTTTTACTGCATGGAAAACATCGATGACATTTTGCCTTTTAAGCATTTCCACTACTATGCCTATGGCACAGAACATTCCACTTCGTCCACCGCCATTCCTGAGCATAAAAAGAACAACGTTTCTTTTCTTTTTTTAAAGCTTTGCTGACATTATCATAGTTTATATATAAAGTAAAATCACATAAAGACCTCTGAAACAGCAAAAGATTCCATTACAATATGAAATACATGATAAATCTGTATTTTAAATATACATAAAAAAGATAGTGTCACACAAATGATAAAATCCATACACAAAGTAAAAAAATAGATACCAAAAGCCAACATAACAATAAGGCGCACAGTTCCATTTCCAAAGTGATGCTGGCCAGTCTCTCATTTTGCCATTTGCCTTATTTCATAGGTCCTAGCTAGAGAAACTTGCATACAACGTCTTTGGTTTGATAACTCATTAGGAACAATTGGAGGGATGACCTCTAAGTTATACTGAAAAGATATTATTAATAAAGTATAACATAGTTGAGTATTCTGCTGTTTGGAACATAAAACACAGTGCCCATGAAGAAGAGTGTTCTCAAAATGCATTGGAATTTATCAATAAAAAATATTTTCAATGCACTTTACAGGTTCTCCCTCCTGTTGTTTGTTTTGGTACCTTTCTCATTTTTTCTTTATAACCTGTTAACTAACAGGCTCCTCTGTCTTGTCTTAACTGAGGTTTAGTGTGTTTATCCTAATACATCCTATTACTGTACAGAACCTGGATCATGGCTGTGTGGAATTTTGTGGGACTTGGAGAGAGAGAATTGGGTATCATCCACTTATTAATAGCACCCAGCTCCAAAATCCAGAAAAATATCATCTGTTTCATGTCAGTAATAAACAGCGTTGGTTTATGATATCAAAAGCTGCTGAGAAGTCCATGAAAACCAAAAGGTACTTCCCTACTGCTCTCCTGGTGTAGATCATCTACCAGAGCCACCAAAGCCATTTTTGTCCCAAATCTGGACCGGAGGTCACACCAAAATGGGTCAAGTTATCACAATGCCTAGAGCTCTGTAGCTATTATCCATTTGTGCACCTTGCCAAAAAGGGGAGATTTGTCATGTTTTGGACTATAACTGCCATAAGCCCCAGCCAGCATGACCAATGGGAGTTGTATTATGGGAATTGTAGTCCAAAATATCTGGAGGGCACCAGGTTGCCCTATGAGATTCAGCTACCTACTGCTAAACAGCTGGTTTAACAATATCTATTTAGTTAGAACTGAGTCACTTGCTTCATGGGATTTCCAAGAGATACACATACAGTTTCCCAGCCAGGACCTTTCACTTATTGTGGCACTTAACATCTATCATACAAATTTATACATACACTATCTCACAATTGTAATTGTTTTTGGTCATTGTTGGATTTCCCCTTTTTGGTGGAGTGTGGAATTATCTTTGGGAGTTCACCCTCCACCCCCCCCCCTTTTGTCAAGGAGACCTCTGCTAAGTTTATTTATTTTAAACATTTAATACCTCTTTCTGAAATTGGATTCCCAGACTAGCTTACAACAGAAAATGAAAGACATTATTTTATACCATAAAATCAACAATCAAAAGCTGTAATAAAGTATTAAAACATAGCAAAACACAAACCAATAGAAGTGAAGTTAAAATCAACAGATCTAAAAGGCCTGGGAAATTTAAAAGGTGTTCACCTGACACTAAAAGGATAACAAGTTCGGCATTAGGCAAATCAGTCTGGGGACAGAACCCTAGAGATGGGGGCCCATCAGAGAGATGGTCCTACCTTGGGTCACCACCTGCTTCATGTCCAGTGACAGTGGTATCTGGAGAAGAGTGTCCAAGGCAAATCTTAATGCACAGGCAGGCCTTTATTTTTGAAGGTGCATACATGCATTTTGTGCCAGTATGTGAACCCACATACAAAATCCAAAGGCTCATGTGCATGTTTCTAACACTTTCAATTAGCATTTAGTTGTATATCCCTGACAATCACTGTTATCTAGAATAACCTTTGAAAAAGCTCACACTAAATAATCTTTGACTGGGCAAGTAAGAGAACAGTCTACCACTCCTTTCACGAGACATACCTAGAACATTTATCTACATGAAATCCAATTCACAGTATGGAGATAATGAGCTGTGAGGACAAAATGCTAAATCACACTTACAGACAGTGAATTATAGTTCTCCCTTCCCCTTCTTCACATTCTTCTTGCCACTTTTCAACCTGAAGTATTAACTTCAAGAATGATCGTTTGGAGCCTGGCACATCCCTGTGAGATGCCCATCCCAGATATTGGAATTGCTGTACCATCAGATAGCCTTCCTGAGGCTGATAAAAAATAAACAGTATCATATTAAACATCGCAAGTAATCGTATTGGTCCATTATAGAAAATCCAAAAGTCACAGTAGAATAATAGGTTAAGACCTATTTAAAAGTTACAAGGTAAACAAGCTTCCATGTTCATCAAAACTCTTAATTAGACTGGATGCCAATTAAAAAGCAAAAGCAAAGTGTTTTGCGGGGGTGGGGGGACACGGAATGACAGGATGTTGCAGGGCATGATAACAAAGCCTTACTCTGCAAACTGTAACGATGTTAAGAATATCTCAGGTTTTACCAAGGCTACAGAGCAGCAAAATTGCTTACTCTCTGAAAATAGGTTCAACAGCTGTTTGGCTCCGATTCTAGGATTAACTGATCTATGGTTCCTGGAATGCACTTCTGCTAGAGAACAGAAGTAAAGGGAAGGGTAGCAGTCCTTACATTAGCAAAGCCTTCTATTACTTTGAATGGCTGCCCATTCCAAGTACGGTTTAAAGATAAAGAGACATAAGAAGGGACAGCAGGGGCCTTGAAGATGCCCATCAGCAGTTAGCACCTGGACAGCAGACTAAGCAGGCACACAGGTCACCTGGCCACAGTCTTCCCCACTATGGTGAGAAGCAGCATTCTTCTGTTTAAATTATAGTAATTATAGTAATTATTTTCATAATTTGGATCTCTGTAGGGGGGAATTAGCATATGCAAATTTAATGCAAATCTGTGGCCTCTCTTTTGGTGTTGCATTTCCTGATGTGTAGGCCACCCTTCAGCTCTCATGGTATCTGTTCTGTGATCGTGCCCATGACAAATGTGCCCACCTGCCCAAAAAGGCTGGGGATTCCTGCTGTAGATTAATGAGCTAAGTATAAAGTATAAAGGATGACATCCAAAGTTACATGAGTGGAAGTCAGCTCATGAAACAGGGCATCACTGCCCCCTCCTCCTCACTGTAACATCCCGAACAGCATCTCCTGAGGACTGGGCAACATTCAGTACAGGCTTAGGAATTCCCAGAAAAAAAAAGGGGGGGGGGTCTTGCACAATCAGAAGTGCTTTTCTGCTTCCATGGGACACCTTTAGATGCCACCCAAAGTGCATATAGGTCAAGCTGAGTAGAAACACCTACTAGTTATGGAGGGCATGGGGATTTCCCTGAAGACATGTTAGAGTTATCCATTTAAATTAAAGCAGGATATTTTGGGAGCTGAAGACACAAACTAACCCTCATAAACTCCCATATCTAAATAATAATAATGACAGATCAATGATGTTACCTATGGCTTCATATGAATACAGTAAAGTTTATACATTTTATATCATGTCAAGTGATAATAAAAACGGGGGGTGGGGAATAGAACTACAATAGCTACTTTGTGCTTCCAATAAGTTATTCATTTCGCCAACTTTGGGTATGGAAACATTAAAAGAAAACTAACACAAGGGTTTGAGAACAATCTGAATTAGAAAATGGTGGTTTGGGAACAGACTGAGAGAATTTTGAAAATACCCATTGTAAAAGAAATGAAAGTTTTGTTTGCATAACTTTGTTTCATTGTACAAAAATACTAGAAAATGGGTGGATGTAAGAGTAAACCTGGTAATAGCAGAGGTGCAAACAAGAGTGCTTTTGTTGCATAAATACTTAAAACAGGATGAAAATGCTTCTCCTGCCCCCATAAGGTAAAAGATGCCCCACCTATGAAAACATTTCACAGGGCTGTACATTTGCATATGAATACTAAAATGTTTTACTGTTTACATTCATTCATTTTTATAGTTTTTCTTTTGGCAAAACATATAAAAACCTCTCAATACCTTTAGACCAATGTTCCCTAACTTGGCGCCCTCCAGATATTTTGGACTACAATTCCCATCAGTCCCAGCCAGTATAGCAAATGGTCAGGGATGATGGAAGTTGTAGTTCAACACATCTGGAGGGCATCACACTGGGAAAACTGCTTTAGTATATAGTGCACTGCAAGTAAATTACACCATGATATACAAACTATGGGTTCGATCAGTGGGTCTGCTCTAAGTATGACTAGGTCTGGATACAGCCCTATGGCTCTTCCAACCTATTTTGAAAACCTTTAGCTAGTTTCTGTCAAGTGCTTTGCTTAATGTTAAAGTCCAGCCTCTAAAAACAGCACAATAAATGGGATTCTAATGTTAACCATCAGTATATTCCTTACCCTTGTTAAATTGCATATCCTGAAAATTCTGTTTATTACATCACAATCCATTGAGCAAGACATGCATTCCACCTGAATAGGACCATATCTCAGCATCCCTTCCTCTGGCCAATACTGTGGGCAGCCCTGTATAATATTTAAAAAGATGTAATTAAATTATAACTAGCATTACACATCATGCTGAATTACCATAACTACAGTACAATTTGCCTCAGTTAAGGTGTTTTATGTCAAATCGTCAAAATCACAATATCTTATCCAACTGCAACAGGTTTCAAGAACAGAGGTTACTATATTGTTCCATCTTTGCAGGTTTGATTAGCCCAGGCCTTCCTTTACCTGCGAGCACTGAACAAGCCAACATTTCCCCATGCTGAACTTTATCTAGTGTGTCTCAGTGACAGAACACATCCATTTCAATGCAATTTGCAAAACTCTTAAGAACTTACCTGTGCTAGATCAACTTCATTTAACATCACAAGAGAGGTACAGCCATAGTCATATACTAATCTCCAGAAATCTTTCACAGTATTTGGCAGAGGGTGCTGTGTGACAATGAAAGCAGCGGGTTGTCTGTAGCTCTGCAGTTAAAAAGAAAAAGGAAAAGAAAAAAAAGAGGCATTAAAAGAGGATTGTAATCATAAACAAGCTTATTTGAAGATTAGACCAGTCTCCAGCGCACATAATATAGATATAGAAATATTTTTAGGCCACCTTTAAGGGCAAAACACGCTTAGTGTTGTTCTCAGTCAGCTGAAGAATGGAGCAGACAGCAAATGGATAATTCTTCTCTTCCTGAGAAGGCAGGGCCAAATAGAACAAGTCTACCAGAGAGGATCCCCTCAGTCTTTTGGCTCTGCCCTTTATAGAACAGCAGAGCAGGTCTGCTGGTCCTGAGCTACTGCTTGGGAGTATTTTTAGGCCTTACAGGCCTATCAAAAAAAAAAAAGAAAAATAAAGAAAAGTAGATTGTTTCTAGCATTTTGCATTGAGATCATGCCCAACCACTCTACGCATAAATACCTTATGAGTCCATGAGGAGTTCAAAAGTTCCCCTACATTTGTTTCAACATTGTTAAAATCTAGATAAATGAGCTGGTCCTATGCAAGTCTCATGAGGCCTCAGTCTTAGCCATTCAGGTTGCACTGGTCGACTCTCATTATCATCTTTTTGGACATCCCTTTGTTGTCTGCTCTCCTCTCCTCCTGACTGGGAACAGAAAGCTGGACTTACTATGACGAGTTCACACCCTCCCCTGCTTTATGATGTTACTCTGTATTGATGGGGGAGGGGGGTGGGGTCTCTCTACTACGTATTTTCAGATTTGTGAAGTTATCAAGTCATAGCTAATCAGGGACTATGTTGGATTCCGTTTATCTATCCCTCCAGCCATTTTCTATTTCTTAAAATGATGTTCTATTTTGCCCTGCCTTCTCAGTAGGAGAGGAGTTAACCCTTTGCTGTCTGCTCCACTCCCTGCTGACCAGAAGACGACTTCATGGTAATTCCAGCTTTCTGTTTTATTACATCCTCAGAACACGGCATATTAAAATAAGAGAAAATACCTCATATGCCTGAAGATGCCTTCTTCAAAGCCAGTTTTACCTATTTCTTTAGAAATAATTTCCAAGTGTGTGTACTAAGGGGTCACTCTTGGGCTCTGAGCATTGTAGGTTTTTGAAGTTAAGGACCTGGTTCGCACATAGTGCCAGTTCATGGATTCTTTAACCCATGAATTGGCATGCGCACTGCCTTGCACACTCGTCGCTTCCACTTTAAATCCGTGTTTTCATCAACAACCCAGGAACGCCACGTTCTCGGTTGCTTGATGTGATGCCCGAACCCAGAACTCTGGGTTGTTGTAGGGTTAAACAACCCAGAGTTTAACCCAACAATACACCATGGGTTCTCGTTACATGTGCATTGGGCCACCGATAGTTTTGCTACGAGATTCTTAGCCGTACTACAGAACAACATTGTAATTACCTAGTTTCATTGTAGGGGAATCCATTTCTAGTCTAAAGTATAGATATTCTATAGCTCTTTTTGATATTAAGGATACTTAGCACCAGGCCTGGATGACCCCCCCCCCCCCCCCAATCAGGTCACTTGTTTAGATATACTATTATATAGAAATGTTTGGAAAATAGTGAAGAGATTGGGAAGATAGGGAACTGCCTTATACTGAGTCAGACCATAGGTCTATCAAGCTCATTTTGTCTACACTGACCCTGCAGAGTTTCAGACAGGGATCTTTTCCAGCCTTATCTGGAGATGGCAGGGATTGAACCTGGGACCTTTTGCATGCAAAGCATAGGCTCTCAATCACTGAGCTATGGCCCTTCCCCATCTAGACACATGTATCTGCATACAAACAACTCAACTTGCATGTACAGATGGTAGCAGCTATGCAGTATGTTGAAGGGAATATTATTTCTTCACTGCTCTGCTCACTATCTATTATTTCTCCTGGGACTGCACTCATTAGGAAAAGACAAATACCTAGAACTGGCTGCAAATTAACATACAAATCATAAAAGTCCTGCTAGAGTTTCCCATTATGAATTTTCAGTTCCAGCAACCTACTGAAAGTTTGAAATAGTGGATTTGGCAAGTCAGAGAACAATTAGTGGGCATTTAGACAACTTTACCCACTTTTTAATTTTCTCTTTTTAAAGGGCCATTTTACTGAATACCACAGGATGAGCAATTTATTTGTTCTGTTGTTGTACATTATTATACATCTTTTCAAGGCATATTACATAAACAAAGGAAACAGTCTCTCACGTCCATAAGGGCAGCATTGATATAGTTGCTGCTCTCGCCATCAACAGTAATTAAGAAAGGCAGACATCTGTCAGGTGGCAGCATATCCATAAAGCGGTTCTTGTCATGGTTTCTTGGTAAGCACGCTATACTGCAGTCTTCAGCTTGTAGCCGAGGAGTCACAGAATTCAGGGTCTAAAGGGTAGAGAAAATCTTTGTTATGGTATAGTGTGCCTTACAGAAATAAATTTGGGCAAGATGAGAATAGTGGAAGCCGTGAGGAAAGCAAAGGCTTTCCTATTTGAGCTGCCTTGCAGTTTAGCCATGACAGAAGATGAAAAAAAGTCTTTGTGTGTACAGAGTTGGTTCTCAATTTGCATCCTACCCCAAAGAGGAAAAGAGGAAATAGGAATCATAGAATAGTAGGGTTAGAAGGGGCCTACAAGATCATCGAGTCCAACCCCCTGCTTAATGCAGGAAAATAGGAAAGCATTGTGTAAAATTCATGCAAGATGTTTCAGACTTATTTAAAATGCAAAATCAATTCTGGCATGCCAAATGTCATTGCTGTTCAAATGATTTGGCAGTCTATGGCAATTACAATCAGACAACGGTATTTCCCATTTATAGATGACTTTGCAAAGCACATAATGAAAGAACTAGGTGATACATTAGGCTTAACACAACAAGATGGCCAAAGGTTATGAAACTGGAAGAAATTATATATAACTAGAAGCAAAGAAGATGTTGCTATATAAAAGAGCTGCCAGCAACTGAAAGTACCTGAAATTCATCTTTGAGATGTGAAGAATTTGTCTGAGAGTCTATTCTTATCATGTCAAAATATGCAGCTTTAAATTCACAGACAGGGATGGCAGTTTCTCCACATAAACAGGCTTCCAGAATTGCATCATGAATAAATATATACTGCTCCTGCCAAAAAAGGGAACAGAAAAAAATTCTAGCAATATTTTAAAAAAGAAACAAAATTTGGATACCTTCTCACTAGGAATCTTATTCAAGGAAGCTTAACTCAATCCATTTTATACTGCTTAAACACCTTAAATGTTTGTTTAATTTAATCAGCGTGATTTCCTAAGAATGGCAATTTTAAGTCCAGCAATACTCAACGGCAAAGTATCAGTAATTTGCTTAAAGCAGAGATGGAGGGAACAGTCCTATGGCCACTAGACACTGTCTAGAGGGCCATAGGATATGCTCTTTTCTGGGAACCGACCTTGGAGCCTGTGCTCTGAGGTGGGTTCCTGGAAAACCAACCTCCCCCCATGTCTGCGCTGCCTCAGAGGCAGCGTGGAGAAGCCCCATCCTCCGTGCTTGGAGGAGGAGGAGCGACTGAAAAGGGATGGGGCTGGGGGCGTTCCGGGGCAGGGAGAGTAGAGCTGCATGTACGACTCATCCAATGTGTCGTACAGCAGCGTCCTCTCCCGGTCGCCCCCGCCCCCCGGCGGCTAGACAGGGAAAAACAGCTGTCTAGTGGAAAATAGCAGGGCAAGCAAGGCGTGGAGGGAATGATTCCCCCCCCATGCCTCTCCTACCTTGCTTTGGATAGGCGGTCGCCTCCGAGTTCGGAGGTGACCGCCTATCTTGATAGGATTGCGCCCTTAATGTTTTAGGGGTGTTTCCATTTTAATGTTTCTGCATTGCAGGCCAGTTCTCTTTCATTCTTGATACTGGAAAACAGCATTAAAAATAGCTAGCTCTGGATTAATTGCTTTGAATATCTCCAAATACAAAGAACAGGAAGAACATAACGCAAAGGGTTCTGCTTAAAATCCTGAAAAAATATATATTTCACTTTAAGAATGTAGATTTCAAGTTCCATGATTAGGGATGGAGAAGAATTTCAGAAACATCTCCCAGTTCAGAAATCCTGTAGAATTTACAAGCCAAACCCAACCACTTTCCAAAACCCACCTTGGCTAGATCAACGCAAGCTGGGGTTCACACATCACTATGGCTTGGTTTAAGCCATGCATGTGCCGGGCACCATTTACCTAATCACCTGCCCAAGTTTGGTTTGTCGTGTCATCTGAACACAGGTGGCATGGCTTGTTGGAGGGGGAAACAACCCTCAAATAACCCATGGGTCAATAGCTTCTCTCCTTTTCACAAACAACTTCTGTTAGGGGTAGGTGGGAGAGGGAAAGGAAACAACTACAAAGGCTGCTTCTAAGCTGTTCCTGCACTCTAAGCTATTCCTGCTGATGTAAACTCTAGGAAGTGTACTTTAAAAAAAAAAACCCACTGAATTCCTTGATGAGAACAAATAACAAAAAGGGAATTCCTAGTTCCATGTTAACAGTGGAAGGTTCAGCCGTACTCTGAAACTCCACGGCAGAGAACTGGAGATTTAGAGAGGTCTCAACTTTTGTAAGCCCCCTCTTCTGTGTCTTTTTCCACAACATGGAAGCTTAGAAAAGGGTGGGGAAGGAAGGGAAGTGACAGGTGAGAGGGCTGGCAATGGTAGAGAAGGCTGAAACTTTCAAAGCTTTGGAGAATTCTTGGAATAGAACAAAGATTTGTTCAAGAATTCTCCCCAAAGACTAGGGAAAAAATAGCCCATTCCACCCTGAGCTGGGCAGGTTTTGACCAACACTACTCATGAATGCAAAGATAAGCTGTTATATTTTTCCTCACTGTTTGCCACTTCCCTATCCCTGATATGTGGTGTACGTGTACGTCGGTGTCACTAGATCTAGATAGCAAACATAAGGCTGGTTCACATATGGCATTTCCCTTACTTAAGACTGTAAGGTCCTCAGGTTAGGGGCTTGACCATGTACAAATGCCATGTGCATTGCTAGGGAAATAAAAGTAATAGTGTAAATAAAACTTTTCATAAAAGAGAAAAATGTGAACGCCTCTTGTTCAAAATTGGTGCAAGTGTTTATATTGCTGGAAGTTTATTTTGCTGGTATGAAGTAGGGATAGGGCAAAATTTGTGTGCTTTGCATTTTAAGACGAACAGGCCTAATTTGCATGTCCTGAATTAATACGCAAAATGGAATGCAATTATTCTTCAGTTTTTGCACTTCTCCAAATTTTACAATGCCATTGTGTGATTATAAATGTGTACGTTAGGGGAAATTGTGTTACAAAATTGCATACACATTTACAGATAAACTTTAAAAAAAATCACAAAGTGAAGCAGAAACGGGGCAGACTGAACTTGCGCTTGAAAGTGAAATAAGACTTGTCCATCCCAAAGCAAATTTTAGTTCGATTCAATGCCAAGTTTACTTGTACAACATTTTGAACTTCTGGACTATTGCCAAGACTGTTGTCTTATGAGCATCCCTGGCAGGGAATTGATATTTACAGGACATGCAAAGAATCAAGGCCCTTTTGAGGTGGAACACAGGGATGGTCTTCCATCGGAATGCCCATTGCATCCCTATAGACCTCATCTTCTCCTAAAATTTATCTGATTCCCCTTTAAAACCATCTAAATCAGGCTGGGACTATGTTTTGAGTCAGTGAATTCTGTAAGTGGATTATACACTATGTAAAGAGCAGCTGCAGAAAGCTTGCTTCGTCCCTCCCTGCCAGAAAGAACACAGTTCTTTTGGAACCGGACAGCTGACGGGCAGTCCACTCTGACCTCAACTGTCAGCCAGGGCCACTGGGAGGCTGCTCCCCCTGCTTCCCATAAAGAACATCATGGCTAGTGGGAGATCAACCTGGCCCCATCCATTGGCCAGAGAAGGTGCTGCTCCTCCAAAGCTTGTTTCCTCTTCCCTAGGAAGGAACTATGAAGCATCAAAGAAAAAGCAGCAGAGAGCATTTTTCTGCTGCACCTAGGAGTATATGAACAGGCTGTGGCAGTTGAGAAAAAAAAGTTAGGGAAGTGCAGTTTTTTTCTTCCCCATCCTCCAGTTAAAAAGGTTCCTCAAGTAACTTTGCACTTAGCTCTATAGTTTTATAAATCTCTATCATGTCTTTCTCCCCTGCCTACCCCCATAGTCATCTGGACTGTACCAACTGCTCATTCTTGCTTGGTGAATTGTCTTAATACAGCAAGATTCTGTGTTATTTCTAGGAAACCTAACTAAATGCATCTAAGAAGAGAACTGGGCGATTGATTATTAATAGCAGATAATCAAGCACAATACCTCTGTCTGTACCATATTGATGCGTCGTGAACGTAATGCTTTGACACAATTGTAGATGTCCACAACACCTTCTCTTTCTGCCATGTCTAGCATTATATCAATTACAATGTAACAGCCAGTTCGTCCAGCTCCAGCACTTGAATGAAGCAGAAAACAATTTACAGAGTATTCCCCTTGATGCATTTTTTTTTTAAATATCACCCCCCCACAACAAATTATCAATTAAAAATCTTATGGTTGTATCCAATGGTAGCTTTGTGCTAGTGGAAAGTGCAAGGTAGGTCACCCAATTTCTGTCGCTCTCCCCTTAACTACTGCAGTCTTCTGTACCATATCCTATACTATTTTGGAGATTCTCCAACCTTTAGGAGCAGCTTTTCAGAAGGTATGGGTGGGCTGCAGTGGATAGGGGGGAATCAGTGAAAATCATGTGCCCCTCATTGCGCAAGAGGAAGTGTTTTACACTAGGGCAAAGCCATGATTGGATAACATATTTTAAGATTTCTAAAGATTCCTTTCTTGTTCTATAAAGAACAAAGTATTAAAACTTTGCATACATAGGGAATAGTACTTGTAATCTCAGAGTTAATTAAATGACACATATTAGCATGGGTATTACAGATGTGTTCTTGTGCAGTTCTTGTTCATCTCAAATAAAGTTGCACAGGAGAAATTCCTAATAAAAATGTTCTCTGCCCTTGTAAGTATTAAATAAATAGTGTTATGCAGGAAATCTATACTTAGCTGGTTCCAAGGTCAGCAACTAAAACAATGATTTTGGGGGGCTTTATTTTTAACATGAAACATTACTCAAGGGCCTATTCAAAAAGATTTATACTATGGGCCCGGACTGATGCCTGAAAATCTCTCCCAAGGTTTAGAAGACAGAAATATTTTGTTACAGCTGCTGCTTCCCTTCAGCCATTTACATAAAATATGGTGGCACATATTTAGCTGCTCTATTCATATCTGCCAGTGAAGCAGTGGGTCCAGGGGTGCACTGGTGGGTCAGGTAGTCTTCTATTCACCTGCATTTCCAGAAACAGTTGCGATATTCCACATGGAATTTTTTTCAAACATCTAAACCAGTGGTCCCCAACCACAGCTGCAATGCATCATTGTAATATGATGTTGGATTACAACTCCCATCATCTCAACACAGCATGGTCAATGTTCAGGTATGATGGGAGTTGTGGTTCAACAATATCTGGTGGACCAAGGCTAAGAACCACTGATCTAAACCATCTTTATACCTTAACATAGCTGAAAGCATGCCAGATTATTTTAGAATAGATAAAATAGGAATTAACTAAATAGGGCATTCAGGGAAGTCTGATCATTGGATTATAGCATCATTGGTCTAAATCTATCAGTGTTTATTCGAAAAATAATGCAAGATATGTGACCAAAAAACACAATGCCACAGTAAGACCACTTCACAAGAGACTACAGTTCATGCACACATTGAGAAATTATAGAAAATGCATCTACCTCTTCTCTACACACCTGCAATGCACAACAATAGGCCCAGCACTAGGAGGGTTAGATAGTTTTACACGGCGTATAAATGAAAGAAGGCCTGTTGCATTGTAAGGTACTCCATGATCTGGCCAGCCAGTAAAGTGGAACTGTTTAACTTCACGGATTTCATTGTAACCTCTCTGTCAAAATTGAAGAATAAAACAGAAAACCACCAATATTTTTTCTTCATTTGATGAGTTATGGGAGGCAGTGGGAAAGAGACACACATTAGAATAAAAATATTGAATTTTGAGGCAAGCACAACTGCCAGAATCAATAAACATTTTTGTTAGTATTCTAAGCCAAAAATATGACAATTGTTGCTTAAAATGGGACTTCTACAGTGGAATTTATGCATGACTATAAATACAATCTGTCAGTTGATCTTTATCTGCTTCCTTCATCAACCAAATACAATATTGTATGCAGCACTATTTTCTCATCATACCTTGAAAACTGTACACTTACAGAGCCAATGCTGTATGTATTGTAAAATTACAACAGCACATGAAATTTTTCCCAAGAAGTACAGGATGTGACATGTGTTTGCATGCTAGTACAGAGGGCAGCTTGAATCAATCCTTAACGAACCCAGCCCTGAAGATTTATAGATTAAATTGACGCAATGCACAAAGGGCATGCCAACATTAGAAATGCATTGGTTTATACTAGAGTAACTGACATGGCCCCACCCCAGAGCTAGAGGGTACCCATGGAAGACAGAATGATGATTGAAACAGTTCAAGTCTGTAGTGTAGATATGCCCCCAATTTTTAATTTAATTTTTTTTTTATTGTGATGATACAAATACAGCCGAATAATATGTAGGTAGATAGGTGGAGAGAAAAATGGTAATCGTTGGAAAACATACAGCACTTGGATAGCTGGAGAGAAAAGAGGTAAGAACTGGAAGAAATACAGCAAGAAACAAAGACTTAATGACCCACAGGTTCAGACACTGTAGGGAACTGTGGTTTCCTGTTAAGCCTAAACCAGGCTAATAAAAGTTCATTAGGGTGAAATTGTATACATGTTTAGATGGAAAAAGCACTACAACTTCCAGCATTCCCCAGCCAGTATGTAATATAAGGTTCATATACCATGAAACTGACTTGGTTTAATCCCATATCAATCTTGTAAAAAGCAAAAGCACTAAACATAGGAAGGGTGTTCAGTTGGGTAGCAGGCAAGTAATTTTTCAGATTGAAATGATCAAGCATCAACTACATGAAATTCTAATAAGTTACAAAGAATATTAAGAGGAAGAATAAGGAAGTGTTAGGTAATGAGGTGAAGAAAAAACTGTGGAAGAAAGTCAGAGTTATATGGAATTGTGTGTGCAGATGTGAAAATGAAGATGCACATCTGACAATGATTTCTCAGGCAAAGAAGCTGATACTAAAACCCTTTATGTATGGCTTTAAGGGATAGATAGAACTGGAATACAGCTTGAATACCCAAATGTTTAAATTATTGGCAAAATATTCTATGATAGATTTTTTTTTATAGAAGAAAGACAAAATGCAAGATAAGGTTAAGAAAAAACTCAAAAATGTAGAGCTTAACTTAGCAGTATGAGAACAAAAAAGAAAGTCAATGCAGGGGTTGCTAACAATCTAGGAGATGGGGCAGGGGAAGGGATTCTAACTGATAAAAGTGTTGGCAACTCATAACACATTTTGAATATATGGAGTTTTAGAGATACTTACCCTTTCAAGAGTGAATGTCCTGACCACATACTCTGCAAGTGGTTCCACTTCCACACAAGTAACTTTGAAGTCCCCATAAACATCAGTGTCATCAGGCCAATACTTGTAGCACTTAACCTACAAACAACATTTAAAAATATCTCCAAACCAAGGAAATGTAATATGAAATAACTTTAGGGCACGTACTCAAGAAGAGTACAGTACAGTACAATGGCATCCTCTTAAAGGCTTTAGCAAACCAGCCAGTTCATATTGGAAGTGGGCTGCACTGAATGATCTTCGTTAAAACAATACTTGATCCTTTTGTACATATCAAGAGATGGGATAATTAAAAAATCCTATGTTGGGCCTGTTCAGATGATCTTTTCCCTACATATGGTGGGGGAATGAGATTGTGCTTTCATTCCCTGTCTCCTAGGTACATTCATCCCACTTCTAGACCATTCATGCATCCATGCATAGGTGCAATGTCTGTGCATAAGGCCTATGCGAAGATTAAAATCTAAATCACATCATGTGATATTCCACATAAATGAATCATGCAATATGGGATATGAACACTTGATTTTACTGATAAAAAGTCTACTCCACAAGTTACACACGTATGTGGAAGTGGTAGGACGGTGCATTTTTATTCTCCGACTCCCATGTAGGGAGTCATTCATCTGCACTCTCAGGTTTAAATTTCTGTTACCTTTACTTCCTAAGCCCTATGTCTGTTTTTGTTAGCAAAGGAATTAAAATGTTTAATAAGTTTCCTAAGATATCGACATTTTCTATGATAATACTCACCCGCCCAACCTCAACTAAATTTGTAACCATAACGATACACGCTGATTGTTCTTGCCATATCATTCTCCAGAAATCATACACCGTTTCATGGACTGGACCTGAAAAGAATATGCTCTTAAATAAATGTAAAGTAAGTACAAAGCCACTGATCTCTGAAATAGCTGTCAGTTATTTCCTTAGGTATGAAGGACTCCAGTAATCCTTCCAGGACTGCTGCACATTAATAACTTTTGCATCATTAGTGTTGAAGTATCTCATTTAAACCAGATTTAGTTAAAAAAAGAAAAGAAAATTAAAGTAGGTATTTTTGTCAAGTTTCCTTATGCTAGTAAATGGTAGTATCTGAGAATTAGTAGAGTTTTAGCATGGGTTCATTAGCACATGGAAAGTCACTTTATCATAGCTTTTACTACAGATACTGAAAAGCCTCTTTGACCTACTCTCCTGCTGTCAATATTTATTATAGTATCCCGCAGTCTTGCTCCCCTACTCCCATGTAGGGAGAAGATCATGAAGAGGTTAATCTGCATTGTGCCCTTACATTTCAAATTCTAGTACCTTCATAAACCCTGCTTCTGTTTTAATTAGCATTAATTAATTAGTATCCCCTTCTTACAGACAAACGCATATAGGGTAAGGTTATCAATGACTACTAAACATGATATATAACCTCCAGGTTCAGGGAAGTACCCAATTCAACACTAGCACTATCATAAATTACGTTGTGCTGGTGTAAGCAACATCTAGTGCTGGTGCAATGGGTTTCACCAGAGAATCCCATTGGTGCATTTGCTGGTGCAATGGGTTTCACCAGAGAATCCGTCGTGCCTGCAAACATTTTTGGTGATGCGCTAGAGGTCACTTACGCTAGTGCAGGGGTAAGCAACATGGTGCCCAACAAGGTGCCCTACCTTTCCCACTTTAAAAAAAACCAAATACACACATTTTCTTAGCACCACCTGGGACTGCTGTGAAAAAGGTTTCTGTTGGTGCTGAAAACTAGGTTCAAAGGAGTTATGTAGTGCGTTGGGGCTCAGCCCCCACCCCTGCCTTGTACTCAGGCTTTTGGGCAGGTTACCTGTCCTTTGCCATGCCTCCCATGGCATCCATTTTGTGGTGGTGCCTAGGAAAGTTTCTCAAATTGCCAAATGTGCTCATGGCCCCAAAGTGTTGCCTAGCCCTGAGCTAGTGCAACATAATTTATGTTAGCGCTAATGTCAAATTAGATATTGACCTACGAGTACCAGTTGCTGGGGAACTTCAATGGGAGAGGACTATTGCCCTCATGTCCTCCTGGTGCACTTTATGGAAGCATATGGTTGGCTGGTGAGGAAACAAGATGTTGCCTTTGGCTCTTATGTTCTGACTAAAAACACCACCAACTAAATTTTGTGTGTGAAATAGTACAGTAGGCCAACATGCTCAACTAAGACAGTTCAAAAGATGATGGAAAGAGTAATTCATGTCTACATTTTGAACAGAATTGAAATTCAATTCCAGTTTTGCAGGATAAATGACAAAGATCTATACAGTCTGCTATGCAATTTTTAATTGCATAGCAGACTGTTTTAATTGCCCTGCTGGGCCTGCTGCCGCCGCCGCTGCCACCACCACCAGGCCTTCCCTGGAGACTTCTGCCTGGCAGACCGCCAGTCCCTGCAGGACCAGGCCCCCAGGTACTGAGCCAGCTGTGCTGCTCCACCTGCCCTCCCTGGAAGGGCTACATAAGCTGGCTGGCTGAGGTGGCCTGGGAGAGCCAGGGCCTGCAGGAGAGGCCACCACCATCACCGGGGAAGAGGCGTGCCTGCTGCTGCTGGGCCTGCGGCGGCGGCGGCCGCTGCCGCTGCCACCACCACCACCACCACCACCACCACCACCACCTGGCCTTCCCTGTGGACTCCGGCCTGGCATTATTTTTAAGGGGATTTTTAATTGTTTTGTGTGTGTGTGTGTGTGTTTTCCTTTCCCTGGGGGATTTTGTTGTGGTTTTAGGGGTGGGTAGCCTGCCTGATAGGCGGGAGCGAGGGGGCATGTGTCCACCTTATGGAGGCAGTGGGGGGAGTGTTGGGGGCCAGAAGATACCGAGGCTGGGCGGCAGGCGCTGGCAGAGCACTAGGGGCAGGCCATGCCAGGTAAGGGGAACAAGGGAGAGATGTGTAGTATCTGTCCCCTGCTCCGGGCCTGTGCAGAGCCAAAGGATGGCTGGGGGAGGCGTGACCCCATCTTCTGGCCTTCATTTGCTGCTCTGCAATGCCAGGTCTGTTACCCAGAAAACCTCCCTCATCCATGACATGATCCTGGATGAGGGTGCAGACCTGGCATGTATTACGGAGACCTGGCTGGCTGAGGCTGCTGCTCCAACCCTTGCAGCCATGTGTCCAGCTGGATTTTCATATGCACAGCAGCCGAGGGCTGGGGATCGGGGAGGGGGAGTAGCTGTTATCTACCGAGAGTCCTTGGTCTTCACCAGACGCCCTCTCCAGGAGACCAAGGTTGCTGAGTGCATGTACTGGAGGTTGGGCCCGAAGGGCAGTCTGGGGATTCTGCTCGTGTACCGTCCACTCTGCTGCACGACTGACTCCCTGGCCGAGGTGCTTGAGGTGGTCTCTGATGTACGTGTACAGTCCCCTAACTTACTGGTGTTGGGGGACTTCAACGTACATTCGGAGGCCATCCTCACAGGAGCACCTTGGGACTTCATGGAGACCATGGCCTCCTGGGAGCTGCACCATATTCTAACTGGGCCCACCCATGTAGCCGGTCATGCACCAGACCTTGTGTTTGTTTCTGGAGAATTGGGGAGTGATCTGGAAGCCGGGGGTATATCCACCACCCCCTTGTCATGGTCAAATCACTATCTGGTGATGTTGGACTTCTCGGTTCCACAATCCCTCCGCAGGGGTGGAGGACCCATTAAAATGGTCCGCCCCAGGCATCTTATGGATCCAAATGGATTCCTGAACGCGCTTGGGGATTCTCTGGGGCATGCCAACGGCCACTCGGTCGAGACCCTGGTGGGTGGCTGGAATGCCGCAATCACTGGGGCATTAGATCAGGTGGCTCCGAAACACCCTCTCCCCCTGAACAGGGCTCGGACTGCACCATGGTTCAATCCGCGGTTACGAGCTCTGAAACAGGAGGTGAGACGGCTAGAGCGCCGGTGGCAGAAGTCTCGCTCCAAAGATGATCAGACACAGGCTAGAGCTGTATCTTCAGCCTATCATGTGGCGGTGAAGGCAGCAAAAAAGGGATATTATGCTGCCTCCATCACGTCTGCAGAGTGCTGTCCCAGGAGGCTGTTCCAAGTGGTCCGGAGCCTGGTCAGTCCTGCGGCTCCGGAACCACTGGAGCATTCTAAGGCCTCCTGTGAGGCCTTGGCAAGGCACTTTGCAGATAAAATTGATCAGATTAGGTGTGTTACTCTGCACGCTGTGGATACAGTTAGTGAGCAAGAGGCGGCCTGTGGCAAATTGGTTTTCTGGGATCGGTTCCAGCTTCTTCCTCCTGATGAAGTGGACAAGGTGCTTTCATCGGTACGGCCGACCACCTGCTTACTTGATCCTTGCCCATCTTGGCTCATTATGAGCTGCAGAGAGAGACTGGGTGAGGGGATCAAGGCGGTGGTGAACGCCTCCCTTGAGGAGGGAGTGATGCCATCAGCCCTCAAGGAGGCAGTGATAAGACCGCTCTTAAAGAAGCCCTCCTTGGATCCTCAAGTTCTGAACAACTTTCGCCCAGTCTCAAATCTGCCATTTTTGGGCAAGGTGATAGAGCGGGTGGTGGCGGTGCAGTTGAAGGCACACTTGGAAGAAACTGATTATCTAGACCCATTTCAGTCGGGCTTCAGGCCTGGGCATGGGACAGAAACGGCCTTAGTTGCCTTGGTGGATGATATGAGGAGGGCTCTGGATAGGGGTGAATGCTCCTTCCTTGTTCTCCTCGACCTCTCAGCGGCTTTTGATACCGTTCACCACGGTATCCTCCTGGACCGCCTGGAGGGGTTGGGGATTGGGGACACCGTATTGCGGTGGTTCCGGTCCTTCCTTTCCAGCAGGTACCAGAGGGTAGCACTGGGAGAGGAGGTTTCGGACCCGTGGCCACTTACTTGTGGGGTGCCACAGGGTTCCATCCTCTCCCCGATGCTATTTAACATCTATGTGAAGCCACTGGGGGCTATCATCAGGAGGTTGGGGGTGCGGTGTCATCAATATGCAGATGACACGCAGCTCTACCTCTCGTTTAAATCTTCACCAAGGTTGGCCATAGAATCCCTGTCCAAATGTCTGGAGACGGTGAGTGGCTGGATGGGAAGGAATAGGCTGAAGCTGAACCCTGACAAGACCGAGGTACTTTTGGTGGGAGACAAGAGGAGGCTGGGGGATGTTGACCTGGTGTTGAATGGGGTACGGATACCCTTGAAAGACCAGGTCTGCAGCCTGGGGGTCATTTTGGACTCCCAGCTGTCCATGGAGGCTCAGGTGTCAGCTGTGAGCCGGACAGCGCTGTATCAACTCCATCTGATACGGCGGCTGCGCCCCTTCCTTCTCGACCATCTGCTCCCATCGGTAGTACATGCCCTGCTCTCCTCTCGTTTAGACTACTGTAATGCGCTCTACGTGGGGTTACCCTTGAAGACGGTTCGGAAACTGCAGCTGGTACAGAACGCGGCGGCTCGCCTGATTAAAGGCAGCCGCCGGCGAGATCACATCAGTCCAGTGCTGAAGGAGTTGCACTGGTTACCAGTTGTTTTCCAGGCCAAATTCAAGGTGTTGGTTTTGACCTTTAAAACCCTATATGGTTCCGGCCCAGCCTATCTTAAGGAGCGCCTCCAGCAGCACCAGACAGGCCGCTTAACAAGATCAGCCTCGGATGGCCTTCTCTCTGTCCCATCAGCCAGGACAGCTAGACTGGTGGGGACGAGGGAGAGGGCCTTTTCTGTGGTGGCCCCCACTCTGTGGAACTCCCTCCCTAGGGAACTCCGTCATGCCCCCTCTTTAATGAGCTTCCGTCATGCATTAAAAACGTTGTTGTTCAGGCAGGCATTTGGGGTGGGTTAGGGTATTTTAGAAAATGTTTTTATTGTAGAATTTTATTGTTTTAAACTGTTTTTATTGTATGTTGTACATCGCCCAGAGTGGCTGGATGACCAGCCAGATGGGCAATTAATAAATTTAATAATAATAAAATAAATAAAATACATTGAGTACCTACATGTCCATTTTATTATTTGTAACTGTAGTGGAATGTAGTTGACAAATTAACAACAGGCATTAACTGCAGATATATTAGGATATGAAAATTAACTGACAGTATTAATAGTATGGAAAAGACTCTTACAAGTCCCCTGGACTGCAAGGAGGTCAAATCAGTCAATCCTAAAGGAAATCAACCCTGAGTGCTCATTGGAAGGACAGATACTGAAGCTGAAGCTCAAATATTTTGGCCACCTAATGCGAAGAGAAAACTCCCTGGAAAAAAAACCTTATGCTGGGAAAGATTGTAGGCAAAAGGAGAAGGGGACGGCAGAGGATGAGATGGCTAGATAACATCACTGATGCAATGAATATGAACTTGAGCATGCTCCGGGAGAGAGCGCAGGATAGGGATGGGGGAGAATTTCTCCCCGAAACTTCGGGGGGCCGAGTGCCAACGCATTCGGTCCTCCGAAGGTTCGGGGAGAAATTCTCCACCCCCCCCCCCCCGGGATGGGACTTACCTTTTACGAATGTCACTCCCAGCGGTGGGTCCCGGTGGCGGTTCGGCAGGTCTTCATCAGGGGCGGGGGCGGCAGCCAGTCTTTCGACCGGCTGCTGCCACCGCCATTACAAGAAAAGTAAAAAAAACAACAACAACGCCCCTATGATAGGCTACGTGACGATTAACGTAGCCTATCACGGCTGACTTTGCAGATCTAGCCGTGATAGGCTACGTAAATCGTTACGTAGCCTATCACGGGACTTTTTTTTTTTTTTACTTTTCTTTTGAAGTTCGCAGCCGGGGAGACGGGGCGCTTCTCCCCGGCCTGAATTTCGGCCGGGCGAGGCAGGAAGACACCCCCCCCTCGCATGAACTTCGGGGGGAGAAGCGAAGCGCCTCCCCCCCACCGCGAAAAAAGCTGCGAGACCAGGTAAGTGACTTTCGTACATCCCTAGCGCAGGACAGGAAGGCCTGGTGTGCTATGGTCCATGGGGTCACGAAGAGTCGGACACAACTTAACGACTGAACAAAATTATATGTAGCTTCCACAATTATAGATATAATTTGAGATGTTAAAGGACTCAAAATATCAACAGATTTTGGTGATTTTCAAGGTTGTCATATTGTAAAATGTGTTCCATTGGTTCAGCTAAGCACTGAAGAGATAGAAATCTCTTTAAGCTTTTCTTATCTGACGTAGCTGGGGAAAAACTGCTGTAGTAATGGTTAATGTTTCTTTTTTTCTGACATGATAAACTTAGATTAATTATGTCCCACATAATAAGAGTTTGTTCTATGACAAGAAAAACATTTCAGATAAAGCTGGGACTCTGCTGCTTTTCAGCCACATAATTACCTTTCTTTTGTATCACTCTGCATGGTTGAAGCTACTGCCTAGTTGACTGAATCCAGGCATAGAAGATTAAACAAAGTAAGTCCAAGCGTCTATTGCCCCACTCCAGAGCCTACATTCATTGCAACTACCAAAGGGGCGCGCCACTCCTCTCTGCCTGAAAATAAACTGGACTGCTCCAACTGCAACACCTGAACAGCCCCCACCCCTTTCCTTAAGCCCCAAACTGCCTTATATTGCGGGAGGGGTTAACAGGAGGCAGAAGGCTCCTATGCCGACACAGGAGGCCCTGTGGGGCCTCTCTGGCTGCACAGAGCACCATCTGCAGTCTTCTTCCAGGTAAGGATATATTTTTTTTTACTTGGGTAAGAGATAGGGGGTTCATAGGCAGCGGAGGGCATGGTGGAGGCAATGGGTGAGCCCCAATTCAATTCAGGCAAAGTTCAAAGGTGACATTGCCTTGAAGTTTCATTTTAATCTTCCCTTCAAATACTCACACTATCCCTAATTCCACACATATGTATGTATGCCATAGCCACCGCTCTGAGCAGCCACTTGGGCACTAACTCTAATCCAGATGAAGAGGGGCCCACCAGATCAGCTGGTCCAGCAGAAGAGATGCTGGATAGCAACCCAGGCGCCAGCAACATTTATTTATTTAGAATATTTGATTGCCCCTCCATTCAAAGAATGCTTGAGGTGATGCACAATAAAAAATACGAAGATTAAAAAACATAAAAATACAAAAACCTAAAACATATTTTAAAACTGGGGATTAATAATAAAAACAGAGCACAGAAATAACTATTAAAAGTTCAGTGGAACAATATCATCTTCACCAGCCATCTACAGGACACTAACTTCTCTTGGAAGGACATTCCACAACTAATACACAGGCCCTGTTACGAGTACCCACCAGCCTCACCTCTTTAAGAGGTGGGACAAGCAACAAAGCCTCAAACAAAGAACACATATTTCAGGCAAGCTGATAAGGGAGGAGGCAGTCTTTGAGGTACCCTGGCCCCAAGTCACTTAGGTAAGAACTAGCACCTTGAATTGAGCTCAGAAACAAACTGGAAGCCAGTGGAGGTGTTTTAAGACCAGTGGCATGTGGTCTATAAAACATACCAGACAAAAGTCTGGCAGCATACTTTGCGCTAGTTGAAGTTTCTGGACACTCTTCAAAGGTAGGACAGCCCCACATAGAGCACATTACAGTAATCTAAATGTGAGGTGATTGAGGCATGGATCACTGTAGCCAGATCCACCTTCCAACCAAAGCTCGGCAAAGGTACTCCTGGGCACCACCACCACCTGACCACCAAGGAGCTGCACTGGATCTAGGAGCACCCCCATCTGCATGTATGATCCTTCAGAAGAAGTGCTACCCCATCTAGAACAGGTTGTAGTCCCAGTCCCAAATTGGCCTGTCTCCAGACCAACAAGACTTTTGTTTTGTTGGACTGAGCCTCAGTTTGTTCACCCACATTGAGTCCTTTGCTGCACTCAGACACTGGTTCAGGACTTCTACAGCCTCCTTGGAATCAGTTGAAAAGAAGAGACAGAACTGAGCCAGTGTGGTGTAGTGGCAGGAGTGTTGGACTGGGAGTTGAGAGATCCGGGTTCTAGTCCCCACTCGGCCATGGAAGCTCACTGGGTGACTTTGGGCCAGTCACAGACTCTCAGCCCAACCCACCTCACAGGGTTGTTGTTGTGAGGATAAAATGGAGAGGAGGAGGATAATGTAAGCCACCTTGGGTTCCTTGCAAGAGGAAAAAAGGCGGGGTATAAATGCAATAAATAAATATAAATAAATATCATCAGCATAGTGATGAGACCCCACCCCAAAACTCCAGATGACCTTTCCCAGTGGCTTCATGTATACCTTAAACAGCATGGAGTACAGAAAAGAGCCCTGAGGAGCTGCATAGGCCAATGGCCAAGGGGACGAACAACAGTCTCCCAGCACCACCTTCTGGGAATGCTCGGCCATATAGGGCTGGAACTATTGCAACATAGTGCCTTTGAGTCCCACATCAACCAAGCATTCCAGGAAAATACCATGACTGATGGTATCACATGTCACTGAGAGGTACAGCAAACCCAACAGAGAGACACTCCCTATGTCTAGGTCCCGGCATAGGTCACCAACCAAGGCAACCAAAGCTATTTCCAACCCAAAACCAGGTCAGAGACTGGGCTCCTGAGCCCGTTAAGCCAGGACCCTCTAAAGCGGGACCTCTGTAATTGGCAACTCCTGCACCCACCAAGGAATCATCCCCGTCCACACCAGGGACCCCATACACCGCTTTAAGACCCTCTCAAGGAAGGGGTGGAGTCTGGGAGGGTGGTCTGGCCCTGGACGGTTAGAAGTCCCCAAATCTTGTTGAAAGAAGTTTCTCAGTTCTCTGGGGTTCTGCAATTATGGCCTGTCTTACTGAGTACCCCATTATGCCCTATGGGCTTATGCACAAAGTCAAGAAAGGGCAACAGATATGTGTCTCCATTTATTTCAATAGAGTGGGGAGCTCCCTATAGATATTTCTTTGTGCATATACAAATGGAGAAGCTGTTCCAGACAAGGGAGCTGTGGGGTACTTTAGATCCTTAAACCTCTGTGAGACTACTGGATTGTGTTGCATATGTGCTCAGAACATTTTCTACATGAAAATTTTGTTCAAGCATGTACCAACTGGGCACCATTCATGAAACTGCTGGTATACAAATGGGAAAACAGCAGTTGTTGGTTCCACTACTGTGGGAGGACTAGGTCTAACCCCTTTGCCCCAGATCATTTCCCTAATTAAATTGTTCCCCTTCAAGCCGATACTAGTTCCAGAAGGGAACAAAAAATTATGATGTGGGTGGGTGCCTGCCTGCCTTGTTCCCCCCTCTGCAACTAAGAGCAGCTCCATAAGGGAGCAGCATTGGAGGGGTGATTTGAGTCACGCAAATAGTTCAGGAAGAAACAGTTAAAAACAACCTCTACCAGTGCTGCAGCTCTGACTGCCCCCCACCCACTGTGTTTGCTTTTAAGCAGAAAAAAATATGTTAGTAGTTCCAACTGATGATCTCACGTGTTGCATCTAGTTTGACTCTGAATTATGTAAAGATCCTTTGTTATACTTTAGGCCAATCTGGACAATGTCTGAGGGATCGCTCCACCCCATGATGTAAAAGGGTGTGCATGCTTGCTGTTCACTAGGAGACAGGATGTCTGTGTTACGGCAAACACACATAAAGCCCTATGCATGTAGGCCTCAATCTCACGGTCAATTTCTGGATTTGGGGGAGGGGGGAATCAACCTAGGAACTTATACCAAATCAGGCCACTGGTTAATTTTGTTAAGTATTGCTTCTTCTAGCAGGCAACAACTCTCCAGAGTTTCAGACAAGAGACTTTCCAAACCATCCCTGGAGATGCCAGGGATTGAACCTGGGATCTCTCTGCATGCCAAGCATGTACTCTACCACTTAGCTACAGCCCTTTCCTCAACTACAGGACTAATTCCTACATGTGTAGGGTTTTTACAGGTACATGTCACAGTGCAAACATTCCATCCCTGCATGAATGTGTGGGGCCAGCAGAGATGGGGCCATGCCCCCACATCTCTCCCTCTACAGTGTGCTGGAGCAATCCTTCAGTTATATAAACAGATAACTTAGAAATAGCTATGAGAATTTTACAATGCTGCAAATACTCTAGCGAATGCTTACCTTGGGTTGCAATGTAGTGACTTGGTCTTTGGTATCCCTGAAACAGCAAAATAAGTTGGTTTCTATAACTGACTATTTGCTTGAAAAATAGAATCCAATAGGGAAAATGAAGGCGTACCCAAGACATTTGTAGGCATCTTTTTCAAAATAGGCTAGCGGTAGTTAAAGAGGCTAATGCAGTCAGCCATATTCGGTTGCCTAGCACATACTTAAATTATGCAATTCGCTTGCAAGATGTAATGATGGCTGCCAACTTGGATGGCTTTAACAAGGGATTAGACAAATTCATGGAGGATAAGGCTATCAATGGCTACTAATTATGATAGCTATAAACTATCTCCAGTATCAGAGGCAGCATGTCTGTGTTTCCTAGCTGCTGGGGAAAATGGAAGTGGGACGGCGCTATTGCACTCATGTCCTGTTGGTGGGTTTCCCATGGGTATCTGGTTGGCCACTGTGCAAACACAACACTAGACTAGATAGGACTTTGGCCTGATCCAGCAAGGCTCTTATTTTCTAATCATTTTCCAAACTTCCAAGTACGATGTTAGAATTGGAATGAACTCTAATTGATTTCAATAGGTTTTATTTCTGAGTGCTTAGGCTTGGATGAAAATTTCATATAACTTTATACAATGTTTACTATAAGGAATATCATTAGATCGGTGCTTCCTAATGGGTGTGTCTTGTGTAAAATCTATGACTGTTAATATTTAATATCAGATTTGTGCTTGTTCAGTAAAACTATAAGCTTTTTCTTCACTTTTTATAATGTAAATAGTTCCATTTGCTTCATTTAATAAGCTGTGAAACAATCAGACGTCATTAGCAAAAACTAACTCGCTATGAATGCGCAAAAAATATTAGAGCCATAAATAATAAGCAGAATAGCTGAATGTTAGAGCTGGACAATGTGTATGTGTGCACAGATTCAAAATCTACATGCGATATTGTACAAACACTTTGTGTGTTTACATAGAACAGATTTTTAGAAATGAAACACATGGTGTGTATATATACTTTACATAAAGACATGTATATACACACACACATATATAGTAATATTGAACTTTCTCTACAATACCATTTTCAAATACAGGGAAGGATTCCATTTCTGCAAGTAGTTTTGAACACTATTAACTTCAATTTATTAGAGTATAAACTACAAAAAGATAACTAGATTCCAAGGAAATTATTTCATCAAAGTCCCACATTTTTGCCAATAGTATGACATAGGATTGTAGGAAGTAAGCAGTTTAGAAGTGTTAGCTTGCAAGGAAAATGTGAGGCCTCACAAGTAAGACTTAAGCTTTTGTAAACAACATCTTCACTGATATTTACCCTCAATATGTCTATGGATTATCCTTGTTCTTAAAAATACCTCTGGAGGAAGCAGGATTGTAAAATGTTCCTCTATAAAGCACAGTGTACGCAGTTGCTTGAGTTAGGAAATTACTACTATGAAAATGAACACCCCATAGATAATGAATCAGCAGTTTATTTGTTGTTGAGAAATATCAATTTACAGCTGTGATCTTGCTCATAAACATGTAGAAGTATTATTCTCTATTCTAATTATCAGGGATCTTTGTATGAAATACGTTTATTAAAAGTGTCAGTAGATCAACTGTAAATGCTGAGACACCATTCTATTTATGCAACAAACATCATGAACTACACCTGCCTGCAGAAGTATTTTACAAGTGCACACATGAAGGTTTTGATTATTGTATTGCCACATATTTTTAAATTGTGCACTAAAATCAGTTCTTAAATAAATACATTATTTCAGTATAAAGTATTCCACTAAATCATGCCACCGTTATAGGCCTTATAGTCACGGACAGCACAATTCTGTAGGGATAGTCAGCCACTTCTGAGGCGACCAACTTTCCAATGCAGGGTGGGCGGAGCACAGAGGAGATCTTTTCCTCCATGCTCTGGCCACCTGCACTTGTGGCTAGATAGCCAATTTCGGCTGTCTAGCTGGGGCGGTGCAGGGGGCGGGGAGGCCAGATGACACATAGAAGTGTTATACTGGCACTTCCACTGTCCCCTCCCCTCCCCCAGGTACACCCCCTTTTCCCCTGCTCTGCACTGCTCTTCCAAGCACAAAGCCAAGGACAAACCATGCTGCCTAAGAGGGGACGGGGGAGGGAGGCGGTTTTATGGGAACTGTCCTTGGAGCGCTGGATCCAAGGTTGGTTCCCGCAAAACGAAAAATCCTATGGCTGTCTAACCACTGTCTTGTGACCATAGGATTCGCCCTTAAGGTATTTTATATTTGCCTACCCTCCTCATTTCACCTAGCTTAAGTAAAATCTTGTAACACAATTTAATTTATTTTAGATAATAGATGATCCCACCTCTCCAAAACATGTCCACTATGTGGTTACAAATAATCTATGGTGGAAGTCAGGAAACTTACATTGTGTCCCTAAATATATATGTTTGTGTATATACTATATACACCATATAATATTCAATTGACCTTCGACTTGAATAATAAATATGAAAGTAAATGTTCAGCACATTATGCAACATGATTCAGACCAACTCCCTTTAACAAAAGGAGATAATCCCATCCCTACCACCAAGTATTGCTTTGATATCATAAACAGGCATCTTTTTAGGAGCAACACTATACATCATACTATCCAGCTTCTCACATGAAAATGGAATGCAAAATAAAAGGTACCAACCAAAGCAAACAAAAGTAATATTCAAGCAAAATGTGACTTTTCTTAAATGGGTAAGTTCAGCTGGTTTAGCTAATGGTTTTCATGACTGCACTAAAGGACTAAGCTATCTTTTAAAATACAGGTACAAACATAAAATATTAGCACAAAAGGAACATTTAAATGACCAGATATATAAATGGGGTTAATTAAATGAGGCATGCACATATATCTAGTAATAAAAATTAGAAGAGTAACGCAACTGAGAATGTTCGCTATATTAAATAATCATAACAGGATGCTGTTATTCACATATAGTGGTACTTACATCCCTGTACAGCCAAATCTACAGCCCAAATCAAAGTCAGATGTGAAAGAAAGCACAACAATGTCAGTGAGTACTAGGACGGAGAACAAGGAAAAGTGTACATTTTGTTCTTAATTAAAAAAAAAAGGCTGTCATTCAATTTGTAGGAATTGCATGCAAAAAAAGTTTCACAGAGAGAAGCTGGAAAGAAAAGAAGCAAGCTATACAATCTACTTACATCAATGTAATTAGCATTAATGTAGTCTGAAGAAGGATCATCCTCAACAGGTTGTAGTATCACTCTGGAGTGGTCATCTGTAAATATATTATTTAAGTCAAACTTGTCTTCACAGCAAATGTACAATGGGAATGGATGAATATAAATTGAAATGCTATATTATGATGGAACTAGTCTAAGAGAATTAGCATCCAACAAAAACATTTGAATGGGTGCCTTTAATTTATTAAAAATGGAACAATTTCACATTAACAGAAGCAAAATGCTTCTATATTAGTTTAGGAGATCTATGTCTCATACATATCTTAGCAATAGACGATGAAAAGTAGGGCATCTGTTTGTCATTCACTAAAGTTGATAGCTTGGCTCAGTCTTTGCTGCATGTAAGCCACTTTAAATAGCTCCATGTGGCAACTACTCACTGTGGTGAGCCTTTACTCTAAAGTAACCTGCTACGTGAGAAATCTCCATTTAATTCTGCCCCATTTAAGTGGATTTGCAGTGGCTAGGATGATCAATACTGTTACTCGAGTCAAATAGTTTGTTTGAAGCATTTCACAAGTAGAACAATTTAAAATGGCCAGCACAGGTCAGATATTATCATTATCTATATTGGGGAGACAACCCCTTTTCACTAGGATGACTGACTCAGAGATAATCACCCAGTGGAAGAAAACTTTCTAGAAGGAAAGCCATGATGAAGACAGAAGAATGATTCACCAAGCAATAATGACACATGGAGTATTCTTTTGGGATGAAATCCAACTAATGTCCCTCTCCCGACAGAAGGCTTCTGTCAGCAGAATGAATAGGGGGAGATTCCAAAGTTAACAAGAGAAGTGGTCTTTGAAGGGTTAAAACCATAGCCTACCTCTGTCACTAAAATGCTTAGATCTTGAAAACTGTGATATGTACATTTGAAAACCTACTCTTTCAAGCATATGAATATGATGGGCAACTAAATCTAAGCTTTTATCAGCTGTTCTCCCAATGGCACCATGATAGCAGATGCTATTCTTGTTGTAAAATGGTAATCAAATTTTGTTTGTGCTTTGGTCCTAACTGTCAAAAGCTTTACTCCTGAGAACTGCCAGAGTTGTTGTTTTTTATTCTAATCACGGCAGTGGAGTGAATCAGTAGTAAACAACTGAAAATCAGATATCGTGTAGCAAAGTAAAAGAAATGTAGTAACATGTTAATTCAGTGTGAAAGAAAATCAGTTTTCAGGGAGATACTTTAGCACTGAGGCTCTGTTTGGGCATCAGGATTCCTGGCTTAATAAAATGTGATGTGAATGAGCAGCATTTGATGCATGCAGCCCATGCACTCTTTCCATCATGCAACTGGGTAAACAACCAGGAAGGGATAGCTTCGCATTACATCTGAATCCAGGATTATGGTTAAGTGTGCCCAAACAAACCAGGACTCATAAGTCAACTTTAAACCATGGTTGGGTCCACATAGATAGGATGGGATAGGATGTAACATGTAGCTATCCCTTCCTGGTTTGTTTGCCCACTTGCATGAAGGGAAATGGGCTGCTAATTCACATAGCGGTGTATTAGGCCAAGATTCCTAGTTTAACATGGTCTCTGAATGTGGTCCCGGTCACAAAAAGTATGACCGACTTTCACTGGAGATTTTTTCTTGGGTGACTGTGTTTAAATGTAAGTTGACAGCAGATCCTACATTAGGAAAAATGAGGGCAGTAAAACTAACAAGACCTGGAAATGTTGCACTGTGCAGAGCACTTGACTGAACTGACTGAATAGAAGTACAAAACATTAATATTTTAAAAGTATAAACATATGTACACAACATACAGAGCCAGTATGATATACTGGTTAAAGTGACACACCTAGGGAGGAGATGTGCTCAAATCTCTCCTCACCCATAAAGCTCATTTGGTGACCTTTGACCAGACACCATTTTTCCACCTAACCTACCTCACAGGGTTAAATGGGTGGATAAAATGGTATTCTGCATGAGCTTACTGGAGGAAAGGCAATATAAAAATGTAATACACATATTTATCAGCATGGTGAAATATCCACTCTTAACTTACATGCTATAATGTTTCCATATCTATTCTTTGTTCTGTTTTGATCCTTTTTTGCCACATCCCAAGAAGCTGACTGCCCTTCAAAGAAACTCTTAAAAAAAGGAGGGGGGGGGGAATAAAGTATATTATTCAAGCATAATTTTGGATTTAACATTTTATTTGTTTTAACACATTTTATTTTAACAGTTAAAATATTTACATTTATATTTTTTCCAGTATCAACACATATAATTAAGGATGAAAGAATTCTGCTCCCACTGGAAACTGGTCTGGAATACAGCTTCTGGTGGGGGCAGAAGCAACTCTGGAACAAATCCAGGGCTTGCTGCTTTTTGGAAGGTTTTGGGTCAATCCACAAATACAAGAATGCCTGCAGTGGGGGATAATTGAGGAGGGTTTGCTTTCCCCATTTCCACCATCCTGGATATAAATGACATCAACAATTGTCAAATTACAAATACGTAAACATGCAAATAAATTGTGGTTGCGATTGCGGCTGTCTAGCTGCGGGAGGACAGAGCGGGGAAGGAGGCTGCTGTACAACACATAGGATGTTTCCTACCCGCAATTCTGATCACCCCGTCCTGCAACGCCCCCAGCCATGCCCCTTGCAAGCGCAGACAGGTCTGTTCCACACTGCCTCCGAGGCAGTGTGGAAGTGGGGGGAGGTCAGTTCCTGGAAAACAACGTATCCTATGGCCGTCTAGCAGCCACAGGATTGCTCCCTTAGCCAAGCATTGTTGTCTGGTAAACATTTTTTTCCTGAATGTGGTCTTACCTGGTGAAAATATTCTTCAGAATAAGAGTTTGGAGACAGCAAAATAGTCATTTATGTTTACTGGTAAGAGAGACTTTTTCTAATTTTCCCCACTACTGCTCACTAATGGATGTTATCAGAACAGATACACAGTAGTAATTATCCCTGTGTGCTGCCTCTTTCTGAGAAGGAAACTGACCCAAAAGCAGGTCACTAACAACTCACATACATGCAATTCTGTGTGGTTTAAGTAATAGGACATGGCCCAGAAACTGAAATAAGGGATTAAGAGAATTCTGTACATTTTCCTTGTATAGAAACAGCCATCAAACTAGGTTAAGGTCATAGTTTCAGATCCAGGGTTAATGAAAGCTATGGTTTGCCCATGCAGATATTCTTAAAGAGTCCCGCCATCCACCCTTGTACAAAAAACCTCTGACTTAGAAGATATATAAATGAAGGACCTACACCCTACATTTTTTTCAGGGCACAGGTACAGATCCTGCGTACAGTGCCGACAATGTATAGCTTTTAAACAATGACCATTGTGCACATGATCTGATCAACGTAAGATCTTGCTGGATCAAACCAAGGCCTGTCTAGTCCAGCATACTGTTTCCCACAGTGGCCAACCAGATGCTGCTGGAAAGCCCACAGGCAGGACAACAGATGGAGTTGGGGGAATCTTGCTGCTAAAATCCTGATATCCTCCACAGAGTGATAGTAACCACTTTAAGATAATCTCCAGATAGTTATTACTGTTAAAACAGCTGGCTTAAGAGTGGTTAAGGGAATTTCCTCCAGAAAGAGAGGGATGTCTGGTAGGGAGTGTGTATTCCTGACAGAGGCTCATGATTTGCTAATTGCAGGTAGCAAGCAGCAAGTAATATGATTGCATCAGCACTATCCCTCATTCTGGAACTTCGTAACATAGCGCCCAAAGCAGTGGAACTGATCAGTGCTCTTTAGGATTCTTCCATTGCCTCGTGGCTCACTGAGAAGTGGTCTTTAAAAAATTTAATCCCATTAAACTTTCATTTTAATTTTCTTGTAATTAAGAACTCTCTTTGCAAACACAAAGCTGTACTCTCAAAGGGCCTCTCCCTCCTAAGTCAGTTTTTTAAAAGTCACTGCTGACTTTTTTTACCTCATATTCTTCTTTAAAACCATAGCTGTCAGATGTTTTCATGAGGTTAATATGCTGCAGCAAATCAGCTACTCTGATAGCAGGATGTAGTTGGCCCGTTTGGTAAGGGGACTCTGTTCCTTCACAGAGATAGCGAGGCACATCTAACAGACGACTTGATTCTGCTGTTGCACTGTGGTTTTCATCTGTGGTTATAAGATCCCAGAAAATAAAACAATGTTCAGTAATAGTGAAACTTAAAATATCTGAGCTACAGTCCAGTTTTAAATTAGCTTGTTGCAGCATTCTGCAAAGTTTTGGAAGCAACTATTTTTGATTTAACAAGCATGCATAAGCAACAAGTGTAGTCTCATATTTATAAAACATGAGTTAAAAAATGCACACTATGAAAATTCAAATTCAGTGTCCAGCAGGAAGTGATCAAACTCCCAATTTTCAGTTTGAGGTGGCCAACTCTAGTCAGCACGGACTGCCAGAGGAAGCTCAAACTCCAGCTCATTTTTGTTCTTAAATTCGTGGCCTTGAGATTGCTTACGTCATCACTCTATCCTCTATGTACCCCTTACACCTACTGATTGGACAATAACCTTCCCTTATTTATGGGCTTTGGAGTTGATTGGCTGCCTCGGTGCCCTCAAAACAGGCTAGAGGCTCACATGCACTTGCTCTCTGTGCTTTATCAGCCCTTAAGCACAAGATGAGAGGAAGAGCTTCTGGCAAAGCTGACAATCCTTGCTTGGACCTAAGGCCTCTAAAGATTTTATGGCTGCCTCATGGAGACAATTCATGTACCTTTGGAGATTCATGGTGAAACCTGCCTGTCCTAGATGGTGAATAATCACTACCAAACAGCTCGCCTAGAGGATAACAGGGGGCATGTGGAACAATTTTAAGTGGCTCCCACGTGGTGGTCACAAACTTTAAACAGACTCTATGTTGCCCTTGGAGAGTTTCAAAGGGCATTTTCTGTTGTTAGCTATATTCACCATTTAAGAACTGATGGCCAGGCACTGGAAGCAGAATGTCAACTAAGGGTGCAATCCTACTGGGGTAGTCGGCTGCCTCAGAACTCACTGCTGACTATCCAATGCAGGGTGGGCAGAGCATGGAGGGGATCCTCTCCTCCACACTTTGGCTGCCTTGCATTTGTGGCTAGACAGCCGATTTTGCCTGCTTTTCACCCGCTCCATGCTGCATTTGTGAGCGCAGAGATGGGGAAGAACCGCGCTGCTTACGAGGTGGCAGGGGAGGGGTCAGGGAGCATGGTTTCTGGGAGCTGAGCTCAGAGCCCTGGCTCCAAGCTCGGTTCCCAGAAACCGGAAATCCTATGGCCACTTAGACACTGCCTAAGGGCCATAGGATTCTTCTCTAAATGGATCTTGGCCTTTCCTTTTTGTTCTCATGTATGCATCTAGTTAAGCCAGACAGATGGCTTTTGATAGGTTTCCCCCCTGCTCCATCTATATCTGGCAAATTTCTTATGATCCAAAAGTAAAATGTTAACAAAAACAAAAAGTTAATGTTTCAGTCACAATACTACACTGTTCACAATAGACAGTGACCATGGTTATACTTATACATTAGGATCAATGTGTTCAGATATAGTGAATGAACCTTCACACCGCATCAACTCCTTTTGTATGAACTGAAGCCCTGCTCTGCTGAGATAGGTCATGGTTAAATGTAGTCAACAGTTAGGTTTAATGGCTTTAAAGTGAATACTAGGATCCCTGATAGAACTCTCTCTTAGTTGCTTGCTAGACACAGTTACCCCAGCCAACACCTGTTTATTGAGGAAACATATTAATACAGGCGCTATTGTGCTTGACAGAGCTTTGAAAGATAATTAGAAAGAATATGGTCAATCTCTACTTCTGTTTATCACCTGTATATGAAAACAGAAATGACATTCAGTAGTAGATGACTTCCATTCCAGATTAGAATTTTAAGAATTTACTTTCTCTGCCCTGATCAGCCCCCATCAACTAGAAATATTTGTGACTTTGTTGATTGCATTGAATGAAGGATCCTATTTCAAAATAAACACACATTTTAAATTCTAACAAAGATCAAAGTCAGACTGACATGCTGAAAGAGCAATCATGTTCTTTTATTAAAGTAAATAAGTATGTTCCTTAAATCACTCCACAAGGGTTTTAATTAAAAATAGGACACACACAGCACACCTGAGACAAGCACCACCATTTTGGAAATGGTCAGTTATGCAGTACAGTTACAGTGCAAACTCAGCAGTATTTAAGGGGAAGCAGACTTATGGGGAGAGATCATGACCATGTTGTCTTGAGGTGTTTATTTTAGCACCTGTAATACCTGAACAAAAGTCACATCTAGAATAAATAGGAGGAGCCAAGACCTACCACTGGTGATGAGTGCCACTGATTCCTGGTGTGCGAGCAGGGCCCCTGCCACCAGTGGCAGTGATGCAGAGTTCCAGGGGCAAGCCCCCAAACGACCAGAAACTCACGTTTCTGGAAGGTGCAACCTGCCCCTTCCAGAAACTTGTGCTTCCAGTAGTTTGGGAAAGTGCTACATCGCTGTTGCGGGTAGGTGCCATGCTCACACCGCCACCACCGGGTCCAGCCATGCATACACTGGGAACCGGCAGCGCTCACTGCCAATGATAGGTCCCCATTGGATCCTAGCCCAAGTATTAAAGCTAGTACAGGCTTGTTATTTTAGACCTTGTGTGCTATGGAAGCAGTTAGAACTAAATAGCTCATCTTTTTAGCCATCCTATGAGTTTTTAATTTCACAGTATGTGTGCCTCATTAAACCAACTAGAAGTGTGAATAACAAGTCAAGGTCACATTAAATATAGTATTTCATTCATTATGCAATATATATTGCATCTAAAATCTCTTCATTTAAGCTTTATAGTGTCTCCTCAGATACTTACCAGTTATAGGGACTGTTACCCATTGAAGCATAAAAAAGCAAAACGTAAGAGACATATTTGAAGCCTGTCTTTTATTAAAAAATAGTCAAAGCAGTATCTAAAATTTGTAGAAGCTTCATAATGGCAGTAAAGAAAGTAGCTTGTACAGTTTTAGAACAGAAATATAAATAACATTGTGGTATTTTTGATCACCATATGCTCATGCACACACTTCACATTATACATATGACCTGGACAACATACTTTTTGAAAGTAAAATAACAGGAGCAATATACTACTAGAAACCACATATATGAAATGGAATGAAATATTAAATGTAAAAAACAAAATGAAGAATGACTAATATCAAATATCTAATACAAGTACAAGCTCCCATGAACTCCCAACGAAGGCATTTTGCCTCACATAAATTCTATTTGTCAATGAACAACAATATAAAACCACACTGTGATGTGAACGCGTGCAGAAACTGTCAGGCTGCCTTTCAGTTTTGCCCTGGGCTTGCTCTTCACAGCTGCCTGTCTTACTAAAGTTCTAACAGATTAACCTTTGCATGTCAAAAGATTTGTTTCACCTAACTGATTTGGAGGTTTTGATAGCTCTAATGTCAAATCAAATATACTTGTTTAGTGACTATATGGCAGTAAGAGCTGATGAAAAGGATTAGGAAAAAAGCACCCAATCAACGAGTTCACATTTACGTGTTATTTATAGATGCAAATTATAATTTCAGATTGTAATACATTCATTACTAAATAGCTGAAGACAAATGTGGGCCATCTGATACATGATTGGATTTGTGCATATGAGTCCCATGTCCATATACTTGACCAGCCATAAAGCCCTGGTAAGACTTAGAACCACTGTACTGTAGTAGTTAGAGTGCCAGAGTAGGATTAAAAAGAGCAGAGTTCAAATCCCTGCTCACCCATAAAGCCCATTGGGTCACCCTAGGCATATAACTCTCCCTCAGCCTAGCCTATCTCACCAAGTTGTGAAGATGGAGTGGGGTTGGCGTGAACTACGCATGCCACCATGAGCTTCTTAGAAGAAAGGCAGGATAAAAAATGAAATTAATTAAAAAAAACAAACAATGTCAGTACACCTAAAGTAGATTTGAATGTTCATGTTTCTCGAACAACAGTTCCCATAATAGAAGCATAGCTTCCAAATCCCAGGAAGTACTAGTTCCCCTCTACTCAGCACTGGTTAGGCTTCATCTGGAATACTGTGTCCAGTTCTGGGCACCACATTTTAAGAAGGATGCAGACAAACTGGAGAGGGTTCAGAGGAGGGCAACAAAGATGATCAGGGGACTGGAAACAAAGCCCTATGAAGAGAGACTGAAAGAAATGGGCATGTTTAGCCTTGAGGAGGGGAGATATGCTAGCACTCTTCAAGTACTTGAAAGGTTGTCACAGAGAGGAAGGCCAGGATCTCTTCTCGATCATCCCAGAGTGCAGGACACGTAATAATGGGCTCAAGTTACAGGAAGCCAGATTGTGGCTGAACATCAGGAAAAATGTCCTGCCTGTTAGAGCAATACGACAATGGAACCAATTCCCTAGGGAGGTGGTGGGCTCTCCCACACTGGAGGCATTCAAGCCGAGGCTGGACAGCCATTTGTCAGGGATGCTCTGACTTGGATTCCTGCACTGAACAGGGGGTTGGACTCGATGGCCTTGTAGGCCCCTTCCAACCCTACTATTCTATGATTCTATGCCACATGGCTAACTTTTAAAAACAGAGTACTTTTAAGATTAGTTTGTGATAATAATGGGAGTCTGATATGCAGTGCAGAGGATCTAAGGTCCCACTGGGTATGCTCAAGCTTTCAGATGCACCTAAAATAGCTCTTCAGATCCTGGCCAAAATCTCTCAGCTTGACCTATTCTCAGAAAGCTACCATGATGATAAAAGTATACGAATTCCAAAGCACTTTGTATATTAGAATCTATATTCTTTATTCCAGGTATTGTACATTTATAAGCTGGAGTTGGATGCTATGACTATGTTCAGATGAACTTTCTGAGTATACATCGAGATCCATTTCAACTTCGAACCATTTCAATATAATTTCTGGCCAGGGTTTGGCACTGAAAGAGGGTTTGGTTGCACTGCTGGGTGATATACACCTGGAAATGGACAGTGCTAATTTTGCTCTCTCAGTGGCTTTTGATACCATTGACCATGGTACCCTGCTGTGCCTTTTGTCTGAACTGGTCATTGTAGGCACTGACCTGATTTGCATGTGACGACAATCCAAACCATGGGTTGAGTATGGGTTGTTGTTAAATTGTTGGTTGTCATTACATGCGATCTCTGCACTATGTTTTAACTACAGGCTGTTAACCACAAACAACCCAGAGTTCACAACCCAACAATAAACCATGGGTTCTTTTTCTGGGTTGTTCATGGTTAACAACCCATAGTTAAACCATAGTGTATGTAACAACAACCGACAATTCAACAACAACCCATGATTCAATTACAATCTGTACTCAACCCATACTCTGGGTTGTCATTGCATGCGAACAATAGTTGCTTTTATCTGCCAAGTATGTTCCAGTGCTAGAGACTATAAATTGGCCCAACAGTTATGGTGCTCCACAGGGTTCTATCTTGGCTCGCATGCTGTTTTAAGATCTACATGAAGCTACAAGACTGGAAACGTGGGCTGAAATGCCATCAGTACGCTGATGGCAGTTCTTCTTTATATCTGAACCAGCAAGGGCAGTAGAAATGTTGAACATTGGTAATGTCTCGATTGAGTTTAAACTCCAAAACCCACAGTTAGGAATTATTAGGACCAACCAAAATGCCACAAATGATTGTGCAAGCTTTTGAGTTCTCCAGAACTCTTCATCAAGCTAGGTAATAAAAAAAAAAATGCACACCAGGGTATGGGGGAAGAACAGAAAAATCAAAGCATTAGGCCAGATGTTAAACTGCTCATGAGGTACAGTATGCAGTTTAAACCCAATCTCAAAAGGGAGATTGCAGACTGTATGAATTAGTCACTGGTAGGAATTGCAGGTATCAGATTACACCTAGCATTCTGGGGCAAAGAATCAACGGCCGATCCCATTTCTGAAAACATAAAAGGATGGCTGTAGCCCTTATCCAGGCCAAGATGGAAATACTATTATTTGGGGCTTTGACGACCTTGGTGTGCATGCATGTGCCATTTGGCCTACTCTAGATGGGGTTGAACCTCTTAAAGAACATTAGCAGGTTGGGGTTGCTGACAAATCCAGGCCTTACAATGGATGCTCAAGTAGCATCTGCGGTACAAAGTGCTATTCACTGCTTAGTTGTGGCCCCTCCTAGACAGAGATAGCTTCGCTACAGTTATCTATGCTCTTGTAACAGGTTAGATTATCTCAATTCATTATAATGGGGCAGGCCTTGAAGATGTCTGGAAACTTCCAACTGGTTTTGTAAATGCAGCTAGATTACTAACTGGAATGAACTGGTTTGAATGCATTTTACCTGTGTTACTACCACTGTGTTTCTGGGTGCAATACCAGGGGCTGGCTCTGACCTATAAAGCCCTAAACAGTTTGGGACCAGAGTACTTGAAGGACCTTTTTCTCCTATATTTATTTAAAACATTTCTATCCCATCTTTCAGTATTCCAAGGCACACCAGAAAAGGACCAAACTAGCCCGAATAAGCCAGATTGGTGGTGGTGGCTTCCAGGAAACATTTCAGGCCATGAAGGCCCCTTTCTACACTGTTAATGTTCACAGCAAAATTAATACTTGGTGCTGCCCTAGGAAAATGAATGCAGGGCTGAAAACACCTGAATATTTTGTTAATAGCTGGTCTATCTTTTCAATCTGAAACAAGCTGCTTTGACACGCAATAAATATATTTCTTGACAAGAGTTATAAAACCATACAAGGAGATGAAATCCATGAAGGAAGAGATAATGAAGGACTAGGTCCTCACCTAACACAGCAGTCGGCACAAGTGGATCATTGGGCACTGCAGGAAAACAAAGCTCATGAAAAAATACATTACCTTCAATTGATGCATTTTTTAAAAAAATGAACAACAAATTTTAAAAAGTCACACAGCAATGTCTATTCATCCTGTTAGTGTAACAGAGAATACAAAGCCTGTCTTGCTCAAAACAGTGTTTGCATTTTGCACAGGGCAAACAAGGCAGTAAATGTATAGAATGGCCTAATGGGGCTAAACTTGGCCATCTTCTAAGCATCTGCTGATTGACAGCGACAGAGTAAAGCCTCAAGTGGTTTAGCTGCCAAAGGCTAACTGAACCATTAGGATGGAATTGCTGCTCTCAGAAACCCCACCTAAACACAACCTGTTTTTTTCACAGGACATAGCTAAAATGCACTTGTGTGAAAGTACATACAGAAGCTCAAGTGCAGCTGTACCAGACTGACGCATTCATCAGCAAATTCCCTGGTAAAAAGGAGTGCAACAGGACAGGCACTTACACCAACAATTGGGAACTTCACTCTTCAGCAATTAAGGTGTGTTCTTACTAAATTACATCTTAGATTAAGGCTAGATTCATACACAGATCCTATTAGGGATGCTGGGAAAGTTCTCCCAAGCCAAGCTCAGAAAATAACTCCATGGGCTCATAAAGAAAGGTGAGCTTTTAAAGTCTCCAAATTCTTCTCCAAGCAGGAGAAGAATTGCTGACTTTTCTGACTACCAAAGGTTTTGCATGGACCAAGCAAATCCTTCACTGGCTAAGAATTCTGGGAGATGTGGCGGGTAAAGTTGACTGCTTTGGCTGCCAAACACCCCAACAAGCCTCTTAAAATGAGCCTGTGCAATGTAATGGAGTTAGGTTGTGCCATTACACTCCGTAGGACCAAACCTAAGGGTGAGGGAGAAAGCCACCTCCCTATGTGGAAGATCTCCCCCTGTGCTTGGATTTGGCCCCTGCAGGGTCTTTTCCCACTCCCATAGGAACAAATGGAGTAATTTATTCCTGAGTGAGTGTGAAAAAGATGCTTCAGGGAATACATCTGAGGTGGTAGGGGGGAAGCCACTCTTACAGGTCCTTTACCAGGCTAGTGATGGTCCTCCCCCCTGCTCAGATTTAGTTCCCATAGTGTTTTTTCCCACCCCCTGTAGGAACTATTAGTTCCTAGGGTGTTGGGAAAAAGGCTCCCAAGATAAGAGTAATTTTTGCAAGTCCTCAAATTGGTTCAGAGAACTTACCAGAGCGCTCGCTCTCTCTCTCTCTCTCTCTCTCTCTCTCTCTCTCTCTCTCTCAGTCTGTCTTTGGGAAGAACTCTGGTAATTTCCACCACACAACTGCATCCACAGTGTACACTTCCACTCTACATAGAAGGTTTTACAGCACACTGTACATACATTACTAGAACAGAGGACAACCTGCTTGATACTAAGTCACAGAGAGAATACTACTGGCTAGTTAATTTCTCTTTTGCCCATAAAGAAAGAGGCAGTGGATGTGATTTTCTTCAGGATACAAGTGCCACGCTTGCTATATGCACAATATGTATTCTAGCACCAAGCAAATAGTAGGAATAACCAGGCTAGGAGAAAAGGTTAAGCTTCATAGTCTCACAATTCCATCTATTTGCCCTGAGCAACAATTTGCATGAAACCACTGTTTGTGGCAATTTCTCAGCCAGGATGTATACTACTAAAGAAGGGGTCCAACTGATAACTTTTTTTTTGTGAACCGCCCAGAGAGCTTCGGCTATTGGGTGGTATAGAAATAAATAAATAAATAAATAAATAATAACTTTGTGCTTTACTTTGGAGGCCTCCTTGTAGAAGAGCTGTTACTTTATACTGCATTCTTAGAACTATATAAAACAGCTTTAATGCTAAGGGAAGTTAACTTAAGGACATTTATAGAAGGAAATCTTCGTCTTTGGAAGGTCAGGGGATCTTCCTGACCAATGAGAGATGCAAGGGGTGCAGATGCTGGAGGAGCAGAGGAAATTGCCCAAAATTGGGGTTGGATCCTAACTTACAGGAATTCATGTAAGGAAGGCTTCCTGCCTTCCCTCTCCGAGCAGCCCCTGCACTCCATTCCACATGGTTTAGGAGCACTCCCCACCCCAGCCCTCCAGAGAGGCTATTAGGGAGGGCAGGATGGTCAAGAAACTACTTCCATGAATATCCCTAAGAGTTAGCTTATCTTAGCAAGGCAATAGCTGTTTTCTGTTGTTAAACTCCGATGGGCAAGAAACACTTGGAACTAATGTAGCCACTACGTTACAGCGATCTCAGCATCAACACATCTTTGCATGGATAGTTTCTTGACAGAATAGTAACTAGATTCAAATATGCCACCCAAAATAGATGGAATAAAACATAAAAATTAGTGCTTAATGTACTTTAATATGGAGATGCTGTATTTTTAATGACCCCATTTTAAACCATTATTCAAGGTTAGTGAAATTACTAGGCTGTGGACACTTATCTAACACATGCTAGAACTATAGGGCAACCTGAGTCCTCCAAGCACAATCTTGCAGGTTTTTGAAATTTATATTAGCTATGACTTTTTAAAAAACAACCTAGATGCATATTCATTTCCACAATGTAATTCTAAAGAATTACAGGGTTGTTGTTGTTTTTAAAAAAAGGTTGTAAAAATGGTTCTAGAAAGAACAATCATATGAATCCATGTATTAAATATTTAATGTGGAAAGAATTAATACGCATTTTTCCATAGATCAACACAGGGAAAATGAAACTTGATCCTACATTTCTGAACAGGACCTGTAGTATAATAGTTGTCTGTTTATACAACTAATTTTTATTACAAAATTACAATTGTGATACAGAGTTATAATTTATTTTTCTTGACAGGTCATCCTGGGAAGAAATTTTGTAATAGAGTTTATTTACACATTACATTTGTATGTATTCTCCCCAGTGTTTCTAATCTCTGGGACAGTATCCAATTGGGGCCTTCCGCGTGTGGCCAGCCCTGCCAGTTCCAGTTTGCGCACGGCCAGCCCTGCTGGCCCGGGTCCACAAGCAGCCCCTACCACTTGCATGACACGAAACAGCATTCTGGGGGCAAGCTCCACAATGAGCAGAAAAGTCAGGTTGCTACCTGTAACTGTATTTCTTCAAGTGGTCATCTATGCATTCACACATATGGGCTCTGCGCCTGCATGGAGCCTCGATTCAGGAAGCTTCCGTAGTTGAAGAATTTTGGCCAGAACCCCTCCCCTGCCATCCTAATGTGCTTGTCCCTAGCAGGTTCCCGCAGGTTCCTTGAGACCGACATTGCAGCCTCGTAACGGAGAGAAATTTACATAAAAAATACCTTCAGTACTCAACACTGAGCTCGAGTATGACACTTCAAGAGGGAGCAGCGGGTGGCTTGTGTGAATGCACAGACGACCGCTCAAAGAACTACAGTTACAGGTAGCAACCTGTCTTTCTTCTTCATGGTCTCCATGCATCACACATATGGGCAAGTAGCAAGCGAACTTACAATGGAGGTGGGTTGGTGTCCTAATACAGAGGAGAGGATGGCACGACCAAAAGTACAGTCCCCTCTAGCCCTAACATCCAGTCTGCAATGTTTTACAAACGTGGACAGTATCGACCAGGTTGCAGCACACCATGGTTCAGGGATGGTAACCCCAGCATCGAATGCAGCCGATGTTGCTACCGCACGAGTAGAGTGAGCTCAGACTGGGGCAGCCAGTTTGCGCTCAGCCAGCTTGTATAACAGCTCGACTGTCTTCATGACCCAAGACTCAAAGCGCTGAGTTGAGGGAGGCTGGCCCTTGCACTTGCCGCTATAGCAGACAAAGAGGTGAGGTGACGGTTGAGTCCTCACCTCACCTGTTCAGTCCTCAACTTATAAAAGGCCAGGGCACGACGAACATTGAGCATATGCAGGGTCGACTCCAAAGGTGCAGAAGGAGAAGCAAAGAAAGCAGGCAAAGCAATGTCCTGATTTAAGTGAACTCAGACACAGCTTTAGGTAAAAAGGCAGGGTCAGGTCTGAGCACTGCAAGGAGATCAACCCTGACTGCTCATTGGAAGGACAGATACTGAAGCTGAAGCTCAAATATTTTGTCCACCTAATGTGAAGAGAAAACTCCCTGGAAAAGACCCTGATGCTGGAAGAGATTGAAGGCAAAAGGAGAAGGGGACGGCAGAGGATGAGATGGCTAGATAGCATCACCGATGCAATGAATATGGACTTGAGCACACTCCGGGAGACAGCGCAGGACAGGAAGGCCTGGCGTGCCATGGTCCATGGGGTCACGAAGAGTCAGACACGACTGAACGACTGAACAACAACAAGATAAGGCTGGTCTATTCTGAGCACACAGAGCTCACTGGCACAGTGTGCAGATGCAATGGCCACTATCCTTCCATGATAGGAGGCATAGGTCTGCCGTTGCCAGCGGTTTTAAAAGGCTTTTATGAAAGTGCCTTAAGCACCACAGAAAGGCTCCAACTTGGTACCGTAGAATGGACTGGTGGTGGTAGTGCTAGATTTTTGATCCCTTTATGCCACCGGATGTGAGAACACGGAAAATCCTTCAACAGAAGGGTGAAACACAGAAACAGTAGAGGGGTAAACTCTGAGATGACAATTTGAGTCCTTTTCCAAAAAGAGACAGGAGAAACTGGAGAATGGGTTGCAAAAAGCACTGGCATGGGTGAAAACCTTGCTCATGAGCAAAAGCAGAAAAAGCAGTCCATTTCTTTGAGCAAGAATGCTGCATAGACAGCTTACGGTCAGCATTGAGAATCCTCTGGATTGCTGCTAGAGCTGAAGTGGCACCCATCACCCAAACTTCCATGCTGTCATGTGGAGAGTTGTCAGATCTGGATATTGGATTTCGCCATTCTCTCTCATGAGGAGAGACGGTTGTGATGGGAGCCATCAGTACTGACCCTTTGCCATCTTGAGTAGTGGCGCAGTCACCATGGTGTCACGATGCTGCACTCTGCGCCATCCATCACGATCTTCACCAGGATCCTGCTCATCACTGGAAATGGGGGGAACAGGTAGAATAGCACCCCTGTCCATTGAAATATGAATGCATTGCCTATCGATCCCAGGCTTTGGCTCACTATGCTGCACAATGTTGTGCAAACTGCATTCTCCCTTGTGGCAAAAAGGTCAATTTCTGGTATCCCCCAAAGCTGGAAGAGGCTGTTCAGAACCATTCTGTCCAACTCTCACTCATGGGCGGTCAGCATGGTCTGGCTGACCTGATAATTGTCAGCACCAGCCACATGTATCACCACAAGTCTGATTCGACAGGCTTTGCACCAGTCAAAGATCTGGAGTGTGAGCAACGGGAGAGATCTGGTACCTCCTTGTTTGTTCAAATACGCGACAACAGTCATGTTGTCCAAAGTGACCTGGACCAGTCTGCCCACCCGATCCAGTTCAAATATATGAAGCACTCTGTCCGCTGCTCTTAACTTCAGGAGGTTGATGTGCCATGTGGCTTCATTAGCCACCCATCGTCCATGGACCGTAAGGCCCAGACAGTGTGCTCCCCATCCCAACAACGAGGCATCCACAGTGACAACCCTGGATAGAGAGGGCTGAAGGAACGGCATGCCATGGGTTAGACTGCTCTGTATCAACCACCATAAGAGAGAGTTTCTGCCGTCTGGGGGCAGACAGAGTTGGGTTTGATGGCTGTCCCAATTGGTATTGAAGTTGCGTATTAGCTAGTTTTGGAGTTGTCTCAGGTGCAACTGAGCATAGTGAACAACAGCTGTTGTTGCAGCCATGAAGCCCAAGGGATGATGGACCTTAAGCGCCATAGCAGATCTGCTCATTTGCAATTCTGATACCAGAGAAGTCAGCACCTTTACCCTGATGTTGGGTAAAAAGGTGTGCCCAGTTGGAAGTTCAATAACACCCCTATAATTTGAATCCATTGTGTTGGTTCAAGATGTGATTTGTCCGCATTGATATAGAGTCCAAGCTCCTGAAGGAGATTGTAGGTCATCTCTATTGATGGAAGAAGATGATCTTTCATTGATGCCACTGTCTATGTATGGATAGACCTTTCACCTTATAGTCACAGGTAAGACTATAACACAGGCAGACCACTGCCATGCACTTGGTGAATACCCTTGGGGCGGTGGCGAGACTGAAGGGTAGCACCTGGAACTGGTAGACGTTGATACCTATGGCAAAGCAGAGGTAGCGCTGGTGCAATTTGTCTATGATGATGTGAAAATAGGTGTGGTTGAGGTTGATAGAGGCGAATCAATCTCCTTGAGAGACAAGAGGCAGGATAGATGCCAGAGAAACCATGCAGAACTTCTTGGGTGAGATGAGCATGTTCAGCTCTTGAGTGTCCACGATCAGCGGAAGCTCTCCATACTTCTCTGGTACTATGCAGTACCTTGAGTAGAAGCCATCCCGAAGTTGAGTCTAAGAGACAGGCTCAACCACCCCTTTCTTGAGGAAGGTCTGAACTTTGGTATGGAGGACAGGGGACACAGCAGTCACCAGCATGGTACTGAGAGGGGAGAAGGTATCAAACTCGATCTATTCCCTCCCTCTGGACTATTGCAAGGACCCAGGAATCCCATGTGATGTTGCACCAAGCTGGATGGTAAACAGACCGGCAAGCTCCAAAATTGGGCATTTGGGCCACAAGGCAAGGAAGGATGGCGGGAAGTGAGTCAAAAGCATTGCTTACTTCTCCTGCTGCGTTTCCTTTGATAACTGCAGAATTTTGAAGTTGGGAATGATTTACCTGCCTGCTGAACAACAACCTTCCTATGACTGTTGTTGTTGATGTTGTGTTGCAGCTGGCTGATGAGGTTGGTACCAAGTGGCAGATGACTGAAACCAGTGCCGTTGCCTGGGAAGTTGCCATGACATAAAACCCATACGACATGCTGTGGTGCAGGCCTTTTGTACTGAATTAAGTGCACTATCAGTTTTTGTGTTGAACAAGCCTTGCCTATCGAGGGATAAGTCCTCGATACAGTTCCTGGTTTTCTATGGGAGATCAGATTATCTCAACCAGGTGTGGCGATGTAGGGCTATGGATCCGGCTATGGATCCATAGCACCGTTGAGTCACAATCAACTTGGTGGTGCGATGTATTTATTTGCCGCCTGGACAGTTTCAGAGCCTCTGATTGGAAGAGGCAACCCAGCTCCTTCTTGTCATCCAGAAGATGCTCAAGAAGATGGCCCTCTTTGTCCCATAGCAGCTGCTGGTACGCCAACACTGCTGCCTGGTAGTTCAATATTTTAAGGCCCATCGCTGTGGAGGAATATAGTCTCCTCCTGAGTAAGTCCAGGCATCTGCCCTCCTTGTCAATTGGAGGGGAGTGAGCCCTGTGGGCCTTGCCCTGTGCGGCTTCAACCACCATCAACTTTGGGGCTGGGTGTTTGAAGAGGTACCTAGTATTGGCCTCTTGCAGATGATACATACCCTCCAAGTGCTTCAATATCGGTGGCATAGTGGAGGGTGCTTTCCATGATTGTTTGATCATTTTCTCTAACATCAGAGTAGAGGAATGGCCATCAGTCTGAAAGACTCCGCATTTACCAAATCAAAAATGGGGTCTTGCACCGTGGAAGCTACCTGCTGTGTCTCTAGGCCCAAAGCCTGTGCCATTCTAAGAATCTGGTTGGAAAATTGTCCCATATCCTCTGACGGGGATATGGCTTAAATGGAGCCAATGATTGCATCTGGCAAGGAGATGGAGGGAGGGCAGGAAGTTTGAGATGTAGTATCTGACTGGTAACCTTCTGTTCCAGACATTGGAGACTCCCTTGAAGGGACCTGACATGGTAGGTACTTCTTCATTTCCATAGGGAGTGATTGAGCGCTGCCCATATCTGTTTGTGCACCAAAAGGTAGTGCAGATGGTGGCTGGTTAACAGGTAAAGTGGCCTGTAACTGAACAGTTGTGGCTGTAATAAAACTGGTGAAACGTTCTGTTGCTGAGTTGCCTGTGGCTTGGCAGATGGCAAGGCAGGCTAAATGTCTTGCTGCTGAATTGGCAGTGGCTGCTGAATAGGTGGCACCAATGGCACCGAGGGGCAAGAATGACCAGTTTATCTGGAGGTCTCGACACCGTAGCCAATGGATGTCAACAGTACCGACTTTTGCCCCAATAGGGAGAGTCAGAATGGTGAGAGCAATACTGGCTGTACGGCTCATTACAGTAGTCAGCCTAATCCTGTGGTCTCCTGTACTGCACGTCCCATGCTGAATAGACGTCCCACTCTGAGAATGGCAATCTAGACTGTTCCCAATATCGGCTTTGCGCGCAAAAACTAGGGGTATAACCTCTTGTAGTGGAGGCACATGACTGCACCGACTCCAGTGAACATGGGTGGCAATTACAGGCTGTACCATAGCTTTCCAACCCATAAAGGATGAGGTGGTTGAGGGATCAGTTCCATTGGGAGATGAGTCCCGGATCTCACCTTCCGATGTAGATGTTATCGGGATGGGTTCCCCCTCCTGCCTAGGTTTCACCATCAGAATGGGTGAAAATAACATTGGCGGAGCAGCGGGTAAGGCTGTCGGTACAGGCAATTGCATCTGACTGGAGGGTGTTGGTGTAGCAGTGGGAGATGTGGCCGGTAGTGGTGGCTGCTGTCGATCCTGAGAGGTGTGTACTGAAATGAGCAGGACGGTTGGCTCTTCATCCTGAGTCAGACTACCAGCTGACACATCCTGTGTGGACCTCAAAAGATATTGTAGAGCCTTCACAATAGCCCGAGGTAACTCACTTCCCTCAGCTGTCCTTGAAGGCAGATATAGAAAAGTTCCTTATCATGAACATAAGTGCCCATGTGGATCAGGGGAGATCAAAACAGTGTCTCATGTTCTCCTTTTTTGTTCTTTTTATTGCAATGTACGTAAAATTTTTATTGAACCATTTTTAGTTAAATCGCCAGGACGTCCAGACACTTTTTATATTTATTTACTTCCTTCTGATGTAAAAGCACATATCACTCTTAATGTTGTATTTTAATTGCTACTGCACAGAATTTGATGCCAGGCCTTAATGTGAGGTTTTATTATGTATAACCTGTGCTATGTGTTCTTCCTCAGTTTAAGAATTTTTTATTTTCTATGGATTTTGTATAATGTTGTAAATCTATTTTGCTGGTCAGTTGACCATAATAAATTATTACTTACTTACTCCTGTATGGACCAATCCCAGTCACAAGGTGCTCACGCAGAGTCAGAAAGACCTGAGGGTTCCAATGCTTGATCCCAAGCAAAATCATACGACTCTTTAGAAGTTTTTGTCTTTTTTGAGTGTGAAGAAGACAGACTAGTCTGCTTAGAGACTTTCACCTTTCTTGTTAGACTTTTCGCCAGTGATTGGCCCAAAGTGGAGGGATCTTGTGTACTCCACAGAGTACAAGGGGATGACAATCCCAACACTGGAGCAGGCTCCTGCATGGCAGGTGCATTGTGTGAGACTGGTGGGTTTGCCAAAACTTTTTGGCTCCTGTACCAATTCCAGCACCATTTTCCAAAGTGCGGCTTTTACCTGATCTGATCTGTTTATTCTCATTTGCTTCGAGAAGGCTTTGCAATGAGGACAAGCCTCAATAACGTGTGCTTCACTAAGGCAGAGTGCCAATGTGAGGGTTGCAGTTTTGCCCCACAGCCAGTGTACTTTCGAAAGGAAGCCCTGAGGGCCGTACGCCTGTAAGGGCAATTGCGAAGGTCATGAAACGAAAGAAATTAAAATAACAAGGAGACAGACAGAAATACTTGATATAAGAGAGAAAAGAAGGAAAAGGCCTCAGCTTTTCGTAAAAAGGCACTTTTTAAAACAGTGAACAACAAGAGAAGCTTCCTATGAGGTGCACGCAATGGCAGTTGAAAGACAACTGAGGGAAATGAGTGGGAATCCACTAGGGACGTGTGCACTAGGACAGCGGGGGACGGGTTCCTGCCAAAATTCCTCAGCTATAGAAGCTTCCTGAATCGAGGCTCCATACAGGCACAGAGCCCAGATGTGTGATGCATACAGACCATGAAGAACACTTGTTTCTGGAAGGGGGGAGGTTGCCAGAGCTCTGCCCCTTCCAAAAACAAGCGTCTCCACTCATTTGGGGACTTGCCCCCTGAAGAGCTATATCATGTCATGCAAGTCATGCTTGTGGCCGGCCAGGCTGGCTACATGCAGAAGCCTCCAATTGGATACTGCCCTTGGTCTCCCATACATATTAGGCAAAGATACACATTTTTTCCAAATACAGTGAAAGGGAAGCCAGTAAGTAGGAATTCTGGAATAAAAAAAAATTCAATTGTTGCATCAGAGGAAAACTCAGGAAATTTTGCACTTTTCCTGGTGGTTTATAAATGCCTATCCCACATTTGTGTGTATTAGGGGCACACTCTTTTGTCTGCAAATTTTTGTCTGCAAATAGGACAAATCCTACATAATTCACATTATTTTTGTTCTAATCTTGTACTAAATGAATTTATGTGGCACCTAATACCTTATAGAGCAGCTATATGAAGAAACAAATTAAGATGCCAGTTTCAGTTACAATGAACACTTTTAATCTTTGCCACTGCTGTACTTACATCTGGGGCTGAAGTTATGGGAGTCCATAAAGGTGACTGAGAGCGGATCCTCTGCATGAAGGGTGCTCTGATCAGCGTAACTCCTATCCATTGCGTTCACCATATGAGTCATTTCTTGTCTAGTGTTTCCCATTGCGTCTTTGCGTTTCTTAGCAAGTTTGCTGCCCAGCCAAAAACCAAAAGAAAAAAAGTAAACAATGAAAGTCATCTTAATTTTACTAACTACTAAGCAATAACTTGTAATAGTAGCTAAGTGATAGGTGCAATCCTATGTATTTTTATACACAAAAAAGTCCTGCAACTCCCAGATAGTTAAATGACTTTTTTCTATCTGAACATTCATAGGATTGCACCCTAAGAAACTTTCAGCTTGATTCTAACCATATACACTCAGAAGTAATTTGCAAGAATTCCAATGGGGCTCTCTTTCAAGCAGGCAGGCTTAGGATTTCTGCTTTAGTTTTGCAAGTTACTCTTCAGATAATACAAGAACAGTGCAATAATCCTAACTACTTATGAACCAATGCTTCTGGGACAGCTGCTAGTACTGAAGTTACTCTCAGCTGTTTCTAGTAGAAGCACTAGTGTATACATTTCAGTGATTCAAAGTTGTATTTCTGCCATTATTTTTATTTCTGATACCAGATCATATTTATTCTGTAAAACTGTTTTCATTTATAAATTCATAGTCTTTTTTCCCTGTAACACTGTTTTTCTGCACATTATACCAATACATACAAATTAGAAACAAAACTATATTTTAACTAAAATGTTATAATTATATCTTCCATACCAAGTTTGATAATTGATTTCCTGATTCTAACATCTTTCCCATTGTTACTTTACTGCTTCGATTGCCTAAAGCATGCAAACAGCAGTAACAAAAGGAATATAGTTCTGTGCGTATGGAAGTTACTTTTCATAGATCATCTTTCAGTTTTCCTGAAGTATGACAATGGTAAATATTTCTACTTCTGTGCTCGTACTATCTTTTTACAAACAGGAATCTGTGCTGGAAATCTGAGAAGCTCACAGGGCCTGGACTGTGCATGCAAGGGGATTCATAGGAACATAGGAAGCTGCTTTATGTTGAGTGAGACTATTGGTCCTTCTAGCCCAGTATTGCTGACACTGACTAGCAGCAGCAGCTTTCCAGGGTTTCAGACAGGATTCTTTCCTAGCCCTCCTTGGAGAAGCTGGGGACTGAATCTGGAACCTTCTGTATGCAACGCATGTGCTCTACCAATGAACTATGGCCCCTCCCAAATGGGAAGATACCAGCCCTTCCCATGTGGCTGGTATCCCTCCCATTAGTGCACACCTGTAAGCATGTACTGCCATATGCAGTGGGTGAGGTTAGACTATGTCCTTAAGTTAAAAGCAGTTGCTTTAGATTATTCTTTCTCTATGTAGCCCAATGTTTGTAAAGCACACTGGTGGTATTTCACTTATAAGAAAGCAATCCAGAATACCACCTGTGTTAATTAAGCACACTCAACCACTCAAGTTGTAATGAAAGGCAGAGCTCACAATACTATCAGACTGATACTACTGCTTTCAGACCAAATGTCTATTTCCAACTTTACCAACACAAGTAAGTTGCCATAATGATAATATATCACAACTCATACTGTGTATTAATAACAGGTTTGCATACTATATATTATATGTTTATGAAACACACATTGAAATGTTCTTAGCAGCTACAGTTGTAATTTAAAGGCAAGCTGCTCAAAGTAGTCTTTCTGGAACAGTCATAGATAAGTAACAGACAGTTAAAAAATAGTCAGTATGGCCAAAAAAAGGTACATATATGTTCACTCCATAAATGGTCTAAGACATCTATATTATCCCGTTACAACTTTTGCAGGGCTTAATAAAAAGGAACGCAGTTGGGTTTGACCTTGCCTAGAACACACGCCCTTAGAGAAAGGTTCTCCCTTGAAGCCTGAACAGTGTAGAGATGTGCAGACTCAGTGGTGAAGCAACATGATATGGGACCATTCAGACCCTAGCATTTGGCCCTGATAAGACCTGCCCAAACTGAATGCTGTAGCCCTCATGTGTGTGATTAGACAAACCATGTGTATGGCCACATAATCCACACGAGAGCCCTTTAGAAATGCTAGGGCATTTCTTTTCCAGAACCAGCTGCAAGCAGAAACAGAAAGAAAAACGACAACAGAGGCTCCACACAAACAGTTACTATAGCACAGTGTTATCCAGCAACGCCCTTCCCCTTGGCCAAGACCCTTCTAGAATGTCTACTCTAGAAGAACTTCTAAGTTCTCTTCAACAAACATCTTTACTAATGTTAATCGAAAGCTTCCTGTTTTCAGATTCTGCCTGTTTTATTGATCAGTGTGGTTGGGATATTAGTAACAAATTGCCCCTTAATTAGTCAGATTTGTTCTCCCGGGGGAAGAGGGGAATGTTACACCATTGGTTTTCTTCCCATTATAGCAAAATAGAGCATTTTACTATAATGGAAAGAAAAGAGGGGTGAAAGTAATGGAAAGAAACCAGTATTTCACACACCCATGCAAAACAGGGAACAAAACTAAGTAAGGGACAAATTAAGCAGTAAGCAGTGCTGGGCAGGAAAGCAATAAAACAGGTGGAATCTGCAAACAGGAAGCTTTCAATTTAAAGGAACAGTTATCCAGAAAATCCTCAATAGCACTTTGCCTATCCACATAGGCAGGCTAGTGCGATAATTAAACTTTTGAGCAAAAAAATATCACCACAAATTAGGTCTGAAGAAACACAGAATGACATCAGAGAAAACACTGGAATGCAATGATTTCACAACAATTCTCCCTAAAAAGCGAATAAATAAAAACAGTAATTCTAGATTAAGCAGCCAGAGTGATTACGCTTGAGCTGAAATATCTGCCTCCAATTTGCCATTCCATTTGTGGGTGAAAACTGTGGCTGCCCATTCCAGTGCTGCCCCACCCCAAACTGTTCCAATGAAGGCAATTTACCATGGCGGCAGAAGGGATGTGTGTCCTTTTTTTCTCCCACAACAGGTTAAAAGCTGACAGCTCTGCCAGTGTCTTTGGCAGTGCATCTGCAGGAACAGGCTTCTTGACACTACCATCTTTCCCGAATACCTCTGCCCATGTGTCATTCCCATGGGCATTCTGGGAAAGAAGCGCTTCTCTTGCCAATGCACCACCAAAGGCTCTAGCAGAGCTGGTGGGTTTTAAGAGAAGGGGGGATCCCTGCCATGGTAAGCCCACACCTCACCACACCCAGAACAGTGTGAAGCAATTCGTGGTACTCCCCTGTCCTCCTTTTGTCCATTTTGGGGTTCACTTTTCCAAAAATTGGGCAAAGCCTGAAATAAACTGAAAGTAACTCAGCCCTAATGTAGAAACAACCCTTTTAAGAGAATGGGAGGGGGGAATCCCATGTTGATGGGGAAACAACCCGACTGTGATCAGCCTATACGCTAGGTTGTATATCCTTGCAAAATTGGAAAAGTAACATCTAGAGAAAGTAAGTATTGTAGGAAATGTTGGGACTGAAAAAAGCATTTCGCTACTTGCTGTAACAGGGAGCTTTGAAGTCTACAAGTAGGAATTTAGGGGGTTTGGAGGCTATCTCCCTTCCCATTCTTACACTGACTGTAGTGAAGAACAGTTTGCCCCTTAGGGGCAAAACCTTTGATCACCTGAAGAACTGATCTGCTTGTATAAACTGGTACTGGTATACTGTACCAGTATAGAACTGGTACAGAACTGCACTCATAAGCAATTCCTTCTAATGTGACCAGCAGTTTTTGAAGAATTGTTTTGTAAGTCTGAACAGGATTATTTAGCTGATATATACTGAAGATGAAGTAGGAAAACTAGTGTGGAAATACTCCCCACACATAGAACAGACATTCTCAGGCTGACCATTCCTCCCCCTAGATAGTAGGTTAACTCGCTTAACTTTCTGAGAGATCTTGAAAGAGTGTTGTTTTTGTGGCTGTAGTTTCCAATGTTTTATAAATACAGATCATTGGTAAAAATAACTAGGTTATGTGGAAAATAATTTGGTGGTATTTTTTGCTGTAAGATAATTGAACCTGGATGTAAACCTGACCTTTGCGTGGCTGGGAAACTGCTCTGAGCCTTCTGAAGGAATAGTTGGATGAGAATATCAATGTAAGCAATAAATATTGTTTAAAAACAATACAAGTTGAAAGCAGCCATGGAACAACTTAACATGGACCTGGTCCTGGGGTTACCTGCAAATTTAGTAAACTAGATGGCTGCTCTCACAACCCTCACTGTCTGGATTGGGTGTGTTTGCCCCACCCCATACCAGCAGAAAGCACAAGAAAGGATTTGTCCTTCAATGTGGACAGTAGTGCTGGCTGGATCAACTGGGTGGGGAGGCAAGACTGCCTTTAAAGGCTAGCACCATCTCTCTCCAACAGTGTTGTGACTTGTTGTGACCTGCACAATGTTTGCATGTGGGGTGAGGGGTGCTAAGAGTGAGTTAGCTCCCTCTTGTGGAAGGTTGGGAGGGAAATTAAGTGCAAGCTATAACAGTGAGCACCATGAGGCAACCTAATGTTGAAAGTTGCTGGCCAAACCACATCTCACTGCTGTTCAGCTCAAGGGGATTTGGCAAAAGGCCCTCCCCAGCCTATGGCCATTTCTTTCCATCCCAGGCTGATCAGCATGGATTGGTGGAAGCACACCATTTAAGGCAGGGGTGGGCAACTAGTGGCCCTCTATAAGTCTTGGCCTACAACTTCCCTCAACCCTAGCCAGAATACTCAATGGTGAGGAATCATGGGAGTTGTAGGCCAAAACATCTGGAGGGGCACAAGTTGCCCACCCCTGATGTAAGCTAAGCAGGCAAAGAAAATAATGGATCACTTAGTTTACTGATTCGGAACTTGGCTCACCCAATTTAAGGTAGATTGCGAGAGAGTGCCCTCTTTGCTTTCGCCTCAAGGGATAGGAAGCCCACACTGGGCCAGTTTGCACAACACCACAGCCCATCATGGCTTCATATACCTGCAAGAAGCTGCAGGTCATGCCCTCCACCATTATGAATATGGAAGCCCCAGCCGGAGATTCCCATGGCTTGTCGCGTTGTGTGAACCTGGCTGGCAGGGCTTATTTGAGGGTTAAACAATCCTTGCATAACCCTAAAACAGACCATGAGTTCTGTGAGGATCGTTTAACCCTCAGATAACCCCACTGATTGGGTTTGTATGACACAACAACCCCCGGCCAGGGCTTGCATATTCATAATGGTGTATGTATGGCACATGCCATGGCGCCCCAAGTGTTAATTAACCCACAGTGGGCTGTCATGTCATCTGAACCAGGGTTGGGTTAAGGATAGTAAGATATTAAGTGGTCACTGCACATGCTGTATATTTAATACAGTTGTGGTCTATTGTTATATCGAATTACTGACTTTTGTCTTCATTCCAGAGTGTGAAAAATCATGTCGTGGTGGTGTTGCTCCAGATATTTGTGAACCAATTACGAACATTCACCCATCCCCTCGCTGTGTGTTTACAGCATGCATGGCATAAAATCACTTTTGTGATGGTGCCCTATGCACACATGAGCGCATACACACACACAGGTCCTCAATGAACCTCTACTCACACATTTCTCAACATATGCTCTGAGGAGCTTTCCCCTAAAAATGCCCCTGACCATATGTAGAGTTGTAGCTGTCAAGGACTTTCACATGTAAAAAAAGTGAATGGCAAAAATTAATAATACAGGAGGTTTATTGCTGCTCTTTAATCCTGTCATATCCTTCAAGCCATTTATCATTCTGATGGCTCTCCCCTCTCCCCAATATGCTGCAGCTCTTATTGAGGCTCCTTCCAGTCTTAATGCCACCTCCAGAAAGAAAGGAAAGGAAAAATAACCAGTCCCATCTCTTCATTTGACTAAACCCTCTTTTGAAGCACCACTTTTATAATACTTCATAAAAATCGTCTAAGATTTTAAGAGGAGTTCTGAGATTCAGCTAGAGTAAAGACTGCAACTCGGCTTTTGGTTAAGGCGAGCTAAAAAGTCAACACCACTTAAAATTTTACAAGGAGCAAAGTACCCAACTATGAAAAAGTTAATTTCCTTGGAAGGGTCATAGTGCTGCCATCTTTAGATAGCTGTCTTTAAGGACATCTTAGGGTACTTCCACAATTTCCTTGAGCGAATGATGGCAGCAAGCAAACAGGTACTTCTTGTTGCGGGGATTAAAACTACCCCCTCTGCTTTTATGCAACACTCTTTCTCCTGTGCCAATCCCACAACTCTGTCTGGGCTAGCTGAATTGGGATCAAACCCCTGTCTGTGTGATTTGAGGGTGACTGGTGCTCTGATCCAAAATCAATTTGTTTGAAAGCATCCTTATAAATTAATAACTAGCAACTCCTTGTAGCTTTGGTACTCCAGCTCAGCACACACAATCTGTTGCTGAGGAATGCAAAGCTATTTGTATCAGAGGGTGACAAGTGTAGATAGGCATTGTTATCTATCACAGCATTCACCTACACGAGGCTATGCAGCTGGCTATTTCAATAAGAGCTCAGGTGAGAGGGAAGAGATATCCTATGAATTTCTTAAAACTGCATAGCCTAATTACTTCTGTCTGCATTAACTGTTAATTAGGAAGGAGACTGCAATTTGTCATAATAAACTAAAGGATGCCAAAGTCAGTCTATGATGTTTTAGTTCACTTTTGTTTCAAATTAATAAGAAATTCTCTCTTTTTAACAAACCCTTACTGATTCATGTGCTAAAGGAAATCTCAATTCAGTGCTGGCCGGTGTATATATTATATGGTGGCTTGTTTTGAATTGTGTTTGCATGTCACAATAAACCAGAATTCTTGTGCACACTGCCTGATCGCTCCCTGCTGGAGCAGCTAAGTAAATCTTGGAACTCTGTCCATGTTTTGTTTATCATGACCTGAGGACCAGGAACTCTGGCTTCCCTCTCCTCAGTCAAGCCAGAGTCATAAGCCAAGAACAAACGAAGCAGGATCAAATCTAGCAGCGTGTATCAACATGCTGGTTTGTTCACAATAATTATTGTGACATGTGGATGCAGGCATTCTGTAGCTTAATTCTGTCTACACTAGCCTACTTTAAATTTTACCTATGCTAGGCATCTTCAAACTATTCTATTGAAACTATTTTATGCATCCCAGGATCAATGCATGAAGTATGCTTAGATCATAGAGCTGAAGGGCCTGTTCCCTAATAGAGGGAGAGGTCAGGAACTAAAGACTTCAAAGAAAGTGTAACATCCCAAGTTCAGAGGAAGTACCACTTTTAAGTAAGTGCTAGATCACACAGTGATTATTCCACAGGGCAGGAGTGGGGAGATAGAGCCCATGAGCCTGCTTCTACTCTCCCAAGGACAATCAGGTGGTTGTGATGGATGGCAGGGGAAGAAACAAAATGCATAAAAGCCCTAGATGGCCCATGTATTTTTGCCACTTGAGAAGACATAGCCAGCTGCAACTCGTGAGGAGAGGGAGTAATCAAAGTTTACTTCCTATGGGGGCTCTACCAACAGAAAAGACAGATGCACCCAAAAAGAGAAGAGGTAGATGGGCTGGACAGAGAAGAGAGAGATAATTTGTGATCCCTTTCACAGCACCAGCCACCTGGAGAAGGAAGTGGCCAGATGTGATTCTCCGAGGAGAAGGGGGATTGGAAGCTGCACACACCACTGTCTACCATATCTTCTCCAGTTCTACAGGAGGAAGGTGGTGTCAGAGCCCAGTTTCAGCACTGCAGTGAGCCTTGTAGTTTATAGCTAAGATTTGATCAGAAGTAGCTTGGAAGGGCTTGGGCCTATTCAGCCTCTGGAATGTCAGAGTCTGTGTAAGCTTATCTCTGTCAGTGTTCTCAGAGCAGAGCCAGGGGGTGTCATCTGACTCTCTGTCGACGTGCTGGTCTGGCCTTGGAAGGCAGGGAGGGAGGCTGGAAGTTGTCTGTGAGAACCTGACAGAGGTGGGGAGGGGTTTGCAGAAGGGTCACCCAGGTTGAAGCGTCACTACTGGAGGGCTGAGTGGTGATGCCCTGTTTTGACAGGGGCCTTGCTGAAAGGCTAAAGGCCCTTGTCTGTCAGGGGATCTGGAGGGGGTGTTTTACAGTCATGCCTTCCTCTTTTAAGCTGATGCAAAGGCGAAGAGCATTTGCTAGGAACATCTCATCTTCAGTGCCTGAAGCTTTCTCTGTTTGGACCACCATCGTCTGGGCTTTTGGAGGTACTCTGCACATGAACTCTCTCTTAATTGGAACTTATAGGCCTTGACCATGTAGCCTGGAATTATCAATGAAAGATTCAAAGTTAGACTAACTCTCAGTGGGTGTGGTTTTGTTTAGGCCTTTCAGGGCCAAGGAAAAGGTAAATCCAGACACACAAGGAGTTCCGTGCCAACTGCTTTCATAATGGTAAAGCCATGCTGCCTGAGTCCAGGCAGAGGAAAATCCAAAAGTCGTAGATCCTGCCGGTACACTGAGCTGATGACAAAGACACACAGTCCACAGCAAATGAGAGTTCAAGTCTATAAAAAGCCTCACAGTACTTTTCATGGCAAGTCTTCAGCAATCCAACGTTCCAATTAAGGGAGAGTCCATGTGCAGGGTGCTTCCAAAAGCCCAGACAATGGTGGATCCAAATAGAGAGGGCTTCTGGAAATGAAGATGAGATGTTCCTAGCAAAGGCACTTCACCTTTGCATCAGCTTAAAAGGGAAGGTGTGACTATAAAACACCCCCTCCAGATCCCCTGACACATAAGGGCCTCTAGTCTTTCAGTAAGGCCCCTGTCTAAATAGGGTGTCACTGCTCAGCACTCCAGCATTGACGCTTCAACCTTGACAACGCTTCTGCAAACCCCACCCCACCTCTGCCAGGTTCTCACAGACAGCTTCCAGCCTCCCTCCCTACCAAGGCCAGACCAGCAGGTCAACAGGGAATTGGGTGACTCCCCCGGCTCTGCTCTGGGAACAGTGATAGCGATGAGCTCACACAGATTCCGACATTCCAGAGGCTGACTATGCCCAAGCCCTAGCTATAACCTACAAGGCCCACTGCAGTGCTGATGCTGGTCTCTGACAGGTGGTTCTGATTCTACCCCTAGGGAGAAGACACAGTACAAGCTCCTTGCATCTTTCCTAGATGGTGGGAGCCATGAAAAAAGGTGCAGGTGACCTCTCTGTTTTCCACCTGATGTTGGAGGGCTTCACACTGCTTCAAAGCAGGACTGGTTCTGGTTTCCTACTTAATAAAGGAGACAACTTACCACATTAAGCCTCCATAAAATGGAGACCAAGCTTAAATTTAGAATAAAAATAAAAATTTGGTGATATCAAAATAAATGAAAAAAATCTACATTCAGTTAGAATACAATATCCCTTTAAAAATAAAAGCACCCCCCCCCCCCATGTTTAGCTCCTAAAAAAATCTGTCAAAACTCTATGGAATTTTAAAAGCAAAATATTAATACTTTTCACACACACACACCCCCGTTGCTATTGTTGTTGTTGTTATTATTGAAAAGGGATACTGCATCTGCAAAACACGTAAATAATAAGTCACCCATTTCTACTTACAGGTAGTAGGAGTAAGAATAGTAGCTCCTCCTGGCAAGCAAATCACAGACAGTGGAAAAAGAGAAGCAATGGTGAATGAAAAGCATGACTCTGTCACATTCAATAAAGCAGAGAAATGTGCGTTAAAAAAATTAAAAATTCATGTTTTCTTTGTTAGCATTACAAACTTGCTCATGCACTGATCAGTGTTACAGTGCCATGCAATTAAAAATGTTAGCATATAAAAATGATTTCAATATTAGAAAGAGATCACTGGAGAAAAATGACATGCTGACACTTAATTTATTGCAAAAAAAGAGAGGAAATTAAATGGGTTATGTATTTTCAACATGCAGTTCAAGATACATGTGATGACTGATAACTATTGGAATGTCATGACATACAGAACAGCTGTGTACAGGTCTTGTGCTCTCAATCTTCCTCATCAGTTACCAACTCAAAATCTTGTAGTGGCACAGCTGGGTTATCAACAACTAAGATGGCCACTTGAAGGTATGCAGGTGTAAGCATTTTTAGCAACATCCTGTATAGACAATGGACTATGCTCTGTCCTCTTTGCAGTAGATGTGTGTGTGTATATTAAGCCTACATACACCCACACAGCTACTGTTTTTTAAATCTTAAAACTAGAAATGCTGATATATGCATGCTTAGCTTGAAAAAAAGGAAAGTAAACAAATGGAAGGAAATGATGTACACTTGGAAATATTTCAACAATGGTTAAAAAACAAAAACCAGTATTTGCTGTTCAAGAGATGCAGTATCCCTTTTCTTATGTAGTTTGGTTACTTTGTAAAACTCTATAATAGCTAATAGAGTTTCATCCACTTCAGCTTCAAATCAGTTTGTACAAAATGATCAGGCAAAGAGTAAGACACCTCAGATTTGTGAGATCATACAAAACTGCTTACCACTCAGATTTCCTCCCCAATAAATCAAATTTGGAAATCTGTTTTAATGCATAAGAGCAATTAAACCCATGTGAAATTAGCAAACATTTTCCTGATCTTCCTAAAAATATTATAAAGTTCAAGTATCAAAAGGGATACCACATGATGGAATCATTAATGCACAAAGTGTTCATCAATTGTCATTTAGAGCACCTAGAAGTATACTAAGTGTTTAAGATTAAAACTGAAAAAAATGTTTTCAATTTAACTCATTTGTGTTTTTATGCTGAGATGTTTACTAGAGAAAAATTTCTTCATTTAGTAAAATAGAAGGCATGTTTCCTTAATTCACAGGAGGATTAATTAATTTAAAAACCCTGATCCCCAATTAAGGTGAAGGACCTGGGTGGATGTAGATTTTGTCCCTGAATCATTGGGAATGGGAATAATTTCATGACTATCTTGAAGTGGGAATGGATATGCTGAGACCACACCACGAGGTGAGAAAGTTTGTGTGTGTGTGTGTGTGTGTTATTGGTAATTCAAATGGACTGGTTCAATGTTATCCTATCCTAGAAAAGCTTACAAGTCTTGTTTGAATAAAAGCAGGATTGCTCACAAATGGCAATAGTTCTTTGTGGTAAGCTGTTTATGAGATGGCCTCCCCACGTGATGCAAAGAATGCTTTATTTCTAGCCACTGGAATATAAAGCATGTCAGGGCCAAATCAGACTTTAGTCTTTTTTTCTTTTTTTTTCCATTTTTACTCTAAAGTAGGCATAGGCCCCCTGAACTGGGGTTTGTGTTCAAGAGCAATTTAGTGCAAAGTTAGAGCAGTTTGAGTTCCTTCGCGACAAATGTCGTCCCCAATCTGCTGCCAACCAGCTGCTTCCCTCTTGAAAAGCCACATTTTCTGAAACTCCTTTTACTCCAACTTTTTTACTGAAAGCATCTTCCTGGCAGTTTTACCACAGTGTGCCATGTTCCTCCCGCATTAAATCCTGGGTGTGCTTCTGTGATTGGCAGTGACGTGGTCAAGGGGATGGGATACCCCATTCCCTCTTGTTTTCCCAATGGAATTAGTTTTTTTCCCATTCCCATTAAGAAAATCTCTGCTACTGCAGTAACATAAGCTCATGTTACTGCAATAGTGGGGGGACACAATCGTCTTAGGTAGCCTGCTTTTAATCTTTAACATATCCTTCCTTTTGTGCATGTTTACTCACAAATAAGAAATAAATCTCGCTCCCCTGCAGTGAAAGGGTTAAAGGCTAACTTTAATAATTCACCCCAAAGCACTCTTTCACTTCTCTGGTGTTCTCTTAAATTGCTATTACGATGTTGTGCTTCTTTGACGTTCTGTAGTTTCTCTGTTGCAAGCAGGGAGGAGGAGAAAGGGTGGTGGTGGAAGGGGGTGGGGGTTGGAAGCAGTAGGCAGAAGTACACACATAGGGAAAAATGGGGTAGGAGCAATAACTCCCCAGTGGATTGCTGGGATGTGGTGAAATTGGGATGGGGGGAGTTCTCAGCAGCCTTCAGATGCTACACTGGAAAACTGCAGATTTGGTTTCTTCAGGTAAATCTGCACACAATTAGTTGCTCTCTACTCATAATCTAGTAGCAGCGGGGAGCCTGGACAGGGGCAGGAAACAAGCCTCTCTCATTGGTTGAGAAGCTCCGGCCAGTTTGATGACGTTCAGTTCTACTCCTCCCACACCACCTGGAAGTATGTTCCTTTCAAGCACTGAAAACTAAACTTTAAAGGTACGCTACACTCGGCTTATCTTGCTTCGTGTGTCTCAGACGGACCAAAGGCAATTCCGTGAAAATCCGGGTAATACTCCAATATGCTTCTCATTCTGCTGTCATGAAGATTTCTCCCTCACACTGGAAACTAGTATGGGGCTTTAAGTATGTTTTCCCCACTCCTGTTAGTGTCCAATTTTGATTGGTGGGCTCATGCCTGCAATTTCTATTGCAAAATAGTGATCCATGTCAAAATAGTGATCCAATAGTGATTTCCTAAAAATCACACGGGGAGTTGCTCACACATAAAACATCTAAATGGGCTTTAGGTGGTGGGGAGTTCTGGCCTTGAACTGTGCTTGAACATTAAAGTTTCATTAAAAGAACTAATTTTCTGCATAGTTGAGAAATGGAGTGGGATAGGAGTTTAAGATGTTATGCATTTGCAGCTGTATTAACAGGTATCACTTCTACTATCATCAAGTTGTTTCACACTTGGGTGTTAAATAAAAAGGCTTTATATTGATATGGCTGATTTATGAACAATGATAGAGCCACTGTTAAAATCCTATAGAAGAAAGATACCAAATAAATCTGAATTCACTTCAGAAAATCCTCAGGTGCAGGATTTACATGGAGCTCTAACCCCAACAATATGGGAACAATTCCAGGAAAGCAAGGGAGCTGGTCAGTTAGTTCAATGTACAGGGAAGAGTAATATCCATTCCCTTTTAATCCAAATTAATATTGTCCAACAGAAAGTTCCTATAAAAGATATCTAGGGCTCAGTCTTGTAAAGGTTCACACACTACAGGATCACCCAACTTGTCCATGAAGCGGTAAATTAGGCAAGGTGGCAAACAGTTATGAAAATGTCATGCAAATTAGGTTAAAAATGAGATGCTGATGAACCAGAGCATGTGGTGACATGGCACTTTTGATAGAGTTTGTCTTCTAAAATAGTTACTCCTCAGATAAGAATAAAAAACTTTGAGGAATCCTGCCCCCCCCCCACAACCATGAGGTAAGAATGTATTTATTTATTTAAAAAATATTTTAGGTCACCTTTAAAGGTAGAACCCACTCAAGACAGTGACTAACTGACAAACTCTGTACTTTTGACAAGTGGAAATCCATAGCAGCTCTGAGGTTTCGTCCCACAACAAAAGAATGTACATCATATCTGCTGAAATTCAGAATTCAGGCTTGACAATCTGCAGGGCTGGGCTGTTCCCCAATGTCAGGCAAAAGGAACTGTTTGGTCTCTTAGCCCAGCCCATGGATCTGGCTCAAAGGAAGTTCCTATGCTTGGGTACTACGTTCTCCAAGCCAGGCTTGGAGAAGCTCCTAGACCAAAGCTCTGAACCTGCCTCCTTTGCTATATCCTGAGCAATCCCTCCCATCATATGTGATAGCAGGTGGTACCAGACAGCTAGACCTCTTTTTGAAACTAGAAGATCTATGGTCAGTATCCAGTACTGCTCCCATGCTAGCAGTTCCTGAAGCAATCGGAAACTAGCATAAACCCTTGATTCCAGAAGGAAGCAGGTCAGCAGAGCTAGAAGGGAGCTCCACTGACTTATCCTGTTCCAAAAATGAGTGTTTATACTAGTTTCTTGGGTTCCTTTAGGAAGTACTAGTTCCTGTTGCTCTCCTGGGGAGTGCAACGGAATAAGTGGAGGTGCAGCTGCAATATTGACCTTATAAGATTACTTTATTTAATGAAACTTGAGATTTTTGAGGATTCTAATAAATGCCTGAGGCTCACTTAAAAATGTAATACTGGGTCCAAATACCCAATATTTCACCCTTTCCCAGTGTAAAGTGTATGTTATATAAATAACCATTACCTCGGTGTTTCAGAAGTATAGGGAAGCAGCGGGAAGGGCAATGTAAAGATACAGCAATTACTGTGAATGTAGGAACAGCGTATCATATAGTTATAGGCAAATTAAGAATTCACACAAAGGGTAATATGAGACCTGACCCTAATAATATGCAAGTCAGTAGACTGGTATAAAATCTATGGGGGCAGCTCTATGCTAGATTATATTCTAAGGACATTTCCCACGTATCCTTGCAAGCTAATAATCAATTATATTTAGCTGGGAAGCTGTTTATTGATTTGCACCTTGGTTTGCATAAATACCTAATGTTGTTGGACTTCTTGTCATTTTAATATAAATTGGCCTATAGTATGTATGTTTATTCTCAAGCACAGAGGTACACAACAGGAAAAAAAAGAGTGAAAGCACTGTTGGGAAAATCACATATGTATCTAACTAACACAGAACACTATAAGCATACCTAAGGTTTCTAATGCAGACGTTTCTTCTCCATGTTATATATCTCCAGGGGGTAATTGTAAAAAGGCAATACATTTTTAAAAAATCTATTGGAAACCATTCAGACACAGATATGACTTTCAGGCACAATGGTAATGTTTTTTCTACTTGGTAAAAATGAATAGAAAAATTATTTCATTTTAACATAAAACAGAGATACAAATATATCCTTGGGTTTATCCTTTTCTCATCTAGAAAAATTTAAACACCCTGCAATGTATCTCTGAAGCAAAAAGTCCACAACTCAATTGCAGATCACTTGCTTTGCATGCATAAGGTCCCAGATTCAACTTCTGGCATCCCCCGTTAAAGGATCGCAAATAGTGGGTGATGGGAGAGACCTTTGCATGAGATCTCAGACAGCCGCTGTCTGCCAGAGTAGACAATACTGGGTTTGATGGACCAATGAACAGACTTGATACAAGCAGCTTCATATTTTCAAATTGTCTTATTCTAAAGCAGTCAAGGGGGAAAGGGGGGGGGGATACAGGGAAAGAGGGATTAGATAGGTTTTTTTAGTTGCTTGACTCTTCACCATTTATTGATGTTGATTATGAACATTTATGCCAGATGAACAGTTAATGAAATTTACAAGTTAAATGTTATCCTTTCAAAACAACAACAACACTTAAGCAGTTCACTCTGAGCATTTAAAACTATTATTATTTCCTAAGGTACTTATTATTCCAGAAGATGGCGCTATTGATTTTTGTCATGCCTTAATTACTAAGAAAATAAAAATATTTTTTATTCAGGTATCAGTTAATGTATTTTAAGGTTTGCATACTTATAACCCAGCAGAAAATTTATGGCAATGTAATATGATTTTAACTATTTTAAAATATTTCTAGTATTTTTCAAAGATGCAAATGAAGGTAACATGATCCATAAAATATTTTTCAAGACAAGTTGGCTAGGCATTGTATAGCTACGGTAGACTCAATACGGCTAATGAAAAAAGCAAGACTGGCTTAATCCTTACAAAGTGAAGGGACGGTTTGTAAATATAGAAGTATTATTTCAATTACATCAGTGTATTTTACATGCCATTCCCTGTGTACCTTTCACAGGTTTATACTTAAAAGCGTTTGAATCTACAGTAGGATATCGGTTCCCCACTCTACAATATGCCTTAATTTCAGAATGAGAATGATCTCCATGATAAACATTTCGATGGAATGACCTGTGAAAGAATTTTTTTTAGATTACTTGACACTACTGAACGAACAGAAAATGGCAAATCTACGGTACCTACCTTTTTTTGACAATTAATATGACAAGTAGTAGGAGGAGAATAAAAACTAAAATTCCAGCACTTATTCCTGCTATTTTCACCACACGATCTGTCTGCTTGGCTGGGTCAGGGATTACCTCAGGTTCTTCTGTTGCTGCTGCTAAGAGAAACAGGAATAAAAGTTATTTGAATTGTTCTAATCAGAGAAGAGCACTGCCACAATCCTAAGGAGTACATGCACAGGAAGAGGCCTGTGTGTTCAGTCACAGTTGCTAGATTGGGAAGGAGAACTATGTGTACAGGACCTGGCTGTGCAAGCAGTTCCCCTAGGCAGGTGGAGGATACGAAAGTGCAGACCTGCTTCCACCCATGGGTATTGCCCCTAAAATGGACTGGGCTACATGAACCCATACAAACAACAGTATAGTGGTATTTTTGGATGTGAAAAACAGCGCAATTCTATACATGTCTATTCAGAAGTAAGTCCCACTTGAATTCAATGAGACTTATTCCTGGATAAGTGTATACAGCCTATTTTATTTATACAAGTACCAGGCTTTTACAAGTACACATACGGACATGTGCCTGATGCGGTCAAGTGATCTTTTAATCTCTACACAGATGCTAACAATGTGTGATGTATGAATCAGTTGACCTTATAATCTCATGTTTGTTAAAAAGTCTATTAAATTTTAATTTCTTTACAGCAATTATATACACATAGACTGAAATAGTAAAAACAAAAATTTAACAAGTTCAATAATTTAAATCCTCATGCATTACTTAGTACTGCAATACATTATACATTCTGCTTTAGCCATTACTTATGATCTCGTAATTTTTAAGAACTGCACTGGTCTTCAGTTAGTGGGTCAAGACCCACAATGGTATTTGCACGAGTGACACCGCCACCAATTTTTTTTTTTGGTTATTTATATTTGTTTAAGAGGCGAGAGAGCAAGAGGAAATAAAGAGGAGCTTGGCAGAGTGAAAGAAAGGAAATGGAAGGAAAAGGGGAAAGACATATATTGCAAAAACTAAGAAGTGAGTCCAATGTTACGGCTGGTAAAAGAAGGATTTCAGGTTTGGAAAAGTTGAAGACTGACTGCTGTTCTACCCTGTTTACAGCTCTGCATTTCTTTAGGCTTTAAGGCTGAGATGGGCAGCTTCTGGTCCTCCAGATGCTTTGTTCTGCAACTCCCATCATCCTTCACCATCAGCTATGCCAGTTAGGGCTGGCGGGAGTTGTAGGCCAAAATATCTGGAGGGCTACAAGTTGCCTACCCCTACTTTAAGCCAACCAGGCAATTATTTCAATGGTATGACCACCATGTGTTCTAAATCACCAACTCATCTTGCTTGTTAATAGCTACTCCTTCAGCCATCAAAATTATTACTTTCCTGTTGGGCTCGCAAAATTTGTACTTCCCTTCCTTGCCTCTAATTGAGCAACAGTTCCCACAGGGCCACTAAGTATGGAGAAACTGAGTGTATATATGGCCTCCAAGACTGGCAGAGGGCCCCCACCCCTAAAGCACTGCCAGGCTCCTGACTTGTTTCATCTGCTGGATATGCCACTAGGATATTTACATGGCCCTTTCTTGCCATCATATAGCAACAGGTATTCCATTATTCCCTCACCCCAGCCATTTTAGGTAAAAATAGAAGATCCACAAAAATAGGAGATACACAGCAGCAAAAGTACTGTCCTAAGCATTTTTTTCTAGGAGAACATGCAATGTGCTAGTAACCCACCGACCCAACAGAGTATTCATGTTGAACTTCGAGCATTTTTGAGCATTCATGTTGAACTTTTTAAAATATATTTTTATTTATTTTATCTTTATAAATGAAATATAAAGTATCAAACATACCAACAACCTGATCAATACTAGAATTTCCCAACAATACAATATTCTGATCAGGACACCATAATAACAAAAAGAGAAGGAAAAAGAAAGGGGGGAAAAAAGGAAAAAAGGCAAAGGGAGGAGGAAAGGAGGTGAAGAAAAAGGAAAAAGATTCTTTCCCCTTCCCCCCTCCCTCTCCCTTAAAGAATTAAATTTAAACTCCAATACCCCCCATCCTCCGATGCCATTCTATTTTACAAACTATATCTATAACCTTAACAATCTTACAGTTTAATAAACAACCTTACATTTCAATATCATATCATCAATCTTATATCCAAGAAACAGGTCTACAATTCATTCCCAGTAGCCTAGATTATTATTACTACTACTACTATTACTACTACTAATTAAAAAGGAATATAGTGTTATATAATAAAGCTTAAAATAAACCTTCAACAGTCAGTAATATATTTTATATTTTATACTAGATATATAAGTACACATTGTACCCTCAAACAATAAATTTAAATACAGCATACCATATATATTTCGAAATAAAAAATATAAAGAAAAGCAAGAAAAAACAACAGATGAAAAAGAATAAATGAATATATATATAATCATTTATCTTCTGACCTAGCCTGGATCATGTAGACTAAACACAAACAGTTAACAAAGCTTGTTAACTGTTCCAGTTCCAGTTCATTCCAGTTCATGGGGTTGTAACAGGAATCTCGTGCATTTTTATGTTCAACCATGCCTCCACCATTTCATGATTTATAAACTTGACCTTCAGACACGATACAAAGTGTAGCAGGATATTTTAAGTAATATTGTAAGTTCATTTGTTTTGCCATATTTTTTGCTTTGATCAAGTGCCTTCTTTATTCACCACCTCTTTGATGTAATCTGGAAATAACATAACTTTATCTTGTTTCCAGGAAAGGCTTCCACCCTCTCTTGCCAAACACAGGATATAATACTTTGTGGAGACTTTTGCAAATTGGACTATGATGGTATAGTCAGTCCCTTTTGCATTTGGCACACGATATGCCTGCTCAATATCAAGGAAATAATCAGATGGGATAGGGAGTATCTCATGCAAAAATTTATCCACAAAAATAGGCAATTTTACATCATTAGACAGATTTTTAATCCCAATAATACGTACAGTGGATCTTCTTGTGAAGGCCTCCAGTTGAGAAATTCTGTCAGAGGTATTTTTAAAACATATTTGTGTTGAAGTTTCATTTGCTGCTACTCGGTCTTCTAGCTCGTTAATTCTCGTCTCCATTTTTTGCCGTGACTCATTAATTAAATCGACGGCTTCTTGCAAGGCGGTGATGGAATTTTGGATTAAATCCAACCTTCTGGCTTGCTCCGTAATTGCGAAGATAAAGTCTTTATCAGAGTAACTAATTCCCCTATATCTTCTGTTTTCGAAACTTTTGACACAGGAGGTACGGGGGGAGTTGGTGGTGAAGCCATCCCCTTTCTTCTCGTCAGTGCATTCATGTTTCTCTCAAAAAGATCTTACAGGTCCTCAGATGTTCTCAGATGTTGTTAATATTTCTTAAATCATCCCACAGGAGTTGTTGATATTTCTTGAAGCATATATTATTATGGAACACGTCAGCCCTGTTTTCTCCTATGAAATAGGAGTCCCATCACAGCTTTTTGCGTTGGTAAAACTCTGGGGAGATAATCCTGGAATCCAGCCCCCCCACTATCTCAAGGGGGGTACTTTTCTCCAAGATGTTGTCCAGATTCTGCCTTGCCCCCCCCTTTAATTCCAGGGGGGAGATGAAAAGGTTTTTCAACCTTTTAAAAAGCTGTTTGAGAACGCTCCCATGGGAGAACCTGTGGGAAGCTGCCAGAGCGACATCGGTTCCAATCGGAAGTCGAACTTTCCAAAAACTTTGATTTTTTTTTTTTACTGCTCACTAGGAATGCTTGAAAAACAGAAATGGGTGAAACATGGTTCCTGCCCTGCGATCCATTCATAAAAAGAGCCATGCTGGATCAGACCAAGAATCCATCTAGTCCAGCATTCTGCTCACACAGTGGCCAACCAGCTCATAAGCAGGACACAAGCACAACAGCATCCTCCCACCCATGTTCCCCAGCAACTGATGTACATAGGCATACTGCCTCTGATACTGGAGGCAGCATATAGCCATCAGGACTAATAGCTATTGACAGCCATATATGTTTAGGGGTTAAACAATCCAGAGTTAACCTACAAATTGTTGTTGGGTTAACTCTGGATGGTTTAAGCCTGAAACAACCCAGAGAGTCAGACATCACAACAACAACCTATGAACAGAATGACTGTAGGTTGCTAATTGTAAGCAGAAGTGAGGAGCATGCTGGAGGCAGCATGCTAACTTGCTCTCACTCATGCCTGCCAATTCATGGGTTAAATCATCCACAAGTTGGTGTTGCATGCAAACTGGGTCAATATTTACAGTACTCAATGTTAGGATACAAGGGCTGTAAAAATCATTTCAAGAAAGGTGCAGAGGGAAGAGTTAACTGGGCTATAGGATGGCAGGTAATACTTCATGCTGAAAAATGCAAACTACAGTACACTGGAAGCATAGCATCAATCTGGAACTACCAAATCTTATGTTTTATATAAGCTGTTATATTATTAATTAATTAATTAAATGTCTATATCACCCAATAGCCAAAGCTCTCAAAGCCAAAAGAAAATGGAACAGAGGCCCCTTGGATTAGTGGGTAGGTAGAGTGTTACACTTGGCCCAGGGAGAACCAAGTTCAAATATTCAGCTACCTTTGAAGTTCAAAGTTAAAGTCCTCTTTAAGTCTAACCTTCCTACAGAGTTGTTATGAAGATGGATATAAATCACATGGAATATGAAAATAAATGAAGCTGCTGTACTGATAACCAACTTGCATACCTGATAACACATGAGATACACCCCACAAATGACTTCTATTTGACTCATAACTGTTTGAAAGAAAATGTCCTGCATCATCACAAGAAATCATTACAGGGCTTGTCCATAGCTGCCTGAACTACACTACAAAGGGAAGAGAACTGGGGTATTCTGGCCAGCCACAACAGAAGCCTGGAGTAACAGAGAGCACTTCTGGGAGTAAAGAATATCCTAAACTAAGGTGTGGGAGTGAACACTAAAGTAAACAGTCTTACAGAGGATGGAACAGATGATTAGGAATAAGACTGAGAAGGATATGAAGGGTTTTGTGGGCTAAACGGAAGTTACCAATGCTGATTCTGTGTAGTTCCTCATTAGGAGTCATGCCTACAAAGGCACCTGGGAAATTTAAGTTAGTACATCTTCATATGTCTCATCCTAAAGGGATAACAAGACAGGTTTTTTGGTGGAGGGCTGGGAAAAGGGCCCAATGTATTGGCCCCAGGAGCGTAGCCAAGTCATTTGAAGCTCAAATATTTTGGCCACCTAATGCGAAGAGAAAAGTCACTGGAAAAGACCCTGATGCTGGGAAAGATTGAAGGCAAAAGGAGAAGGGGACGGCAGAGGATGAGATGGCTAGATAGCATCACCGGTGCAATGAATATGGACTTGAGCACACTCCGGGAGAGAGTGCAGGGCAGGAAGGCCTGGCGTGCGATGGTCCGTGGGGTCACAAAGAGTCGGACACGACTGAACGACTGAACAACAACAACAGAGATCCATAATGCTTGCTTAAGTTCATTATTGTTGCAATTCCCTTGCTAGTAAGCCTCTGAGCATGTGAAGATGATTCAAAGGGCCTATAGCGCTGCCTAGCACATTCCATACTAATGAGAGTGTTATCAAGCACTCTGCCTGGGAAGCGAAGTTTGTTTACAGGTGGCTGTGCTTAGAACCAAGTGCTGTTAGTTTATGCTGGGAATGAATGCTAGGGGGTGCTTGCTGCTGTTATACTGCTAAAATGCATTGTATAAAACCCATTTGACCCAATGGCTCTGGGTTCAGAGAAGCTGTCTGATCCAGCTATTGGGTACGCCTGTGTGCTGTAAGTTACCCAATAAAGTACTCCTTGTAAGTAAACCTTTGAGTCTGATTTATCACTATCTTGGCACCTCTAACCTAAGAGTTCAATGCCCACGGCTGGGGCAATACACCCCCTTTGCCCAGCATGGTATAAAATCTTCCTTTTGTCTTTGTCAGAAGATTCTGACCTGTGGTTTGCATTCAAAGGTGGCTTTTATTTTTACAAAGAGTTCTGAACAGGTGCATTAGTATTTGTTCAGCATTTGAAACTTTTTTTCTTTTGAAATGGTGTTTAAAGCAAGCTGTCTGGCAATGGGTTATTCAATACCTAGATAACTTCCTCTTCACAGATTGCAGGGAGTGAAATAGCTCATAGTGTTAGTACATGCTGATTCCCTTTGAGAAACGGACAAGGAAGATGAGAGGTTTTGTTAGCACAGGAGAAGACACAGGGGCTGCTACCAGAATGATCTCTTATGGATTGGTTACCAGAAACTGGTTAGAGAACAGGAAGCAGAAAGTAAGAATAAATCAACCATTTTCACAAAGAAAAGAAGAAAGAAGTGGGATCCCGCCACCCCACGATTTGTATTAGGACAGGTGCTTTTTAACTTGTTTATCAATTATCTGAAGTTAGGGATGAAGAGTGAGGTGGGCACATTTGTGGATGACATCAACTTAGTCAAAGGAGTGACAACCAAAGTGGACTAGGAAGAGGTCCAAAAAGAGCTCTTAAAACTGGGAAAGTGGCAAACAAAATGACAAATATAGTTCAATGTGAAAGTTGGAGTAAGGATTTGTGGCAGAGCATCTTGTTGGAAGTACAACCTATTTTAGGTCATTTCCACACATAGTGAAAGGATGTAGCCACAATGTAGATGTGGTTTAAACATCAAGGAGAAGAGGGCAGGGGCAAAGGGGGTGACTAGGCACCTAGGAGGCACATCTCTTAGGAAATACAGAATGGCAAGGCACTCACAAAGCCACGAATGGGCAGCTCTCTCTGATTGTGAGGACTGCAGTTAACTAACAGGGATTGCTGAGGCTCCAAAGGGCTGCCTGTGGCACACTGTCCCTTCAGTATTAAGGAATCAGTGCAACTTGGGTGAGCAAGTTAATTGCCCAACTTCATCTGGGTGGGGAAACACACTTGGACCCATCCAAGCCAGACCTGGTCTGACCTTCAATAAGTGATATCCAGGTTATTAGTCATTGAAGGCTATTCCTTCCATATTGGCCTGGACAAGATGCTTAGGCAGCCACTGTGCTAATACCCCCTCTTATAAAATTATGCTCTTGTAATTCCATGTGCCGATGTATCTCTTCCCCCACACCTTGCTGCTTCAAATGTCAATTTTCATTACAGCTATAATGTCCCCCCCCCCCAATAATGTGAAAGACTAACACTGTTCTCGTCTTATATAATTTCAGTTTACAACTTCTACAAGAAAGAAATGTACTGGTCACATTCATATGACCTTTGTTGCGTCATTAAATCCAAACAGAAACATTGTCATTTTCCTTGGAGGATACCCTGCATTTTATAATGGTTAATAGTGCTATTTGCATTAAGATGCCTGTGTTTATGATGATTGTAAACAACAGATATGTCTGCAGTTACATGCACAACAGAAACTTGTTTAAGCGAGGTAAGGAAGAATTAAGTGAAATCCAGTAATAACTTTATATTTAGAGCTTTCAGAGAATTCATAGAGAATCTGGATTTCAAACATTTGTTTGATCAGGATCACTACAGGTTCAGTCCATCAGCATGGTGCATATGGACATATAAATATAGGAGATATACCTCCTATCCTTAAAGATGAGCACTTTGCAGTTAGGTCCAGAACTAAGGAAGCACAACTTTTTAACAAAATTACAACAGAACAGGCATAAAATGATTCAAGCCATTTTGGGTGGGAAAAAAATTATTTATAACACAAACTCTTTCCAAAAGACCTCAGAATGGCATAGATGGAGTTCCTAGGTGATCTCCCCTCTAGGCAGTTTACAAAAGCAAGCTTAAGCAGGAAAACACATGCCTTCAGACTATTCTCTGGATGTATTGTATATAGGGATGGTGGAGAATTCCGCCACAGATTCCAGTGAATCCGTGGCAGAACAGCCTCCTGCCCCCCCTGCAGAATCCCCCTGGGACGGCACATACCTGGGGCGGCTCCGGTGGCAGTAAGTATTTACGTAAGATAAATCGGCGAAAAATAGGGAACGCAAATGGCAGCTGCCGTAGCCACTGCCATTTGCGTATGCTGCATTTTTTTTTTTTTTTAGGTTAGCCGTGATAGGCTACGTAAATTCTTACATAGCACGTAGCCTATCACGGTTGTCTGGCTGGATGCAAATGGCAGCCGCTATGGTGGCCGCCATTTGTGTCTGCACCAGGCCATCCACAGCCGGAAATCCGGCTGCGGACGGCCCAGGCCGGCTGCTCCACGGCCTGGCCGCAGAGCAGAGCCAGCCGTCGAGGATTCCAGGGGGGAGGACTGGATCGCCTCCCCCCCGTCGAGGATTCCGCAGGGAGGGACGGAGCAAAGGTAAGTGAGTTTCGTACATCCCTAATTGTATATGTTGGGTTGTGTGTGTGTGTTGAACGGAGAATACATATAGACACTGGCAACTGTGCACATTCACATAAGGGCATGGAGAATGTGCACAAATTGTGAGAATATATCGTGAATTCATTCATAGTCCAGACTGTCAACTATTGAATGAAAAAAAAATACACACACACACACACACACACACATATACACATACATACTTAGTAATATTCTCCACTCTCACCTTTCTAAGCCAAAATGCTAAACCATATTTTTGTGACATGACACCATTAAGATTCAATGCCTCATGATCCATCTAGTAATAGGTTTTTAAAACCTACTAGCTGGCAGATTCCTGATCTTGACGACCTAATACAATCAGTGAGGGCACTGTGAGTGGTGCCCAAGCATACTAAAGTCTCATCTGGAAATCATTCTGAAATATTCAATTGAACACATTGGTCGTCATATGCAATGCATCCTTTTCAAAAAGGGCTTACATATATCACTGCAATTTCATTATGAATTTCTCCATCAGAATGTAACCTGCCCACCATGTTACCCGGTACTTAATTATTTTACACATCATTAAATGAGTCAGGGGGTCCACTGGATTAAGCTGAATACGGAGTAGATTCTATGTAGGTGTGGTGAAAGCTCATTTTGCTGTCAAAACTAGGATTTGATTTACACATTTTGGACCCACGTAAGTAATCTACTTTTGTCGATTGCTACCTTATGAAGTAACATCCTTAAGACAATGTCAATGTTTCTAAAAAATGGAGCAGTGGAGTTCAACCTTAAAGCTAGTAGCTTCCCTTTACATAAAGTATAGATCGTCAAGATCAGGATAGGCTGCGGGTAGCCTTCTCTTGAGTCTTAGAACTTCTTTACTGCCATTGCCACACATCCTGATATTTACAGGCTGTATACAAAATAACATAGGAAACTATTGCATACTATCTGAAGCAAGCTACTCTTTCCCACTCATGCCAAGGTGTTTTATCTAGTGCTGAAGTGAAATACACCCCCTCCATTCACTGCCCATTTGGAGGCAGTGAACTGGGAGCGGGGGCATTTTGGCTACTTTGGGGAAGAGATTCTATATACATTTTGGAAGCACAGCCTTTTCTTTTTACATCGTGTCTTGCTCCCTCTTCAACCAGTGGTGGTGATCCTATTCGCAGCTACCATTTTTCTCTAGGGATTCACCCTCTTCTGGCTTTGTCAGGCGCTCACCGAACCACCGCTACTGCCTGCCCCTGTTCACGGAGCCACAGAAGCTTCTGGACAGCCTGGTGAGTGACCGACAAAGCTGCGGGGCTGTCCACCCTTGTAGCGAGCCACCATTGCATGAGTGTGGCTGTGGGGCCCTCGGCAAACGGGTCTGTGAGTGCCCCGCACCTTGTTGAGTGGGGTCTAGGAGGGTGAGTGAGGGCAAGTCCATTGGACTCCACCCTCCCACAGACTCTTGTGACATCCCTATTTTTCCCACATCCACACCCTCACTGGCATAACATGACCAACATCCTCCACTCCCCCAAGCCCTTGAAAAAACTCTATGTCATGATTTAACACTGTTCCAACAGGGCATGAATAGAAATATGGCAGCTGCAAGGAAGTATCACTACCAGTCATCGTTGAAGCAGTGGCAAAACAACAATGTAAAAAAAAGAAGGAAAAAGTTGCTGTTGCCCACTCAGCCCCACCATTACAAAAGAATTGCCCCTGAAATTTGCAAGGAGGTTTCAAGGGGGTCCACTTTCTGGCACCTCCAGTTCTAGCTGAAAATTCTCGTATGAGAATGCTCGACTTTGCTCTTGTTTAATCCATCTAGAAAGGAGTTTCATTAAAAATCTGTGTAGCATATATTACAAAATTCTCCATTACACTTAGAGATAGCCAACATTAGACCAGCTTAAGTGCAATGTTGTTGCAATAGGGTAGTATTAGATCATGGAAAATCTTTCCATGAGACAATGAGCAATGGGGTAAGCAGAGACGTCCCTACTATGGGCACAATTATTTATTACAATTATGGGACAAGAAAACTTCTAACCAACAAGAAATATTATAGCAATATCGAAATAGACTAGAGGAGCTATGCTACTACTAACAACATCTTATATGGATAAATATTATAGCAGAATGTGCAACTAATATTAGTCACAAGACATTCTGAAGGTCCTTGGGTTCCAAGGATTAATATCTGGAGTGAAAAGTTATGTAAGGATGCAATCCTATGGGGATGGCCGTAAGCCTCCGAACTTGGGAGGCTTATGGCCATCGGATGCAGGGCAGGAGGAATGGCAGAGGCAATTGTTGCCTCTGCACTCCTGCTCTGCATTTCAGCTAGACCAGCTTTTTTGCCTGCCTAGCTGCGGCATCGGGGAGGGGGAGGGAAGGAGGCTGGAGGATTCCTCATAAGTCGGCCTTCCCAATCCCCTCGCCTCCCTTGGGAACGTCTCCATTACCTTCCCACTGTGGTTGCTTTTGTGACCTCAAATAGGCAGCTGATGCGGTTCTCTCCACACTGGCTGTGAGGGGGAGGGGAACTCGGGTTCCTGGGTTTGAGGTCAGAGTGTTGACTCCGACTTTGGGTCCAGGATTCTGAACTATCTTGTGCCCCCCGCCCACACTGTCTAGGGGCCACAGGATTGCTCTCTTAGAGCCTAATTTCCTATATTGCCTTTAAAAGGGAGAAGGAAGAAGATGGCTTTCCTTCTTTGAAATCTACCACATTTAAAATCTCATCAAAATAAAACTAGCTACATTAAATAGAAATTATAAAATAATTTGCAGATCAGTTCCACGTGAAGCAATTAGTAAAATGGTTTTTACACTTCTCATCTATACTCAAGGATTCTAACCACTTGTGGTCTTATTACGTCAGAACAAAACATGCCTTATTCTATTACAGCAAACATTTTAAAATGTAAAATTTGCGAAAGCACAAAATAACAGGTATTGTATTGACTGTGATATTGAAAATGCATTAGCCAATTAGAAACAGGGGACCCTAGGCACTACTTTCCATGTTGTTGTTGTTTTTAAAGACACAGACAATGTTATAAATCCTAAATGTTTTTAAAGACACATATAACTTTATAAATCCTACATTAATACACGGTATTCACCATAAATACAAAAGTCATGTCTTGAATCAATAGGATTCATTTCAGATTTGGGTAACTATTTGTCAAGGAAAGATGACAGTTGTTCCACAAACAAGATGTATGATCACATAAAAATGTTTTTCGAGAGCTGGAACACTATCCAAGCAACTTTCTATATTAAATAGCAAAATTGAGTTGCTTAGCATGCAGTCTTAAAGACACTTTGCAGTTGCGCTAAAATTGGTTGAGCTTCAAGCTATTTCCATGTGAAATAGTTCCAGTTTGTCTATCCTTGTATTTCTATGGTGACAATTGTAATACATGGAAAAGAGCTGGGTATTTAAAGCTGTGCTGTTGGTGTGTGCTTGAGAGCCTCACTGATCTAGGGTATGTTTATACTGTATGTCTTGAGAAGCATGTCCCCTATATGTTACAGCGTTTATCATGGACACATGGGATAGACAAAATTATTTTCTAGAAAACTCTTTATAGAGCGGCTATAACATCCAAGTGATGATGTTTAGAATCAGGATATTTGTTCCCAAAAAGATCGACAATTGGTAGCACCCAATATTCTAACACCATTGGAAACAAGACAATTTCACTGAAATTAGACTACTTTATTTGTTCAGATTCAAGCATTCTGGCCAAAGTCTGTCCTCAGTTAAAATAAACTCAGATTTCCACACAAAAGGGTATCATATCCATACTAGGTGTCTCTTAACATTAAGTATATACTTAGATGCTCACATGTTTCTTCTCCCCCCCCCCCCCGCTGCCCCAGCATCATTTGGCAGAACCTCCTGGTAGATCCATAGTGAGTTAGTTAGTGGGATATTTATATAATAATTGGAGACCAAGATGAAGGAGGTCTAGGGAAAGGCTAGAAGAATGCTACATTTTACATCCGAAGAATTCAAAAATAAATGACATGCTAAATAAATCAAAGGGCAGTATTCATAGTAGTGTCTCTAAGGCAATAAGCAGTATCCAGTGGAGTGCATGCCAGCAAGGTGATGCTCAAAATCCTACAAGCTAGGCTTCAGCAGTATGCGAACCAAGAACTACCGGAAGAACAAGCTGGGTTTCGAAGAGGCAGAGGAACTAGAGATCAAATCGCCAACATTCGCTGCATCATGGAGAAAGCAAGAGAATTCCAGAAAAACGTCTATTTCTGCTTCATTGACTACGCTAAAGCCTTTGATTGTGTGGATCACAACAAACTGTGGCAAATTCTTAAAGTGATGAGAGTACCAGACCACCTTACCTGTCTCCTGAGAAACCTGTACGAGGGTCAAGAAGCAACAGTAAGAACCAGACATGGAACAACCGAGTGGTTCAAAATTGGGAAAGGAGTACGACAAGGCTGCATATTGTCACCCTGCTTATTTAACTTATATGCAGAGTACATCATGAGAAATGCCGGGTTGGATGAATCAGAGGTCGGAATTAAGATTGCCGGGAGAATTATCAACAACCTCCGATATGCAGACGATACCACCCTAATGGCAGAAAGCGAAGAGGATCTCAAGAGCCTCTTGTTGAGGGTGAAAGAGGAGAGTGCAAAAGCTGGTTTGAAACTCAACATTAAAACAACTAAGATCATGGCATCTGGCCCTATCACTTCCTGGCATATAGAAGGGGAAGAAATGGAAGCAGTGACAGATTTTACTTTCTTGGGCTCCAAGATCACCGCAGACGGTGACTGTAGCCATGAAATTAAAAGACGCTTGCTCCTTGGGAGGAAAGCTATGGCAAACCTAGACAGCATAGTAAGAAGCAGAGACATCACCTTGCCGACAAAGGTCCGTCTAATCAAAGCTATGGTTTTCCCAGTAGTAATGTATGGCTGTGAGAGCTGGACTATAAGGAAGGCTGAGCACCGAAGAATTGATGCTTTCGAACTGTGGTGCTGGAGAAGACTCTTACGAGTCCCCTGGACTGCAAGGAGGTCAAATCGGTCCATCCTAAAGGAAATCAACCCTGAGTGCTCATTGGAAGGACAGATACTGAAGCTGAAGCTGAAATATTTTGGCCACCTAATGCGAAGAGAAAACTCTCTGGAAAAGACCCTGATGGTGGGAAAGACTGAAGGCAAAAGGAGAAGGGGACGGCAGAGGATGAGATGGCTAGATAGCATCACCGATGCAATGAATATGAACTTGAGCACGCTCCGGGAGAGAGTGCAGGACAGGAAGGCCTGGCGTGCTATGGTCCATGGGGTCACGAAGAGTCGGACACGACTGAACGACTGAACAACAACAAAGTGTAGACTACTTAAGTGCAGTAGCAACAGCCTTAGCTGGTGCTAGCTAGCTATTAGCTTGTTAGGGTACTTTACGCTAGCACAACATAATTTACATTAGCAGTTGCACCCCGCTGGATACTGCCCAAAGTAATTAACTGGTAGCAAAACACATTAAAAAAAATGAAGTGGCAGTATCCATGTCACGATTCCCTTAGCCCCCACTTCACTTCAATGCCCACACATACACAAACGAGAGGCTTCAGTCTACAGCTTTTAATCCATTACTTCACAGGGTCATACAGATGCAAATTCTCAGAGAAACTCTCCATCTACAAGGAATGCCTTCAGGGGATCCAAATGGAATTTACGAGAGTTGCCCGCCATTAGAAGAGGGAGGCGGTCTTGCTAGCCTAACTTAAAGCAGGGAGGTCCCCCTCTCCTCGTGAGGCCTCTAAGCGCAGCTTCTCACACAAAGCCAGTCGAGTAGACCATCTAAATTCCACCCCTGCCTTCTCTCTCTGTGCTCTGCATCTGGCATCTATTAGACTGACCACCTGTTCGCTGCATCTCATGGGGTGTGTGTGTGTACGAGGAGGTACCCTCAAGCTCAGCCATCTGTATGTTTGTAACCTGAGAAGCAGGCCTACTCATATCTGGACTAGCCTGGGAAAACACCTCTCCCATGTGTGATGGTACTCCTTCAGAATCTGAATGGCTATCCCACTCCCTGCGCTCAGAAACACCCCTGACAATTCAACTATGTCGTTACGCTAGTGCAAATGATACTGTGCTAGTGGAAACTAAGATCTGAACTATGTGAAAGAGGAGAATCCATCTAAAGTTACTTTTGCGCAAGTGCAGGTGCGCAAGTGGTTGTGCATTATGTGCATGCAACTGGTTGTGCATTATACATGCACAACCACTTCTGCAAGTATAATGCGCAACAGAAAGATTCGTCGGAGCTCCGCTAGCACTATCTGAGTTTGCGAATGACACCATTGGAGACTGCCCACTGTATCTATTCATTGTCCAAGGAATGTTTCACAGAGGAATGGCATATTTAGGTGGGCTTTGAAAGATGTGAAAGAGGCAGCTTGATGGATAGAGATAGCAAATCTGATTAGGCTAATATAAAGCAATTGGGAAGTCATCCATTAGCTTCTCCAGAGAAGATTGATTTGTTGCAGAGGGGATGCAGCCAGTTCCACAGGACAGCGGAGAGCTTGGATGTTATAGGTACAAAAATCTAATTTTCAACCTATTTACTAGAGGTAGTACATGGGGAAAATAGCTTGTTCTCTGAGGGAGCTAATGAAGTGTGATGAATTATGTGAAGATGAAAGATTAAATTAAGAGGAAAAATAGGAAAATGGGATAACACGAAGAACAGAAATGGAACAATTACTTCAAGCTCTGCAAAACACTTTCATAATGGAAATGTAGTTACTGCACATCCAACATCCAGTATGTAAATAACTGCATGAAGATTCCCTCAGAGAGCACTAGAAAAACAAAAACAAAGCACTATTTTTTCCCACTGTACCAAATTTTATATTTCATTATTTCAAGTAATCAAGATGAATCATTCTTATTCAGAGATCTTCAAAACAAGGTGGATGTCTGAGACGGGTGATAAGAAACCATTTACTATCAGAGTTCAATTGTGACATCCATTTATGACATATATGTTATTCAAACTGTGCTGAAACACATGCCCCCATTACACAGTTTTCTACCAACAATGCATTTCCAAGGATGACTTGCCTGTTTACACATTACTTTTTTATTGGGAGCTCGCTACTGTAACCTAGAGTTGTAGTAAGCTACAACTTTTGTGGTAAAGCTCATTCTTACATTCTGGACATGGCCAACTAACTTTTAAATAACTTTCCCCCATAATTCTTGGGGAGTGATTTTCATATATAAGTGTTTTGTGGTATCAAGATCTCTAACATCTTTAGCTTCCAATAATTTTCTAGGAAATGGTGACTACTAGATTTCTCTACATGGAAATTTATCTTGGAATAAGCCTTGCCACATGAAAATTATAGGCAATACTCACCTCATAGTGAATTTACCACACCAAAATTTAACATAGAACTTAAGCCTCAAAAACCAGCTTTTACAAGTATTTTTAAATGTTGTTTGTTGGCTTAAAAAACATTCCTATACCACCACTCTTTATTCTATCAGGATTTCAGGGCAGTGCATAATCAATTAGGTCACAATACAACAGCAACAAGACAGATAACATAATTAAATTCATAACAACCTAAAATGCCTGGGTGAATAAAAACATGTTTGCCTGCTGCTGGAAAGATTGTAAGGTAGACACTAGGCAAGCCTCTTTGGCATTCTACAACCAGGGCACTGCTGTCAAGAACACCCTCTCCTTTTTGTTGTTATATAATGTACTCTGGTAAAGCAAGCCCCACTAACAGGGTCTCAGCAGAAGACCTTGAATGGCAGTATATGAATAATCCCTCCTGGCCATCAAGGATGCTGCAATAAATGTGATTATGCTGTTCTCCCAGCCTAGATATAGATTGCTGTGAAGGTTGCAGTGCACACAGTCAATAGGAGCTGACCACCATTTTATGGTGGAATGTGCTGGCAAAGGAGATAGAAGGGAAGGTGCTTAGCTTGTGGACAGCGCTAGTAATAGGGTGCAGCAAACTATTTGGAGAAATGATGGATGAGGATACTTTCATCTTGTTTCTGTTTGCAATAATTCAAAACAAACTGGGAAGAAACCCAGTTTGCACTTAACGGCAATTCATAGGTTAATTAACCCATGGTTAGGCAGAAGCAAGAAGCATGCTGGCTTGTGACTGCTTGTTGATTCCACTTTGCTTCCTGCTTACAAAACAACTCAGGAACATTCTTGGCAAATGCAGTTCAATGTAACCAAGTGTAAAGTGATGCACATTGGGGCACATGATCCCAACTTCACATGTATGCTAATGGGATCTGAACTAGCAGTGACTGACCAAGAAGGAGATCTTGGGGTTGTGATGGACAGCTCAATGAAAATCTCAACCCAGTGTGCTGTTGTTGTGAAAAACGCAAATTCCACGTTCCATAATTGGAAAAGGAATTAAAACTAAAACTGCCGACATACTCCCCTTCTACAAATCTATGGTCTGGCCACACTTTGAACACTGTGTACAGTTCTGGTCACCACACCTAAAAAAGGGCATTGTAGAGCTGGAAAAAGTGCAGAAAGAGGCAACTAAAATGATCATGGGGCTGGAGAAACTCTCCTATGAGGAAAGGTTACATCTTGTACTGTTTAGCTTAGAAAAGGGGTGAGTCAGGGGGACACATGATAGAGATGTACAAAATTATGCATGGTGTGGAGAAAGTGAATAGGGAGACATTTTTCCCCTCTCTCATAATAGTAGAACCTGGGGTCATCCCATGAAGCGGATTGTTGGGAGCTTCAGGACAGATAAAAGGAAGTACTTTTTCACAAAGCGCATGGTTAAACCATGGATTTCACATCCATGTGATGTAGTGATGGCCACCAATTTGGATGGCTTTAAAAGGGGATTGTACATATTCCTGGAGAAGGCTGTCAACAGCTACAATTCCTGATGGCTATATGCTACCTCCAGTATCAGAGGCAGTATGCCTATGTACATCAGTTGCTAGAGAACATGGGTGGGAGGGTGCTGTTGCACTCATGTCCTGCTTGTGGGTTTCCTACAAGCAGCTGGTTGGCCACTGTGTGAACAGGATGCTGGATTGGATGGTCTGATTCAGCATGGCTCTTCTTATGTTTTTATGTTCCTTGTTGACTTCTCTACTCTGTTTTGTTACAAGCTCAGCAATGCCATGTAGGTGAAATATTTTATTACTTTAAAGGCAATGCTCCTAGAACTAAACTTAAAATGTTTTAAATAAATGTTTTGTGTGTAATAATTATGTATTTTGTCTAGGTTCAATGCTCTTATATGAAATGTGAATCATGAAGGAACTACTTAAGATTTTAAAGTAAAAGATAAAAAGACATGCCTGTTTTCAGAGTCCTCTATCTTAAACCTTACAAATTCCATGGTGACACTTTGCTCCTGGAATATGGCATGGGATGTGTTACCAGCTGATCCATGATCATGCTAAATAGAGAAATCCCATATCATAAATATCCCTAAACAAGGACAAATCTGTCAGTGAGTGTATGCCATGATACAGCAGGAGTGCAGAAAAGCACGAGAAGGCAATCTCAAGGTTGTTTATTTTAAAGCGCCTTTCTAGCCTCGTGGTTGTGACAATACGGTTGAAATGTGCTCCGAAAGCTTGGTAAATTCTGAGGAACTAGAGAGTCCTTGAATATGATTGCCAGCATCAGAAGGTGAGGCTCCAGTGGCCTGCATAGCAACTTAGCGTTCCCTAAGAGAAATCAGGCCCATTTGCAATTTATACAGGTTGCAGGATTTGGTTATCTTGGCACAGAAAGTAAGGGCTGATCTACATTGTACCTGTCGTCGCAATGAATTCGGTGTCCTGTCGGGTTAAACACTCTCGCATTAAAATATGATTATCCACACTCACCCATTTTCCCCATTGCGGTGCTTCATCGAATGTGCGAGCTCAGTTCACACTCAAGCGCTGTGCTGTTTTCCTGCTCTTAAAGATGGAGGCTCTCATTGGAGGATCAGAAACTCTTCCTGTTTCTGCTGATTCCACGCTCACAGCTCTCGACGGCCCCATGTAATCTTCCAGCTACTGATTGCATAGCTTCCTCAGCACTCAATGTTTCCTCAGCAACAAGCAAAGGGCTGGATGTGCATGCACTTGTCTGATCTCGGAAGGTAATAAGGGTCGGCCTTGGTCAGTAGTGGGATGGGTGACCGCCTGGGAATCAGGCTTCCTGCATTGAGCAGGGGGTTGTTCTATCCCTTCAAATGAGCCTAAGTTTTACCCCCTTCTATTCCTCGCTTCGCCTTTAAAAAAAAAAAATTAAGGTGTTACCTTCAAAGAATCGTGGCTTCTCTGAGATTTTTTTCCCTTCTAATTCAGGCATGATCCAAATCTTCGAATTTTCGAATCTTCGAAGATCATGCCTGAATTAGAAAAAAAAAATCACGGAGAAGCCACGATTCCTCGAAGATAACGCCTGAATTTTAAAAAAAAACAGCCGAAGCGGCAGATAGAAGGGAGTAAAACTTAGTTTCAATTGAAGGGATAGAACAACCCCCTGCAGGAAGCCTGATTCCCAGGTGGTCGCCCATCCCACTACTGACCGGGGCCGATCCTGCTTAGCTTCCGAGATCAGACAAGCGCGCACACATCCAGCCCTTTGCTTGTTTCTGAGGAAGCTATGTGATCAGTAGCCAGAAGATGACATGGGGCCGTCAAGAGCTGTGATTGGACAGGAGGGAAATACAAACACTGCCGTATATGGACAGGCAGGGGAGGGGACTACGACCAGATATGGTAGCGAAGGCAGAAAATCAGAGCACATTAAGGGGAAATACCGGGATATCAGGGTATTGAAAGTGGGAGCATGAAAGTGGGAAATTCCGGTTCCAATTCGAGGCGGGTACTGCGTAGTGTGAAAGCCAGATCAGCCCCTAAGTGTGTGCGTGCACGCATGAGTGTTTGAAAGGAAGGGAAGGTTTAGAAAGTGGAAAAGTTCTATACACCACAAGTATATGTATAAAATATCTACACTTTTTGTACATGTGCTTTGAAGAATGCAATTCTTTCAAAACATAAAATCCATTCACTTTAAATGGAAATCTACCAAAGGATAAAGTAATGGAAGTTTAAATTGCATTGGATTAACACTGTGTCAAAACTACTAATGGGCCATAAATGTAAATCCTCTAGTTTTAAAATGAGGCACTGAAGCAAAAAAAAAAATGCCTTAGACTAATAAACAAATCAGTTTTACCAGCTATACATCAAAGAAAATCTTTATTATTGGGAAGCATGTGTCCTCATCACCAAGAGTTCACTACAGGCTTCCGCCCACTCTCCACCCTTCCTGCTGCAACATTTAACTAGTTATAGATATTTTTCTATTTACAAATGTAGTTTTGATTACATTCAACATCACTTTTTACACCATGGATTAAAGATCAAATGGATCTGTGCTCTAAAAAGCAGGACCGCTAAGAGCTTTTTAAACTGAAGCTTGTACATAAGGATAATATACTGAAGAAATGAGGACACGGTGGTGTCACTAAATGACTTCCAGTTGTCCATATGCCCCAAAGCATAAATCTAAGAAAAAGCTCTGCTGATTGTAGCACATAAGGAGAGCACTTGGGGCAATAGCACAGATGCTGCAGTTACGCTTTCACTTTAGGAGCTGAAAGGGTGGAGGCGGAGAGGAGGAGGACCAGTTGGTAAAATGATTTAAGATACCCAGATATAATGGGATAAGTTGGAGAAGCCAGCATTTGTTATGTTAGACGTTAGGAGTATTAGGATTGTGGTTGACAAATCTTTAGCTGCTAGAATGGTTTAGGATTGTATTCAGCTTTCTGAGCCTATTACGATCTTCTTGATTCCCAGTTTTGCAGATTTCTGGGAATTTCTACACGACATATGGGTAGCATTAAGAGCATTAAAGATTTATAAATTTGTATCATCATGATAAAACACACACAAAGGAATGAAATATGCACAGGCTGTGTGTAATCCTCATGCTAACCAGGCACGAATTAAATCAAAGACCCATTTATACTCTAATACTATTAAACAGAAATGAGAAAAAGAAATATCGTGTACATTTAATAATACAAGCTTCAGGTGTCATTAAAACATTCCCAAGGCTTTTGATGTACAGTTTGTATACAGTTCAACTACATCCCCTATGTTTTTATCTATTTTCAAACACATGCTCATTTAGTCATTCCTTCATAGCTACACTATTTTCTTTAAAGATTAGGGAGCAATCCTATGGCCCCTAGACAGAGTCTGGGGAACCATAGGGTAATTTGAACTCCTGGATCTGAGCTTGGAGACAATGCACCGATCGCGGATCCAGTAATCTGCGCTCCCCTCCTCCTCACAGCCAGTGCAGAAAGAACCACACCAGCTGCCTCTCTGAGACTGCAAAGGGAACCTCGGAGAGGGGGGTAAAGGGGGCATGCTGGTGGGCACAGAACTGGGGAGGCTGGGATACGATGTATCCTGAAGCCCCCCGCCAGCCTCCTTCCCTCTCCTCTCTGCAGAGCCCCAGCTAGATGGGCAAAAAAGCCTCTCTAACAAAAATGCAGAGTGAGAGGAGCACAGAGGCAAACATTGACTCCACTGCTCCTCTGGCTCTGCATAGGATCCTGTAAGCCTCTGTGTTCGGAGGCTTGCGGGCATCGCCATAGGACTGTGCCCTTATGGAACCTTTCAATCCATGTGAATTTGATGATTTATAAAGATTTTGGAAAGATGAGAATTCTTATGCATGCGTGGATCTCTGTTCATTCTGGAGGGGGACGTCACTCTGATGAAATCAAGGGCAAGCAGGGGAATGCCATGCATATTGACAGTCAACGTATCAAAAATATATATCGCTTATACTGACATCAGCCACCACCTCCACTGCTCAGTGTAATTGAGCTAATATTGTGGCCTTTTATGAAATTCAGGACTACCTAGGTATCTAACTGGTTAAATACAAATAGAGTACCTGGAAAGACACTTGTTATTTGTTTATTTTTAGTAAACAACTCCCACCAGGAAGCCTACAAACAAATTTGGTTTCAAGTAGATTCTGTCTGAATAAAAACAAATCCACAAAGAATGTAATACTGCTGGGAAATACACTAGAAGGCATGTTACAACATACATAAAAGTATGTATTAATATTTTATATATCCTGTGGGAAAACAGACACTAGCCTTCAAAGATATTTAACCACACTGAAAATAAGTTGAGAATTGAGTACATCATAACCTGATTTCTAATAGAATTCTTTACCAGGTATTTTTTTTTTATATATATATATATATATATATATATATATATATATATATATATATATATATAAAAGTAGTCTCGCGTTGCTGTGATGATCTTTCTTACTTGGTTTATTTGGGGAACATTTAGTTGTGCAGCCAGTCAGCAGTTTAAAAAATACTATATAATTTCAGGATTAGTGCGAAATTCCCTTACAGAGCTCTCCAGTGGGCATGGGGGAGGGAGGATATGTGGCCAATGAACCAGCACTTCCTGTGCCTGCTTGTGCCAGCAGGGTAGAAGGTAGGTTGGAGCATTTCACCTTTTTGGTGAAGGATGCTTATTTGTCTGCATTTTTTCCATTTCAACTTTTCATTCATGTTGCTCCAAATGGGAGGGAAATAAACTACACCAGCTTCTGGGATGGTGTAGTTTCCCCCCCATTCCAGGGGCATGATGGGGGAATGGGACGGCTTTGGATCCTGCAGATCCTCCCCAATCTGGTCCCAGAACTCCTCCTTTTCATCCTGCTCTGCCATGAGTTCCAATAGTGGAAGAGCAATGGGACGGACATTTCCACTGCCACGTGGAGGCTTCCAAGGATGGACCTCCTTCTCTGCTTGCAGTCCTCCCTCTCCACAGTTGGAGAGGGAGTCCCACTACATCCTATGGGCCCTAGGACACCCTCTCGGGGACCACAGGATTATGATAAAAGAAATTACGATAAATAAGAAACTACAAGCTGACTGTTGACATTGCCATTAGGTTTTTTTATTTTATAAGAAAATGGCCACATTCAAAGTTTCAATGAAGAGGGAGTGGGTAGTTTCAATTGCAGGGATAAAAACAGATCACATTTCAGAGAACCTCATTAGTATTTTAATGGAAGAGCAGATTAAAGATGATGAGATGTGGAACAACTACATAACCAGTCAATAGGAAACACAGATACCTTACTGCTCAGCACACACCACAAAAATTTAACCAATGTAATTCCCCCCCCCCCCATGGTATTCTCATAAGAAGCACATGGCTTATTAGAGGATGATTAGTGAGTTCATACTGTGGCCTCAGAACCCAAAATGCATCTTAAGAATAAAGCTGATTACCATGTATATTGGTCTGGCATGTATACTGGCACTGATATGGAGATAGCATAGTTTTCATCCTAAAAAGTAGCTTTCGTAGTGTTTCATAAACTGCAGGCCATGTACACAGTCCAGTGTTCTGCAAGAACTCCACATTGCCAATAGTGGAAACTGCTGAATGTCATCTTCAGATCAAACAGTGATTAACACTGAACTTCAAAGCATCTATTCTTTTTTCCCTATTCTTTTATTGAGTTTTGATACAAAAATATCACACACCACTACTTCCTTCAAATTCTTAGGCACCACATCCTCATTAGAGGACCCATTCACCACTCTTTCCACCTATTTGGCCAGTCTCAGTCCTGAAATTTTAATCAGCCAGAAAAGGAAAGAGTCAAGCAGACAAATGGTTGGCCTCACTCCATCAAGGATTCTATCTACATCCTTAGGTTGCACAAATGCAAAAAGTATCCATTAACAGGACCACTGGACCTGTAATTAATGTGAAGTAAAGACTAGAATAGATTCAATTATTTAATTTGCAGAGTAACATGTGAATTGGTCACAATGGGCAACTGAGGTCCTCCCCAAGGACCAAAAGGCACTCACTACTCAGAGCAGTTTGGCTGGTTGACTCTGTGAATCCACTCTTCATGGATCCACTATCATTGTGGAGTAGGCCCCCAAATGGGTTCTAGCCTATCAGACTCATGCGTTTTCCTCCATTGTCGCTCTAGCCCAATGTGGTGCCTCCGGATGTTTTGTACTGCCGCTCCCATAATTCCTGGCCATTGGTCAGGCTGTCTGGGGCTGATGGGAGTTGTAGTCCAATGCATCTTGAGAGCACCACCTTGGAGAATCATAGAATCATAGAATAGTAGGGTTGGAAGGGGCCTACAAGACCATCGAGTCCAACCCCCTGCTCAATGCAGGACTCCAAGTCAGAGCATCCTCGACAGATGGCTGTCCAGTCTCATCTTGAATGCCTTCAGTGTGGGAGAGCCCACCACCTCCCTAGGTAATTGGTTCCACTGTCGTATTGCTCTAAGAGTCAGGAAGTTTTTCCTGATGTTCAGCCAGAATCTGGCTTCCTGTCACTTGAGCCCATTATTCCGTGTCCTGCATTCTGGGATGATCGAGAAGAGATCTTGGCCTTTGTCAGGTTGGATTGGAGCCCATAGAGCCCCAAAGCAGTTCTGATTCTGAGGAAGAGATAGAAACCGTGGGAGAGGAAACTGTGCGCTGTTCAGAGGTGCAGCCGGAGGGACAGCCCCTCCCTGCTCACATTCCTGAGAGTGACAGTGACCCTGGCAGGGAGAGGGAGGGACAACTGGAGCTTCTGGATGCGAGGCGCTGGCACAGGGACAAGCGGGAGATGGCGGGTGCCGAGAGGAGGCGCTCAGCCCGCTTGGCACGATGACAACAGCTGCACCCCAATGCCCCACGGGAAAGGGGTGGATTCTCTCCTCCTAGCCCTTAAGTTCAGAGGCTTCCTGCCCTTTCCCTCCAAATGGAGACCAACTGATTCCCTAAGGCTAGAACCCCTGGTAGGCAGCTCTCTTAAGTTTCCCTCTTAGGCTCAGGCAATTAGCATCTGTAAGTGTCATTAGGATGAATGGAAATGAAGCCTTGGAAAAGAGCCCTATTGTCTGCGTGTTGATTCTGGCTACCTGAGGATTTCAGAAGGCAGCCAGGGAGCTCCTGACAGCCTTCCTCTCTGTGACAACCTGTGAAGTACTTGAAGAGCACTATCTCCCCTCAGTCTTCTCTTCTCAAGGCTAAACATGCCCAGTTCTTTCAGTCTCTCTTCAGGGGGCTTTGTTTCCAGATCTCTGATCATCTTTGTTGCCCTCCTCTGAATCCTCTCCAGCTCATCTGCATCCTTCTTACAGTGCAGTGCCCAGAACTGCACACAGTACTCCAGATGAGGCCTAACCAGTGCTGAGTAGAGGACGACTAGTACTTCCCGGGATTTGGAGGCTATACTTCTATTAATGCAGCCCAAAATAGCATTTGCCTTTTTTGCAGCCACATCACATTGTTGGCTCATATTCAGCTTGTGATTGACAACAATTCCAAGATCCTTCTCGCTTGTAGTGTTGTTGAGCCACGTATCCCCCATTTTGTAACTGTGCATTTGGTTTCTTTTTCCTAGGTGCAGAACTTGGCCTTTATCCCTATTCAATGTCATTCTGTTGTTTTCTGCCCAGCGCTCCAGTCTATCCAGATCACTTTGAATTTTGTTTCTGTCTTCGAAGGTATTAGCTATCCCGCCCAGTTTTGTGTCATCTGCAAACTTGATCAGCATTCCCTGCACCTCCTCCTCCAAGTCATTAATACAAATGTTGAAGAGCACTGGGCCCAGGACTGAGCCCTGCGGTACCCCACTCGTTACCTCTCCCCAGTTTGAGAAGATCCCATTGATAAGCGCTCTTTGAGTCTGATTCTGTAGCCAACTGTGGATCCACCTGATCGTTGTTTCATCTAGCCCACTTTGAGCTAGTTTGCTCATCAGGATATCATGGGGCACTTTGTCGAAAGCTTTGCTGAAGTCGAGGTATATTATGTCTACACCATTCACATGGTCCACAAGGGAAGTGACTTGATCAAAAAATGAGATCAGATTCATCTGGAAGGATTTGTTCTTAAATCCATGTTGGCTTCGAGTAATCACAGCATTGTTTTCAAGGTGCTTACAGATGAATTCTTTATCATCTGGTCCAGAATTTTCCCAGGGATTGATGTCAGACTGACTGGTCTGTAGTTCCCAGGTTCCTCCTTTTTACCCTTTTTGAAGATAGGGACAGCATTAGCCTTCCTCCAGTCATCTGGCACTTCCCCCGTCCTCCATGATTTCTCAAAGATAATAGACAGTGGTTCTGAGAGTTCTTCTGCCAGTTCCTTTATTACTCTAGAATGCAGTTCATCTGGCCCTGGAGATTTGAACTCATTCAAAGGAATTAGGTGTTCCTTGACCATATGCCTATCGATCTCAAGCTGCAATCCTGCCCCTTCAGTCTGTACTTCACCTTTGCCAGGGGGGTCATAGACCCTTTTTGGGAGAAGATTGAGCCAAAGTAGGAATTGAGCACTTCTGCCTTTTCTTTGTCATCTGTTATCATTTTGCCATCCTTATTTAATAGCTGAACCACCATTTCTTTCCTCTGTCTTTTACTATGCACATAGCTGAAGAAAGCCTTTTTATTGCTTTTAGCATCCCTCGCTAACCTCAGGTTGTTCTCAGCTTTATGCTGGATAGGGCTCTGGATAGGGGTGAATGCTCCTTCCTTGTTCTCCTTGACCTCTCAGCGGCTTTTGTTACCGTTGACCAAGGTATCCTCCTGGACCGCCTGGAGGGGTTGGGCATTGGAGACACCGTATTGTGGTGGTTCCGGTCCTTCCTCTCTGGCAGGTACCAGAGGGTAGCACTGGGAGAGTTGGTTTCGGACCCGTGGCCACTCACTTCTGGGCTGCCACAGGGTTCCATCCTCTCCCTGATGCTATTTAATATCTATGTGAAGCCGCTGGGGGTATAATCAGGAGGTTTGGGGTGCGGTGTCATCAATATGTGGATGACACGCAGCTCTACCTCTCATTCAGATCTTCATCAAGGTTGGCCGTAGAATCCCTGTCCAAATGTCTGGAGACGGTGAGTGGCTGGATGGGGAGGAATAACCTGACAAGACCGAGGTACTTTTGGTGGGAGACAAGAGGAGGTTGGGGGATGCTGACCTGGTGTTGAATGGGGTACGGCTACCCTTGAAAGACCAGGTCCGCAGCCTGGGAGTCATTTTGGACTCCCAGCTTTCCATGGAGGCTCAGGTGTCAGCTGTGAGCCGGACAGCGCTGTATCAACTCCAACTGATACGGCGGCTGCGCCCCTTCCTTCCCATCTGCTCCCATCGGTAGTACATGCCCTGGTCTCCTTCGTTTAGACTACTGTAATGCGCTCTACGTGGGGTTACCCTTGAAGATGGTTCGGAAGCTGCAGCTGGTACAGAACGCGGCGGCTCGCCTGATTAAAGGCAGCCGCCGGCAAGATCACATCACTCCAGTGCTGAACGAGTTGCACTGATTACCAGTTGTTTTCCGGGCCAAATTCAAGGTGTTGGTTTTGACCTTTAAAACCCTATATGGTTCCGGCCCAGCCTATCTTAAAGAGCGCCTCCAGCAGCACCAGAAAGGCCAACTTAACAAGATCAGCCTCGGATGGCCTTCTCTCTGTCCCATCAGCCAGGACAGCTAGACTGGTGGGGACGAGGGAGAGGGCCTTTTCTGTGGTGGCCCCCACTCTGTGGAACTCCCTCCCTAGGGAACTCCGCCATGCCCCCTCTTTAATGAGCTTCCATCGTGCATTAAAAACGTGGTTGTTCAGGCAGGCATTTGGGGTGGGTTAGGGTATTTTAGAAAATGTTTTTATTGTAGAATTTTATTGTTTTAAACTGTTTTATTGTATGCTGTACATCGCCCAGGGTGGCTGGGTGACCAGCCAGATGGGCAATTAATAAATTTAATAATAAATAAATAAATACAAATTTAGCCTTCCTGATGCCATCCCTGCAATTCTGTGCTACCTGCCTGTACTCTTCCTTTGTTGCTTGGCCTTCTTTCCACTTCCTATATGTGTCCTTTTTTGTTTTCAGGTCATCCCTAAGCTTTTTGTGGAGCCACACTGGCTTCTTTTGTTATCTTCAACCTTTTTTTCTTGTTGGAATCGTTTGTAATTGTGCCTTGAGAATTTCCTTTTTTAAAAGCTCCCACCCATCTTGGACTCCTTTTCTCATTAGAGTTGCTTGCCATGGGACCTTACTGATCATTGTTCTGAGTTTATTAAAATCAGCTTTCCTGAAATCCAGGGTACGCATTTGACTACACTCGGCTTTTGATTCCTTTAGAACCAAGAACGCATGTATAACATGGTCGCTTTCCCCCAGAGTTCCTGTAACTGCTACTTTATCCACTAAGTCATCTTTGTCGGTTAGGATCAAGTCAAGGATAGCTGATCCACTAGTTCCTTCCTCTATTTTCTGTAGGAGGAAGTTATCTGCCACACAAGTCAGGAATTTCCTTGAGGGGCCATGTTTTGCAGAATTTGTCTCCCAACAAATATTGGGGAAATTGAAGTCCCCCATTACTACTACGTCATGCTTCCTTGAAACATTGGCTATTTGCTTTTCAAAAGTTTCATCCTCGTCTTCTCCTTGATTGTGTGGCCGGTAGTAGACTCCGACCACCAGGCTCCTTTTATTCTTTGCTCCATTTATTTTGATCCAGATGCTCTTGATGGGGCTACCAAGCTCATCCTCCTGTATTTCTGTGCAGAGATATGTATTTTTAACATAGTGCAACCCCACCTCCCTTTCTGTTCCTCCTGTTCTTTTTGAACAAGTTATATCCTTCAACTGCTGTATTGCAGTCATGAGAGTCATCCCACCAAGTCTCAGTTACACCTATCAAGTCATAATTTCCCTCTTGCATTACGAGTTCAAGTTCATTCTGTTTGTTTCCCATACTCTGGGCATTAGTATATAGACATCGAAGACCATGTGCTTCATAGTCTGGCTTTTTTCCTACATGTTTGTGAAAACTATTATTGGGCACTATTAGAGCTGTCTCCGTTGTGGTGCATGAGCCTTCATCCATTGTTACTCCCAACTTTACATCTCCCTTCCCCGTAGGATCCAGTTTAAAGCCCTCCTGATGAAGTTCTTCATGCTGTGGCCAAACACATTCTTCCCAGCCTTTGTGAGGTGCAACCTGTCCCTTACCAACAGTCTATCTTCCAGGAAGTATAGCCTGTGGTCCCAGAATCCAAATCTCACGTGCCAGCTGCTCTAGGCATTGTCTGCCCATTTCATTGCCCCTAGCAACCTGGAAAACTATGGAGATGAAAAGCCTCTTACAAGCAGGAGACAGTGCTCATGAGCAATTGTATGTACCACAAAAGCCATTTCCCCATTCTAAAGATTACCTGACTAATCAATAGAATCCTCCAGAGCCAGCAGGAATCTATACATTTCCAAGGGTGGTCCATCCTAATAGGTACCCCACTGCTGCAGAGGCTAGATGGTCCAGCAAATATAAACCTAACCATGTAGTAACCTGCCTGTGACAAGACATTTAGCTTAAATTCCCCATCCAAAGTTCACCATAATCCTGTGCAGCAGAACACACCACTCTGACAGTATGTATTGCATGATGTGCGGGACCAGATACCAGCTGAGATATCAGAAAGACCAACTGAGACAGCCTCCCCACAGACAATGGGAACTTGGCATGGTAATCCCCCAGAACAATTAACCTGGGAGAATCCAATGCCACCCCAGAGACCACTGCCAATACGTCAGGCAGGGAGACTCTTGGGCAGCAGGGCAGACATTACACTAACAGAATCACTGTTCTTTCTTAAAGGGCCACCGTGAAGTACATACACACTTGAAGTTTGGAAACTGCTGGACCAGGTGATGGAATTAAGATTGATCACCTCAATACCAATTATCTCTGTCTCTCTCTGTCTCTCTGTCTCTGTGTCCCTCCCTCCCTCCCTCCAAGCAATACCTTTAAGCCCAGAGCATTACTACCAGAGCAACCAGGGAATAACTGTTTGGGAAGAAGACTGGAAAAGTGGATAAGCCTCAAATGACTCATCTCCCATCCCCTGTCATAGTCTTCCTATTCCCAGCACCATACCTCCCCCACTACTCTCCACTCTTAAAATTGTAACTCCCAGCTCAATCCTAAGCCACATCAAAACCACATCAAAACCAACTTATTCCCCCACCCTGCTCCTACCAAAAACAAAAACCCAAATGGGGAGAGGCAGAGAGAGAAACCCAAGGCAAGGGATAAACGTGTGGTTTTCTCATCACACTCGTGGTAACCCTGGGATACAAATACATTTGCTAAATAAATAAAAATATGTGGCAACCCTGGGATAAAACTCCATTGTAAAAGTACAAAGGTGTAAATGTAAACATGTGTAATATTTTCTATATGCTTCATTTCTTGACAACACCTTGCAGCGTGTGTGACATGACCTGGTCTGGATTCTGTTGCTCCCATCACACCACTGCTGGCTCCACATAGGAAACTATGCCATCTATAGTATCATGTAAGGTGCTCTTCCCTCAAAAACAGATACATCATTGAAACTGCAGTTAACATTATTGCCTATTTCTTGTCCTTTGGGCAGAAAATGAATTCAGACTCTACCAAGAATTTCACAAAAAAATCTCTAAAGCCTTCTGTGTTCATATGTAACCATCCTTAAAATATCATGCAATCAGGAAACATTAAGGAGCTCAACTTTGGCTGATGGACAGGCTTGTAAATTTTGTAAAAGAAGGGAACAAGACTATGGTAGGATTTGGGAGAGCTGCCAAAGTAGCCTGCAGAATGATTTTGGATCCTTGCTTTTTATTGCTTGTGATTATGTAACGTGCTTATCGGAATAATTTGATTTCATATTTCCCACTCTGGGCAATGTTCCAAGCCCCAAAGGTATTAAGTAATTTAAAATTTGCCATTGGTGGTCATGTAAAGGGGCCTTGAATTGCCAAAGGCAGCATGCTATCAACAAATGGGCTATAGGCTCCCACACCAGCACCTCTCAAATTAAATACATGCCAGATTCTCCCTGCAGAAGCAGTTGCAACACACTGCAGCATCAGCTATACAAGAAAACCAAATCCCTTTGGCAGGTTTCACAAATAATGTTTTAAAAAGTACTTTTCACTATGAATTGATGTATTGAAAGGTTTAGCAGACCTGTCAGATAGTGTTGTTGTTAACAAACGGGGAACATATTCAGCCTCAACCTGCACTTTGAATTATGGCTATTTTATACTGATCAATGTGCCCCATCATAAACTACTCAGAGGGGAATGATATTTTAATTTTATCTGAAAATTTTTAAATTCAACAAGAGAAAGCAGAGGTGGCAACATGTTGCTATTTCACATCTGTCTCTGGAAAGCTCTTCAGTAAAGGTTCTTTCTTTATAAGTTTAAGGTTTTACAATAAAAGGTCCAATATGATGAGTGCCTTTTATTTTCAAGACTTCGGAAAAAAAAGCCTTTAAAATGCTAATTTGGGGCAGACAGTGCTTCAAATGTATACATTGACCGAATCGGAGCTGGTGTAGCATAGTGGGCTGTGAGCTGAGAATTTTCTGGTTCAAATGTCTTATCAGAAACAGCCCTTCATCTGCAATAGGAGTTAATATTCATAATACTATATAATATAATATGCCCGGACCTTAAGATCATCGTCAGCGGCCCTTCTCCATGAGCCCCTGCCAAAGGAAGTGAGGCGGGTGGCTACTAGGAGGAGGGCTTTTTCTGCTGTGGCACCCCGGCTCTGGAATGAGCTCCCTAGTGAGGTTCGCCTGGCACCTACATTGTATTCCTTTCAGCTCCAGGTGAAGGAAGACCTTTTTATTTTCCCAGGCATTTTAGCATTTTAGCTTTCTAAACTTTTAGCTTTGCTGTTTTAAAAATTTGTATTTTAAACTCCTGCACTGCTGCTAGGTTTTATTGTGGTTGTATTGTTATATTGTGGTTTTAATGTTCTATATATTTTAAATTGTTTTATTGTGTGCTGTTTGGTTTTAATTTTTGTGAACCGCCCAGAGAGCTTCGGCTATTGGGCGGTATAGAAATGAAATAAATAAATAAATAAATAAATAAATAAATAAATATTGATTTTTCACACAGGATTGTTGCAGGGAATACAAAAAAATGGCTTAAGTACATTTCTTAAATTAAAGTAAGTTTAAAAAAATAATTGGAAAGGAGATGGAACACAGTGGTTGCACACACAGTTCATCTTCCCTGAAGCATTTATTCTAGAAATCTTCCCCATCTTTGTTAGTGAATCTGGGAAAAGCAATATTTTGTGCTTTTCCTGAGTGTATTGACAAATACGCATAATGGGTGCACACCAAGCTGTGCCAAATAATGGGTGGAATCCAACACTGCCCAGCTGCTGATGGAGCTGGCCCCCGATTCTGGTCCGCACGTGGCCCGCCCTGCCCCTTCCAGTCCACAAGCGGCCTCTACCACTAGCGGAACCGCACTTTAGCGGTTCTAAAAGCAAGCCCCCAAACAAGCGGAAGTGCTCGTTTCTGGGTGGGGGCAGGCCAGAAGGAAGCTTTGCTGACCAGCCCCCTTCCAGAAATGCGGGTTTCGGCTCATTTGGGGGCTTGCCTCTGGAACCACTAAACAGTAGTTCTGCAAGCAGTAAGGGCCGTTTGCAGACTGGAAGTAGCAGGGCTGGCTGCACGCAGACCAGAATCAGTGGCCAGCCCCACCAGTGGCTGGACAGTAATAGATACTTCCCATAATTTGATTATTTATAATGCTCTTCCTTCTTTACTCTGCCTCAACTTAGCATCTAAGTCTAATGACAGACTGACGCACTACTCGCATGTAGGGCCTTAGCATAATGAACAGGATCATAATTTCAGCCCCATCCCCAATGTTGTGTGTTTATCCTCGGACATCCACACATTGAGCATGGGTGTTTGTAAAGGAACCTCAGTGCAACACGCAGCTCAGCATAACCAGAATACCTGGTTGTGGGAGTGTCCTGATCACATGGAACCTCTACATGTGAAGAGTTCCTCATGCGTTGTGTTTCCTTTGCAGGGATGGACACACAATATCAGGAGAAGGGCTAAAAGCATGGCCCCAGTCCTGCTTCAACACAGTAAGGGCCTACACATGAGTAGTGTGTAAATAGGGCTTGAATTAATGAGTAATGAATGCTGTAGACATCAAGCAGGAGACCAGTATAATGAACTCCAAGTTCTTATTTAAAGATGCAACTTTTTAAGATTAAGATGTTTTGCAGGGGGAAATATAATTTCACCTGGCAACCAGCTATCTATTCCCATCTCTGGAGGGAAAATCCAGCCTTTTTCCCAATCAGTCTGTGTTATGGCTATCCACGTGTAGCTTAGTTTTCTGTTCTCTAAGTTTTAAGAAAGGGCCACATAATCAGTCCAAACAACAAATAAATTTGACTACTGTCCATAAGATATAATTATGGTGGGACCAGGATTGCAGTGAAACATCACTAATTGTCATGTTACCACTACTGCAGGCCTGTTTCTCTAGTGCAGGGATGGGCAACTTGTGGCCCTCCAGATGTTTGGCCTTCAACTCCCATCAGCCCTAGCCAGCACAGCCAATGGAAAAGGATGATGGGAGTTATAGGCCAAAATATCTGGAGGGTCCACAAGTTGCTCACACCTGCTCTAGTGTCCAGTTACCTTAAAGAACTGGGACTTCTTACTCTACAAGTCATGCTTATCCTTCTCTAATTCTCAAGTTCATCACAAGAACTGGAACCTATCAGCCCAAAAGCAATTGAAATGAACTTCCCTTGTTTTCTCAAAAACGTGCTTATTCATGCCACTTGTTTTCTTTTCACCGGTAAGCAAGCCTTCCTCTCCCCTCTGCCATAAAACAACCCCCCACCCCACCCTGAGGAGACTGCACCCTGCCATATGTTAAGACATCAAGCAGAAGCCAAACATTTTACTGGCACTTTAACTGAGTTCCAAGTACAAATTCCCAGCAACAGAAACACCACATTTAATTAGCTCCAAAGCAACATGTAAAAGCCCTCTTATTGAGAGCGGGAAAACCTCTTACCTTTGGTAGCAATTCGAACACACTGAGTTTTGGTCTCCTATTAAGAAGAAAATTTGGAGAAAAATTCAATTAGTTTATGCCTCAATTATCCAGCCTCATTAGAAGCATCAGTAATGTGCATTAGCGAGAGATTGCTTGGGAAATTCTGCAAAAGTTAGTTTAATTCACCCTACTCACATATATTATGATTTTTTATAGTGAAAGTAAGCTGCAGAGCTAAGCAAGGGAATAAAATGACAAGCCTTTAATTTATGTATATAATTTTACATTTTTCAGGCCATACTACTGGATCTATCAAGATATCTAGCATACTCAGTGAATGGACTCCAGGTAAGCAGAAAGGCATCTGGTGACATTCTGCCCACACCGACTTCAATTTGGTACATAATCTTTTCAGCAATGAGAAAAGTCCATGATATGCTAAACTATTGAAGAATGGTGGGGGGAAGGTAGAAGAAACGCCACTTTTTAGCTAACTCAGGCTTAGCTGCCAACAGTAAATAAGATAGGAGGATGGATCATGACTTTAGTATCACCCCTCAAATGTCAAAAGCTGCAAAATGTAGGCTGGATCTATAGGAAGGAGGGTGCCTGACTGTGCTACGATTGATCAGGTCTAACGTATCAAGCCAAACGTTTCTTCCACATCTGGTGGGACAATTTCACCGTCCCACCAGATGTGGAAGAAAGTTCCTAACTTCTATCCCAGGTTTAAAGTTAGGTTGAAGGATGGCCATGTACCATCTGGATAGGATTCTGTAGAACTGCTCTTTTATATTGGTACATAGGTCTCCCAGATTTATTGAACGTATAGGCTAACTTGGTATTATATTTCCCCTCTATCAGAAAGCAACACTATTTTCTGCAATCATTCATTTTAACATACACTCAAACACACACACATACTTCTCTCATCAGGAAAATGTTAACTCTATAGCTGTTGTAGCATACAGTTCCACAAGCTATGACATTTTCCACATCTTGCTACGATGAACAGCTAATTCTTATAATTATAGACACTTGGCAAGACTTCATTCTAAAGACTCAATAGCGAAGTTATCAATAGCTATGATCTCTTCATTACTAACAACAGCAGAAATCCAAATGGCAGGGTAGAAATCACTTCAGTTTCTTTTGAAAGCAGTTTAACCTTCCTGAGCCTATCTATCTAGTAGCAATCTCCCCTAAATCCCTCCTCTCTCCCTCATCTTGCCCCAGACATCTGCTACTGGGACACAATAACCAGGAGACCGAGATCTCATACAAGGCTATACTTAATTCTTAAATTTAAGTTTCAAATATCCCAGCAACTGTTCTGAATGCCGTTTCCTCCTTTTCCCATCTCATATTTCAGTTTATACGGGAAAATGATTCAGTGGCAAGCAGCATGGGGTTTATCAAGTCATGTTGATTTTCACACCTAGGGCTGCCTGCAGTATTTAACTTCCTGTTGCTTTGTTCTCTATCAATATGCATACTGAAATAGAAGCAGTACTCAATGGCGTCAAGATATCAAACAGTGAGGAAATAGCAATGGCGATCTGCAGCCATACCTTCAGTACCAGCACAGCAGTCAAGCGATTTTGAACTTGTGTACTGAGGCTTTTCACAAATATACCGTGGGTGTGGGAATTACTTCACAATAAGTGGCTTTTTAAAACTTTTTTTTTTAATCTCATGTTTGGTGTGCAAGGTCTTGAGAAATTGCTAATGTCTTATTAGCCTGCTGAGCAACCTGGATTTTGTTTATCCTGAACCAATTTAATCTTCAGAACTATAGGGGCACTGAGAACAGTAGGTAGGATGAGGATCATTTTCTTGGAAATACAGAATGATAACATGGCTAAAATTATTTCACTAGAAGTATTGCTCAAAGACTTATTACATTTTCAAATAGTAAAATTTTCTGTAAGAAAAACTGTGGAATATGAATGGCACAGAAACATATAGGTTGAAAAAGGAAACCTGAGCAAGAATTCATATAGTATCAAAACCAAACAATTCAGGCCAAAATCCAGAATGCATCAGACAAGGTGAGATGACCTCACTCTGGTGGCAGTTTTTGGAATACAACTAAAGGGAAGCAAATTGTCAATTCAGATTACATTATTCACCTACCACAGGTGTTGTGCCATTTGCATTTTCTTCACCAGCCTCCCCCAACCTGGTGATTTCCAGATGTTTTGGACTTCATTTCCCAAAACAGCATGGCCAATGGTCAGGAATGTTTTGTCATCCAAAACATATGGAAGGCAGTAGGTCGGGAAAGGCTGTCCTACACCAGGCACTAAAATGTCTTGGGCCACCTCCAGACACGCGTCTAGGTCTAGAAACTCTTTTAACTGCTTTATTGGGCACTTTATGACCATTGTTTTAAGCTCTGCTATTTTCAATTCTTTTGTAGTTTTTGTATTCATATTGTTATTTTTTATTTTATTGTTGTTAGCAGTCTTGAAGTTGCTTGGAGGAAAGGTGGGATAATGATGCTTTTAGGGTGCAATCCTATTGAGGTAGTCCGCAGCCTCCAAAGTCGGAGGCTGCCAAGTATCCAGTGCAGGGCAGCTGGAGCAAGGAGGTGATCCCCACCTCTGTGCTCTGGCCACCCTGCTTTTTTGGCTAGACAGTCGATTTAGGCTGTCTAGCCACAGCTTTGAGGAGGGAAGGAGGCCATGTGGTGCACAGGAAGCTGCATAAAGCATCTCCCGATGTCTCCTCCCCTCCCCCGGGACCATCTTCTTTTTGCTGTCTCCGTGCTCTGTTTCTGAGCGTGGAGACATAGCCAGTGCAGAGAGAACCATGCTGGCTATGGGGACGGGGGATGGGACCAAGGCTTATGGGAACTGCATTCGGAGCCCTGGCTCCGACCTCGGTTCCCAGAAACCCAAAAATCCTATGGTCCTTTAGACAGTGTCTAGTGGCCATAGGATTGCGTTCTAAATATATATGTGCTAATTTGACATCACTCTATCTTACCCTCTGACAAGTTTCCATGCTTGCCATGCTGCTCAGCAAGCATTTCTTGAAACGGGTTGAGGGATCAAGAGTTGTTTACTATGGACATGTGTGCAGGGAGGCTGCTGTGTGAAAGAAAAAAAGTCAAAATCCTAATGCTTCTGATATAAAAGCCAGCTTTGTGTGCCATGAAACATCTCTACTGACCATGACCTTGGTCTGATAGTCCAAATAATCAGCAGCAATACATCTGATCTGTTTCAGAAGAAAAACCTGGTAGGTGCCTACCTTCTCAACACTGCTCATGGCTTGGAAGTAGATATTATACCCCTTCCGAGGAGCCAAAGGTGGGTTCCAGAAGCCTTGGTAAGTCCTATTGTCACCAACTGTGAAAGGGGCTGGTTCAGGAAGATTACCAGGTGGCAATTCTGCAGCAAAATAATATGGCGAGCCTCCACTCAGAGCATTTTGATACATGATGGGTATCTGGTAGCAATCCATTGCACCTGTTTCTCGTTTGGTTCGATGAGGATGTAGCTCTTCAACAACAATCTGATAGGCACTGTTCAAAACCAAGAGAAAAACAATACTTAGAAGATGATGCCAGAAGCATAGCACACCTGACTATATGACACCAAATGTACCGTACAAAAGCACAAGATGAGGGGATAAACAAGTTTGAAAATGATCACTTTTGCCTTCAATAACTGAATTATTTTCAGTGAAAGGCTCTGACTGGGAAGTGGTTGATTTTATTTTTCATAATATTTAATGCCCCTCCCCTTTTCTCCCAATACTTATTCCTCTCAGACTCTCTTCCTCAAAAGATCTAATGGAACAACAAGAAAAACCTTCTCAGCATTGACATAGACTTTGAAGTATTAAGCAGCCCAAGACTGGATCTCACATTAGACATAGACATTTGTAACAGATTTAAGTTTTCTGCTTCATAATTTGTAGCATTTGAAGTTAGCATTTGCCTTTGAAATGATATTATAGAAAGCTCAGCTTCAAGGCCCAACGTGGCGGCCTCCGAGCAATGCCTGAAGCACCAATTTGCAGTTGTCATATTATTAGAGACAGAGCATGTTGACAGGATTCTCCGACCTTTTGACCTTGATGGCCATCTAGCTTGGCTCACAGCTATGCAGATCTAAAGTGTAAGCGACATCCTGTAATACAAGCACAGATGGATGGAAATCTGTCCACTCTCTCCACATAGTCTGCCTCCTTTTCTGAAGTTGATAAAAATGTTACAAATTGCTGGAGCAGATGGCATTCAGCCTATTTAATAATAATTTTAAAAAACACACCAAAGAACAAGCTTCAGCCTAATCTTGCCAATACCTTCCACGTAATGACAGCTCCTGGTCATTCCTCATAAAAATGTCATTTCAGAAGAGAACGTAATTATAATTCTTTTCCCTACCAAGGGAAGAAGCAAACAACTGAAACACTGTGCTAATTGATAACTAGCACTTGGATGTTCTGATAGAAGGTGCCACAAAAGACAATGTTGAATTTAACTCTCATTTTAAAAACAGAGTAACAGTTTCAAGCATTTCCAAATCTTTCCCCCATCCCACCATTCCCCCGCAAATAAAATAAAATAAAATAAAACATGATAGCCTACTAACACAAAGGGAGTCCACATTCAATGCAGTATGGAAATCTTTAAGCAAGTAGGCATCTTGTAGGCATAAGTACCACCCGAATAAGCAATATTCTGAGCTGTTTTTGATGCATGGCCAGATGCTCTCCACCATATAGCCCTAAAGCTTAGGCCAAGGGCAGATGTAACACTGCTGATCCCTTAAACATGGTCAAAAGAGACAGCCACTAACTCCTCCTTCCCTTCCTTTCCAGCCTTAACTGCAGTCCAATTAACCAAAGTTAGCTTTTAATCAGAAACAGTAAAACTAGCAACAACTTCCAATTTTGTATTGGCTCAACAGCATGGCAGTACTTTGATGACAGGGATCCATTCTAAATCTAAAGGCATGGAGGCTCCATGACAGGGGAAATCACTCAATTGCATACTTGGGATCCATTTGGAGCCACATGGCTGTGTCAGACACAGTAAAAAGTTTTGTGCATGTGTACTCAAGGTATAAGTTATCTTTAGGGTTACAACCTCAAATCAATTAAAGCTCTGTGGCTCAATTAAAAACATAGCCCCCATTAACTGGGGCTGTCCCTTGACTTTGGCCTTCAAAAGGGGTTTCCCCTTGCCATACCTCCAATTCTTTGTGGGGGGGGATACACCAGTGCAGATCTAGTAGCTCTGAAAACTATTGTGAGGAAGTTGTAAGCCACCATTGAATAACTTCAGGGTCTTTTCTAAAATGAGAGATCATAACCCAGGATGGTTGTAACCCCATCCCAGCATATTAACACTGTGGTACATCACAGTGTTTCCGTAGCCCTATCTCTCTGTCTCACTCCCAACTGCAATATTTACATATTAACGGTGAACTACATTGCAGGGCTGCGGCGTCATTTTTCATTAGCAATGTAGCACTTTTTCAAATGCAACTTTGAGGAGCCGATTAATCAATCAATCAATCAATCAAATTTGCGTCTAAAAAAGTGCCAAAATTTTTAAACAAAAGAAATTTAGGGCACAATCTTATGTATGTTTGGACAGAAAAAGTCCTACAACTCCCAGCATTCCCTAGCCAGGTCTTTTTTCTGTCGAAACATGCACAGGATCACACCCAGAGGGTGCAATCCTATGGGGATAGTTGGCCACTTTTGAACTTGGAGGCAGCTGACTATCCAATGCAGGATGGAGGGGAACTTCTCCTTCGGGCTTCGGCCAACCTGCATTTGTGGCTAGATGGCCAATTTCGGCTGTCTAGCCAGGGTGCCTTGGAGTGGGGGTGGGAGAGGCCGGATGGTGCATAGGAATCATCGTACCAGCGCTTCCGCCTCCCCCCCCCAGGAATGCCGCCTTTCCCCCCACTCTGAGCTGCTCTTAGGAGCATGGAGTCAGGGACGAGCCATGCCATATGAGGTGGCGGGGAGGCTGTTTTCTAGGAACTATCCTCAGAGCGCTGGCTCCAAGCTCAGTTCCCAGAAAATGAAAAATCCTATGGTTGTCTAGCCACTGTCTAGCAGCAATAGGATTGCACCCTTAATTAACTGACACACTTGATTATCACATGCTGGGGAAAAACACATTTATATTGGAATTAAGTTCTGTAGCAATACAGTCTATGATCTTGCAGTGATGCAATGATAGGGAAGAACCCATAAGAAGATTCACATTGCTTCCACAGAATCATGGCTGTTTTCTGTAAGATCTAATAAGCAAACAAAAAGCAAAATCAGCATGACCCTGGGGAAAGAAAAGCAGTGTGGGCAAATGGCGATAAGCAAAACAAACAAATGTTTATTTTATTAATGTTGTTTTCAGATACTCTTAAAGATGTTCAATAATACCTGCTTTCTTTACTTCCTAGCTTTTAAGAATTTAGGCAGTAATAGGTTACAATCAAGTTCTGTATAAGCAACTAGATCTCCCTGTTGGGAACACAGACATCTTATCTTTGCCTCTGCAGACACCGTCGCTCCTTTCTTCTGAGCTGCCAGCAACGATTGACAAGACTTCTGCTCTCCAAAGTATCAGGAGATCAGTAAACCTGTCACTTTCAATATCTGGCCAGTTTAGAAGAATGCCAGAGGAGAGAATGGAAGCAGAGTGCAATGTGAGTATATAAAACAAAGGGGGCGGGGGAAGAAAGAGAGAGAGACTGTTTAATGCTTTATTTATGATCCAATTTATGTTTTAACATGAAACCAAGATCTCATTCAGGGAAAGATTTGCCAAAAAAAATCATTAACGTTTAGAAGAGAAACAGAAGGAGAGGGTATCCCTTTAGAACCACAAAATGATCAAGAGTGGGGTTGTACAAGTTAGCCTTGGCCCTAATGTCCATATTGAGCAGGTTTCAGACTCTCAAAGATCTGGAGGGGCTCAATTCGAAACATATTGTTCTGCTGAATGGGCTTAGAAGCCTGTGTGTCATCAGGACCTTTGATAATGCAGGGTGTTCCTGATGACACAGAGGCATCTATATGCATTCAGTGGAACATGCACAGAAGCCCTCTCTTTGCACCTCTGTGCTGAATATATGAAGGCCTGAAGCTCTTGCCTGGAAGTACAGGGACACTGTGGGTGGGAATTGCCTCCTGGCTTCTTCAGGAGTTAATTTGGAATGACTGAAAAGAGCTGGCATGTTCGAGTTTTGCTGTTTCAAGACCACTGGAGCTTAGCTTGCAAAACAGCTGATGAAGTGGTAAATCTGACCCTGGACTGTGCCGCACATACAAAACTAGTATATCAGGCAGAAGGGTGAATTAGAATACTTCTCCCTGACATCTAGGCTTCAATGTGCAGTGCGCTTATTCTATATAGAAGAATATTCAGTCATGAGAAGCTCCACCTGTGGTCGGATATGGTACATTCTTGGAACTATTTTATGACCTTATCTGCTCTTTTATGCAAACTAGTCAGCAGGACTCAAACTGCAAGAATTAACCACTTCCTGGTTATTTTCCTTTGTTATCCTTGGATATGGAACAATATAGCTGTATCAGTTTGAAATATCCCCCCACCCCATCCCTGAAATCCAATCTAGACAAAGCAAAAAACAAATCAACAGAATACCTAGAAACATTCTTTAGCAATTTCCTGGCATATTTATTCATAAATCTTGAAGACATCATTCAGCAGAGAGGCTTAACTAGTCCATGCTGTCAGTGATAAGCAAATAACTTTTTTTGTGCAGCTCACTGATGAATAAATGTTTATTCCTTACTGGCTGAGCTGAGAATCTTGGTAAAAAGTAAGGCTTAACATCTGATTATAAAAATGGATTCATCCAGTCTCCTTGTGTATTTCATGTCTGCTGTTTGGCTTACAACTTCAGGAGGCCATAAAGAAAACTAGAGATTATGAGATAACACTTGGCAGGCAAGACACGATTATGTCATGATTAGAACTATGACTACTGCAGCATGTTGCATCTTAAGGAATGATTGACGGCACCTGCAGATTTGAATTGGATTGAAGCACATCTGCTTCAAAGGGTCTGTGCACGGAGCAGGCAAGGAATACAAGGGGGCATTTATATAGGGAAGGCTGGTTCCTAAAACACATAACTAGATGTTGCATATTTAAATCAGGTGACTGTTTTAACATCCACATTTGCCTGAGAGTTCAAGAACAGAAATGTACTGGCAAAAATGCATCCTGAGATGTGCAACTGTCAGAGCATCAGCTGTGGCTATCCTGCCTCAACACAGGATCCTGGATCTAAGCCAAATCAGTAAATAAAGAGCACAAGCTGGGATCAAACTAGATGCGATTATACTGGCCACATTTTTTTTACTGCAGTTGGTACAAAACATAGCAGCTTGGGTACTGACTGGAACTGGGCGTTATGATCCGATTACACCAGTATTGTATCATCTTCAGTGGCTCCCAGTTTGTTTCCAGGCCCAGTTCAAAGCGTTAGCCTAGAAAGCCATTCATGGCTCGGGCCACAGTATCTGAAGGAGCAACTCTTCCCATATATATATATATATATATATATATATATATATATATATGTATCCCTACCTGGCCCCTTCATGGATCACTGCCTTGTTGTGGCGAAGGGGCTTGCGTAACTCAGTGAAGCCATAAGCTATGCCGTGCAGGGCCACCCAAGACGGACAGGTCATGGCAGAGAGTTCTGACAAAATGTGGTCCACTGGAGAAGGAAATGGCAACCCACTCCAGTATCCTTGCCAAGAAAACCCCATGGAACGTATCACAAGGCTAAAAGAGATTATGCTGGAAGATGAGCCCCTCAGGTCGGAAGGTGTCCAATATACTACTGGGGAAGAGCAGAGGGAATTTCCAAGTAGCGCCAGAAAGAGTGAAGCGGCTGGGCCAAAGTCGAAAGGACACTCAGCTGTGGATGTGTCTGGTGGTGAACAGAAAGTCTGATGCTATAAAGAACAATATTGTTTAGGAACCTGGAATGTAAGGTCAATGAATCAAGGTAAGCTGGAGGTGGTCAAACATGAGATGGCAAGATTGAACATTGACATCTTGGGAATCAGCGAACTAAAATGGACAGGCATGGGTAAATTTAATTCAGGTGACCATTATATCTACTACTGTGGGCAAGAATCCCTTAGAAGAAATGGAGTAGCACTCATAATCAATAAAAGGGTGGGAAAAGCAGTACTGGGGTACAATCTCAAAAACGACAGAATGATCTCAGTACAAATCCGAGGCAAACCATTCAACATCACAGTCATTCAAGTCTATGCCCCAACCACTGAGGCTGAAGAAGCTGAGGTTGATCGGTTCTATGAAGACCTACAACACCTTCTAGAACTAACACCAAAAAAAGATATCCTTTTCATCATAGGGGATTGGAATGCTAAAGGAGGAGGTCAAGAAATCACTGGGATAACAGGCAAGCATGGCCTTGGTGTACAAAATGAAGCAGGACGAAGGCTAATAGAGTTTTGCCAAGAGAACACGCTGATCATAGCAAACACTCTTTTCCAACAGCACAAGAGGCAACTCCACACATGGACAGCACCAGATAGCCAATATCGAAATCAGATTGATTGGAGAAGCTCTATACAGTCAGTAAAAACAAGACCTGGAGCTGAGTGTGGCTCAGATCATGAGCTTCTTGTTGCAAAATTTCAGCTTAAATTGAAGAACGTAGGGAAAACCACTAAACCATTCAGGTATGACCTAAATTATATCCCTTATGAATACACAGTGGAGGTGACGAATAGATTTAAGGGATTAGACCTGATAGACAGAGTGCCTGAGGAACTATGGATGGAGGTCCATAACATTGTTCAGGAGGCAGCAACTCAATCCATCCCAAAGAAAAAGAAATGCAAGAAAGCCAAGTGGCTGTCTGATGAGGCTTTACAAGTAGCTCACGAAAGAAGGGAAGGGAAAAGCAAGGGAGAAAGGGGAAGATATATCCAACTGAATGCAGAGTTCCAGAGAACAGCAAGGAGAGACAAGAAGGACTTCTTAAATGAACAATGCAAAGAAATCGAGGAAAACAACAGAATGGGAAAGACTAGAGATCTCTTCAAGAAAATCGGAGATATCAAGGGAACGTTTTGTGCAAAGATGGGCATGATAAAGGACAAAGAAAGCAGGGACCTAACAGAAGCAGATGAGATTAAGAAGCGGTGGAAAGAATACAGGAAAGATCTGAATATCCCTAATAGCCATGATAGTGCGGTCACTGAACTTGAGCCGGACATCCTAGAGAGTGAACTCAAGTGGGCCTTAGGAAGCATTACTAACAACAAAGCTAGCGGAGATGACAGTATTCCAGCTGAGCTATTTAAAATCCTAAAAGATGATGCTGTTAAAGTGCACTCAATATGCCAACAAATTTGGAACACTTAGCAGTGGCCACAAGACTGGAAAAGGTCAGTTTACATTCCAATTCCAAAGAAGGGCAATACCAAAGAGTGTTCAAACTACCATACAATTACGCTCATTTCACATGCCAGCAAGGTTATGCTCAAAATTCTACAAGCTAGGCTTCAGCACTATGTGAACTGAGAACTACTGGAAGTACAAGCTGGGTTTTGAAGAGGCAGAGGAACTAGAGATTAAATCGCCAACATTCGCTGGATCATGGAGAAAGCAAGAGAATTCCAGAAAAACGTCTCTTTCTGCTTCATTGACTACGCTAAAGCCTTTGATTGTGTGGATCACAACAAACTGTGGCAAATTCTGAAAGAGATGGAAGTACCAGACCACCTTACCTGTCTCCTGAGAAACCTGTACGAGGGCCAAGAAGCAACAGTGAGAACCAGACATGGAACAACCGAGTGGTTCAAAATTGGGAAAGGAGTACGACAAGGCTGCATATTGTCACCCTGCTTATTTAACTTATATGCAGAGTACAACAGGAGAAACACCGCGTTGGATGAATCACAGGTCGGAATTAAGATTGCTGGGAGAATTATCAACAGCCTCAGATACGCAGACGATACCACCCTAATGGCAGAAAGCGAAGAAGATCTAAAGAGCCTCTTGTTGAGGGTGAAAGTGGAGAGTGCAAAAGCTGGTTTGAAACTCAACATTAAAAAAACGAAGACCATGGCATCTGGCCCCATCACTTCCTGGCATATAGAAGGGGAAGAAATGGAAGCAGGGACAGATTTTATTTTCTTGGGCTCCAAGATCACTGCAGATGGTGACTGCAGCCATGAAATTGAAAGACGCTTGCTCCTTGGGAGGAAAGCTATGGCAAACCTAGACAGCATAGTAAGAAGCAGAGACATCACCTTGCCGACAAAGGTCCATATAATCCAAGCTATGGTTTTCCCAGTAGTAACGTATGGCTGTGAGAGCTGGACTATAAGGAAGGCTGAGCGCCGAAGAATTGATGCTTTCGAACTGTGGTGCTGGAGAAGACTCTTACGAGTCCCCTGGACTGCAAGGAGGTCAAATCAGTCAATCCTAAAGGAAATCAACCCTGACTGCTCACTGGAAGGACAGATACTGAAGCTGAAGCTCAAATATTTTGGCCACCTAATGTGAAGAGAAAACTCCCTGGAAAAGACCCTGATGCTGGGAAAGATTGAAGGCAAAAGGAGAAGTGGACGGCAGAGGATGAGATGGCTAGATAGCATCACCGATGCAATGAATATGAACCTGAGCACACTCCGGGAGAGAGCGGAGGACAGGAAGGCCTGGCGTGCTATGGTCCATGGGGTCACTAAGAGTCGGACACGACTTAACAACCGAACAACAACATCCCTACCTGAACTCTAAGATGATCATTGGAGGCCCTGCTCTGAGTGACCTCACATGCTGAGGTACGACAGGTGATTACTCGGGAGGGGGCCTTTTCAGTAGTTGCCCCCCCCCAGGTGTGGGACACCCTGCACAAAGAGGTCTACTGGTGCCTACTTTTTATCCTTTCAGTGCCAAAGAGCTGTTTATTCTGTCAGGCCTTTTAATCCTCTGAATCTCTGCTGTTATGCTGTATTTGAGTAATTTTGTCTTCATACTTTTATTCTGCTCCCTGCTTCTAGCCTCTCCTGCCTGTTTCTTGGCTCTGCTGTTTTTAATTGATTGTTTAGTGCACCGTTTCTGCTTCTATGCTGTGTTTTTAAGTAGTTTTATCTTTGACATTTTGATGTCTGTTTTATCCTCTGCTGCTTTGAAATGATTGCCGCTTATAATTTATTGTTTCATTATGCTGTTTCTGGCTATTATGTGAATTTTAGATTTTATTTGTCTTTTTATTGTACATCGCCCTAAGAGCTATTAGCTAGAGGGTGACTAATAAATCTTAGAAATAAATAAATTCTCACATTTTCCCATATAACGTTTGATAAATGCAGTGCACAGGAAAGCAGCTATCAACCTTCCCCCCTGCCATATCTTACCACCCCTCAGTCTGTTGCTCCTATCACTTTTTTCTGTCTATCTCTTTGTTTATTATATTTCTATACTGCCCACTAGCCAAAGCTCTCTGGATGGTTCAGAAGAATTAAAATCCTTAATTTTAACATGATAAAATATAAAACATTCAAAAGTGTATAGTTCTGTTTCCAGCTCACTTCCAGTATCAGGACTGGGAATGAAGAAAATTGGCTGGACCAACTGAATGCAGACAGGTAAGGTACATGGGGAAGAGGCCCTAGCACCCTTCTTCCACACACTCCTTTCACTATTAAAGGAAGACATGCCTCCTTGCTTTATATGCAAACATAGCAGTCACATGAATAATGGCTCTGTCCAGATTTTCTGAATTCTTCCGGTGGGGCTCTTTGCAAGGTATTGTTCCCTGTGCATACCACTCCCCATTGTAAGTAGGTCACTCTTACAGTTTTTAATGATGGCGGCTGATAAATAGTATCAGGTGAGGAAGAAGATGCCAGCCATGTGATCTGACACCATCGTCTTCCCCACCTGCGGCTTCTGCTTCACCAAGCTGGACTGGGGCTCCCCTCCCCTCACAGAGGCCATTCCAACCAAGGGCCCTGTGAGCAGGAGAGGAAGTACACTGTCACCATCACCATCCCTTCAAACAGGCCTTTAAAATAATTTTTAATTATATAAATCCTCCCTCCCCATCCCTCGATGGCCTTGTAGGCCCCTTCCAACCCTACTATTCTATGATTCCTATCCCTTATTCCTTGTGTGTCATGTCTTAAATTTAGATCATAAGCCTGAGCACAGGGACTGTCATGTGACTTATCTTTGAAAGCCACACTGGGAGCCTTTATGGCTAAAGGATGGGATATAAATGATGTAAGTAAACAAGTAAATATGGAAATACCTGACCCATCACCCATGGATGGCCCCATGGTAGAAGTGGGGCTTGATCCCACATGTCCCAGATCTTTACTACCGGACCTGGACTAAAAGGGGTAATGCAGCCCAATATTATGCATATGTTTATTCAGTAGTAAGGCCCACTCTATAGGACAGGGGTGGGGAATGTATGGCCCTCCAGTTGTTGTTGGACTACAACTCCCATTAGCCCCAGCCAGCAGAGTTGCTGAGGGATGATAGGAGTTGCAGTCCAGCAGCAACTAGAGGGCCACACATTACTCATTCCTGTTATAGGATTGCAGCCATAAACATCTCCCATATGCCAGAGCGTTGGCTGAGTTAGTCTATTGCAGCAAAAACTAAGACCTTGTGGTATCTTAAAAATAAACAGTTTTATTATGGCACAGGCTTTTGTGGTCTAATTTGTTAGTCTTTAAAGTGCCACAAGAGTCTTCATTGTTGTTTTTCCATATTCCATGATGGTTTGATTATCTAGAGATTTGTCCATGCGCTGTTATGATGCAAGGGTCCGCAGGCTGTTGCCGGTTCCTTTTTACCTGATTGGAGCACCTTTGGCCTGTGCTGGTCTCAGGAGTACAGTTATGGTTGTGGCAGTTTCATTCAGAGATGCATCAATGCCTTCATAGTCTGGTAATGTGGGAGCTGATCAAAAGAAAATTGAAACTGGATTAGAACATTCAGTTTTTCCACCAGTTTTACACAGCAATATACAATTTGTATAACGTCACATTTCTTAATGGTGCCTGGATGACTATTTTTGCAAATGACTGCAGCGAACTGCCAACTCTCGTTGGTGTGTGACTTGCATTTTTTGGTTAAAAAATCATGGCAAAAGCAAATATGTGGAATAGAAACAGGAAGTGGTTGGGAAGGAGAATTTCAAGAATGGCATGTACCTCTTCATGTGTAAATCAAATTGTAATTTCTTTGGTTTGTCTGCAGGCTGTTTCTGCTAAAGTTGTAAAGGGCCCTACAGAGAGGTTATTTTATGACCTTTCAGACCACCTGGATATGCTATGATCAATCACTGGATGCAGGATTTCTCCCCCTCTATCTCACTTTTCAACCGGAACTGGCCGTTAATTAAAATTACAGCAGCAACAATTTAAAACTAACATTTTAAACAACCAGGGCAAAAGATCACATATGTAACTGATTCCAGTCAAAACATCTAACAGTAGATTAGAGCACTACCAATAAAGTACCAGAAACGTATCTTTAAAAAAAGGAACACTTTGACCCTTTTCCTTAATGCTGGGAAGCAGGCTGGTCAAACAAATATCCCTTAGCAGGAAGTTGCACAGGAAGGGTACCAGAACAGAAAAAGCTCTGGCCATCTTGAGTACTACAATATTTTTTTCTCTGGTTTTCCACCTTCTCTTCAGTAGAGTTTAGTAGCGCTTCCGTTGAATTCTGCAAAAATCTTGTAATGTGGTGGCTTTTGGAGACTGGCCAATTGGATGCTGTGGCAGAATTATCTAATTCTGTGGTGTATTACATCTGAATATTATTTGGGTTAGACATCAGAATACAGTAAGCCTGTCCAGAAGCCTCTGTAACCCCAAGCCTTCCACTGAAATCACTGGTACATGCCAGGCCCTATAGTAGAGCTAATCAGGCCTCCAGGATTCCCAACGTGGCTGGCGTCTTTCCCAAAAAATATTTGACAGAAATGATCAAACCATCTTCAGGGCTAGAAAACGATGGCCTTAGTAGGGCAAAAAGACTGACCCTACCAATGGCTGCTACTGCTTCCGTAAACACCAGCCTCTCCCCCGCTTCATTTAAATTAGCCACACAATTGCCAAGAGTGTGGAGTGTGAAATGTGTTAAAGAAATAATCTGAGTTAATAACTTGCAATAAGAATCTTGTATGATCCCTGACCATTTTTATTCAGCTGTATAAGAAATACTACTCAAGTAGCAGGAGTGTATTGTCCAACTGTGTATCTATTATGTATAAACTGTTGTACCATGTTCAATTTCCCCCGACTTAATTGATTGAAATTTTGCAGGGAAATGACAGGGAGATGGCAGCTCAGAATGGAAGACATTAGCACTAACAGTTGTGCATTGTACAATATTGACCATTTTTCAAGTCTTTTGGATGTAGCTTTCCTAAACTATTCATCTCTCAAAACCTGATTTTTAATCCTAGTTTTTTTAAATATAAGCTGCTGGATGATAAAGAAGCACTATTCCAATGAAAGAATACACTACATTTCAGCCGCAGGCAACTGTTGCTGTATTCTTACCCTCATACACCTTTGTATACAATTTATCTTCTCTCTGCAATGGTGTTATGAACCAACTCTGCATGTGTCTCTCAGAAAAACAAGATGAAAGCTTGTCATTATGCTGCTTTATTAGTGTGTGGCTGCTGTATGCATGGGGGCATAGTGATGCGTTGCACATAGTATTCTCACTCCACCTTGTTCCCGCTTAACAAAATTAAGACAAATTTTCATGGTCCCTTGTCGCACTTCTTTCTGTGATTAGCAACAAGCAGCAAGGACAGAGTTTCCATACTGTTCTTTCATAATTTCAAAATACTTTAGATTAAAAATGAAGATCAAAATATAAAAAAAAATTAAAAATGTAACAGGAGGTAGCAAATGCCCTGGATTTTAAAAATAAATCTTATATAGCATTCTGACTGAAACTGAAAATGTTCAAAGACACAGAAAATGTATTTGTCATTTAAAAGATCATCATTTGCTGATGATGCAGATGCCTCCTGGATGGGAGGTTGACTTCAGAAGCTTTTACTTTCCGTTTCATCTTAAATATGGCTTGTCATTGTGTCAGAACCAGGGACTGTGGTTTAACAGTAGCTCTGGTCAGTTTCAAAATAAGCCAGCTTCAAACCATGGGTTATGAAGCTGGCTTGTTTAACTAAACAGAGTTAGTGTAAACCATAATCCCCAGGTTTAACGTGATATACAAATGCAGTCAGAGCAACTGCTACTTCACAGTAGAATGACCATAGTGCATTCATTTTCCATTACTTGAACAATCACTTCTGGTAGTTTTAGAAAGCTCCAAAGGGGAAGACCAGAACTTGCCAATAAGCTATTGCAGAAAAGTGAATGCATCAGCCTTCTATGTGATTTTTCTAATATGCAAGGCAAGCTTATTTATTACGTGTGATACATAAAAGACATGAACATTCTAAAATCAGAGAAGCAACATTGTAATTTATGCATTTACCTTTGGATTTTAGCAAAATCCAATTCCCACAATATCTTTAGTACAATGAATGAACATTGGGCTGCAATCCAAAACGCAGCATATGCTGTAGAAATATGACTGCATTTAACTGTACAGCAGAACTTGTTACCTTTTGCAAAGCTGCAAAACGATCCAGATTACTCAATGTGGGTTTCAGACTGTTCAATGTACATTGTTTCCTATTGTGTGTATTCAGGAGTGCAAAACTGTGCATAGCTCTCTCTTCATGTAATTCAAACCACACACTTACTGTATTCTCCTGTCCCTAGCTGTATGTTTTGTTGCATTCTGTGAATGGGGTGGGGAATTATACATGTAAAAACAAGTTTAATATGGTTAATCTTCTATCTGTTTTATATTTGCCATTACCTGAAATATTGGTGGTTACGTTGATGGCCGTAGCTGGTCCAAAACCTTTGACAGTGCTGGCTCTTATGTAAAACTGGTAGGTAGTCCCAGGGTGTAGATGGGAAAAGACGTGGTGTGTGCTGTTCCATAGCTTTGACACTGTTTGAGCCGGCCCAGCCACTGGAACTGCAGGATCAAATGACCTTATGCTGCTGTAACTGACCTGTGGAAATGATTTCACAGTTTTACTGGAGTTTCTGGCAGGCTTAGATAATGTTGGAGAACCAGTGAGCTGAACCATCTAGATTAAGTTTCTAGATCTTAATCTAAATTCTTTAGCTGGAGAGGGTTCAGAGGAGGGCAATGAAGATGATCAGGGGACTGGAAACAAAGCCCTAAGAGGTCAGACTGAAAGAACTGGGTATGTTTAGCCTTTCAAAGAGAAGACCGAGGGGAGATAGGATAGCGCTCTTCAAGTACTTGAAAGGTTGTCATGGAGAGGAAGGCCAGGATCTCTTCTTGATCATCCCAGAGTGCAGGACACAGAATAATGGGCTCAAGTTAACAGGAAGCCAGATTCCGGCTGAACATCAGGAAAAACTTCCTGACTGTTAGAGTGATACAACAATGGAACCAATTACCTAGGGAGGTAGTGGGCTCTCCCACACTGGAGACATTCAAGACGAGGCTGGACAGCCATCTGTCAGGGAGGCTCTGACTTGGATTCCTGCATTGAGCAGGGCGTTGGGACTCGATGGCCTTGTAGGCCCCTTCCAACCCTACTATTCTATGATCTGGATGGACCTTTGCTTACAAATTCAAGTTTAGCACAGGGTTGCAACAGACATACCACAATCTTTCTGCCATAGCTCTCTATAAAACCAGAAACAATGACTTGCTTCGTAAGGTTGTTAGGAGATAAATGAAAAAGATTCATCTTAACTATTGCAATACCCATTTCTCTTAATCTTAGCCTACCCAAAATGTGACCAACCAAGCTGGATTCAGCTCACCAGACATATACGGTAGTTTGCCAGGTGCTAGATATCCCCTGTTTTTGCAGTGCCAGGCGTTATTGAGTGCCTGGGCCACCAAACATGTCTGATCATAAATTGTACAGGCCTGCTCTAATCTCTCTATAATGTCAGACATTTACTCCAAGTTTAGCCATGCATGTGAAGGCCGTAAGCATCTTATTTTCTTATTTTACAGGAAATGGCAGATTACTACATCTTTCCTTAATTCGTCTTGTTAAAAGTACTACCTATACATAAGGAGCTACATTATGTATATATGCTTAAGCCTAACCTTGATAAACTGAGAAATTCAGCATTTAAAATACTAATGGGATAAGCAAAAGTTAGCGTATGCTAAATCATGTAAATATATGACTGAGGCATTTAAGTGTGTCCCGTAGTCATTTCATTTGTTTTTTAAGCAGAAAAATAGTATTGTCAAGGCTGCCCAGTTCTGAAAATGATAGATACACAGGAAATTGGGTACAAAATTATTGTTTTTCCTTCATTCCCCAAGGGCTCATTCATCAAACCACTGATTTTTTGTTTAAATCCCAGAATTTGCATTCAAAGTTTCTTGAAGGGCTAAAATGTGTTACCTTGAATCTTAGAAATGTCTGATTTCTATTAATAAATTCTCACATACATTACCTGTAGCCTTCATTGGACAGGGCTACATTAAATCATGGTTCTGAAAAGCTGTATATTAATGCTACCAGACCTAAATCAAAGTTGTACATTTAAGGCCTGGGTTTCATCATTTATTATAAACCTGCTAGCAGTGTCGTGGCAAGAACAAGCTTGTATTATTATGTAATTTTAATCAGAATTCTTAAAAAAATCTTTATAGTAGTTCTATTACTCTCTAATTTAGTCTAAAGATTATTAGCAGCATATAAGTATTACAGCCTCATAGGTACATAATTGGGTGGGGTACATGTTCCTAGATCTCTTGATGAGAATATATTGTGCTTTTATTCAGGTGGTGATCTACTGTGTGTTCTATAAAGAAAACAGTCAACATTTTAAAAAGATTTAAGTATCATTACATCCTCAGGTATCAAGTTCAGGCATCAAAAATAGACTCAAAAGAAATGAGATACTATCAAAGTTTGGCAAATTTAGATCATATCTCATTTCTACAGTGAAATGGTGAAAATAGTTTTTCTGATTCCTTGGGACCCATTTTGAGTGTGAACCAGAGTGATTTGGGGCATCTTCCAGGCCATAATGAGAACTATAATGGTGCACTCCAAATAAGTAGCTCCACTGACCAGTGTAGATTGGGCATAAGAGGAAGTTGCTGGGGAACCCCACAAACCATAGACCATCCACAGGGTTTCAGTGCATACTCCACACATGGGATACCACAAATACACTGTGCTGAAGATCAAGATGCCACCAGTGGTTTTGCCAAGCTGGGTTTTGTTAATACCTCATACTGTGTGATGATGCCATTTGGATCCATAGGTTCTTTCCAGTTTAGGAAGATCTTGTCTTCAAATGGGGTTCCCTTTAGTGACTTTGCAGGTACAGAACCAGGTACTGTAAAAATAGGATTAAAGGTATAAGAGAAGTATTTTCCCCAAAGTTAGACAATGGCAATCCTATCAAGCAAATGAGTCTTTGGCTTAGAACCAAGTTACACATTAAATGCCAGTTTGAGTGTGTGGGGTTGTCACTGTTTAAATAACAACCCAGACCATGATTATCCTATATTCTAATTCTACAAAGTATTTCTGAAGCAACCTGTGTATCTCTATAACTAGCAGCTGATCATCAGGAGAGCAGGTGTGCCCTGAAAAACAAGTATGTGGGCAACTAAAAAGAGAAAGGAAAATTAAGAAAGCTCTAACAAGTTGCTTTTATTTAAACACCCAAACCTATTATTTGCCTAGGCTTTCAAATTAGTTTTCTCCATGCTTTAGTCCAACACACATGAATTTCACATATGACATTTCCTGAAGATTTATTTTCAAAACATATTGTATTTTGAAATAGACAGAAGTAAAAAAGTAATTGGATCAAAGGAAATATCCCAAGTCTGCTGGCAGCATTAGGAAATAGTGAGAGGACCATTATGTTTCAGAATGTATGAAATATAAATAATATGCTGCCCCTTGGGCATACAATTTAATTTGATGACTTAAAAATAAATTCATAGAGTAAGAAGATCATAGGTATACCAATGAGATCCAAACACTCATCTTCCATGAGAAATATTTATCCATCAGTCAGTTGAAGACTGCTGTTCTTTGCATCACACAATACTGACAAAGATTCCAAAGTAGATGACAGCTGATGTGCTTTGACAGTCCCTGTGTGTTGTTTCGTGGCACTTGTTGATGTGCTGCAGACATCATTCTGTTTTCTATGGGAATGCTCTGGATTTCGCTTGTCTATAGTCCAAGTGAAGCATATATTGCACAGGGCTTAGCCCAAGTGATAGACTTCCTTTGGCAGCTGAATGTGCACATGACAGACTGCACTGAAAGAAGTCTACCAAATGAGCATGATCATATTATGTACAGTGCTTGAGTGTTCATTATAAAACCAATCATTTAAGACTGCAAGCATATAGCTTACAGAAGTGTTTTGCAGTGGGATATAAGACCACAGGGTTGTAAATCCTCGTAATACAATAGGACTAGAATCCAGCAGCTAAAGAACTGGTTGGTTAGTTAGTTCAGATCAATGTTTGAAAGTCAGCCCCACCACCAATCACTTATTTGCCTCCACTGCCCTCTAGACATGGCCTGATCACAATACTGCAGTGACAGATGAAACAATAACTTCCAAAATTCCTGTTAAGTCCTAGGCTGTATAGTGCATCCTGTGGGCAATCTGTGGCCCTTGGCCTAATTTCATATGTCCATCAGCCTAATTTCAAAAGCAACCTGCCCCTCCACCAGTAGCCTGCTGGGAAGGGAAAGGAAGAGAAGGGGTGGCAAAAATAGTGAGAAACAGAGTGGAAGAAAGTGCATAAGGGGGGGAAAGAAGGTAGTAGAAAGAGACAGAGAAAAAGGAGTGTCCCTGACCACCACCACCGAGGGAATGTGACCCGCAACAGAAAAAAGTTCCCCAGCCCTGCTCTGAACCTAGCAACCCTATGCCTCTATTGACTTCTTGCCTGCCAATAGTGCACAGCCCCTCCTATGTACCTAGGGATACATTCGTCCTATCCTACTTTAGTATGGAAATGAACAAAGGAGGAGCTGCCTCTCCTTTCTCTATCAAGGTCCATATTTTTTCAGGTCAAAGCCAACTTTGTCCCATTGCTCTAGCCACCATGTCTCTTGACCAGTCTCTCTCTTACTCCTCCAACAGTCTTCCCTAACCTGAGAGGTTTTCTTCAGAGCCCCCTTGCCCTTCCTGATCATCACCTTTTTATTGTCTTAATTCTCTGCCTCCTCTGCTAGAGAACTGAAATTTTATATATAGGGGCTTGGATATAGAAAACGATTCATGGAAGTACGATAGCTGGAAGTACTGAGTTGTCAGTAGAGCGTTTGAAACCCCAGTATGCAAGTATATACAACTTCACATTTGTATTACACATTTCTGTAGGCATATAAATCATAGATTTTTAAACATCTGGAGTTGGCAATGTAGGGTCTGCAGGAGATTTATGTCTTTCCTCATATTCCCATGTTTCTTTTTTAAGGACACCAGGGGAAGAAACCTGCAGCCAGATCATATTCTACACTCCTGCATTCAATCCTTTTGTGGGTGAAAACAGAGTACTGGTTGCAAACAGCACAATAGTATAGTTTTCATCTCTTGTTTACCAGCAGCCACCAGGTATTAAAGAGAAAAAAGTGACCTCAAGCTGCAATTTATCAAAAAATTCAAATTAGGTTAGCGTTAGCTGGTGTGACAGGTTTGCTAGGGAAGCCTGTTGCACCAGCTAACCCTATTAGTGTTGCGCTAGAGGTAGCTTTTGCTAGCACAACATAATTTACGTTAGTGCTAGTGTCAACGTGGATACTGTCCGTGTTGTTTTGCAATATACACAAAGGGCAGTATCCCGTGCAACGCTACTGCTAAGGTAAATTACTAATGTAAATTATGGTGTGCTAGCATCAATGAGCTCTAGTGCAATGCCAATAGCGCTTGCTGGTGCAAAGGGTTTTCTGGGGAAACCAGTCATGACAGCAAGTGCCATTTGTATTGGGCTAGATTTGAAGATTTGAAACCTTTGAAGGCTAAATGCATTCCCTAGCACATTGTTTTAACTGTTTTATTGTTTTAGATTTTAACTGGTATTAGCTTAATAGTTTAATATGTTTATAGGTGTTTACATTTATTGTTTTATACTTTTTAAATTGATTTTATCTGTATGCCGCCCTGAGATCTTAATGATATAGGGCGGGACAGAAATGTTTTAAATAAATAATAAAAAATAAAACTGGCACTGCATCAAGGAAAGAGAGCAGATTTTCTCCCCACTTCAATTATTTACCAGAGAAAAATTAATACTGTCTCCTTGTTGAGTGAATGGCTGCCACTCACTTCAGCATAAAAAAGTAGTATTATGAGCTGCACCTTCTAGAGTTTTCCTAATTTCTTTATGTCTAACTAGTGAACAGACCTGGCTTCACATGGGTTGGAACAGCCTTTCGTTTGATACAGTGAAACCTTCAAAAAACGTACACTGCTGTCATAGTTGCACACACTGTGCCTGCCCCATCTAAGTGAAGCTGCACCTGTTGACACCCCTAGGCATGGCCTCCTCCATGGTGCACTCCTATGGCTCCCTGAGGGAAGGCTCTGTCGACTCCATTCCCCGGAGGGGGCTGCCCCACAGCAGAGGGAAAGGGGCAGCTGTATAACTCTGCCCCTCAGACTACTCCTACCTGGCTTCAAACTGTATCAACTGCAAAGCTAAGTGCTATTTAGGGAAGTCTACCATCTAAAGGCTTCAAACACAGATATGTATTTAAACTCATGGTTAACTCATGGTCAAAGCATGGTTTGTCAATTTGGACATTGTACCAAGCCTTAGTTGAATTCCTTGGTGTCATGTCTGAATTAATAACCTATCCCCCTCCCGCTCCCTTCAACAGATTATTGTAGTTATTTTTTCCAATCAGGTACCTCATATGTCATCTCCATTTCCCTCCCTATTGAAGTGAACAGGATGTACAATATGAAAATCAGATTGTGAAAGGTTATAAACTTTGCACATTTTCAAATTGCCTTGCATTTTGAATAGTCACAAACTCAACTACATGAACATTACACTACGTTCATATATTATAATTTCCTCTAATTAGGAACTTCATTTAATGCTGTTTTAATTTGTTTAAAATTAAGATTCATAAAGGATAATCACTAAAGAGCTCTGTAAACATGTGAAGTGTCCTTTATTTTCCCTCAGATAAGGTAAATAAAGCTATCTTGTTAGCAGAATTAAATAAAGTATATATTAAGGCAGTCATCCCAATATATGCAGTTGTAATTACTTAGGAAGCTGGAAGAACACAGCACAATAAACAAGAATTTGTTGAAGTTACTCTGACTTTCACAGAGCTGTTTGTAACAAACTAACATATTTTCATGCAGTAATGTTTGCCAACAACTTTGAACTTTCTTAGGCCTGGTTCAGATGTAATTCTGGAACTAGCATTAATGGATGAACCCACAGAATCACACTAGCACGCTTCCCAGCCCCTGTCTTCTTGTGCACAAGTGCCCCTCCCACCTTCCTCCACCCAGTTTTGGTATTATCCCAGCCCATAACTAACATATTTTGTGAATCATTACAGTGAATTCCAAAGTGAAGCTAACTTCCATTTTAACATGGATAGCAACAATATTAACATCAGAGACGCAACCCAAGCATAGGGGCTCAGGAATTTGCATACAAGTGAAGGAGGCGGGGAACCACAGGCTATTCTGCAGATCATTCTGTATCCTTTCAACTTGCTCATTGTCTACCCACACTGGGCTTTATTCTCTTTCTCCAATATTAAAGGTTTTCATAGATATTCAAGATATTTACACTGACATGTGTTTACATGTCTCTCATTTCTGTTGGGCACCTGAAGTGACACATGAGGTGGTGGTGGTGGTGAATGTTTTTGTTTTAATGTACAGCTATTCACAGGCTAGTATGAACATGCAACAAATAAATACCTGCAAAACACAAAACACTCCAATATGAACAATTCCCTTCAACACCTGCTTTGCCAGCTAAGGAATAAAGTTGAGAAGAGTTTGAACATACCATCTTCATCTGTTTGGATAATAGTTTCCTCACTCTCTTTCCTCCCTTCAGGATTAGTCAAGATCATTTTGAGGCTCACATTTGTGTAAGGAGGCAGGTGATTCACAACATGCTGAGGTGCTTTGGGGTCCATATCCAAGCAGTCCGCCTTGCTTTCATTATGACCATGGAAGTAATGGTAGCAGATGGTAACATTAAAAGTGTGGCAGCGAGTAATGTTGTAACCTAGAGACTCCCAATCCACAGCAATACGTCGGGCCTGGATCTCAGCAATCTTCAGAGTTTTTGGTGTTCTCATTGGCTCTAAAAATACAAAATATAAGACTACAACATCAGCAACTTTCAAAAATGTCCTACCATGAAAACTTCCATAAGAAATATGGGCAAGGTGTCTGAGCACAACTCCAGGCACTCTTGAAAGAAACGGATTATCTAGATCCATTTCAATCAGGTTTTTGAATGGAACTGCTTTGGTTGCCCTGTGGGATGAGCTTTGCTGGGAGAGGGACATGGGGAGTGTGACCCTGTTGATTCTGTTGAACCTCTCAGCAGTTTTCGATACCATCGACCATGGTATCCTTCTGGATACGTTGTCTGGGCTGGAAGTTGGAAGCACTGCACTGCTGTGGTTCCTCTCCTACTTGGATAGCTGATTCCAGAAGGTGCTGTTCAACATCTACATGAAACTGCTGGGGGAGGTTATCTGGAGGTGTGGGCTGTGGTGTCATCAATATGTGGATGACACCCACCTCCCTTTTTCATCAGATCTAGGTGAGGCAGTGGCTGTTCTGAATCAGTGCTTGGGCATGGTAATGGATTGGATGAGAGCCAATAAACTGAGACTCAGTCCAGACAAGATGGAGGTACTGTTAGTGGGTGGCCTGTCTGCCCAGCTAGGTGATGTTCAACCTGTTCTGGCGAAGGCTGCACAAGCCCCTAAAGGATCAGGTTTGCCATTTGGGAGTGCTCCTGGACCCAGAACTGTCACTTGAGGCACAGGTAGACTCGGTAGCACAGAGCACCTTTTATGAGCTTAGGCTGGTATACCAACTACACCCTTATCTGGACAGAGATAGCCCAGCTACAGTTATCCATGCTCTGATAACCTCTCGTCTGGATTACTGCAATGTGTTATACATGGGGCTGCCTTTGAAAACAGTCCGGAAACTTCAGCTGGTCCAAAATAGGGCAGCAAGATTGTTAACAGGGACTGGCCTGCGAGCTCATATTATGCCAGTACTTTTTCAGCTGCACTGGCTGCCAGTCCATTTCCGGGCCCGATTCAAAGTGCTGGTGTTAACATTCAAAGCCCTAAACAGCTTGAGGCCAGGTTATCTGAAGGATCGTCTCCTCCCATATGTACCTGCCCAGACCCTAAGATGGCTTTCAGCGCTCCTTCTCCAGGAGCCCCTGCCAAACGAAGTGAGGTGGGTGGCTACTAGGAAGAGGGCCTTTTCTGGTGTGGCATCCTGGTTGTGGAATGAACTCCCTAAGGAGGTTTGCCTGGCACCTATATTGTACTCTCTCTGGCACCCAGTGAAAACCTTTTTATTTTCCCAGGAATGTTTGCAATTTATCATTCTAGTCTTTTAGCTCTGTTGTTTTAAATTTGTTACTATATTTTAAATCTCTTCATTGCTGCTAGGTTTTATTCTGACTGTACTTTATACTATAGTTTTAAGTTTTTATATTTTATATTATTTTTATGCTGTACTTGTGGTTTTAATTTTTGTGAACCGCACAGAGACCTCTGGCTATTGGGCAATATACAAATGTAATAAATAAATACTCTTGAACAAAAACCTCAGCACACTTAAGAAAAGAGAAAATAAATAATCTAAAGTTACATTTGGATGGAACAGCATTTTCTTCCTTATAATATACCACATAATATGTAAGCTTGTGTTGCCTCATGAATTCCTGTATTCTAATAAGTAATAAATAAATTCTATAAAGGAGTCTGTATATGTATTGTATAGAAAACAGATAACATAAAATGCACATGTGAAGAAGAACGAATGAAATGCAGAACCCTCATTGGTGGACTGGATCCTTAAGATGCTTGCTGCGCAAAGTAAATTGGCCTTGGCCTGCCCTAAGAATTTCATCACTTCCTGCTATCCCTTCTGCATAAATCTAAAAATGAACATTTACAAATGTAAAAAATAAAATATTAGCAGACAGTTTTAACTAATTCAAAATACTGGAGAAGACAGACAGCAAACTCGCCAAGAGTCACCAAACCACCACAGCTGTTGCTAGGCTTCTTTGTGTTTCATAGTTTCCTTGAGCATGCATTAAATTTGAGTAAATTGGATAATATATCATCCTAGTGAAGAGTCAACATGCTCTGCACTGTGATTTATCATGCCACTGAGCAATGCTGTTTACTAATTACACTAATTGCTCTACTAAACTAGCAGTAACCAAAATGATACAGATATTAATTAAAATTTATTACTTGGGTAATGTTGTTATTCATCCACAACAGAAAGCCAAAAAACAAACTAGAAAATCAGTCTGAAAAATCTAACATCCGGTTCTTTCCTTGATCCTCCGCAATAAATCCTCAGATATCTTAGCTGATAAAGGTATGCATTATCACCCAAGCTAAACCGTTAACATGTACACAGATCTCCATTCGGCTGGAAAACACTGGCATAACTCATTTTAGTCCCTGAGCAGCCATCAATCTATCACCGCCTCCCCAGCACCGCCTCATGGAAGACTAACTTTATAGTCTGACTTAATTAAAATGATTGTACAATGAAAGTCATGACCATGAGTACATATACTAAAGATTCACTGAAAACACACAAAGAAATCTTTCTACACTTTCAGTATATTTATTTACTTCAGCAAGTTATAGTTTGTATACATTAATCATCTCTGAGATTCAGGGTGAAGACAGTCACATATGACTCAAATGAGTTAAATGTGCTTATTTTCATTCATAAGCCTTCATTGTCTTTAAGAACTCTCATTTACCAAACTAAAATTCTTAACTAAGCAAACAGCACGAGGCACAGATGGCACAGGCAAACAGGGGCTCTATTAAATGTGTTCAAGCATATAGTTTGCAAGACTGGCTGCCAATTTGTTTATGAGCAAAATATAAAGTGCTGGTTCTTACCTTTAAGGCCTTACATGGTCTAGGTCCAAGGTACTTTAGGGAGCGCCTTCTCCCCTATGTCCCAGTCCCCCACCTAACGTCCTCTGAAGGCTTTGTGCTGCAGTTGCCTAATGTGAGATTAGCAGCCACACCCAAGAGGACCTTTTCCTTTGCGGCCCCTCAGTTGTGCAATGACCTGCCATTTGAAAAGTGCCTGCGGACCTCTTTGAAGGTTTTTAAGCAGGCATTAAAGACTCTATTATTCCTGCACGCCTTCCCCTTTTAGAACTCTTGTTCCTTTTTGCTCACTCTTGTATACTGTTTTTAAGCAGTTGTTTTTAATTTTTTTTGTTAAATTGTTTTTAACTTTTTACACCACCTAGAGTATTCACATATAGGTGGATTATAAAATGAATTAATAATAATAATAATAATGCAAATATCTAACCATCCCCCTCCCTTCCTTAATCCTTGCAATACATTTATACATATTGTCAAATACATGTGCTTTTCTGAATTAAAATGCCATTTATGGATTAATGTTCTTCCTGTTCACAATAACCAGCTTCCCACTTGGATCTCTTCTCTTGTGCATTACCAATTACAGTTAAAGTATATATTCACACGCACATTGTATCTCAGCAATAAGCTTATTTTCATGAAATCAAGAACCTCTGCAAAAGAATGCCTTCAGAATGGTGCAGCATGGGAACATCTGGTAGACTTTGGCTGGAATTCAGAGGGCCATGAACTCACTGGGACTTTTTACAAACCCTATTTTAGCTCCCTGAAAGGCAACCTTAAAGATCAGGGAACCTATGTAGTATTCCATGAGATGTAAGTCAAGAAGGGCCTATTCTAGGAGCCTATTTCATGAAGCTAGAAACCTCACATGGATATGTGGAAGGTATGTGCACATGTACACACCGGGCCTGTTTGCACATCATGGAGGAGTGCATGAGCCGCTTCCAGTTTCAATAAACAACCTATGAATACCCCATTTGTATGTTGTTAGTGTGATAACTGAACCTGGACACTCTGGGTTGTTTATGGGTTAAACAACCCAGAGTTAACCCAACAACAAACCATGGGTTAAGCACCTGGTTGTTTAGCCCCTAAACAACCCAGCGGTCCAGGTTCATATGTCATGCTGTTCAAACTACGAAGGGGCCAATCGTGGGTTGTGTGGTAAATTGGAAGAGCCAATTCGCAGGCTTGGTGGTAAAGTGGAAGAAGTGGGCGCATTGCAGGCAGGGGACCACTCATGCACAACAACCCACTGGTTTGTAAACTGATGGGTTGTCATTACATGCGAACTGCACAACCCACGATTGTTGTAGTCAGCAGAAGATGGGGGAAAATGCACCTTCCTCCTCACACTGTGTTCAAGGGTCAAACTAGATATGGCAGTAGGCAACCTGGTGCTCTCTAGAAATTCTGGACTACAAATCCCAATTTCCCTGACCACTGTCCATGTTGGCTGGGGCTGATGGAGTTGTAGTCCAAAACATCTGGAGGGCACCAGGCTCCCTAGCCCTGAATGATACATAAACTACATTTAACATGTCTTGTTCTTTCTTTAAAAATAAATCTCTTATCTCGATTACTTTCTATTGCCGCAGGGCGCACCATCAGGACTGGGACCATGATGCGTTAGTTTTTTTAACCCTTTCCCCCTACACTGGGGCCCTGGTGAGAATCCTCCCTCTTCCCCCTGCAACCTGCTATTTCCAACAGGATGGAATCAGCCATTACCAGGGCGAACAGCAAGTTGAGGGGTGAGGGTGGAAGGGAGGATTTTCACCAGGGCCCCAGCACAGGGGGAAAGAGTTAACCCTGTTCTCCCAACCTCCCCACTTTCCCATAGTTGTCATTTTAAAAGTAAAGACACCGGTATCTTAAATGCATACACATATTTAACCTTTTGTCTAGTTTTACCCTGACATTTTAATTCCCTGCTGCATTTGGTGGAGAGGCTAGAAATCCCACTCCCCAGCTTACTGCAACTCTATGTGGAATCAAAGCTGTTGCTCAAACCCCTTTAATAGCAAAGAATAAGAACTGGATGCAAGGTTTCAGTTTGTTACACTGAATTTCAAAGTGTTTTGATTGAGTTCCCTCCAAGCCAGAATGCTAATAAGCATTTTAGCTACATCACATCACACATTAAAGAAATTAAACTACTGCTAGCTAATCTTGGAGCAAAAAAAAACATTCCTTGAAATGTAACAAGCAGTATCGGAAGGCACTCTAAAGGCATCCTTTATTTTTAAAGCCAGAAAATGGGAAAAGAGAAAGACCAGTCAAGATTTCTCACCACCATACTCACCATTGGCAGAGACCAACCATTTTCTGTTAAGGCTGAGATGGTAATTAAAATCTGCAATGTCTCTCAACAGCCTTAGTAAACTCTGCCAACTGTCCTGCTGCTACTGAAAATGATGCTTTAAAATGCAATTTTGTTGTCCTCTTGGAACAATATTCATAACAGGGTCTCCAGAGATCAGGTTCAATTGTTTTAAACTGGGGCACCACAAAACCTCCATCTGTAGAGCTTCAGTAGAAAGTAATCTCCTAATAATTATGTTTCCCGATAAGACATTGCTAGATTGTTTAGTAAATTCCAAAAAGTCAATTGCATCTCATTAAGAATAATTTCATTCAAAACAGGAAGAGAACTAACATGCCCCAGTTATTACTCTTCAGGGCTTCTCTGCCCTATAGAATATTGGCTGAGGCCTCTTGCAACTTAATTTTTGTTAAGGGGTTTTCCTAGATGCAGGCTATACTTCCAAAGGGCATCAAGGTATTCTTTTTATTATTCCCTTCTTCACAGAGAACTCTTTCACACACACCCCAATCAAAATTTCTAATTAAATTCATGGTATGCCTGTTCTGCTAACAAATTATCATCTGCATGTTAGGAACTGAAAAGAAGCCCTAACTCATTATTAACTTTCCAAAAGTACCTATACATCAGGGTATCCTAGTTTATAAGCCAGGGGCAGTCCATAATTATTCAGTAGTCTTCTACATCTCTTTTGCATGTCAGTTTTGTTCCTGTTTACAAATATGTTTACCATTCAAGGACACATCCTGATCCTTAGTCTATTACTAGGGGTTGGGAGGAATCCCATTAATTTCAGGTCCAACTGCTAAGAAACCAAGCTTAGGAGTAAGGAAATCTAAGCTTGCTTCTACTCAGCTTGGTGGGGTGGGGCATGCTGTCAATCTACAGTACAACCAAATGTACACACTTTGAGCTATTAGAAGTGCACACTCACTGCATTTTGTTCTTATGTACGATCTCCTTCCCAAGATACAGTTTGAGGAAAGCTGGATATTTGATGGGGAGAGCAATCCTGTGGCTGCTAGACAGTGTCTAGATGGCCACAGGATTTTTTGGTTTCTGGGAACCCAGCTTGCAGCCAGGGTTCTGAGCTCATTTCCCAGAAACCATGCTCCCCACCCCCTCCCCTGCTGCCTCGTAGGCAGCACAGTTCTTCCCCATCTCCATGCTCATAACCACAGCGCAGAGCGGGTAAAAGGGGGGCAGTCCTGGGGAGAGGAGGAAACTACAGAAGCATCGTTATGACACTTTCTATGTGCCATTCTGCCTCCCCCCCTCCCACTCTGAGGTCCCCAGCTAGACGGCCAAAATAGGCTGTCTAGCCAGAAATGCGGGGTGGCCAGAGCGTGGAGGAGAGGATCCCCTCCATGCTCCTCCCACCCTGCATTGGATAGTCGTCCGTCTCCAAGTTCGGAGGTGGCTGACTATCCCGTTAGGATTGCACCCACAGAAGCTTAGCTGGGCAGGCCCCTGACTGACTGAGGTTTATGATACCAGGAACTCCCATCCTCCAACACACACACACACACACACACACACCTAGGAGGAGCTTAAACACACACACTAGAGATAAATAACCAACCACTAAATCAAACAACTAAGAGTCATGTGGCACCTTAAAAGCTAACAAACTTATGTCATAACCTTTCGTGAACTAGAGTCTACTTCATCAAATGCATGAAGTATTATCCAGATGAAGAAGTGTTATCCTAATGAAGTATGCTGCAGTCCACAAGAGCTATGACATAATCAATTTGTTAGTCTTTAAGGTGCCACAAGACTCTGTTGTTTTTGCTAACATGGCTAACCCTCTGGAACATTGACTGGGTTTTGACAACATACTACGGTTCATCGTAGGTTATTTAGCCCATGGGCACCATGTTGAATATCCAACCCCTACTCGGGGTTCTGTTGTATGAACCCAGTGAGCATGGGTTATGCAAAGTTTAAACAATCCACACTGGGCTGTCGTGTCATGTGGACAGCCCCACTGGTTGATATCCAAGTATTGTCTTTGTTGCATGGGGGAAGTAGTGGGGTGGGGGAGAAGGGAAAGTTCCACTGTGTGAGCAGAAGTCTACTCACATAATTTTGGATATCACCCTTAAATTTGCAAACAGGGTAGTTTAACTTTCATTTTTAAGGTGGTCAGCCTACCTAAAATGATACACATTTTTTTAAGAACTGTCAATGGATAATTTATTTAAGATCAAATGCTAATCCTCATATCAGACTAAAATTCCACATTCTCCCAGTTGTCAAGTGTATGCGCGCGCATATAGGATTACATACATTATATGTATGCTTGCATACAGAACTGTATGGATCAGGAAGATTGAACACAACTTTATATGATATAATGAATAATGGCTTTAGTAATTCTCCAAAGGTTAATAATAGATGGGGAGATAGAAAAAAGACACAGAACCTGTTGACCCACAAGCCACCTTTTAACAGCGGAATAATTTAATAAACAGCTCGAGATAATGGCTAAAATGAAATTCAATTTCTTTAGCACTTGATAAGAAACACATGATATGACAGGTCAATATCAGTGCCTCTTTGTAGAGATTATCTCCATTTATTCAGAGACTGTTTTCAAAACAAAAGGCCTCTACAGCTAAAAAAGAAACAAGGAAAGCAGCATGCATCACCTCAGAACCAATTTTAATGATAAAACACATTACCCACTGTCAATCAAAGAAAAATACAATATGTCCCAACTCCTGTGACAAAAAGGCTATTTCTCAAAGATGTACACAAGGATAGGACACTCAAGCATGACAACAGCTTTGCAATGGCTGCTTTTCAACAGAAATCCCATAGGTTGATCACAATGCACAATTCCAGTTCCATTTATCTGAAATAAAAGGAAGTGGCTTTTCTGGTTGGAAGATAACACGCACATTTGTCAGCGTGAAATTGAAAACAATGAGACAAATTTCATAGCAAAGGCAAAGGATGATGATAAAAAGAACAGCAACAGTATCTGATGCCTTTCGCAGTTTTTCTTCCCTCGGGTTCTCCTGTTCCCAGGTTGCAAGACATAATCAGGACTCAGGAGCCAGCCTAAAGATTCCACAACCAAGTACTCTGTATGGTACATTTTCACTTGCTGCTTGTACACATAATTTATCATACATGGGACAGTTAACAGCAAAAAGAACAGTCCCTTTTTTTGAAAGACAGTGCAGTGTAGTGGCTAAGTGTTTGAACTGCAAGACAGAAAGTCACTGGTTAAAATTTTACCTTGGCCGTAAACTTAAAAAAGTTTGCCACTCCCTTCTGCAATAGGGGTATAATAATACTGATATACCTTATAGAAGCTAAATAGTATTGTTGAGTCAAAGCGAAGTTCAGAATGGCCAACTAGGTCATTACCTGTGAGTTATCTCAGCTGAGTCATTTCCTTTGCCAGTTGAGTCATTTCCTTTGCCACAGTGTATACAGAGATTATTATTTGCTCATGCATCTTTGAATGGCACAAGAGATAACTCTAAAATAGAAACTCACAGGTAAGGATTCAACTGGCTGTTTTTCAAGGTATCTTATGTGCCACTCCAGAATGTGTAGGATTTATCAAAGCAGTGAAAACCTTTTAGGGAGCAATAAATGGAACAAGCACAGAAGAATTAGATTCTTCCCTTTCCCAAAAGGAAAAACAGCATAATCCCAGAAATAAGAGAGCAAGTCCAAAGCACCCTGAGCCCAAAATGCAGCTTTTGCAGATGGAAATATACAAATTATGGAGTGTCTCAAAAAAGGAAGGTTTAAAGGCCAAGAAGTTGCCCTATAAACCTCCTCCCAGGATTCTATAAATTAGGGTCTACGAAACTGCTACACCAATGGGACTTACTCCCATGTAAGTGTGCATAGGATTGCAGCCTTAGTTGTATTTTTGCTTTAGGATTGGAAAAGCAGAGAGGTTGGTATGAGGTAGAGGGAAACATGCCCAGAGTCTGGGCAACCTTAATCATAATTCTGTCCATATTATTTATTTGTTATACTTATTTATATTTTGCTCTTAGGATACAAATCCTTCCAAGGCAGCTTACAAGTAACATAAACATATATTTAAATAAAACACAGCAGTGTCAACATGTAACAAGTTATCAGGACCCTTCCCACAGGAATGTTGCTGTAGGGGGCCCTATGGGGGGAGGAGAGAATCCAGCCGGAGCAGCTGCTTCCCTCTGGGATCCTTCCCACGTGGCTACTGGTGGTAGATGTTTACATAGAGTTTACCTTCTTGCATGACAGAATCAGAATCATGCCCCAACTGGAGGAGTCCTCCTCAGAGGAGGAGCTAGATGCCCCAGAAACCCAAGGCCCCTGAGACCAGGGGCTGCCATCAGACCCACAACAGCCTGAAAGCTCAGGGGAAGTGGCTGCAGGGCTATCCTTGTCTGGAGAAAGGGACTCTGCCTCTGAGGCAGAGGGTGAGCCACCCCCTGATCCCTGGGAGCATCGTCGCCTCAAGCAACAGGCTAGCAGGGCTCCTGTGAGAAGGAGTGCATGCCTCCAGAAAAGGTCTCCTCAGGAGAAAGGGACTGCTCAGGAGTAGGCTCTCAAAAGGGAGATCTGATTGCTGAAGCTGAGCTCTGGGTGGGGGTCTGGCTGGCTTTGGGCTTAAAAACATTCACTGGAAACCCAGCCAGTGTTGGAACAATTTGGTCCTCAGCCTCTGCTGTGTGCCTTGCCACCTGAATTCTGCCCTGTGTCTGATGCTCTGTTTCCTGACCTTTTGGTCTGCTCATTGACCCTGCTTCTGGACTGCGTAACGTACCTGACTGTTTTACTGTGTTTGACCTTTTGCTTGTGATCTTGACTACTCCTGCTGCTGCCTGATCCTTGTTGCCTGCCTGCCTGCCTGCCTGTGTTCTGACCTCTGCCTGTATTTTGACCACTCCTGCCTTAGCGTAAACCTCCTTGGACTGAAACCTGTGTGTTTGACCATTTGCTTGCCAACTTCACTGTACTTGCTTGCAAACAGCCAAGCATGTATCTAGAGCAGGACACTTGATCAGCTGGGTGCGCTGACTTTGACTTTTTAAGTGGAGTTTTATCCTTTTGAGTATCTCTGAAGGGGGCAGCATGAGAGACTGAAGAGGGAGATTGCACCCTGCCTGCTTTTTCTAGGCCAAGAGGGGTGAAAATCATCTCACCGATCATCTGACTCAGCCTTCATTCCTGAATTACTATCACAAGAAATATCCCCATGTAATTCCCAGGGCATGAAGATGTGTGTGTGCATGTGCAGTTATACCAACAATCCAAGAAGAATGGAACTTTGCTTTCCCCTGCGTACAAGGAATAGGTGGTGACACCCAGAGAGTGACCCTTGACCAGTATGTGAAGTTGCAAAACACATTTGAATCTTAAGCTGATGTAACATGTCTAAAAAGAGATTCCAAACTTTGTCTCCAGCCATATTTGGGGGGGGGGGGTAGAGATGAAGAACTACTTAGATAGTTCCCCCCCACCCACCCCCAGTTTCCTAGGCACTCATGCAAGAAAAAGGTTCAATGAGGAGGTAAATATATTCACGACTATATAGCCAGCTGGGATGCAGAGTGTTCTTTCTCTCCACTCCGTTTCCTGCTCTTCCCTATTTGGAAACCTGACCAGAAGACTTAAGAAAATGGCAGCCAAAAGGTCTAGGTTTCTCTCTAACTACAACTGCTCTCTTCCCCTACTGATGCCAGATTAGGACATTGGCACGATGGAGCAGTGATAATAGGTGCACACCGCTTAGCTAGATAAGCAGGTGGTTGTGGGGAGACTACACATCCAATCTGAGGCTTCTGGCAGCTGTCAAGGGCTCCTTGGAGGCCTCTTTCAGTCTAATCCAGTAGCCAAGTCCAGACACAGACAATGGGATTCTTTTCAAAGCTTTATTCCTCTTTTACAACTTAACAACTCTACTGTTAGCAACTAGATATGAGCAGCAGAGTACCTATGCCCTAAGTTGGAACAGTTGGTCCCCGTTTGAAGGAGAATCACTGGCAGACCCTGAACTTATGGGCTAGGGAGTGTCCCTCCCCTTTTCCCTTGGATCCTCTTAGCGCAACCACTGTTTGCGCGCCAACCGGGCACTATGCCTCCTTTCCGCGCCCTCCATTTGGCACCGCTCCCTGCGTCGGCGTCGTGCGTCCAGCAAGTCTTCTTCCCGTGCTCTCTCACCCCCGGGATTGCTATCTATGCCAGGAATGCCGGTGGGAGGAATCTCTGCCAGCTGTTGGCCCTGGGAAGGATGAGCGCGCTCCTCTCCCAGGAGCGGCTGCTCTTCCTCAGAATCAGAACTACTCTGGGATTCTATCGGCTCAGTGTCCACCCTGACAGCAGCCAACACTCATCTTTTTATCTGCCTCAGCAACTACGGGCTATGAACCCAAAGTGTCAAGGGCTCCTTGGAGGGCTCTCAGTCTAATCCAGTAGCCAAGTCCAGACACAGACAAAGGGATTCTTTTCAAAGCTTTATTCTTCTTTTACAACTTAACAGCTCTACAGGTAGCAACTAGATCTGAGCAGTAGCATCCCTATGCCCTTGTTGGTCCCCATTTGAAAAGCAGTTACTGGCAGACCCCTGAATATAAGGACTAGGGAGAATCCCTCCCCTTTTCCCTTGGAACCTCTGGGCGCAACCGTTCTTTGAGCGCCAACCGGGCGCTACGCCTCCTTTCCACGCTCTCCATTTGGCGCCGCTCTCTGCGTCTGCGCCGTGCATCCAACCAGTCTGCTATCGGTGCTGGGTCACTCCCTGGACTGCTTTCTAATCTAGGAATGTGGGTGGGAGGAAACTCTGTCAGCTGCGGGCCCTGGGAAAAAGGGGCGCGCTCCTCTCCCAGGAGCGACTGCTCTTCCTCCGAATCAGAACTACTCTGGGATTCTATGGACTCAGTGTCCACCCTGACACAAAGGAAGTGCTAGTTGAGTCTCCATAAAGGAGGAGCTAACAAAGCAAAAATAAGTCTGCTGCACAAAGCCTTTGCTAGCAGTGGTTGAGGCAGAAGACAAAGGGAAGACAGCAGGACGAGGGATGAGGCATTCCTAGAATCTTTTCTGCACCTCTGACTTTTATACTGAACTGGAGGCATGGGCCACCCATTCTGGCAAGTGCAGCATTTAACTTGGTGAACAACCTGTGCCTAGAGAACTGAATGGATTGTAAACATGTAAGGTTCATAAAACATGGCAGGCCTCCTCTTCCATGTTTAATTCAGGCCTAGAACATGCATTATATTTGCTAGAAGGAAGCTTCCAAAAACATCTTCATAAGTGATGGTCACTCTTGGCCATAAAGTACAGAACTCCTTACTGTGTTGACCTCTACCATGACACTGCAATATTCTATGCCCATCCTAGGAAGAACAGAACACAGGCATTGAGACTCGCAATGGGACAGTGGAAATCCACATGGCAAGTAGTTCTGTACATTATGTATGGGATGGGGATCACTTGTGATGGGGAGATATGTTTTGACAGCTGTGTACACCAGCCCTTAACTTGGATATCTGATATACAGGATAATGTTCTATATCACGGGCATACAACCTATTTGTACGCCGCTGATAAACAATTATATCTTTCATCCCCAGAACTTTCTTCCAATGTTCATGATCATACCTTGCCATGTCTCTTGGATATTTCAGCTTGGATGCTTTATTGTCGTCTGAAACTTAATATGGCGAAGACAGAACTTCTTGTTTTTCCCCCTGAATATTCTCCCCAATATTCACTTTCCATTACTGTTAATAATGTTATTCTCTATCCAGCTGAGGAAATATGTAGTCTCGGCTTCATTTTCAATTCTTCTCTCTTTTGTTCCTCATATCGAGGCTTTAGCGAGATCTTGTCATTTTCTTCCTCTATAACATTGCCACGATTCGACTGTTCTTCTCCTTCTCTTCTACTAAGACTCTTGTTCATGCTATAGTCATTTCTTGTCTTGACTATTGCAATCTTCTCCTGACTGGTCTTCCTTTAACTTGTATTAGTTCTTTGGTTTCTATTCAACATTCTGCTGCGAAGATCATTTTCCTGGCCCGTTGCTTTGATCATGTTACTCCACTTCTGAAATCTCTTCACTAGCTTCCTATTTCTTCTAGGATTCAGATTAAGCTTCTTCTTCTGATGCTGTAATGTGCGAAGCAGCCTATACTTTTATTTCACGTTAAAGTTATAACTTGAGATCCTGACAAGCTGTTTTATTTTTGTTCTTTCCTTTCTCCTGGTAACCAACATCAATGTGTAAATTTCTTATTGACTATATACGGTAGGGAGCTGAAGAAAACACCTGAATTATTATATAGATAATCAGCAGTGCCATAGTCACTTCAATGGCAACCAAGGGATCACCAATATATTTCAGTACATATCTTTACATGTGCAAAATCTTTCTGTCCATGCTGCAGACACATAGTAAAGAGACCAAGATGTAGGTGCACTGTTGGCAATTACTTGTTGGTGTGTCTGATGGTATATTTATTCTACAACCTCCATGCATGATTAACAGTTTATGTATCCTTCACCTGTAATCAATAGCTGTGAAGTCTTGTATTAGCTGTAGAGATTAGACATCCCTTGATAATAAATTCCATTGATTTCTGCAGTTTAGCTGTAATAATCCCAGAACATTTTTCAGCATTTAAATTAAAAAGAAATATATAGCCTTCAACGTGTGGAAATACTAGCATGATTATAAGGCATGACCTCTTTAAACTCATCCTTCCAGATGAATAAAATCTATCTGGTATAATAAAATGTGAATGAACATGTCAACAAGCATGAAAATGAACAGCAAAGCAGGGAAAATGTAACAGAAAGCACAAACCAATACCTGAAAAGCCTAACTAGAATTGTAAATGGCACCAGCTTTTTCTGAGATTATTGTCTAAATTATTTTGTTTGCCTCTAACATTATGAGGAAAATAGACAGGCAGCACCCTTCCTGCCCACTGACAACCTTACATGTTTGCTGCCTCTAAGTGGCCATCTTTTGGAAAGAAGCACATATGACCTCATGAGGAATATGAAACATGCATACACTTCCCACCACACTATGTGACCCCTAACAGTAGAACTGTGTATTTCATATATATTAAATAGTTACTACTTCTTATTCACAGTATACCACATTATAGAACTTGTAGGGCTTGAAGAGACCTGAAAATGAGGTCTTCCTCCTGCCCTGATTGGTGCTTCATTTTAAACACAAAGTGGGGAAATCAGAAGTTGCTTCTATTCCCCACCCCCCACCCCAACTTCAGCACTCAAATCATCAGATCTAGAGTGAGAACCAAGACTTCCAGGGAATTATTTTGGAGCTCATGGAACTTATTGTGGGAAAGATACACAGTCTCTTTCTCTCCACACATTTGCACATTACAGAAGCAACATGACTAGGTGTTAGGTGGGAGACAATGGGTTAATTGGTCCTGTTAAGTTTTAATTATGATAAAACTGAGTGCACATATGTTGCAGTAAGAGGCTGAGGTAGAGTTGACTGTCTAAGAAATTTGGAATTCCCATAGGGGAAACCTTGTCATCACCATTTTGATGTTTGCATCTGTCTGATGTGCACTGGGGAGGGAGGGGGCCTCAATCCTGTATAGAAAACTGTATGTACTCCATCCCAGAAACACTGCTCTCTAATTCTAAATGTTCTAGAAGGAACATATACATTTTTATGCTGATTTCAATAGTTTTTATGAGTGCTAAATATATAAAATACAAAATATGCATTGTAAAAAGTTTAGAATGTTTGAAGAAAACCATAAACAAATCAACATTACCCTCTAACTTGGTTTTCTGGAAAGCTACCACACCAGGGTTTGATCCTGATAATATATAACCTTGTTCTTACAGGAACTTATCACAATAGGGAAACCCCAGGCTGCAAAACAGGCTTTCTTCTGATGGCAATCTCTACGTTCCATTACCATCATTCCTTGGCCTTTGGGGTGACGGGGGACGGTACTGCTGGATAAGGTGTCATGGAGTAGGGATTGAAGTTTCCCCAAGATTCATAGTCATTTTACTTGGAGAATCCTCTGTGCCGGACTAATGTTCAGGACCTTTTTATATTCCTAGACTCCTGACCCATTCACCTAAGTGAGAGGGTCTTAGAGACTCATGGTTCTTCTCTGAGGATGTTCTATCTAGAGTCAGCAGCCCATGATAAAAAGAAATAATCTGCCCAGGAGTGCTAAGCAATGGAAGCAACAGGATTCTGTAAAATCAACAAAGGTGGACCAGTGCTGCTCCAACCGTGCATTCTTTTCATACATACATATAACATTTCATACATATTGTGCAACACCTGGTTTAAATCCATCAGGTCCGTGTGCACATACTTCCAATGCAATTTGAATGAGTACAGTGATCAGTCAGCCAGCAATAATATGTGGAAAAGTGACACAACCACTAAACTTGCTGCATTTAAGATCACTGCATTATCCAAACTTTTTGTTTAATATTGCAATAATCATTTCTAAAAAAAATAATGTAGATGATATTGCGCCCAGAGTCAGAAAATGGTCACACTGCCTTCCAATATAAACAGAAAAGAGCAAAATCATTCTCAAGTGCAAAAAACAATTATGTCCTTTTTTTGATTGGTAACTAGCATCTTTTCTGTGAGACACAGAAACCTCCCTAGGGAGGGCAAACATAAAGACACATCTGTGAAACCAAATACTTTTGCTCATTTAACATGCTTCTGTAATTTCTAGTCAAAGAAAATGAGACAAGGATTTTGCTGGGAGATTTCTTGCTTTCCCCCTCTGGTTTTTCAAACTCAAGAATCTCAAATATTGAGGTGGGGGGAGGGCAAGAAGAACACTGAATTAACATAGTTAAAACAAGGAGTTTGGGGTCAAGTTAATTTCCTTTGGTTAGAAGCCCCAGCACTGCTTTCTTCATGCTGCTCTCCATTTCTATTACGAACTTTGAGCAATGCTTGACATTTTTGCAACAGCGAAGTGTTTAGATGAGACAAGTGTAAAAGAAAGCCTGAATTAAACCACAGACTGGCATTTCTACAAGCAGCGAAGACAAGCTAGTCTCTTATCCTGACTTTGGACAGGGTGCATTTTAAGACAAAGGACACGATCCAAAGTCCCAGAGGATCCAAAGGGATTTTGATTTTTTTTTTTAACAGCATCCCTTCATGTCACAAAGGCAGGTAAGCTTAGAAAGAAGCTTGTGATCCTGCATCAAGTTCTACTAGTACAACAAAATAAGTTAGAAATACTAGTGAACCCTAAGTTACGTCTTGGGCTAACAGTTAGTCTAAAGAGTACACACGCAATCATACTTACATTTCATGTGGTCTTCTCCACAATTTCAATGGACAAAAAAAGTTGAACACCCACTTGTTCTACTAAAACATTAGTTACTGAAATTAAGTAGTGCTTGTTGTTTATTTGTTCATTCGCTTCCGACTCTTCGTGACTTCATGGACCAGCCCACGCCAGAGCTTCCTGTCAGCCGTCGCCACCCCCAGCTCCCCCAAGGTCGAGTCCGTCACCTCCAGAATATCATCCATCCATCTTGCCCTTGGTCGGCCCCTCTTCCTTTTGCCTTCCACTTCCCTAGCATCAGCATCTTCTCCAGGGTGTCCTGTCTTCTCATTATGTGGCCAAAGTACTTCAGTTTTGCCTTTAATATCATTAAAGTGAGCAGTCTGGCTTTATCTCCTAGAGTATGGACTGGTTTGATCTTCTTGCAGTGCAAGGCACTCAGAATTTTTCTCCAACACCACAGTTCAAAAGCATCTATCTTCCTTTGCTCAGCCTTCCTTACGATCCAGCTCTCGTAGCCATAGGTTACTATGGGGAATACCACTGCTTTTACTATGCGGACCTTTGTTGTCAGTGTGATGTCTCTGCTCTTCACTATTTTATCAAGATTTGTCATTGCTGTCCTCCCAAGAAGTAAACATCTTCTGATTTCCTGGCTGCAGTCAGCATCTGCAGTAATCTTTGCACCTAGAAAGACAAAGTCTGTCACTGCCTCCATGTTTTCTCCCTCTATTTGCCAGTTATCAATCAAGCTGATTGCCATAATCTTGGGTTTTTTGAGGTTTAACTGCAACCTAGCTTTTGCACTTTCTTCTTTCACCTTCGTCATAAGGTTCCTCAGCACCTCCTCGCTTTCAGCCATCAAAGTGGTATTATCTGCATATCTGAGATTGTTAATGTTTCTTCCAGCAATTTTAACTCCAGCCTTGGATTCATCAAGTCCAGCATGTCGCATGATGTGTTCTGCGTACAGGCTGAATAGATAGGGTGAGAATATACAACCCTGCCGTACTCCTTTTCCAATCTTAAACCAGTCCGTTGTTCCGTGGTCTGTTCTTACCGTTGCTACTTGGTCATTATACAGATTCCTCAGGAGGCAGACAAGATGACTTGGTATCCCCATACCACCAAGAACTTGCCACAGTTGCCAAACACTTTAAAAATATATACTCACAAATCCCTTTCCCTTCCTGCTGCCAACTCAGACTTACAAATATAATTGTTTCCAGGCCTTAGATGGCCATTGAAGTGCTGCTGTAAAGGACAAATTAGTTTTCAGACTTTTAAAATCCAATAATGAAAAGAAAAAAGTTACATGTTCTGCGGTATCCAAAAGAGGTTTACAGCCATGCATAGAATAAATTGCAAATTGATTCTGGCCTAAAAAGAATAACGCCTGTGCAAAATGCAAACCTTGCTTTTTAAAAATGAGAAATTAGGTTAGTTGTGCATATTAAAATATACTACACAAAAATGAGGGAAAGATAGTTTTGCATCTATCTGATATACATAGTTTCATTTGGGCATGCTTTCAGGACCTGCCGTGGCTCAGACTAGAAACCTTTGGTTTGCATATGACTGTCCTGTGTGGTGAGCCACTGAACTGCATGTTGCAGCATGTGCTAGCAGGGGTCCCCAACCTCTTTGGGACCCTAGGCACATTTGGAATTTTGAGAGTGTGTGCTAGGCACTGTCACAAAATGGCTGCCATATTGGGAATGGCCAATCACAAAACATCCATTTCCCAGAAAGTAAATTGGAGAAGCTAAATGAAAAGTAACTTGCCCAAGAACTGGCCAGATACATACAGGACAGAGATGGTGTCTGAGCGCCAAAACACAAAATCATTCTTTTGAACCCACAGTCTTCTATACCAACACCCATTTCACAGAAGGCAAACTGATGCTGCTCAGAGACAAGTAACTTTACCAAGAAAGTAAGTACAATGCAGAGATGGGGTCTCAGCTCCAAATACCAAATCACACACCTGGCTCCAAAGTACAACAAAATACCTAATTCACAGAAGGCAAACTGATGATGCTGAGAGAAACACACACAAACACAAACTTCTCAGGCAAACAAACATACCAGCTAATACACACACACACATGAAAAAAAAAGGCAACACACACAGCACGGGGAAAATATCCCCCTATTACCCTTTCTAGCCCCCAGGATATGCCCCAACATACTTTTTTCTTCCCCCCCTCCCCTTTTTCTCTTGGCAGGTGGCTGGGCACACTTTGAAATGAAGTGCTAGGAAGCAACCACCTACCAGTTTTTATGTTCTAAGAATGCCTCTGGGGCCCACATAGTGCCCAGAGGCATTCTTGGAAAGAAAAATGATGCTGACAGAAAGCACCTCACTTTGTAGCATGCCAGTCTCCCAGTTAAAATAAAGTAATTTTAAAAATCTAATTTAAAAAAAGATCAGGAGGGGCTTGGAGGCTGGCACGCACCAAAGAAGGTGTCTGCAGGCAGTGGTGCCTGTGGATACCCCAGTGCTAGGCAGTTTGGCGTGCTCAGGCCCTGGACTAATGCTGCCCACCCAGGCTGGTTACTGGATCCTCCTGGACAGGAAGAGCTATACACCTTGCTCGGGCAACAGTGTCTTCCTGAACTCTTGCCTGTTCCTGTATTTTTAAATTGTCTTTCAGTCCTGACTTCTGTTCTGCTCTTTGATTCTGCCTGCTGCCTCGTCCTTCAGTCCTGACTTGTAGCTTTCTTCCTGATCCTGCCTACTGATTTATCCTTTGCTTCTGACTTACTCTTCAGTCCTAACTACTGGTTTCGTCTGTAATTCCTAGTTCTCCACAGTTAGGTGCTGCTCACCCAGTCCTACATGTGCCCTCCAGATAAACAATGCAGTCTACTAAAGATTCAACACCCTTGACATAATGATTTAGGGTGCAATACTATTCATGTTCAGACAGAAAAAAAGTCCAACAACCTCCAGCATTCTTCAGCCAGCCATAGGGAATGCTGTGAGTTATAGGAGTTTTTTCTGTCTAACATGCATAGGATTGCAGCCTTAGTCATTTAAACTAAGGGAATTCAAGACATTTCATACACTGATGCCTATACAGTTCCTGTCCACTTCAAGCAAAATCAACTGATACTATTATGCTTTATTAACTGTTCTACTATTTCTAACAACTTCATACAGCACTTAAGTTTTTAGGAAGCACCCTTGAATGATGTCTGCTTCTATGAGCAATGTAATGTGCAGAATGAACTCATGCATTTTTGTGATGGCATCTTTCATCATTTCTCTAGTAGATTTTGCTACTTTACAAATGATGACAGCAGCGGCACTGCTAGGTTCTTAAAAGGCTAGCACAAAAGCCACTAAGCCTGTCTGAAATTTGGCAGATTCCATCATCTATATAGGGGTTGCCAGGTCCCCAAACTCCGTGCACTTGTGTGGAAGCACACAAATATAGCTCTTTGCTTTGACAGATTTTCTTGAAAATAGCAAATTGTACCTGTGACTAGCAGAAAAGCCACTGGACGGAACTGCCTGAAATTGGGCAGGCTCAATCAGCTCCATGGGGGCTACCAGGTCTCCAAATGTCATGTATTTATCATACAAAATAAAAAAGTTATGGCCATTTCTGTTTTTCAAATGCAAGTCAATGGGAAAATGTAAAAAAAAAAAAAAAAAGGCAATTAGGACAGCACAAAAGATTCGGAGCACAGCTCAAAAAAAAGATCTGGGGCCCGTGCCCAGGTAGACTTTCTGTAACAATGCCCCTGGATGACAGCTACTTCCATTTCTGAGCCCCAGCTCACACAAGCAGTGTACTCTTGTACCTTAAGAAAAGGCCAATTGCAAAAACTATGATTAATTGCTTTAAAACAATGAGATAACTAACTAAATAGTAACTAGACATACCTAATGCTTCTGACTAGATAACTTTAGCAACAGTAGTATTAAAATATAATGAAAGCAGGTAGAAATAATGTCATTCAATCAACCACCTTCCCTCTTTCCCCTCTTCTGTAACATATCTTGATACAGTAAGACATACAGTAAGACTAGTTAGTGGGCTAGTTTGTGGGTGAAGCCTAAAAAGCAGAGTTGTAGGCTTTTATCCTCTTACATCGTGCAGTGCTATTAGTGTCTACTCCAAGGTAAGCTCCACTGAGTTGGATGGGACTTAATTCCAGGTAAATGAACATAGGTTGCAGCTTTAATCACTCAATCAACTAAACCTTTTATTGATCATTCTGTGGGGATCATTGGAGACAGCAAATGTTAATCAGTGGAGCTATGAGTTAACAACACACTTGTTTAGTTATGAGACTATGTTATGGATCCTTCAGTCATTTTATCTTTCTGAATTCCAGTACAAACTGACTGGATTCACACCTTTTCTTGGACTGAAACTTAACTATCCACTGGACGTTGCACTTCTCCAAATTTTGCGACACAGTTCTCGGAAGTTTAAACATATCGATATATGTTTAGAAATGCATAGTTTGGAAGAAAATATATTTAGAAATACGTATTGCCAGATAAAGTTATGGTACCTTCTCTTCATTATCTTTCAAAGGCATCAAAACTGAGGCTCTGGTCATGGGTTTGATAATACACAGTTTAACTGACGAATCAGTAAAAAGTCAGTTTACCAGTTAAGAACATAAGGGCCATGCTGGATCAGATCAGATTCGACAGCTGGTTGGCCACTGTGTGAACAGAATGCTGGACTAGATGGACTCTTGGTCTGATCCAGCATGGTGTCAGGGTTGGAACTGAGCCCATAGAGCCCCAAAGCAGCTCTGATTCTGAGGAAGGGCTACAACTCATGGGAGAGGGGCCCGCTCGTCTCTCAGAGGCGCAGCTGCAGGGAGCGGCCCCGCAGTTCGCATTCCTGAGAGAGATAGTGACCCTGGCAGCGAAAGAGCGGGAGAGCGGTTGTTGCTAGATGTAAGGTGCCGGCGCAGAGCAAGGCGCGAGGTGGAGGGTGCCAAGAGGAGGCACTCAGCATGCTTGACGCTATGGGAATGGCTGCGTCCCAATGCCCCATGGGTAAGGGCGGGAGCCTCCCGTCCTAGCCCATAAGTTTCACAGCTTTTCCCACCCTTCTCCAAACCAGGACCAACTGTGTACATGGAGCTTAGGTTACTCTGCTAAGATACCCATTGCAGTTCCTTGCTTAGTAGCTGGCAATTAGCATCTGAAAGAGCCATTAGGTTGTAAGGGAATAAAGCCTTGGAAAGAATCCCTTTTGTTTGCATCTTGTTTTGGCAACTGGAGGGGACTTTAAGAGGCAGCTAGGGCGCTCCTGACACATGGGTCTTCTTATGTTCTTATGAAACAGTGCAGGATTTTCTGGACAAGGGAATAGAGCTCACCTCCATCTGTGTTATTTATTTCTTATTTCTAGACTACCTAGTAGCCAAAGCGCTCTGGACAGCTCACAGAACAAAATTTAAAAAACATAAAATAACCATATGACTTCCACCATATGCTTTCCAATGCAGGTAGAAGAGGGTGAATGTAAAACGGTCAAATACGGAAGCACTAGCATTAATTCATTATGGTTTTCCAATGCCTCAAAAACAGGCTAGCTCTCTCTCCTCTATTCAACATAGAGTTTGTTTGTACTGTTCTGTAACTTGATAATATCTTTTAAGAAGTGGGTGTTTTCTCAATTGGCAGTGTGGAAATAATTCAACACTGTTTTATTGTATCAGAATTGAAAGCACACTTACAAATGCTGAATTTAGTTGTGGAAGTTTTCCTGCAATAGGGGAGCTATGAGAAAAGATTATTTGCAAATGTATTAAAAGTGGTTGACTTTACCAAGCATCTCTAGTGAAGTACTGTTTCTTCATAGAAGGACAGTTAACACCTGTAACATAATTATATCTACCAAATGTTGTTGCCCAGAAATATGAATACATAATTGTCCCTGCCATCTGTTAATCATGACATTTGAATCATATACGTATTTACTTGACTCCTACAAACTTTTAAATAGCTTTCACAAATCTGTGCCCTCACTGTGGCAGAACGAAGACTGCTAATAAGTCACTCAAGGAAACTACTACGTACTTTTGCAGCATAGTAACCAACCATTCCTCCTCCAACTAAAGTGCCAGTTAGCACTTGCCAGCTCCTTGTACGGGAAGGAGCTAGTAAGTATACCTTGCATAACACCAATAAAGATAAATAGGAACCAACCATCTTGGGTAATGACATCATTTGTCAAAGTCATGAACAGCTGGCATATAAATATGATGAGAACTGAAGCAGATTGCCAGGCTGGATACTGAACTTGAGTTTTCTAATTGAGAGAGCTACTTAAACAGCAGGAGAGGAACTGATGTTCAAAACACACAGATCAGTGAATCCTTCTTATGAGAAACTACAGTTTAAGAGTTCACATGAATACATAAGGTGGATACACCACATCTACCGTGTAGAATAAATGATACCATTTAAAATGCAGTTCCTATTTCTATTATATATACTCAAAGAAACAAGCACAAGATGTTTTTACAGTTAATGCTTGCTGGACAATTTTGACTGACTTAAACACACTATAGATGCCATAGGAGCCATTTTTCACTGGCACGGTCTGGGGACCAGAGTGACCATGTCAGCCTTCCCCAGCCTGGTGCCCTCCAGATGTGTTGAACTGCAACTTCTATCAGCCTCAGAGAGCATGGCCATTAGTCACGAATGCTGGGAGTTGTAGTCCAAAATGTTTGGAGGGTACCAGGTTGGTCTAAGGGTTAATATCCACGTTCAGAAATATGCACATATTGTAATATTCCTGGTACTGCACCACTTTCAGAATGCATGCGTGGAAACGGCAGGATAACATTTCCCAAATGGAAATGGTACCAATGGAACATTAGAATTTTGTGGAGAGGGGTTCTAACTAGCTTTCTCTCCAATATGCTACCTTTGTTAGGGAACAAAATACTGGCAGTAATAGAATGGGCACATTCTACAAGTTTTCTTCAAACTGTCTATAAAAAGTAGTGCTGTCCTAAAACAAACAGGAAAAAAGGAGTGTTAGGATGTCATACATAATGTGTTTTTAAATACCTGATATTAAGTGATGTTCCTGGAAGCCTTCTCAAATATAGGAGGTGAAATATAAATGTTATAAATAAAGATCTCACCTATAGACAGAACATAGGAAAACCACAACTGGAAACCCAGGCAAAAGACAATGACAATAACCATGCAAGAGCCAAGAATGATACACAGCTCTAAGCACTGCTTCCCACTACATCCAGTTGTGTGCCAGTATTTCTGGGAAGTTCCCAACAGCCTCCTATCCCTTTTGCAAGTCCCTGTTTTTAAAAATAGCATAATTTTAATTCAATCTTTTTATCCTTTTACAGTTTTATCTCTTGTGTTCACCACTTCAAAATCTGTTCTAGATACAGAGCTGTATATAAATATTGTAAATGAATATATAAATAAGACACGTCCCAGCCAAGAACTTTTCTGGCCAACCCCTTTCAGTTCTAGGTTCCACCTAATTATTCTAGGAACCATATATACACGCTGGATGGGGAATTCTGGAAGTTGTAGGGTTTTTCTCTCTCTAAACATACATAGGATTGTGCCCTTAAGAAATAAAATAAAAATAAGGGAGGGCAGGGAGACTGGCAGGCACCAAGAGAGGTGTCTCTGGGCACACTGGAGCCCACAGGCACCCACTGGAGACCCCAACCTTAGAACATCCAGGCATACAAATTACTGTCTAGAGTCCCAGCCTTTCCCAACCTTGGTCACCAGATATTGTTGGACTACAACTCCCATAATCCCTGCCCACAGGCCATGCTGGTGGATGGTGGGAGGTGCAGTCCCAACATCTTGGCACCCAGGGTTGGGAAATGCAGATATAGACTCATATTCCAGAATGTGATCTATATTGCATTTGGAGAAATAAAATCTTAGGCAAACATGTACTCCCTGAAGCCAAAGAAACAAATAGTCAAAATAAAATGATCAGAAAAAGATGTCAACATACACTTTTGGATGGACAAGGAATACAATACCCTTTAAAAAAGATTTTAAGTTATAAACAATTTCGCACATGAAATAGTGATATGTATCTAAAGAAAGCTGCCAATACACTGGAAGCATAGGAAATAAAGACATGTATATATCTCATTTTATAACCATACTTCTTTTCATTTTACAACCTCATTTTGTAGCACCAAATTAAACAAACTGTACTGGCCACACACACACACACACACACACACACACACAGCTTCTGTGACTGTTTTGCTATTTCCTATGCTGGGTGTAATTTCAACAAATTGAACTTGGTATCATGAAAGGTAGTACTAAAAAAACACGGGTGAGAAGAAAATAATGCTTTATTGTTGTTGAGCAAAAGAAAAACTAAATCATCTGAAAGGCTACCAGATAGAATTATTTCTTTCAACAAAAGACATTGTGTCCAAGATGCCTTTGGCCATCATGGGAAAACTGAAGAATCCTAGTTGAAATTCTATAGAATAGAAAGGCTGTTAAAAGACAAAAACAAACAAACCCTTATCCTTAATACATACTGGACAGTTTTCCCATATTAGAGAGCTCGACAGTTGTAATCAACACAAACACCACTGATTTAAATGTCCTATTCAGATCCTCTGAAGCCAAGAGCCTCATTTGGAGATACTTTGGGATCTGTTACTTTCCTCAGATGTTCAGGGTGGTAGCAGTGGCCAGGAATGCCTTTTATCAGCTTCAGCTGCTGTGTCTTCTAGAGACTTGGCAGACATGGCTTTAGTAATCCATGTTTTAGTGACTTTTGGATAGATTACTGCAGTGCTCTCCACTTAGCACTGCCTTTAAAAGAAGCTCAGAAACTTCAATTGGACCAAAATGTGGTGGCCAAACTTTATCTGGTGCCCTGTGAACAGATATAACACTCTAATCTTGTATCTGTTTCTGGGCTTAGTTTAAAATGCTGGTTTTGGCCTTTAAAGCTCAAAATGGTCTAGGACCTGGTTACCTTAAGAATCGTCTCCTCCTATATAGATCTACCCAGGCTTTAACATCAGCTTTGGAGGCCTTGCTGTCTGTGCCATCATTTTGCTAAATGTGGCTCCCTGCATCTCTGGATGCTATCATGTGCAACTGCAGTGTTGTTCAGGATTGCCAGGAGTCATGGGAAATACAGTTTCCATGTTCCAGAGGATCTGGATGCTGCCACACATGCAGAACAGGGTCTCAAGTCCTATGGAAGGAGCTCGTCAGAGCTTTCCGCACCATCCTCTTATCTCTGTACATTTGGGGAAGGGGTGGTGTGGAGGGGACCATGCACCCATTTTAGATTGGAACAGACCCTGGTAGGGGTCTAGGTCTTAGCCAAAATGCATTAAGAAGTGGGAGTGGACACCACAAACCTGGTGTGCGATTTGCCCCAATTTTGGAATTCAACGCATCTGTACTTGATATAACATCTCTTTACATCTATCTTTTTCAGTATTCAGCAAACTGCTTTGATACTAATGGGACAAAGATCCAGGAACAACTGCTACTAAGAATAATAGAGAATGTTTTAACTACTTAATAAATCTGAAAGTTTCCACCAAAATTTAGGCATATCTTTTGTTATGTGGTAGTGAAGCTTATGTTTTGTTATGTGGAGCTGCAGCTTCCTCCATTCTATATGGTAAATACTTAACACCAGTTACATTAATCTTGTTTGTATTTGGGAGTAGGGGGAGGACTCAAAGAAAATAAAGCAAATGTAAAACTTCGAGTGTCACCAGATAATGTGTCACCAGACGACAATCATCTTGCTAATCCTAAATATAGAGGGGCCACTAGGAGAACCCAGCAAGAAGCATTAACAATGCCAGGTTACATTAGTTTCACCAACCGTGAGGAATTTTTCCATATCAACAGTATTGAAATTAAATTGGTACTTAGGTCAAAAGCTTTAAGACAGCTTAGTGACAGAATATTATATCCTTAATTAATTCTGCTGAATCTAATTTTATCAGCTCAGGGATCTTTTCAGAATGATTTTTTAAACACTCCGCCCTTGCATTACTGGGTTTTAGATTCCTAATTTGATCAAAAATTACAAATATTTAATTTCCTGAATGTAATTAACCTGGGTTAAAAAAAATGAAAAAATGAGAGGATGTTCCATTAAACACACAGGTAAGGACCCTGTCATACCAGGATGGACTACTCTCAATAGCAGCCTGAGGACAATGCAGTCCACACACTGACACAGAGCTCTGTATCCACCTAGTCCATACACATCAGTACACAAAAGCGTTTTTGCATTAGCCCACTGGCTTAATTAAAATTAATGTCTGAATGTGTCTGAAACAGTTACAGTAGTTCAAAGCAATAGCAGAAACCCAATATATACTCTTTGTTTAGAAGTGGGCAGTGGGTGCTCTGACACACATAAATATTAATAGGCATGACAACCAGCCTCTTCTCACCTTCCTTCCAGTCTTTCCACCAGCCACAGGGACAAAACCATTGTAGCCAAATGCAGACATCTAAAACTGCTATCATATATTAAAATCTCTGTAATCATAGTAAGAAGCAGAGACATCACCTTGCTGACAAAGGTCAGTCAAAGCTATGGTTTTCCCAGTAGTAATGTATGGCTGTGACAGCTGGACTATAAGGAAGGCTGAGCGCCAAAGAATTGATGCTTTCGAACTGTGGTGCTGGAGAAGACTCTTACGAGTCCCCTGGACTGCAAGGAGGTCAAATCAGTCCATCCTAAAGGAAATCAACCCTGACTGCTCATTGGAAGGACAGATACTGAAACTGAAGCTCCAATATTTTGGCCACCTAATGCGAAGAGAAAACTCCCTGGAAAAGACCCTGATGCTGGGAAAGATTGAAGGCAAAAGGAGAAGGGGACAGCAGAGGATGAGATGGCTAGACAGCATCACCGATGCAATGAATATGAACCTGAGCACTCTCCGGGAGAGAGCGGAGGACAGGAAGGCCTGGCATGCTATGGTCCATGGGGTCACGAAGAGTCGGACACGACTGAACGACTGAACAACAACAACAATCACTAAACCTTTGTACAATTAAGTGTGGCAGAAAACTTCGGCATCCATTCAAGTAATAATAAAAGACAAGTTAGTGTTTCTAATTATGGCAGCTTTCCAAATCTTAGATGCACCAGACATAAAATCATGCACATACCCAGCTTTCCTCAGTGTCTAAATGTGAAATACTGGGATAAGGATACTGAAATAAACCTTATATAGTGAAAGCCAATAGGAATTTTTAGTTGATTGTGGAGTATTATGAATGTTCTAGACAGCCACTGGGTTTGGACAATCAGCAGGGGAAACAACGCAGCATGGGTTGTTTCCCCTGCGCTCCTGTGTGCCAGTTACACAACCAGCATTCCTCTAATCACCGGCGCTGCATTGCGGTTTGCCGCATCATCCAAACCTGGCATGCAATGCAGCAGGGGTGACTTCTTGCCCACCCTACAACCCATGGCTTGCAGTAGGGGTTGTGGGGTGGGTGAGAAGCCACCCCCACTACACTATGCGCTGGGTTCAGATGACATGGCAACCTGCGAAGCAGCATGGATAATTAAGGAAATGCCAGTCACACGACTGGCATACATGGGGGTGGGGGAAAGAGCCCATACTGCAGCTGTTTCTCCTGCTGATCGAATGCGGCCAGCATCTTACTCTGTGCAAGGGTAACTTAAATGCGCACAGTATACTGAATGTATACAAAGCGTCACTGGTCCATTTAACCAGTTGCCACCTTCCTTTGTCTTCACCCTTTGCAATCAACACACTCCAGGAAACAAAGCTTCAGGCCAACCTGACTAGCTTCTTTACAAATGGAGATTCTAGGAAACTCTCAGACTGCATAGAACCAGCTAATCCACACATCTGTGAATATCAATAGAGGATATGAAGTGTAAGTTAGAGAACCTGCCAGCAGTCTGGGCATGAACTTCACGGCCAGACTTGCTTCACAGGGATGCCCCTCCCTTAGGGTGGCTGCTTCCTACATTGCCTTCCATGAGTGGCAAACCTGGTGTAGCGTCTGAGCCCTGCTCTTAACTTTCCCCACTTCGTTCTATGACAGACCCTAATGGCCCTCAAGTCACACCCCTCTCTTTCCTCCTCGTCTCCCTCTGAAGTTTGAATTCTCAAGGTGGGGGAATGGGGGAGCAATTCAGCCTGGGAGGGTGCCTCCCTCTATTCTTGCTGTTCCCATTCTGAATCCGAATCTGAGCTGCCAGACATCTCCACATACTCAGATTAATTCCTGACACCAGTACTGTCTACTCGGACTTGACTAATGCTCCAAGGCCTCAAGCAAAGGTGTTTTTTCTGCTGAGATTCTTTAACTGGAGATGCCAGGGATTGAATCTGGGCTCTTATGCATAAAAAGAGTGTGATCTGCCACTGAGCTGTAGCTCCTTTGGGATAAATATTCAAAGGCATAAATCTATGCCTTTAACAGGACACAGATAAAAACCTACACTCATCCTGTCCCTTCTCAGAAAGTGGAAATATGTCAGGGGCATTACAAACAGAATTCCTTGGGAACCACCATAGGACAATATTTTTATTTCAAAGCAAGAAAAAAAAATCTACAATAAGGTTTAGAGAGTAATCCTTACTCCCGATTCAAAAAAGGTACAACTAACAATTTAAACATTAAAAAACGCTCCCTATCTCAAATTTAATAATGCCAAATTAGAGCCCACTAATGCTGTGATAATGCTTTACAATGGAATTCTGAGGCTACAAGCTGTGTCATTAACTGTTCTCTTTCACTCCAATCTTTCCCCTGAAGTAAAATATTATCCTGCCTAATAGTTTGTGTATAAAATATTTAAATAAATTAGGGCCATTTATGCATATGCATTCTTTCCTTAAAGGTCATGCCAGTTTTTCAGCCAAATAATTACAAAGCACCACACGCAGTTAAATCTTAGTTTAGCAATTTAAGGGAAAGCACTTAAAAGCTTACCCCAAACGCTATATATATTAAAGGGGAAGGCTAAAAGCATTTGTCACACTTAAATGAATTAGTCCTATCTTACAGCTCACCCCCTCTGAGTTCCACTAGTTTCAATTTTATCCTAAATATTATATCCCTCAACAACTGTTCTACTTTATGCTAGGGAAAACACACTGCATTTCATCATTAAAATGGTTCTATAAGTTTGTCAGGACTGCCTTTTATATACAGGTTTGTGTGTTGGCAATTAAGCACACATACAGACCACTTTGTCTTTTGCATTACACACTTTAAGAGTACACTCTGAGTGGCCCCACTCCTGAAACTCGAAATGGTACCCCAGTTTTATCCCTTTGTGATAGAACTATAACTATTAAACAAAACTCTGTGGCTATGCACACTTTCCGCTCAAGCCCTATTCTAACTGACTGTCACACTGGAAAGCAAAATCTGAAACTAGAGGGGAAAAAATTCTAGTTTGAGAGCCAATTTACATATTATGCCCCCCTCCAGCACAGTAGTGTGTGGAAGTCTTACTACATGGATCATAGACATAACTTTAAAGTGTCTCAAAACCTACCAGCAACTGCCTGAGATTTTAGTGCTGATGTAAAACCTTGCCATTTGATGGTGGCCCCTTGCCCCTGTCAAAAGCAGCAGAGGCAGCGAATCTGTTGCACTGTATATTAATGTCAATGGCCAAAAGCAAAATAATACCACACTGCTCAAGATCAGTAGGTCTACAATTAGATCTTTGCTTTCTAGAAGTGATAACACTGTTTGAAAAACAAGGAAATGTTTCTCTCCACTCAGAAACATTTAAGATGCATTTCTACCACCTTTTCTCACGCCTCATAAAAACAGAGGGGAAAAGAAATAAGTAGAAGTAGTTGGCAGTCAGAAGGGTATCAGCAACTCGTCAGCCATTGTAAACAACAATCTACAAGCTTGCTCTCCATTCTTGAGTTATCACACCAATAGGAGAGAGATTCTGCAGACTAACTCGAAAAGCGCAACACAAATTCATTCATTTCCAATTTTAAAATTCAAATTGAGCAGCCTGCAGAGAAGCTGATAAGCTCTCTAGTAGAGTAGAACGTCTATATAGGCCTTAAGATCTAGCACAGGTGGATTATGTATAATGAAGTAAAAGGAATAAATATCGTCTGGGTTGAACAAATCCATCACTACTTTCACCCAAGCAGGCAAAACAAAGCTAAAGTACAGAGTTATGAATACAAATCTCTCCAAACTACACATAAATATTACATTTTCCAAGAAAAGTTGTCTCACATCCAGATACATCATTATTTCAAAAAACACAATAGAAAACAGACCAGCTTGGCTATGTTCTGGAACGGAGAGGAAGGTGTGTGGGAGGAAAGCTATTCTCCTTCTTGCCCACTCTATACTACTTACCTTTTGTTAAAATGGTCTCTCTCAATCCCTTGAACGTCAAAAATATATGCTTTCCAAAACATGGAACAAAGCAGAAAACAGAATCCTGAAATGTTATTTATAGCTCATATATTGCTTACAATTATTTTTTAAAAAGAGATCTAGGAAAAGCTTTTTTTTTAATCATTAAGATTTGTCTTGTTTCCCCCCCAAAACACTGAATCCCTAACAACAACGAAAATAGAAAGAAAAGGGGTCCTTTCAGTCCCTTCCCCCACCCCAAACAGAATAGCATCATTTATAGAACTACCAGTCCAGGCAGTTTTTCAAGGGGAAAAAAAAAAAAAGGTGGGAAGAGGGAAAATGAGAGAAGAATCCTCTAACTTTTTTTTTTGTTCTACTTCCTTTTCCACTATACAACAAGCAGTGCCCCCTGCCCAGGACAGTCTGCCCAGCAAGTTTTCACTCCCTATGACATCTTCCTTTCAGCTTCCATAATTAGCCCCAATCTAGCCAGTGTTCCTTTAGTTCACCATACGCTTAGGGCCCCCTGTTCACACTACTTTCTCTAGAGAGACACTACAGCATTGCCCCTTCTGTGACATGAAGTCAACGCTGAAATCTCCAACTTACTGGCAAGGCTTTCCTTACAGGCCTCAGGACTTCAGATGCTGCTTTTGTGGTCCCTGAAGGAGCCACGCTGAACATAACTGTCCCTGATGTACACCCATCACAAGGTTAGCCCAGTTTTTCTGCAGCAGTTCTCTGGATAGAGCAGCTCTGATGGCAGTGGCTCTATCCAAGTAGACAAACAGGCGGACTTCCTCCTTCTTCTGCTCAGAAGATAAGCACCTAGGAAGATGTTTCCTTACTGGAAGCAATGGGCAAGATGAGAGGATGGTGAATGCTGCAGAGGAAGGTTGTAAAAAGCTGCAGAAGGATGTAAAGGTTGCCTGAAGATGGGACCCTGATTCCTTCTTCTGGAAATTAAGCAGGGCCAGCGTCAAAGGGAGACATAGTTGGGCACCTGCTGAGGGTGACAAGAGCACCCTGGAGTTTCTCCTCCACGTTACCACTGCAACCTGCATGTTCACCTGCTTCTCACTCTGGCACAGACAACAGTGGTGGTAAGATGGAGCAACAGATGCCACTGCACAGGCAAATATCATTCTATCCATCCTCAAAAATAACTGCCACTGAGGGAGATTTTAGCTGTTCCCACAAGCATTCTCTAGTTAGTGCAATTGCTTCTCAAGCAGCTGCTTCTCTAGGCAAAGTGCCCCTTTCTGGCTATTTGAGACTTGCATACAATTTTTTACCTTTTTATCTCTCTTTCCCTTTACTTATTTATTTATTTGTAATACTTTTATACCACCATTCCACAGATACATCTCAACTGTTTTTCTGAGAAACTGAGAGAGTGGAGCAAATCTTAATTCCAAAGAGAGAGCGTTCAGGAGAAAGCGCTTACACGTGTGCCCAACAAACAGGCCTCTATGAACAATGGTGTCCTCAAAAGTGCTGCTCCTAGAGATCTTAATAACTGGACAGGTTCATAGTGAGACAAGCAGACACCCTGGCCCTAAGCCATTTAGAGTGCAATCCTATGGGTTGTGCCCTTGATGATCGTGAGCCCTCAACTCAAGAGGCTTACGGTCATCCTATGCAGGGCAGGAAGAGTGTGGAGACGATTGTCGTTTCCATGATCCTCTCGCCCTGCATTTTTGCTCCTCTCACCCTGTGATTTTACCCATCTAGCTGGGGCTCTGCAGAGAGGGAAGGGAGGTCACTGGGGCTGAGGATTCTTTGTAAGCTGGCCGCCTGGGTCTCCTCCCCTCCCCACCCACAGAACTGCCTCATTTCTCTCCTCTTTGAGCCTGCATTTGAAGCTTGTAGGGGCAGCCAGTGCAGTTCTCTCTGCACTGGCTGCAAGGGGAAGGGTCGGGAAGCTTGGACTCCTGCACCTCTGGTCTCAGATCCAGGAATCCAAAAACTCCTATGGCCCCCCAGATGCTGTCTAGGGAGCATAGGATTGCTCCTTTAGGGCTTTAAAAGTTAAACCCAACACTTTGATTAGAGCCTGGAAAACGCCTGGTAACTCATGCAGGTCTTCCAGTATTAGGGTAATGTATGATCTTGATACTATGTGGTGGTCGGTAGCCTAGCTGCTGCATTTTGCACCAATTAAAGCTTCCAAATGCTTTCTCCCTATCTGGAATCTTGACGGGCTATAGTAGTCTATCCTATATCAGACGATGAGTCCCTGGAAGATGGGAACAGGGTGAGATTCAGGGTATTGAAAACATTGCCATTCTATGGAGGGAAAGGAGATGGAAGAAAGGTTGAATTGGATGGGGAAGGATTGTTACTTACCTGTTAAGAGAGATAAGGGAGCTAGAACAGCTAAGAAGGATTGGTACAGAACTTTATTTCTGTACTGTCTCCCACCAAACCTCTCACCTCCACTTTTCTAGCAACTGCAAATAAGAAGACCAGTACAGGCATTGAGCTGGGGTTCAAAACTGTAAGTATGAATTCTGTCCTGATCATACACATCACATTTCATTCCACTATTTCAATCTTCAATGCAGATATCATGTTCAAAGGAGATAAAACATTACAAACAAACAGAATGACAAACAGGTGTTGAACCAGAGGCCTCACTGTGCTTGGTCAATTATGGACTGTCAGTGATATATTTAAACATGTCTCCATGATAACATTGCATAGAATCACCCTTTGCCTCCTAAGAAGACCCTGGATTCTACGTATTTCTACAAGAAACCCAATAGCAAAGATCATGAAGATTTTCTATTCACAGAATATGTATCTATCGGGTCATTAAATTAAATGCTTGCATGTAAAAAGGGTCATTCATTTGCCCTGTCACATCAGCCATAAATTACAATTTATTTATTTATTGCCCTTATTTGTACCATATCTAGGGAAAATAGTTACATTGCATGCTCAATACATACAAATGCTACTTTTGCATATACCTGAGCCTGAAGTAGTAAGGTTTAGAAGCCAGTTTATTCCTACTTGTGATGTTAATGAGAATAAACTGAGTAGAATTCAAGAGCCCATTTTAATTTCAAGTTAAGGAAACAAACATTATTTCACTTGTGTAATAAAAAATATTTAGGGTCAACAGCTTTTAAACATTAATTACTAAGGTACTAAAAGAGGTTTCATAAATAGCAGACACAACACAGCTACATAGAATACCAAAACTCCCACACCACCTCCACGCTGGTCAGTGACAACAGAAGTCTGGCACAATTCAAACATTACGATGTTCAAGTTGGAAGTCACTGCATCTACACAAGCAATTCTCTTGTCTTTGATCATGGCTTAAATATTAGCCAAGATGATCTTTTGCTCTTCCTTACAAAAAGAATTGTGGATAAACAAAGTTAGGGGAAATAAATTTTGTTTGACCCACCCAGTCCTGCAGTGGCAACACTGAGCCCTGCACTCAACTCCAAGAGTAGCTGGCAAAGACTCAAAGATGCCTGGTGCTGCCTGATGAACAAGTGACTGCAAATGCCATCCTTCTTGCCCTTTTTCATGCCAATTATCAGGAATTGAAAAGACTGTCTTTGCAAGGTTAATACAATATGCAGGAATGCTGCATTACTAAGCCATCAGTCCAACTCTTTTCCCTGACTAGGAAGCTCACCTCAAGTGACCAAGTGCCTATGGTTCATGCTAAGAGAACTGTGCCACCTTTCTCCCCTCCCACAAGTTGGGGCACTGAGCTATATTTAATTCTCAGATTTCCTCTCAAGCAAGTTACTGATCCACAAGTCCATTTGCTGATGAGAAAATGTACATTCTGTACTTACCCAGTAAATTTCAATCCTTTTCAAGTGAAGGAACCAGCTAGTCTAGACAAAGCCCTGTCTCTGGGGCAGGGAGGCAGTGCCCTATTTCAAATTGTTGGAGAAAGAGACAAGACACCCCCCTTAAGCTCCAGTGATGCTTCCCACTGAGTCAACCTTGAGCTGGAACTCTGGAGTCTAAATCGTGTTCCCCAGTGTCCTTCCTGGACTCTTGTTCCACATCTCCAAGGCTAGATGGCTGTGGAGGGAGAGGGAAACTGCCCAGGATGCATTCTTTCCAAGTGAAGAACCAGCTCTAGGGTGGGCCTAACTGGCCTCCTTTACTCAAAGAGAACTGAAATTCACTGGGTATTCCTGTTTCACCTTTCAGTGGGAAAGCATCCTAGGGTGGGCCAGTTGATCCCCCACAAGCCAATTCTCCACTCTAAGAGAGAGAAGAGCCTTTCAGAGGGCCCTCCTGCCAAAGGCACCCTTCGCTAATAAGAAGGTGTTAATTTTGTAGTATCTAGTGAAGGTGTGAACTATGTTGCCATTCTACAGATCTTCTAGGGGAGCCCTTTTCCAGAAGGCTGTGGACGTGGCCATTCATCTGACAAAATGAGCTAATACCCCTTCCAGCACTGGCGCTCCAGCCTGACAGTCCTGTGTCTTGATATCAGAGCTGTCCATCGAGTTTCCGGGACTGGGATTCCCTTTGCTAGGTGGCAAAGAGTGCACAACCAGTTTAGGGATCGCCGAACTTGTGGAGGAATGGAGTTCTCCAGATTGAGGTTGTGGGTGATATCCATCTGGAAGTCCAGCAGTAAAATGTGTAGAGGCCTGGCATGGAGCCTTGCCTATGGATGGAGACCATGCATGACACCATCATTCCTAGCAGCCATGCTAGTGGCTAGCGGGGTGCCTGCATTTTGGGTTTTAACCATTGTTCCAGGTGTGACACTGAGAGGAGAACTCTGGTGAGAGGAGAACTCTGTTGTTTGAGGTGCTGAAGATCATTCCCAGGTGGAGGAGCATCTGGGATGGAGCAAAGTTGCGAAACAACTCTATGAGTTCGGAGTTTTCAAGAAGGTCAGGATTCAGGAACAATCAGCAAAATCAGGTTTCTGGAATAGGAATGGATCAGTACCATGGAAAGCTCCAAGTGATGCTGGAACTGGAAACTAGACTACTATGGCTTCACTGAGTTACGCAAGCCCCTTCGCCACAACAAGGCAGTGATCCATGAAGGGGGGAAACTAGACAAGCATGTCTATATGTTACTCTATCAAAGTTCAGAGCAAGACTGAGGATTAAATAGGAAGTTACTGGCCTCTAGGCTGCTTAGCTCCACCTCTACCTCTACCTTTACCTAGGCTTTGACTCTTAAAGGAAGCTGGCCAGTTTTAGCAGCCTCAGGCTGCGGCAACATGGGAGTGGTGGCGGCATACTAGTGTCTTAATGGGCCAAGTCCTCAGAGTCTGAGGGCGGTAATGGAGACTCCTCTGGACGCAGGGGAGCCACCCCTGGGAGTTCCGCTGGAGACTTGGGTCCTGGGGAGATAGAAGCTTATTTTCTCCTACTGCCTCCGGAGCTTCTTCTGAGGATGATGGTTTGGGGTGTTGGTCCATGATAAATGGTCATGCTGGCTGGGAATTATGGGAGTTGCAGTCCAACACAGCTAGGGTTGGAAAAGGCTGCACTACACCATTGTACAAAGGAAAACACTTCTATCACACAAACTCAAAACTGCCCAAAGAATACTTGGCTAGATCTGCAGAGCAGGGGTAGGCGTACTTCAGTCTGACATGATCAATACACATCAGCTGGCATCAGAACATGGCACAGACAGGTTGCTGCCTGTAACTGTAGTTCTTCAAGTGGTCATCTATACATCCTCAGCTACAGAAGTTTCTTGAATCAAGGCTCCACACAGGCACAGAGCCCATATGTGTGAATGCACAGAGACCATGAAAAAGAACTTCAGGAAACTCTTGGTGGTGGGACCTATAGTGCCCTGGTAGGTCCCACCACCAATGCCTGGGCTGGGCCCCCTTGAAGTAACTTTTTTCTTTCAGTGTTCTAATTAGTGTCAGACAACTGGTGTGGGAGCCATTTTAGTGTCCCACAATGCTCGAAAGCAGATGTGGGCAAAAGTAAATCACCAGTGTCAGGCTTCCCAATCCCCCCCCCCCCAGTGCACACACTCAGGCAATTTGATATCAGACATCTAAATAAGTCATATTTCTTTACTGCAGGAAATCCCATGGCAACGGTTACACTCTTCAGAAATCATAAACAGTCAGGGCCAGAAATATTGGAACAAGGATAACTGTTTTGGCAGTTGGCCTCTGTACACCACCACATTGAAGTTGAAAGGAAACATACCCAGATGGGAGCGAAGTCAGGACTTACAGCTGTAATTCAAGGGGTTTGACAAAAGTGGGGCAATAACCATTCAGGAAGGACAGCCAGTGGCATACACACACACATCGTTGGTGGCTCATAAGTAATGGAACAAATGGCTGACAAGCAGCTGCATGGCCAGGGGTGGCCTGTTTCCTGGGTACCCCATGACCAAGCAAGCAGATAAAAGGCCTGGAGCTGGTTCTGAGTGTTACATTTGCATTTGGTAGCTGTTCACTGGAACTCCCAACATGAGGTCCAAAGAGGTGTCCATGCGAGTGAAGGAGGCCATCATTAGGCTGAAGAAACAACATAAACTCATCAGAGAGATAACAAAAAACATTGGGAGTGGCCAATACAACAGTTTGGAACATCCCAAAAAAGAAGGAATTAACTGGCAAGCTCAACAACAGCAAAAGGCCTGGAAGACCACAGAAGACAACTAAAGTGGATGACCGCAGAATGCTGCTCATGGTGAAGAGGCACCCTTTCACAACATCTAGCCAGGTCAAGAACATTCTTGAAGAGGTAGGCATGTCATTGTCAACATCTATGGTCAAGAGATGGCTTTATGAAGGTAAATACAGAGGCTTCACAACAAGGCGCAAACCACTGGTAATGCTCAAGAACAGCCAGGCCAGATTAGCTTTTGCCAGCAAACACCTAAAAAAGCCCACCCAGTTCTGGAATAAGATTCTTTGGACTGATGAAACCAAGATTAACTTGTACCAGAATGATGGGATGAGAAAAGTATGGAGAAGGAAAGGAACAGCTCATGATCCAAAGCATACCACAGCATCTGTCAAACATGGTGGAGCAGTGTTATGGCATGGGCATGTATGGCTGCCAATGGAACCGGGTCACTGGTGTTTACTGATGACCTGACTGCTGATAAAAGCAGCAGGATGAATTCTGAAGTGTATAGGGCTATACTTTCTGCTCAGATTCAGCCAAATGCTGCCAAACTGATAGGGCGCCGCTTCATATTGCAGATGGATAATGACCCAAAATGTACATCAAAAGCTACCCAAGAGTTTCTCAAGGCAAAGAAGTGGGATGTTCTTCAATGGCCAAGTCAGTCACCTGATCTCCACCCAATAGAGCATGCTTTTCACTTACTGAAGACAAGACTGAAGGAAGAAAGACCCACAAACAAGCAGCAGCTGAAGGCAGCTACAGTAAAGGCCTGGCAAAACATCTTGAGGGAGGAAACTCAGCATTTGGTCATGTCCATGGGTTCCAGACTTCAGACAGTCATTGACTGCAAAGGATTTTCATCCAGGTATTAAAGCGATCCTTAAGTTTGAAATGATGTTAGTTTGTTCCATTACTTATGAGCCCTCAATGACGGGTGTGTGTGTATGCCACTGGCTGTCCTTCCTGAATGGGTAGTGCCCCACTTTTGTCAAATGCCTTGAATTACAGCTGAAAATCCTGACTTCGCTCCCATCTGGGTGTGTTTCCTTTCATCTTCAATGTGGTGGTGTACAGAGGCCAACTGCCAAAACTGTTATTCTTGTTCCAATATTTCTGGCCCTGACTGTATATATCACTCTTTCAAATGTTGCTGGTGTTGTTAAGTCTTCAGTTCATTGCATTATAGGCAGTGAGCTTTTATCCTTCCAATATTGTAATATCAGTCTTTTAGCAACCAAAAGGGCATGAAAAATCCATTTACACTGACCATGTGAAACAGGTACGTAATTTAAAAGGACATTTACATCAGTAAATATTAAAGAGCTTTCCAATATAAAATTTATCCATACAATTACTTCCTCCCAAAAGGAGGCAGCCATTGGCATTTCCAAAACATATGAATAAAAGAAGCATTGATTGCATCACACTTCCAACAATTAGCTGAATTTGACAAGCCCTTACTAAAAAGATGTGGTGTCCATTAAACCCAAAACAAGAGTTTTTGCTGAATAAGACATAACCGAAGATCCACTGAAATGTCCGATACAGACACCAAAACAGCAGTCCATTGATAAAGCAAAATAGGATGTTCCAATTCCCCGTTCCATTCCTGCTGTAAACCACTTGTGTCATATTTATTCATTGATAATAAGTGTTTATAAGCATGAATCATAGGTCGATACATCTGTTCAGCTTCAATAAGTATTTCCAATAGTGAAGGAGACACCGAAGCAGTAAAGGCAGCAGGACTGAATCTAGATACCAACAAATGTTTCAATTGCAGGTACTGCCATTCTGCTGAAGCCAGCAGATCAAATTGATCTCGCAAAGTTGAAAATACCAAAAACTCATTATCAATCCCCACTAATTGATCTAAAGTAAAGGATCATCTTATCTGTCCAGGTCCGCCATAAAAACATTTTCTTGCCAATTCTTAAAACAGGATTTCCCCATAAAGTCAATTTAGCATGGGAAAATGGATCAAACTGTAATTGACATGACATTATACGCCAAACTTCCCTAACTGCCAAAATGGTGGGAGGAGCTCTGTCTACCTTAATATGCCAAGAGCCTAATGCCATCCATTTAAAGAGAGGTTCCAGACAAGAAGCTTCCAATACTGACCACGGAGGAAAATCTAATTTGAGTGGAAAAGATCAAAATTTATTAGAGGTCAGCAAATAGGCCTGATGGTACATGGGTAGATCCGGAAAACCAAACCAGCCTTCATTAATTGGAAGTTGCATCCTTTTTAAAGATATTCTTGGTGGAGAGGAACCCCAAAAGAATTTATGAAACAAAGCATTGAGTTTTTGGAAATATTTGCTAGGAATAAGTATAGGGATCCCACGAATAACATAAATCATTCGGGGTATGGTATTCATCTTAAGTGTATTCACCTTACTCCATAAACTCAATTTTAAAGATGCCCATCTATCAGAAAAGTCCAAAGCTAAACACTACTACTGTGACTGAGATCCTCATCAACGTGGTTTCCTTGTTGTCATTCTCCATGGTTCTGAACAAAAAGAAGGGACTCTGGATTCCTGGGTACCTAACCCCAGCAATCTTTTCAAGGGGTTCCAACCCCAGACATGGAAAGGGAATAATTCCTGGAATGAACCCATCAGGCAATCAGGGGATAACTTCTTGAAGAGCCTAAATAAACCACACCCATAGAGAGCCCAACTCTGAATCTTTTGTTTCTAACTCCAGGCTACGTGGTCAAGGCCTATCAAGATCAAAGGAGGAAGTTCTGTGCCACCGCTTTTGCACTGGTAACTCCACACTGCATGTGTCCAGGCAGAGGAAAGTCCAAAAGTTGTAAATCAAATCCAGCCTGCCAGAATGCTGAGCTGACGACAGACACATACAATCCACAGCAATGACAGTTCCAGTCATGAAAAGCCTCATGGTACTTTTCATGGCAAGTCCTTAACAATGCAAAGTTCCAGACCATATGCAGAGTTCTTCCAAAAGCCCAGACAATGATGGCTCCAAACAGAGGCGGCTTCGGGAAATGAAGATGAGATGCTCCTAGAAAAGCCTCTTCACCCTTGCATCAGCTTAAAAGGGAAGGTGTGACTGTAAGACACCCCCTCCAGATCCCTTGACAGACAAGGGCCTTTAGCCTTTCAGCAAGGCCTGTGTCTAAACAGGGCATCACCGCTCAGCCCTCCAATAGTGATGCTTCAACCTGGGTGACCCTTCTGCAAACCACACCCCACCTCTGTCAGGTTCTCATGGAAAGCTTCCAGCTTCCCTGTCTGCCAAGGCCAGACCAGCAGCTGGACTCCCCTTGGCTCTGCTCTGAGAACACTGACAGAGATAAGCTCACACCGATTCTGACATTCTAGAGGCTGAATAGGCCCAAGCCTTTCCAGGCTACTTCTAATCAAATCTTAGCTATAACCTACAAGGCCTACTGCAGTGCTGAAGCTGGGCCCTGACAACCAGATGTCTTGAACTTCAACTCCCAGAAGCCCGTGTCAGCATGACCAATGGTTAGGAATGCTGGGAGTTGAAGTCCCAAATGGCTGGAGATCTACTTTCTAACCACTCCTTCTCTGAAGTACAATATTTTGAGGCATCATGGGAAATTAAAATGGCAGCCTCCCACCCCCACCCCAAGGATGAAGAGCTGCCATTTCATTTCCCCACGCCTTGACATGATGCAAAATTGGGAGCATTGTGGAAAATGTAAATAGATGCTACAGAGCACTTATCAGCATTGCTGCTGGCAGATATGTCCACTGATGTAGGGGGGAGCTCACTGGAGGGCATATTGCTGAGGTTCTCCTCAAACCTGGAGCTAATCCCTCTCACACACACCTAGACACACTGCGGTCCTGTCAACCATTGGTATGTTTTTAATTTATAAAGCAAAATTAATCGAACAGGATCTTCTTAAACGGCATAACTGACCTGCATTAAGTGATTCAGATGATGTATTTTTTATTAATAACATAAATACTGCCTTGAAGGATGAGATACAGGTCCACATAGCCTGACATTTATTATAAGAAAAAAAGCAACCAGAAGCAGTAGAAATCTGTTCATGATCTGCCTTCTTCCTATCCTGCTGTAGAGCATTAAAACCACAAGGTGTTTGGTCAAAGCAGCTTTCTGGTCAGTTGGTTTTGGATTATGTATGTTATACACAGAGCTTAAGACCAAAACTGCCAAACATTTCACAACTTTCAGGATAAAATGGGAATCATTTGATACTTATAAAAAGCGATTCAATAAAGATGCTTCCCCACCCCTGTCCTCTGTTTCTTTGGATCTAGCATAGTAACATGACACTGAGCAAAACCAGATGTCTGCTTAGTCTTAATCCCCAAACAGCTATGCTGATAAATCCAAAAAGTTTTACCAACCCAATTGCTTGGAAGACCTGTAAACCAATAGCAATAGGACCAGGGAAGCTACTCATTCATAAGGAAATGGTCAGTTTTTCTCCCGGGGTAGGTTAACTGAAACAAACATACAATAAATCACAAATAGGGAACACTGCAAATCTCATCATACCTAGAACTGCAAGGACCAGAAGGCATAGGAGTTGTTTCCCCATTGATTCATCTCTCTACTTTACAAATGAAGGGAAGTATCCAATACAACCTGTGTGCTAGTGGGACCTACAGCTAGGGCAATGGGAACCTACTTTGAAACAGCGATCCAGCCAGTGGCCCTTATACTTACAGCAGTACCAGTATACCCAAGTTCCTTTGCAAGCATGATTTCCTCATATGGTAGTATCATAGAAGGATCTCTACTGATCGTGCTGGCCTGCTCCCAGCATCTAAATCAGGCATAGGCAGACTGGTGCCCCCCAGATATTTTGGACTAAATTTTCATAATCCCTGACCACTGGCCATGATGGCTGGTGCTGACGGAAGTTCTAGACCAAGACATCTGGAGAGACCTAGGTTGTCTACTGATGATCTAAATAAATGAAGAAGCTTGTTCACATGAGAATTCTGGGTGTGATTTTGAAATCCATTACAGCATGTTACACTGGAGACATTGTGGAATACATATGCATAAACTAGGGGCATGCATTGAAAAGCCAATTGTGTATGTTAAATCCTATTTAGAAATCTCTGTTCTATCAGCAGTGAAGATAAGTCCATAAGATCACTGAGAAAATATCTGGATCTTAGACATATATGATAGGATTAAGGCCATCTTGTACAGCAGAAAAGCAGAACACTTTTGGAGTGGGGGGGGGGCAGATGACATCAGGGGGTGTGGTATCAAGCTCCCTTTTTTCTTTCATGCTAGAAGGAGGTACAGAACTGTGCCTCCTCCCAGCACAGAGGAAGAGTCCCAGGCTGCCCTGCTTCCCCGCTGCTATCTCCAGTCTGAGATCAGTGACAACATTTGGGGTTCCACTGCTGCCACATGCCAGCAGGGGAATTCCCACTGTTATTTCCAATCTCAGATCGGAGATAGCAGCTGGGATGCTGTCCAGAGGGTTCCTCCAAGGGACTGGTCTTGGAGTCTATTCCCAGCCCCCTGCAGGAACCCCAAAAGCTGCGCAGTCTGGGTTGGGGTGACTCACAGTCCAGATTAGGCCAGCAGGCTGGAGGTTCTGCACCCCTCTTATAGGGGTCTGGGACTTCTTCCCACTCTCTAGGCAACATAAAGTATATACTACTTTTTACCAGCTTCATCTTTCCTAGTGGCCCAGCATGGCTTGCAATACAATTAAACACAATAAAAATTAACATAGACATAAAAATATAGTAAAAATTACACTCTTACTACCAGTTGGTACTTAGTAATATATCACATAAACTTAATTAGAGAATGTATTAATCTTTTAAGAGTACCAACCCTCTTTAGCAAGAAGTCAAGAAAACTGCTGCAGTGCTACTGGCCCAGTGTCATCTTTCATATTAACTTTTAAGAGACTGATTCATAGCAACCAGAAGTTTACCTTTCACTGTACTTCAGAAACAAGATCTGATAAGTGCATTGCCGGATTATTGGTAACCTGATTCACTCCCCGCAGATTTTCAGCCATGTATAAACCAAGTTCAACTGACTGAAGTGACCAGCCAAAATACAATACTCAGTTAGCTATAGCCATATTCAGCTCCAACATGGTTCAAAAGTCTAACCTGATCTAGGTGACTGAAAGGAATGCAGTAAAGATTAAAGGGAAGTTCTTGGCACCAATTGCTGCATCCCTCGTGCAGCAAAGAGATGGGGTGGTGGTGGTAGGATTTTTATCAGGACCATGAAATGAGGAGAGAAGCTCTAAAAACCTTCACAGACACTGTGGGTTCAATCCTGACCAGCCCCCCTTCCCCCACACTGGCTATTAAAAAAAATAAAATGTTAAATATAGTCATGCATTTAATGTAGCCTTCCCCAGCCTGGTACCCTCCAGAGGTGTTGGAGTACAACTCCCATCATCCCCCATGCAGTTTGGCTCTCAGGCAGCTTCATATAGTTTGGCCATGGATTTTGAGGATTTTAAAGGGCTTTAATGATAGCAACTCCAATAAATTAGTTTTCTGATAGACGAGGAGTGACCTGAAGATGGAATGAATGTTCATTTTATACAAGGATGAGTGAACAAGACACAAACCGACTCAGAAAAAAATTATAGGAAGTGTTCGAAGTTATTTATCTATCTGCTTATTTATTACAAGTACTTGCTATCCAGCCTGAAGACTTTCAGAATGGAGGTATCAGACTAAATAACTGATGAGTCAAAAAGAAGAGGGCAGGACAGGACAGGACAATTTGCATTGCCATGAAGACAAACCTTCAGAGTTTGTAATATCTGAATTAACATAATACATTATTTCAAAGCAAGAAAAATTGGGGTTGGCTCTACCAGTAAGCATGCCACAGGAGCACTTTGGAACAGAATACTAATCTGAAAGTAATAAAACCTTGAATAATGTGTTAGTGAGAATGAATGTATTAGGAGTCCTATGTGGACTGCAAAGTACATTGTATTTCCAGTATCTTTTATCATGATTTATCTTAATCAACAATGAGCTGAAACTACTAGACTCCAATTAATTTGCTTCCCATCTCCAGTTGGAAGGAGGGAGTGTCCAGACCTACCACAGGAGATTAATAAGGAATTCAAGGTAAAAACAACAACTACTAGCTCTAATGTTCCCTGCCTGAAAGTCATTCACATTAAAAACATTCAGACTTGTTAACTGCAAACTAATTACATGCCCCCTCTCTTGCTGGTAACATTACCTTCAATTCCTACTTAAAGTCACAAACACAGAGATACACATGTGATTTAGCAATGCCTGGCAAGTCGCAGCAGATGATACATTCTTTGGGATTTGCCTTTCCTGCAGCTTAATTCGAAACATATTTACTTAGAAATGAGTCCCAGTAATCTCAGCACTGCCTCCTTTAGATGAGATGGAAGACACACACAACCTCATAGGTGGTGTTAACAACTTCCTGTACCCACTTGGCCAGAGCATCTCTGGCTGCCAGGAAGGACAAAGGTTGAATGCACAATGAGTTGTTCTTACAGCTACAAGAATCCTGTCCTTTGACAAGTTGAAAAGTATACCTAAAAAAAAAACCAGGACAAGCAGATGCCAAGGTACTTCTGCTGGCTCTGCACCAGCTATAGCATCCAAGTTTTAACAAGTATGAATGAACTTCGCCGCAGAGAGCTTTGCAAACTGTTCACAATGCGTTCCTCTTCCTCCGCTCATGAGCCAAGATGTTACAGGCCAGGTGGCTATATTTCCATGTTTTTTAGGTCTGTATATTATACTATGAACAGCCTTGTATTTTGTTATTGTTGTTTTTTAATGCCTCTTACTTTAGTCATCAATCAGCTTAATAGCAACTACTGAGAAAAAGTAAAGACACTAACAGGTAATTCTACTTTTCCTACCTATATGTATTTCATCCGCTTTAGCCAGAGATCACAACGGGGCTTGTATTGGGCTTGCAAATTTGGCTATTTTACATTCCAAGAAGACAAACGATCATCTCATGTTGTAAATGTTCAGTATCTTTTACAGGAAATTACCAGCATTGATTAGTTGTCTATATCACATGCACAGAAATCTAATCTATCCTCTCTCCATCAAGCCATATCATTATTTTTTTTCTAAGCAGCCAGTGTCTGATGCTACTCTATCCACATGTCTCAGCTAAGGCTCTCTGTGCAGTTTACCCAAAGCAGTGCAAAAACATCCAGAATTAAAAATCAACTTGCTTGCAAGGACTTCGTTGGTTTGAGATTTTTATTAAGTAACTGGAATGTGTAATTTTAAGAAGCAATATTTGGCTTCTTTAGAATTCAGCCTTTTGCTTTGACAGTGACCCAGATATTTTTCTTCTAATTGTTATTATTCATGACTTATATAATACCATAAATGTACATGGTACTTTATGGAATAACATAATTATTTTAAAAAGCTACATATCCCTTCCCTAACAGCAGACGAGATAATTCAGAGGAGGAAAAGAAGCAGCCCGAATAACGAGGGATGAATGTGAGCATCTGCTTAGGTTTTGTACATAGGTTTTGTTTCAGAAGGACAACTAAAAGGTTAAACCAAAGGCTTCACAGAAAAGATATATTTCAGATGGTTTGTTTCTGAGTTGCTTCTCAGCCCCCAAAGGCCCTGCAATTTAAAATTAATTTAAAGCTATTAATTAAAAAAAACATATCACACAGCAAAAATAAAAACAGGAAAAAACAATCTTAAAACAGAGAGCAGAGCTAACACACTTAAAAACACTTGAAAGCTATGTGGAACAAAAGTGTGTGTGTGTGTAAAACAGCCTGCCTAAATCTAAACAAAGAAAGGGCTAAACTAACCTCCTTAAGGAATGAGTTCCACAACTGGGGTGCCGCCACAACGAAGGCTTTGTTCTGTGTTCCCACCAACCTAGTCTCTCTTGATGGTGGGACATACAGAAGGGTCAACCAAGGCTGATCTTAAATAATGAGCAGGTACATTCAAGAGGAGCTGAAACTCAAATATTTTGGCCACCTAATGGGAAGAGAAAATTCACTGGAAAAGACCCTGATGCTGGGAAAGACTGAAGGCAAAAGGAGAAGGGGACGGCAGAGGATGAGATGGCTAGATAGCATCACCGATGCAATGAATATGAAACTGAGAACACTCCAGGAGAGAGCGGAGGACAGGAAGACCTGGCGTGCTATGGTCCATGGGGTCACGAAGAGTCGGACACGACTTAACGACTGAACAACAACAACAACATTCAGGAGGAGGCAGTCTTTCAGATAACCTAGCCCCAAATTGTTAGGGGTTTTATAGTTAAGAACCAACACCGGCACCATGAATTGTGCTCAGAAACAAACTGGTTGTTGTTGTTGCAACACCAGTGCAATATGGTCAATATAGCATATGCCATAAAGCAACCTGGCTGCTGCATTTTGCACTAATTGCACCTTCCAAACACTCTTCAAGGGCAGTCCCACACAGAATGTGTTACAGTAATCTAAATGGGACGTTAGCCATGCTAGGTGTTTTTGTTTTGCTTTTTACAGCATCAGCACAAAGAGTCTTGTGGCATCTTGAAGACTTATATACTATAATAGATGTCCATTCCTTTCTTCTATTCCTAGCTCCTGCTCCCATTAAACCCATCTCAAGAGACGGTTTCAAAAAGAAAAATGGTGAAGGGAATGAGAGGAAGGGCCAGCACTCAGTGGTACAGGACATGCTTTCTAGGCAGAAGGTGCCAGGTTCATAAACATGGTCTGACATGGTATAAAGCAGCTTCCTGTGGTCCTATGTAGCACTTCCGTATGGAAGGACAGGAGCGAGAAGCAGTCAATAATGCTACCAGTATTTGACATAAAATGACAACAGTATGAAAAAAAAATCAGCTGCAAACTCCTTTTGATTTAGTTATCTCACAATTGTAGACACATTTCTATTTCCAAGTTCCATATTACTTAGCCTGAAATTCTAATATAGCATTTAAGTGGAAAGTGCAAATCTAATAACAGGCTCATCAAATTGCAGGCGGGGGGCGTGGAGGGAGAGATGGACATATCACATCTTGATGTACATCCATTGTTTATCCTTTAAATATTGGAAACAGGAAACTGATGGCAAATTAGAAGTGAATTAGTTAATTGGATGAATAAGTTAAGAAGCATAAAGCTCTTTGTAGATAAATAGCTAGGAAAGCAAAACCAGAAACTTGCAACTAAAAATTTGGCGAGTTAGTATTATATATGCTGAAGGTGACTAACCTGTGGCCATCCAGATCTTTTTGGAGTTCAACTCGCATACCTTGGCATTGAATATGCTGACCAGGGCTGATAGGAATTGCAATCCAACAACACCTGGAGGGCCACAAATTACATACCCCTGGTATATTCAATTGTCAATCTCTCTCTCTATCTCTCTCTCTCACTCACTCACACACACTCACTCCCTCCCTCCCTCCCTCCCTCCCTCCCTCCCTCCCTCCCTCCCACACAGCATAATTTAGCCTCCCCTGCCAAAGCAAACAGCACCTAATTCCCATAAGACCTGTATAAATTTTCTCTCCAGACTCTTTTTATACTTCTCCACCCTGCCTTCCTCCAATCCATCCTTCATTCAAATTGCTTCTACTCTGTCTCCCCCTTCAAATAGCCCTGATTCTGGGCACCTGATTTTTAACTTCTCTATTTTCTTGCCCACTTCATACCCTTGATATTCCTAGCTGGTGGCCAGCATGCCCTATCTCTCTGCCTTTTCCTTTTCTTCCTGTCTACTCAAACCAGTGTGCCAGTGTGGTGTAGTGGCTAGAGTGTTGGACTAGGAGTTGGGAGATCCGGGTTCTAGTCCCCACTCAGACATGGAAGCTCACTGGGTGACTTTGGGCCAGTCACAGACTCTCAGCCCAACCCACCTCACAGGGTTGTTGTTGTGAGGATAAACTGGAGGATTGTGTAAGCCGCCTTGGGCTCCTTGAGGAGGAAAAAAGGCGGGATATAAATGTAATAAATAAAATAAATAAATAATAAACCAAGCTCTAGCAGCCTATAAAGGTGAGACAAAAGAAACTGCATCAAAGAAAGCAAGATTAAGGGAAAGCATACAAACTATATATTATTTAGTGCCTGCTGAAAAGTAAACCTTTGGTGTGGCAGGGAATTAGGTTAAAGGTGGATAGGTATTAGTGCTACACCATGAAGGTGTGCCAGAAACTTGCTTTTATATTTAAGGCCAATTTTAAACCCATGTCATTTGGAGAACTCTGGTATTAAGGAAAATGTATACAAACCCATTCAGATTACAGAGGTGAAAATGGGAAGCTGAACAGAATTGTGGAGAAATGCCTTTATTTTCAATACATGTATTCTCATGGAGGTCAAGTTATATTTTCAAATAATTCCACCTCATTAACACCACAGTAGTAATAATCAGGAGTACTTCAGAAACTGACAAGCAACACCAGAGATACCTAAGAGCAAGCTGGAGATCCAATTATTACCAGTTTTGTATACATTTTTAAATCGGGAAATTTAATATTTAGTCCCTGCATTAGCAAATATGCAAATATGCCAATACACTTTTCCATTTATATTTTGAAAATGCAATTTAAATACTACATAGGGAAATGGGTAAAAGTTATATCACATTATCACATGTCAGAAAATGCTGAGAGTAAACATTACCTAATTATGCAAAACTATAATACAAAATTGATTTCTTGTTTGCTGTATTAGTTCTATTTTTATTATAGGACATTGTTTTTAGTCACCTTAAATTAGATTTTTAATAATTTCCCCCAAATAAAAACAATTAAATTAATTATAAAGAATGCAAAAATGGCAACCTGTTTAGGTATTTTTCAAGCACAGCGCCCAATTAAGTAGCTTGCAAAGCTCATTTAATGGCTATATTTCATTATGCAAGGCACAGCCAATTTCAAAATGAACTCAGTAAATATATATAGAAAGAATAGTTCAAACCCAATTGGTCATATTCAAGGAGCTCTGAATAAAGTAATGAAATATCAGGAAAGCTCTGCTGAAAGCCAATGTTAAGTCTCTCTGTTTTTTTGCCAGAACTACCTGGAACAAATTATCCCATACACAATGGTGCAGGGCATTACCGTACTACAGTATAAGAAAAATCAATACTTTTCTCAATTCTAGGAACCAGTACAAGATTCACTGAGCTGTGTGTGTGTTTTAAATAGCAACTACAGCAGTCAAATGGTTTGAATGATCTATCGTATGTTCTACTCCATGATGACTTATCCAACACTTGCAAGCGGTGCCTGTGAAGGAGGAAGAAAACTTAAGTTTGTCACTACTGGAGGGTCAGTAGTTGCCCAACCCTGCATTAGCAAGATAGACACTGAGGGCAGTCTAGTGTCACATGTTCACATTTCTCACAAAATACAAGATTGGCCAAAACTAGCTCAACTTTACAACATAAAAGAAGAAAATTATTGCTACAAAGAGCCACGTCTCTTGCTATTTAAATAATATTAAATATTGCATAAAACTAGGAGTATCGTGTTGGATTGCTAGGGTCTGCATCCCATTGACTAAAGCTGAGGTGGACTGCTTATTTCTTCCACAGTGGGTCTTCTAAGAACAAGAACACTGTCTAGAGGTAGAGGATTGAGGACTGGACCTAAGAGTAGTGACATCCCTAGAGAGGAGATAGTGGACAAGAAAGTATTAGTCTTCCAGGCCAATGAGGTTTGGCTTTGAAGTTAATGGTGATTACGACCCTAAATTGTGCCTAGAGAACAATTTTAGTATTGACAGAAAGATAAAATATATAGTGAATGAACTGACATTGAATTATTAACATTGCATTAGAGAAAACAGAAGAGGCTAGAATCTCAGCATTTCCCCTTTTGATGTGCTGTTGGCACTTAGACTAATTATTAGTGTTTTTAAAGTGATAGTTTTCTGCCAGATAGTAATAATATCATCTGACTTTTGTAGAGAAGTGCCACACTATTCACATTTTGCAGATGAAGAAGTTTATTTGCTCAATCACAACTGAAATAACTAGGAGGGGGATGAAAACAACCACCACCAACCTCAGTATCTTCAATGTAAAATAGATATATCGTATGTGGTGTGCTTTATTGGTATGTACAAATACACTAGCAATAGCGATGAACTTGCCATCTTTCCTCACAGGGAGGCAGATTTTGAATTACACTTCAGCGTGCTGTTTCTCCTTACTACAGGCTATTGAAGAAAGATTGTTCCACTGGGGCAAATAAAAACATATGAAACTCAGAGCACATCCTCATGGAAGTAGGAGAAAGAAAAGATTATATACATTTCTCCACATAAAACAGAGTGTGCTACAGAAATAGTGGTTACCCAGTTTATGTGGCCAAACAGAAAAAGAGACTCCAAAATGGTAGTTCTCCCAAAAAGATTAAAGATTTCTGTATTAACAGAACACTGCCTTCAAATAATTACAGAATTAAGAATATCTCCATGTAACTGAATATTAAATTTAACTGCAGCATACTTCACAGGCTATGGCAATTATTCCCCATTTCAGTCAGTGTACTGGAGACTGCTCATTGCATATTAGCGGAGTTTCAGAAACACGCACACACACTTACACAACCTTGAGAAACAAGAAGTGAAGATGAACTGTATGTGTCAAAGAGATTGACTCTCACTTTCATATTGGCACAGAAAATGGCAGTGCATGATTACGGCTTGGAGCATGTAGTTGTTTAGGTCATAACATTAGCATCTGGGTGTTGGACAAGAATGGAAAATGTCTGTCTTGTCCTCATTGTTCCTGAGACCATCACTAGTGATGCACCTTCTTACATGCCAAGTAATTTCTCTCTTCTTTTAAATATCACTTGTCTAAGAATGCATTTTTAAAACAATGATATGATTGGCCAACTATTTAGATAAATGGCCACAATGTTTGAGAAGCAAGATAACTATCAGCTTAGAGCCATACTGCAAAACTGGAATACCACAAGAGATATAATCACTTTACATTATTTTTAAAGCATTACAAAATAATAAATTATATTCCAGAATGAAATAATGCAGTGTTTTATCATATTATTTCTCTTAGACAACTTTTTCCCTCTAAAAGGCTACCTGACTTTGACTTGGCTTACATATTTGGTAAAACTTGGAGCCTCGTTTCAGATAGCTTACCCTGCCAGATTGGTTTCTCATTTCTAAACAGAATCTCCTGCCCTGGTCACACTTCAGGACCATGCCAAATTGTGTGCTACCGTAAGGAGGCAAACTTTTGTCAGGAAATGGGGCTACAAAAGAATTTCTTCCTATCCTTCCCAACTAATGTTGTGGTAGGTCAGCATCCCATCAGGGGAATCTCCTTATGAAACTTTATAAACTTCTGTGATCACCAAGATCATTGGAGGCAGCCTTGCTGACTGTACCACAGCCTACAGGTTGCAATCTGGTGGTAACCCAGAGAAGCAGGCCCTCTCCGTGGTGGTGCCCATCTTACGGAATGCCCAACCCCTGGTATTTGGGAGGCACTAACAATGGAATCCCCTTCATGGATCACTGCCTTGTTGTGGCGAAGGGGCTTGCGTAACTCAGTGAAGACATAAGCTATGCCGTGCAGGGCCACCCAAGACGGACAGGTCATGGCAGAGAGTTCTGACAAAATGTGGTCCACTGGAGAAGGAAATGGCAACCCACTCCAGGATTCTTGCCAAGAAAACCCCATGGAACGTATCACAAGGCTAAAAGAGATGACGCCGGAAGATGAGCCCCTCAGGTCGGAAGGTGTCCAATATGCTACTGGGGATAGAGCAGAGGGTATTTCCAAGTAGCGCCAGAAAGAGTGAAGCGGCTGGGCCAAAGCCGAAAGGACACTCAGCTGTGGATGTGTCTGGTGGTGAAAAGAAAATCCGATGCTGTAAAGAACAATATTGTTTAGGAACCTGGAATGTCAGATCAATGAATCAAGGTAAGCTGGAGGTGGTCAAACATGAGATGGCAAGATTGAACATCGACATCTTGGGAATCAGCGAACTCAAATGGACAGGCATGGGCGAATTTAATTCAGGTGACCATCATATCTACTATTGTGGGCAAGAATCCCTTAGAAGAAATGGAGTAGCACTCATAGCCAACAAAAGGGTGGGAAAAGCAGTACTGGGGTACAATCTCAAAAACGATAGAATGATCTCAGTACGAATCCAAGGCAAACCATTCAACATCACAGTAATTCAAGTCTATGCCCCAACCACTGAGGCCGAAGAAGCTGAGGTTGATCGGTTCTATGAAGACCTACAACACCTTCTAGAACTAACACCAAAAAAAGATGTCCTCTTCATCATAGGGGATTGGAATGCTAAAGTAGGAAGTCAAGAAATCACCGGGATAACAGGCAGGCATGGCCTTGGTGTACAAAATGAAGCAGGACAAAAGCTAATAGAGTTTTGCCAAGAGAACATGCTGATCATAGCAAACACTCTTTTCCAACAGCACAAGAGGCGACTCTACACATGGACGTCACCAGATGGTCAATATCGAAATCAGATTAATTATGTCCTTTGCAGCCAAAGATGGAGAAGCTCCATACAGTCAGTAAAAACAAGACCTGGAGCTGACTGTGGCTCAGATCATGAGCTGCTTCTTGCAAAATTTCGGCTTAAATTGAAGAACGTCGGGAAAACCACTAAACCGTTCAGGTATGACCTAAATCATATCCCTGATGAATATACAGTGGAGGTGAGGAATAGATTTCAGGGATTAGACCTGATAGACAGAGTGCCTGAGGAACTATGGACGGAGGTCCGTAACATTGTTCAGGAGGCAGCAACGAAATCCATCCCAAAGAAAAAGAAATGCAAGAAAGCCAAGTGGCTGTCTGATGAGGCTTTACAAGTAGCTGAGGAAAGAAGGGAAGCGAAAAGCAAGGGAGAAAGGGGAAGATATACCCAACTGAATGCAGAGTTCCAGAGAATAGCAAGGAGAGACAAGAAGGCCTTCTTAAATGAACAATGCAAAGTAATCGAGGAAAACAACAGAATGGGAAAGACTAGAGATCTCTTCAAGAAAATTGGAGATCTCAAGGGAACGTTTTGTGCAAAGACGGGCATGATAAAGGACAAAGAAGGCAGGGACCTAACAGAAGCAGATGAGATTAAGAAGAGGTGGCAAGAATACACAGAAGAACTATACAGGAAAGATCTGAATATCCCTGATAGCCATGATAGTGCGGTCACTGAACTTGAGCCAGACATCCTAGAGAGTGAAGTCAAGTGGGCCTTAGGAAGCATTAGTAACAACAAAGCTAGCGGAGATGACAGTATTCCAGCCGAGCTATTTAAAATCCTAAAAGATGATGCTGTTAAAGTGCTGCATTCAATATGCCAACAAATCTGGAACACTCAACAGTGGCCACAAGACTGGAAAAGGTCAGTTTACATTCCAATTCCAAAGAAGGGCAACGCCAAAGAGTGTTCAAACTACCGCACAATTGCGCTCATTTCACATGACAGCAAGGTGATGCTCAAAATCCTACAAGCTAGGCTTCAGCAGTATGCGAACCGAGAACTACCAGAAGTACAAGCTGGGTTTAGAAGAGGAAGAGGAACTAGAGATCAAATCGCCAACATTCGCTGCATCATGGAGAAAGCAAGAGAATTCCAGAAAAACGTCTATTTCTGCTTCATTGATTACGCTAAAGCCTTTGATTGCGTGGATCACAACAAACTGTGGCAAATTCTGAAAGTGATGGGAGTACCAGACCACCTTACCTGTCTCCTGAGAAACCTGTACGAGGGCCAAGAAGTAACAGTAAGAACCAGACATGGAACAACCGATTGGTTCAAAATTGGGAAAGGAGTACGACAAGGCTGCATATTGTCACCCTGCTTATTTAACTTATATGCAGAGTACATCAGGAGAAATGCCGGGTTGGATGAATCAGAGGTCGGAATTAAGATTGCTGGGAGAATTATCAACAACCTCCGATATGCAGACGATACCACCCTAATGGCAGAAAGCGAAGAGGATCTCAAGAGCCTCTTGTTGAGGGTGAAAGAGGAGAGTGCAAAAGCTGGTTTGAAACTCAACATTAAAAAAACGAAGATCATGGCATCTGGCCCCATCACTTCCTGGCATATAGAAGGGGAAGAAATGGAAGCAGTGACAGATTTTACTTTCTTGGGCTCCAAGATCACCGCAGACGGTGACTGTAGCCATGAAATTAAAAGACGCTTGCTCCTTGGGAGGAAAGCTATGGCCAACCTAGACAGCATAGTAAGAAGCAGAGACATCACCTTGCTGACAAAGGTCCGTCTAATCAAAGCTATGGTTTTCCCAGTAGTAATGTATGGCTGTGAGAGCTGGACTATAAGGAAGGCTGAGCGCCGAAGAATTGATGCTTTCGAGCTGTGGTGCTGGAGAAGACTCTTACGAGTCCCCTGGACTGCAAGGAGGTCAAATCAGTCCATCCTAAAGGAAATCAACCCTGAGTGCTCATTGGAAGGACAGATAATGAAGCTGAAGCTCCAATATTTTGGCCACCTAATGCGAAGAGAAAACTCCCTGGAAAAGACCCTGATGCTGGGAAAGACTGAAGGCCAAAGGAGAAGGGGACGGCAGAGGATGAGATGGCTAGATAGCATCACAGATGCAATGAATATGAACTTGAGCACGCTCCGGGAGAGAGCGCAGGACAGAAAGGCCTGGCGTGCTATGGTCCATGGGGTCACGAAGAGTCGGACACGACTGAACAACAAACAATGGAATCTTTTAGGTGCCCATTAAAGGCACCCACCCCTTTACACAAGCCTTCCCTGAGTGATTTTGCTGCCCATCTGTTTATTAATTATTGTGCTTTTAGCTTTGGTTTTAAATGTTCTAAACATTTAAACTGATGGGTTCTGTATTTATTATGATGTATTTTAATCTTTGATTCTGCAAACCACTTAGAAATATCTTTAGATATGGTAAGTGGTATACAAATTGATGAAATAAATAAAAATAAATAAAAGAAATAGTTTGACTCCATAAAAGCTTCAGTGCAAAATGACTTTCTAGCCAAACACTTCTTTTACCTCAGTGCTTTCCCTTTAAAGTATGTTGAGGTAGAGATGTTAGGTCAAACTGATAGCTGCCACTATATTCCGCACTATGAAACATAGTGTCTTGGATCCAAGTAAGTGTGAGTGGAAGGAGAAAACACATGGGTGCTGTGATGAGAACTCTTGTGCAACAACTAGCGGAAGACTTCTAACGGCATAGTACCACAGTGTATCAGGAGCTGTATTACCATTTAAGTAACAGTACAAAAGGGCTCTATAGGCTGTAATGTATAAACTAGTCATTTAAAAAATGATATTGAGAAGCAGTTGTGCAAAGCCAGACTTACACATGAGTTGTACAAAAGGAGGAACTGTGTGGGATAACTTTTCTCACACAACATTCCTCTGCTAAATTGGAAACATCCCTTCTGTGAGTGGAAGAGGCTTTCTACTAACCATTTACAGTCAGGGCCAGAAATATTGGAACAAGGATAACTGTTTTGGCAGTTGGCCTCTGCACACCACCACATTGAAGTTGAAAGGAAACACACCCAGATGTCAGGACTTTCAGCTGTAATTCAAGGGGTTTGACAAAAGTGGGTCACAAGGCATTCAGGAAGTACAGCCAGGGACATACACACACACCCATCATTGGGAGCTCATAAGTAACGGAACAAACCAACATCATTTCAAACTTAAAGATGGCCTTTAATACCTGGATGAAAATCCTTTGCAGTCAATGACTGCCTGAAGTCTGGAACCCATGGACATGACCAAATGCTGAGTTTCCTCCCTCAAGATGCTTTGCCAGGCCTTCACTGCAGCTGCCTTCAGCTGCTGCTTGTTTGTGGGTCTTTCTGCCTTCAGTCTTGTCTTTAGTAAGTGAAAAGCATGCTCTATTGGGTGGAGATCAGGTGACTGACTTGGCCATTGAAGAACATCCCACCTCTTTGCCTTCAGAAACTCTTGGGTAGCTTTTGCTGTGTGTTTGGGTCATTATCCATCTGCAGTATGAAGTGGTGTCCTATCAGTTAGGCAGCATAAAAGCATACTGAGCAGAAAGTATAGCCCTATACACTTCAGAATTCATCCTGCTGCTTTTATCAGCAGTCAGGTCATCAATAAACACCAGTGACCTGGTTCCATTGGCAGCCATACATGCCCATGCCATAACACTGCTCCACCATGTTTGACAGATGCTGTGGTATGCTTTGGATCATGAGCTGTTCCTTTCCTTCTCCATACTTTTCTCTTCCCATCATTCTGGTACAAGTTAATCTTGGTTTCATCAGTCCAAAGAATCTTATTCCAGAACTGGGTGGGCTTTTTTAGGTGTTTGCTGGCAAAAGCTAATCTGGCCTTTCGATTCTTGAGCATTACCAGTGGTTTGCTCCTTGTTGTGAAGCCTCTGTATTTACATTCATAAAGCCATCTCTTGACTGTAGATGTTGACAATGACATGCCTACCTCCGCAAGAGTGTTCTTGACCTGGCTAGATGTTGTGAAAGGCTGCCTCTTCACCATGAGCAGCATTCTGTGGTCATCCACTTTAGTTGTCTTCCGTGGTCTTCCAGGCCTTTTGCTGTTGCTGAGCTTGCCAGTTAATTCATTCTTATTCGGGATGTTCCAAACTGTAGTATTGGCCACTCCCACTGCTTTTGCTATCTCTCTGATGGGTTTATGCTGTTTCCTCAGCCTAATGATGGCCTCCTTCACTTGCATAGACACCTCTTTGGACCTCATGTTGGGAGTTCCAGTGAACAGCTACCAAATGCAAATGTAACACTCAGAACCACCTCCAGGCCTTTTATCTGCTTGCTTGGTCATGGGGTACCCAGGAAACAGGCCACCCCTGGCCATGCAGCTGCTTGTCAGCCATTCGTTCCATTACTTATGAGCCACTAATGATGGGGGGGGTGTATGCCACTGGCTGTCCTTCCTGAATGGTTATTGCCCCACTTTTGTCAAACCCCTTGAATTACAGCTGCAAGTCCTGACTTCGCTCTCATCTGGGTGTGTTTCCTTTCAACTTCAATGTGGTGGTGTACAGAGGCCAACTGCCAGAACAGTTATCCTTGTTCCAATATTTCTGGACCTGACTGTAGATATAGTTCTGTCTTGATATGATCCCTTGAGATCTTTTACACATACACAAATCATTTGGCACAAGGATTCCTTGTTTTTATATGGTGTAAAAAAAATAGGGAAACATTTTTGGGGAGTGGTGCTAAACTTATCAAAATTAATTTGACTTCCCTCGGAATTCCTGCAGTTGTTTTGTCTGGTAGGACCCCACCAATTTATTTTAATTTTTGTTTTTGAAGACACTTCTTGAAAGAATGACCTGGAGCACTCCAAGCCAAGTATCACAGAGAAGGTGCCAGTGTCTGGGGACCTTGAGGTGGATCAGGGGGATCCTGCGCCCTTGGGGGAAATGGCCATTGGCCCTTCCCTTCAAGACATAGCCCCTTCTCAAACTCAAGAGGCAGATACCAAGTGGCCACCTAGCTGAAGGAGCACAAGTGTCTAAAGGTCAAATAAGAGCAAGCTTCAGAAGTGCCCACATGAGCCATAGGGACTCCTCATGAGTTAATGTATACCTGTGAGCAGGGCCCTACTCATCAGTAGACCTTTCCTTAGGCGGTACTAATGGCTTGCAGCTGTGCTCTGGGTGGGGCTCTAAAAGCTCAGCCTTAAAAGCCTTCAATTACAGACATCAGGTGCCAGAACAAGGTCTGAGTATCAGCCCCCTGAGTTGTACCCATGCATTTCCCTGCTATCCCCGTTCTTCATTAGATCTCCCTGTGTTTTGACTCTGGACTGCATACTAACCTTGCTTTTGGACTTGACCTTGTCTTGATCCCTGGAAGTCTGTCCAAGCACCCCAGTAAGCAGGACAGCTCAAGGTAGAATTTGGTGGCAACTCTTTTACAAAGAGAATTCAAATGGGGTGACTTGTAGCAAAACATGGCAATTCTTTCAGATTATGTTAAGTGCAGAGTTAGCCAGCAGGCAATATTTCTACAAGCTCGGTTGACAGCTATAAAGGATAACAAATTACATTTGTTTTCATTTTCTTTTTGGCACATGCAATAAATCTGGAATATGCACATTTTGAATGTTTATTTATAACAATAAAAACAGCACTGAAAAAAATTAACAAACACTCTTTGTCATTTTTCTTTTGAATCCCCTTCATCTGTAAATTATAGCCAAGGAAAATAACTCAGATCAGATTAACTTCTTAGCCACATATATTACAGCTCTATGGTGCTGCAATGCTAATGACATAATGAGTTATTCTGAGAGGTTCCTTTTTAAATGTACCAGTATTGTTTATTTGTACTGTATCAGCACTTGGAAAGAGAGAGGAGCTCAAAGTCCAAGTGTTTCACTTGGAACACTAGTCTCTTGAAAAGGAATTGCACAGCTAACAGAATAAAATGGCTGCCCTGAAAGTTTTGTTGTCTAAATACGGATACTAGATGGAAATGAACAAAAAATGCACTCACTCCCCAAACTACAAAATGGAAAACAATGACATGCAGGGAAGTTGATACCACAATACAAAATACTAGCTCTAGTGACCATCTCTGCTATAGCAGCATAACACCACTGCTTAAATTGATTTCTTGATGCAGTACTCATTGCTTCCTATACTGTGCCATCTTTTGTTGGAAAACTAGCTTAGGGTGAAACCGTACATTATTTTTCCATATCACATAAGCACTACTTGTGCAAAGGCCTCAAGAACAGATTTATATTTCTGTATATTGAAGGTAATGCATTGCAAACCCTAGGTCACTAGTGGCAAATTAAACACATATATAATATTCTATACTGTCCCATTTTTCCATAATTAGTTTGTGTAGCATACATGGTAGCATTTAATAATGTAGAATAAAAAGCATATTTTTGAGAAAAACATACTGCTTCAGAAAGGTGATCGCCTACAGGATCAGTGCTAGCTGAATTAATCCTGGCTAAACTTATTATTGGATAGGAGGGAGAGTTGTTATAGCATTTTTATTATTTTTGCAGTATTGGGAATCTATCCTTTTCTACTGAGACTTGGGGCTCTAAGGGAAATGGTAGCAGACTTACTTAGCCAAGGTCACACTGGGTATAGTCTCTTCTGGTAAAGTCATCTGGCAAAGTCTTGCTAAGACTTCACCTCATGTCAGGAAAACTCAGTTTCCAGAGAATTAGTGAGCCAGTTATGTCCAGATTCAGGCAGGCCTTGTCAGGACCATGGAGAGCTCATGGTGAGCTCAGCTGGCTGTAGCACTCCCATTATTGCAGGCAATGAAGAGATGTTGTCGCAGCAAAGGACTGACCCCTTTGAAAACTAGCAAGGCCTGTTCTGCAGTTGGCCTGCCTCCTGGAGGAGCTGGCCGTGCTCCTTTAAGGGCCATTCTCTGGTTCTGTAACCACTGACTTCTATGAGACAAAGGAGATGCTACTGGAGACTTGTCATCTGAGTTGGAGGAAGGCAGAAGGGCCATGTCCTCAGGATGGGCAAGCACAAGATGATCTGCTGAAGATTTCCCCAAGTGGGCAGCATGCATCTCCTTGTCATCCAAGGCCAGCACAGGAGGAGGAGTTTGGGGGTCACAATACCATCTCTCATTAAAGAGATACAGCACTTTGTGAAGATACTCTCATCAAGGGTGCTGGGGCAACTGAGTCAAAGACCAGCATTTTCTGCTGAATGATACAGGGCTGCATTCACTGGGCCTTGCAGATGATTCACACAGTCCACTTTCTGTCTCCTTAACTACAGTGTCATTGAAAGAAGCTTTTGCCCTGTTATGGGTTTTGACAATCCCTAAGTCTTGGTTGTTTCCTGCATTTGAACCTAAGTCACATCCTGCCTCTAAAATGGCACATCCCTAGCACTTTCTCTCCTTGTTAAACAGGTTTCACAGTAGTAGGTGTTTACTGAGCATCTCTGGATCTCACACTTCTGTACTTTCTGTCCTAGTAAATTAACAGCACATCAGAAATTGTGCATCACTATATAATCTAGTACTAAACATTTATGTCCATGTATCTTACCTGTACATCCTAATGGTGACATTATACATTCAAAGCACATCTTTTCTGATATAGCTGCTCGTTTATTAATATTAGGATATAGGCTGCTAGTAATTAATTATTCTTCCATATCATCATTCTTCTCATGTTTCTATCTAATTTTATATATCACCACAAAATAACACCATAGTTAAAATGAGAAAATTAAAAGCTTTTTGAACTTTTGAACAGTGTATAATTCCTATAGTAACTAAATACCTTTAATTTTTTTAAATTATGGTAAAACCAACTAGAATTTAGATGAACTGGGATATCCCTCAATCTGGCATATAATCTCTCCCTCCCTCCCTCCCTCCCTCATCTCTCTCTCACACACACACACACACACAAATTAGCAGCAGGATCTTATACATGTCTACTCAGAAGTAAGTCCCGTTGAGTTCACTGCTGGTTACTCTCAAATAAGTGTGTGTAGAATTGTGGTCTAAACTTTATTTCAAAACAATCTAAATTAGAACATATTATTTACAACATATTTTTTTAAAAATGATAACTGTTATACAACAAAATGTTGCATTTGGAAATCTTCAGATGTACTACAATTATAATCAGGATCTGAACTTCATAGTAAGAGCTTTCCTTTAAGCAATTATGAAGCAGTATCAAATGAATGATCATCTATGACTCTTCTTTTACCGCTGGAACAGCAGCTTTGAATTAATGTGCTCAATACATTTTCTTGCCACAGATAGTGCTCCTCTCAGAAATTTGATCTATTGACTAGTTGCATGTATGTCTGATAAATCACCAAGGTCTAAATGTATCTGGGGCTGTCCACTTGTCTGGTAGGATACAAAAACACTGGGGGGAAAATCTGTAAATGTACAGAAAAAATAACATCCATACTCTTCTCACCTGCACTGATGTATGGATTTCCAATGGTATGTAATTAAATTAGGCTATTTTTATTTGCTTGAGTGCAGAGAAAGTACTTCCATGATGTTGTCATCTTAGGGTTGCTTTCTTAAGGAACGCTCTGGCTGCATCTAACCACTACTGGCTCAAATACTGAAGATATTTCTATCAGCTTTGAATCTCCTTACTGAACTATAGTAATCCCCATAAGCACCACTTTCTAGGTCTATCAGTTCTTGATTTAAGTTCAATCTTCATATCAAAAATAATTTCTACTTCAGATAAATCTCCACATGGATAATCTAGCTCTGTATTATTTACTTGTACTTTAAGTTGGCAACTTCCCTGTACCTTTAGCCATCTCCTTTTTCCCTGCCTCTTTTCTTGGACTTCAAAGAACTCTACTGGATTTCTTTCCCAACAAAAGAAGCAGCAAAAACCAATGAGGAGAAAAAGTGAAATCCAAGCCTTTTTGAACTTTTACATTCACTCGCCTCCCAGCGTGGCTTATTTAAGCCACAGTGGGTTGCCATGTATGCTGATGACCATTTTAAATATTCACTGCTCCACTGTGGCTTGTCATGTTGTGTGAACCCAGTGGCAGGGATTGTGCAAGGGTTAAACAACCCCCGCATAACCCTAGAACAGGCCATGGGTAATGTGAGGGTTGTTTAATCATTGCACAACCACTACTGCCTCGGTTCACATGACACAAACTGCGGTTGAATATTCAAATCCTTCCCAGCATGCAGACCACTGTGGCTTAAATAAGCCATGGTGGGCTATTTTAATCCTGCGAACTGGGTCACTATGACCCAATTATGAGTAGCATGTCTAGTTTCTGGGTCTGCCCAATTTCCCAGCAGATGGCAGCACAAATCCATTTTAAGATAAGCCTGTCATGTTCATAACTTCTATATAGCCCAAAGTATGACATAGCATGGGGAGTTCATTGAGTCTCCCATCTGTATAATATAAGTCACCCTTCCCCAACCTGGTGCCCGCCTGACCGTTTCTGGCATTTCTGACCGTTTGTCACACTGGCTGGAGCTGATGGGAGTTGACGTCCAAAACATCTGGAGGGCACCAGTTGGGGAAGGGTGATCTAAGTGATGAGGACTGAAAACAACGTGTCCTCAGATTTTTCATCCAAACTCTATGTAGTGTACAACACTGTCGCTAGCAACAGTTGTATGCAATTACATTTATACCCCATCTTCCTCTTCAAGGAATTCAAGGTGGCATACACAGTGTTTCCAGTGTGTCCTTCCATCTAGATCATGATTAGATCCAGAGCTGCTCAGCTGCAGCAAGGTTGCTTCATCATGTGCCCTCAAGACCATATCTAGAAATATCACCTTCATCAGACAGATGCTGAAGTTTCACCAAGCCCAATCTTTTCCCAGGGGATCATGGCATCTGGCCCCATCACTTCCTGGCATATAGAAGGGGAAGAAATGGAAGCAGTGACAGATTTTACTTTCTTGGGCTCCAAGATCACCACAGACGGTGACTGTAGCCATGAAATTAAAAGACGCTTGCTCCTTGGGAGGAAAGCTATGGCAAACCTAGACAGCATAGTAAGAAGCAGAGACATCACCTTGCCGACAAAGGTCCGTCTAATCAAAGCTATGGTTTTCCCAGTAGTAATGTATGGCTGTGAGAGCTGGACTATAAGGAAGAATTGATGCTTTCGAACTGTGGTGCTGGAGAAGACTCTTACGAGTCCCCTGGACTGCAAGGAGGTCACATCAGTCCATCCTAAAGGAAATCAACCCTGAGTGCTCATTGGAAGGACAGATACTGAAGCTGAAGCTCCAATATTTTGGCCACCTAATGCGAAGAGAAAACTCTCTGGAAAAGACCCTGATGCTGGGAAAGACTGAAGGCAAAAGGAGAAGGGGACGGCAGAGGATGAGATGGCTAGATAGCATCACCGATGCAATGAATATGAACTTGAGCACACTCCGGGAGAGAGCGCAGGACAGGAAGGCCTGGCGTGCTATGGTCCATGGGGTCACGAAGAGTCGGACACGACTGAACGACTGAACAACAACCCCAATCACAGAATGCAATTAGAGATCTGTGAATTATTGGGGGGGATTGCAATTGCATGGGAACCCTAACATCTGAGATTGGGAAAAAATACAAGGATTGTTCACTGGCACAGCTTCAGGAATTGCCTACTTTTGAATACATTTTCCCCTTCTTCATGCCTGTTATGGATTATATGTAGTCTCTTTTCCTAGCTATTTTGCAAGCAGCCAATATATCAAACGTAGGGATCTTGAAGCATGAGGGAGTTAGAATTTGAGGCTGCACACAAAGCAGCTGAGCACAGCTCCACATATGGAAATTATATTACCATCCCATCGCTACCCACAAATCCCCTCTTCTCACCCATAGATTCCATTCTGTAACCCAGGTCTCAAAGGCTGGATTAGTTTAAGAAGTGGTGGTTTCTTGGATGTCAATGTCAGTTTTTGCTCTGGTATACCCTGCCCATTAGAACATGAAATTTGTAAAACATTGGAATGGCCTGTATCACAGGCTGGCAAGTACCTTAATGGCATTCATGGAGAGAATGAGTATAGAGATACTCTTAGCCCATTTTAACTATCTCTGTTTAGGTAGTCTTTTAACTACATGGAGCAACTGACTAATCTATTTTTGCAAGTCATAAAACCATCCAGCTTGAATGCAAGTATACAACATCACTGCCCTTAGTTCAAATTGAACAAGGTAGAGCCTATACCTCAAGGATTAAGGTTATTGGTTCTTTTAATGAGCTGTTTCTCTAAATTCTATATTTCATTCCAAGAGACATACAAATGTGAAATTAACACAGAACTATTTGTGCTTATTTATAGAAACATTTAAACTCAAGTTGGGCCTAGATTTCGATTTCTGCAATGGGGCTCATCACAGCTTCCCCATTCATCAGGATCCCCTCGACCCTTTGTGCGGCATTTTCCAGGGCCTGGAGTGACTGCTGTGGAGAGGAGGGAGTGGGGAAATTTGCTTTTTCCAGTCCCATTGCACACATGTAAATCTGGATCCAACCCATGGGTTTTGGAAAAGACAACAACTTATGGTACAGTTCCAATTAATCATACTATGTAATCCCCCTGTGTATGAGCACTTGGTATATTTTTTAGCTGTAATGAACTTCACTAATTCCCTTTTTCAAATTTAGCAGCCCATGAAACACAAACATGCATTCCACACTGGATATTAGGAAAGAGTGTAGGATGGCTCTTGCTTCTTAGCCCTTTAGTAAAACTATGTCAACAACTATGCTGAAGCACTAATATCTGATACTGCTTTGGTGCCTCAAAGCTGATTGTCACTGATAATAAGCCCATGTGATTGATAACTATCTTGAACAGCAGTAAAAAAGTAATTACATACGGTTCCATTATCGGATCTGATAAAGTAGCAGCAAGAGAGAAAATAAAAACTGCCAATGATCCATCTAGTCCAGCATTCTCTTCCCATCAGCTAGTCCAATTCTCTGGGTAGTGCAGAAATAGGACATGTGTGTACAACTTTCCCTGTTCATCACTAACATTTGGTATTTAGCAGTATATTACTTTTATAGATTGAGTTTCCTTGCAGGTTAACACGGTTTTAAAAAATAATATTTTTTAAAGAAATACCAAGTGAATGGTCTTTAAGACAGTCAGAAAGACAGACAGAGAGACAGACACAGACACACACACACACACACACCACAACAAGACACAGGTCTGGATTATCAGGATTTCTGGTCGCAATCAATTTCACAGTTAAAGTCTGAACTCCTTGTCCCATTGCATTCCTGCTCATTACACAGATGATTATGTGGAGCTGTGTGAAGCTGACACACCAAAATACAACAGCCTGGCTTTTGTTCTGGGCATGTCATAATAAACATATTACACTGTGTGCTGCTCATCATCACCCTTGAGGTATCTTCTAGCTGGAGTCTAAGTTGCTACTACTGACATTTAAAGCCTTTGAAAAAGCTGTGATCTCGGTGCTTTCCAGACTGCTTTTTTCCATACTAGCCTGCCTATATGCTTAGGTTGTCTATGGAAAGCTTCTAGTGACTGAAGCCTCTTGAGGCTGGACTAAGGCTATGAGGAGCAAGGCCCTTTTGAGTGTGAGATCCTTTGCGAATTTTGTCCCTGGACAATCACATCAGAGCAACTCTAATTTAGGGGGTTGGGGAAACCATAGTACAAGTACATAGATACTGGTATTTCTCAGTCACAGAAGCCTAAAGGCTTTTTACAAGACTAATTCTGATTCAAGTATGTGTGGAATCCAACTATGGATGCAGCTCCTACACATCATGAATTCCCACAGGCTCAAAACATCCTGCGATGTGACTGAATAATGCCCTGACATTGGGCGGGCAGGGGGCAGGGGGATCAGCTAATTTAATAATATTCCTATCTGCCAAATCTAGCTAAATATCTTCAGTAATTAAGGAAAATCACTGTCAAATCATATTAGTTATACCATTTAATAACCATGGCATGTTTGATGCTGAAAACTGCATTGCACTGCCACAGATATTTTTGAAGTGAAATGCAGCACTAGAGATAACTAAAACATTGTTTTGAAATGTCATAACATTTAACTGCCACATCAACATTATATAAAAATCATTTTCAATTATCTTAAAATAAAAACCGTGTTGTCTTCAAATTATGTTCAAAAGCACCCGTACACTGAAAATAAACCTCCAAGTCCCAATAAACAACAGTGTTTGGCAATATCTATTTACCCCCAAAGTAAAGCATATTAGCTCTATATTAAAATTTTGTTTGTTTCAAGGCACTATATTTTAGATTACACACAATCATTTCAGCCTGTTTCAAAGCCGAACATACAATAAGGATCAAACACAATGGCCTAACCAGGATACACTCCATGTTTATGCAGGCCAGAGCAAAGTTGCTTTCTGCACTCCATCCCCCTCCAGTGATCAGTTATCATACTTTCATTTCATTTATTTGACTGGATTAGTTACTATTCCAAGGGTGGTAATATTTGAATCATAAAACCTATTAATAAATTATGAAACCTTTATTTCATACTGTCTTTGGCCACTAAAAGCCAACTTTAATATACCTTATATTTGGTGACCAAACATCTACCAATGTCCATAATAACACCATAGCAAAAGTAAAGCCCCCCACCCACTGATAATACCCAGCAAGAATCAGTTGAATAAGTTGGAACTGCATTTGTTGACAGCATTAGTATCTTGAAAATGTTAATGTCAAGAATGAGTTAATAGTAGTGGGAGCCATGTGGGCCACTTGGATAGTCACGTATGAAGCAGCCACCTGGAGATTGTTTTTTGGCCATTTCTCAGTCCTGCAGCTCAAGGCCACGCTCTGCTCTGGCTAATTGGGAAAATGATAACAACCGTGCCTGGTGGGAAGATTCAGCCTCTTTGGAGGGTGGAGTGGGGTGTCCTAGGACTGGGCTTGGATTGGGTGCTTCAAATTTGCCCAGAGTTGCTAGGGCAGGGCAATAAAAAGAGGGCTAAGGAAGAGGCAGATGTCTCTTCTTGGCCCTGATGGTACTAGGGTGTCCTGCTGGCCGAAGGCTATGCTGGGAGGCCCATACTTTGGTATAGGATAGACTAGCTAGCTTTATTGTTTTGCTCTTGGGAGTGTGTGCCTTGGTGCTTGGCATTTCTGGTTTTGCTTAGAGTTTTGTACCTTGCTTGTAATTTCCCATACAACCTACCACCTCTCCCCATTCCTTCCTCTTTGTTCCTTTCCCCTAATAAACATTTATCCAACTTCCAGTTGGTGTGGTGTGTCCTGTATAACTTCAGTGCTAAATACAGTGCCTACTGGCCTGGAAGGGAGCTACTGGGTTAACTTTGGGGGAACTTGTGGCCAAGTTGGGCCTGGCCTACCTTGCAGGGTTGTTGGGGTGAAACCAACAATCCTTCACAGTTAAGAACATAAGAATATCCATGCTGGATCAGATCAAGGATCCATCTAGTCCAATGTTCTGTTTACACAACGGCCAACCGGCTGCACATGGGAAACCCACAAGCAGGACATGAGTGCAACAGAATCCTGCTGCCCAAGTTCCCCACCATAGGTGTGCATAGGTATACTGCCTCTGATACAGGTAGCATACAGGCATCAAGACTAGTAGCCATTGATGGCCTTCTCCTCCAGGACTTTGTCCAATCCGCTTTTAAAGCCATCTAAAGTGGTGGCCATCACTACATTTTCTGGAAGTGAATCCCATAGTTTAACCATATACTGTCTGAAGAAGTACATCCTTTTATCTGTCCTGAATCTCCCACCAATCAGCTTCACAGGATGACCCCGGATTCTAGTATTATGAGAGAGGGAGAAAAATGTCTCCCACTCCATGCATTTTGTACACCTCTATCTTGTCTCCCGTTACTCACCTTTTTTCTAAGCTAAACAATCTCACTTGTTGTAACATTTCCTCATAGTGGACTTGCTCCAGCGCCGTGATCATTTCAGTTGCCCTTTTCTGCCATTTTTCCAGCTCTACAATGTCCTTGTTTAGGTGTGGTGACCAGAACTGTACACAGTATTCTAAGTGTGGTTGCACCATAGGTTTGTATAAGGGAAGTGTGATATTGGCAGTTTTATTTTCAATTCCTTTCCTAATTATGTCTAACATCGAATTTGCCTTTTTCACAGCAGCTGCACAATGGGTTGACATTTTCATTCTGCTGTACATCACAACCCCAATATCTCTTTCTTTTTGTTTTAACCACCCTAAATAATTTGGTATCATCAGCGAACTTGGCCACTTCACTGCTCACTCCTAATTTCAGATCATTTATAAACAAGTTGAAAAGTATTGGTCCCAATACAGATCCCTGTGGCACTCCACTGTTTACACTGTTTACATACATTGGGAGAATTTACCATTTATTCCTACTCTCTGCTTTCTGTTCTTTAACCAGTTACTGATCCATAAGAGGACTTCTCTTATTCCATGACTGCTACGTTTGCTCAGAAGTCTTTGGTGAGGGACTCCATTTAAAGCCTTTTGGAAGTCCAAGTAAACAATGACTACCAGATCACCTCTGTCTACATGTTTACTGACATTCTCAAAGAACTCTGAAAGGTTAGTGAGACAGGACTTACCTTTGCAGAAGCCATGTTGATTCTTTTTCAGCAGGACTCGTCTTTCTATATGCTTGCTAATTTTGTCTTTAATAATGCTTTCAACTAATTTACCCAGAAAAGACCTTAAGCTAACTGGCTTATAATGTCCCAGATCCCCCCTGGATTCCTTTTTAAAAACTGGTGTTACACTGGCCATTCTCCAGGCTTTGGTACAGAGGCTGAAATTGGGGACCAATTGCATGTTTTTGTTAGAAGATCAGCAATTTCATATCTGAGTTCTTCAAGAACTCTAGGATGGATGTCATCTGAGCATCCATCTGGGCAATCAGAAACATTTTCAACTTCATCCACTAGGTATGATTCAACCTGAACCGGATGCTTTCCAGCTCCTGTCAGCTTTCCCCCAAGGTTCAGTTTAAAAGCGCCTCTGCCACCTTTTTTATGCTTAGTGCCAGCAGTCTGGTTCCATTTTGGTTCAAGTGGAGCCATCCCTCTTGTACAGGCCCAGCTTATCCCAAAATGTTCCCCAGTGAGGAATGCTATCGCTGCACACATCCAATAAATAAATAATACAGCACAGGGAATCCTTATGGGGGCCTACAATTAATGAAACAATTTGATGCACTTTTCACTTTCTTAAGAGCTTTTCACTGATGAACCTTGGTATACGAAGATTTTTCCCATTTTACAACTATTTCACTTCTGATCATATGAATATATGAATACAGAACACCCATCTAAAGAACTGAAAAGAGAGACTAATTGGGAAAGAGATGTAGAGGAATGATTCTTTGACATAATTTCCAGTTATGTCAATAAAAAAAATAATGCAAATGTATTATTTTAATTTTGACCTGCACGATGACCCAGCCTCATAAGGCTGTGAGCCTGATAGAAATGGGTAACAATAAATAACATCAGCACTAACTAAACACATTCCTGGCGTATCTTCTGTATGAATGAATGATACGGTATCAACTATCCTTCCTAACGTGTAGTTCAGTCTCTAGAGGGGTAGGAAAGTGGAAAGTGATGCATGTTGGGGGCAAAAAATCCCAAGTTCAAACCGTGTCTGACCAAGAAAGAGATCCTGGCGATGTAGTGGATATGTTGATGAAAATGTTGACCCAGTGTGTGGCTGTTGTGAAAAAGGCAAATTCCTTGTTGGGCATAATTAGAAAAAGAGCTGAAGATAAAACTGCCAGTATCATAGTGATGTTATACAAATCTATGGTGTGACCACACTTGGAATACTATGTACGGTTCTACATAGTACGGTCACTGCACCTCAAAAAGGATATTGTAGAATGGATGCAGAAAAGGGTAACCAAAATGATCAAGTGGCTGGAGTAACTCCTCTATGAGGAAAGGTTACAACATCTGGCACCACTTAGCTTAGGAAAGAAGCAAAGACGAAGAGACATGATAGAGGTTTACAAAATTATGCATGGTGTTGAGAAAGTGGGTAGTGGATTTTCTCCCCCGCTCATAATACTACTTGGATGGCCAATTCCAGAAGGTGGGCCTGGGGGATTATTGCTCTGTCCATTGGCAGTTATGTCATGGGGTGCCACAGGGCTCTACTCTATCCCCCATGCTGTTCAACATCCACATAAAACCACTGGGGGAGGTTATCCAGAGATATGGACTGAGATGTCGCCAATATGCAGATGACACCCAGCTCTATCTCTCCTTTTCATCAAATCCAGGTGAGGCAGTGCGTGTTCTGAACCAGTGCCTTGGTGTGGTCATGGACCTCCAGTATCAGAGGCAGGATGCCTATGTATACCAGTTGCTGGGGAACATGGGTGGGAGGGTGCTGTTGCACTTGTGTCCTGCTTGTGAGTTCCCAGTCAACAGCTGGTTGGCCACTGTGTGAACAGAATGCTGGACTAGATGGGCCCTTGGTCTGATCCAGCATGGCCAGTTATAAGAACAAGAACATAAGAAAACTGGATGAGGGCCAATCTAGATAAGATGGAGATACTGTTAGTGGATGGTTCTTCTGCCCAGATGAGAGATATTCAAACTGTTCTGGAGGGTGTTCAGAGGATCAGGTCCATAGTTTGGGGATGCTCTTAGATCAAGCGGTGTCACTGGAGGCACAGGTGGCCTTGGGGGCACAGAGCACCTTTTATCAGCTTAGGCCGATATACCAACTATGATCCTATCTGGACAGAGATAGCCTAGCTACAGTTACCCATGCTCTGGTTACCTTTCATTTGGATTACTGCAATGCATTATACATGGGACTGCCTTTGAAAATGGTCTGGAACTCAGATGGACAAAAATAGGCAAGCAAGATTGTTAACAGGACTTACCAATATGACCATATTATGCCAGTGCTTTATGATCTGCACAGGCTGCCAGTCCATTTTCTGTCCAAATTCAAAGTGTTCATATTACCTTACAAGGCCCTAAACAGCTTGGGGCCAGGTTACCTGAAGGATCATCTCCTTCCATATATACCTGCCCAGACCCTAAGATCATCCTCAGAGGCCCTTGTCTGGGTGTCCCCACCAAATGAAGTGAGGTGGGTGGCTATTAAGGACAGGGCTTTTTCAGTGGTGGGACCCCAGTTGTGGAATGACCTCCCCAGAGAGGCTTGCCTGATGCCTACACTGTGGTCTTTTTGGAGCCAGGTGAAGACCTTTTTATTTTCCCTGGCTTTTTAGACCTTTGTTTTAAAAATTGTGTAAAGTGTGTTTTTAAATCTTTGCACTGCTGCTGGCTTTTATTTTGGTTACTGTGTGTAATAAAGAAATAAAATAAACATAAATAAAATAGAACCTGGAGTTATCCAATAAAGCTGAATGGTGGGAGATTCAGGACAGATATACGGAAATACTTCTTCACAGAGCATAAACTATGGAATTTGCTTCATAAGAGGTAGTGATGCTCATTAACTTGGATGGCTTTATAAAAGAATTAGACAAATTCATGGAGGATAATGCTACCAATAACTACGATGGATGTATACTATCTCCAGTATCAGCAGTAGTATGTCTATGTTTACCTGTTGCTGGGGAAAATCAGTGGGAGAGTGCTAATGCACTCATGTCCTACTGCTGGGCTTCCCATAGGCAGCTGGTTGGCCACTATGTGAAGATAATGCTGGACTAGATAAGTGTTTGGTCTGATTCAGCATGGCTCTTCTTATCTTCTTATTTAAAAAGCAATAATGCGAATAAACTGCTAGTAGCATGCTTAAAGAACACTGTTCAAATGCCGCTGAGCTCCTCTATCTGTTGGAACCAGAACTGTGCTAGTGCATATGATCAGTTACAAAAGAGGAGTGGGTTGGTGGGAGACATTTTGCTGTCTGTATAGCAGCTTTTGTTCTGGGGGTTCTGTTTTTGGTTTGAATTCAGTCATGGTTAAACTAAGAGATTGCACTGAATTTAGAATAGAGGACAGAACTGATTGAAAGAAGTTATACAACTTGTAAGCTTCCAGACTGATGGGCTATCTAATGATAGTGTTATGTTCTCCCCACCCTCACGCCTGGAGGGCAGAGAACAAAGGACAGATTTAAACTCAAAGTGGGCTTGCATGTGTGCCTGCAATTGTATTTTTCCATGTAGGCCCTGTTTCAAATGGAAGAAATGTCTACCCTGTATTTTCTTTTTCCCAGCTTGGAGTTGCTACACATCCCTTGGGGTCTAGGTCAAATCATAAAAGGCCTAAAGTAAGAATAAACACCACTTGCAGGGCAAGTAGCTTCACTCTCATACATACCATAGTGCACCACTTTAGGAAAGTGGAGGTCAAAATTTTATTTTTCAGCTCTAGCTGTAATGTTCCAAACAAAGAAGATACTTCCAGCCTCCACTTATATTTGCATTAAGGCCTAAAATATTTAAGAGAACTGAGAACACTTTAACAGAGGTGGGTATCAGTGAGCGTTACCTGATCCACGATTGAAACACGAATCCTAGGGTAGGAATAACATCGTGTACTTCAAATTTCAGGATAACTGGCATTTTCACTGTTCATAGCTGTATTTGTTTCAGGGACTGAATGGACATGGGGACAGAACAGGGAGTTCTCACGGAAGAATGTTTTTATTTTCAAAATAAACTAGCATCAATACAAGGTGGCCCAGTTTACCGAATGCCCTGGCCTAGTTCAGGAATGTTTGCAACAGTTGCTACCCAACTTTTCCAGGAACCCTTTCTCCCCTGACAATTACAGTACACATACCTCAGAGAGCACCAAAACGACAACTCAGTTGAAAACAGCAATTCTCAGATGGTTCATAAATTACTTTAATTTTGCGGCTTGCAGAATCACAAGTGCTATGCACTTTTGATTTCCCCACAATTAGAGTAACATTTGAAGTGGAACTTGTAGCGAGATCCATGAGCTCCAGGGCAGGGAAAAGGCATGTATGCTCCTGCGAGCTACACAATTAAAGTGACCTATGAATCGGCCCTGACTTCCCGTCACATTGCTATTAACAAGCACAGGAACTATAAAGGCAGCTTGTATTAAACCCCTCTTATTCTATTTATAAGGCCACCTCTGATACTGGGTTCTTATGCTACATCATCCATGTGGGAGCTGCAGCAGCGCTGCTCCTTCCTTTGCTGTTGGTAATGTGAGAATGCTGAGACCAAGTGGAAGGAGCCCTGAAGCTCCTCCCCACACTAGCATTAACACAATTTTCCAGGGCTGATGCCTGTGCTGGGATCAGCTGCAGCACAGGCTCTTCCCACAAGACTTGTGCCTTTTCATGTTATTCCATTGTTGCAGGAAGGATCAACATTGCTTGGGATTTCACACCGCAAGGGTCTCAACCTGAAGAGCATGTTTACCAGTATTTCATCAATACTTGCAGATGGCAATGAGGAGACAATAGGACAGTTTAACAAAGAAACAGATTTGGGTATGAGAATGAAGTCTTAGGTCTAACCATCCTTTAGTGTTAAAAACACAGCAACAAAAAACACCCTTAATTTTTCCATGTAACTTCCTTTTTTGAAAGGGAGTTTTGAAATCACTTTTAATTTACGTATACTGGCTAGGATCCATACAGCTTCTTACACAAAAGGAAGGCAGTTCCACTTGTGCAAGGGAGGGGTCCCTAATTTCTGCCTACCACATCCTTAAACTGTTTGAGGGAGGATTTCCCAACCTTAAGAACAGGGATGGGCAACTTATGACCCACCAGATGTTTTGGCCTACCAACTAAATTATAAAGTTGACGGGGGTAAACATACGGGCTAAAGCAGCCTTTTCCAACCTGCTGCCTTCCAGATGTTTTGGGCTTCAATTCCCAGCAGGCTGGCGAAGGCTGGGCTATGGAATGGAAGAACATTCTAGAATGCAGGGCTAAATCCAATGCACATATGGACTTCCGCTCATGCAACAGGAGTTTCTCTTCCCCTTCTCCCACTTGCAGTCCCCCACATCCCTCTCAAATGTGCTCCAGAAGGTCTCCCAAGCCTCTGGAGCAGAGTTTGTGCACATGAAGGGCTACACAGGTAGGAGAAATTTAATTCACTAGTGGAGTCCGTTCTGCGGGTGGAAGGACACTATTGGATACAACCCAATGCCTTAGCACCACCCCATCACAGTAAATACAGAATGGTATTTGCTGTTATAGACAATACCTGCACATTTGGTTCTGGTGATAAGTGGAGGGCCTGGCTGACCAGTGCCACCTTCTCCAGGTCTGGTTAGAAGAACACGAATCTCATACTCTGTGTCTGGGTCCAAATGCCACAGCTTGTAGGTTGGTGCATTTACAGCATGGGTTTCTGTCCAGGTCCCAGTTGTCATATGGTATTCCACTTCTTTCAGGATAATAGGGCCATCCCCAATAATAGAATTAGCATTCAACTGAATCAGCAAGTACGTTGGCCCAACTCCAAGCAGCTGCGGGGGTGCTATTGGTCGAGGTGGTTCTGTAAGACACAGCATGAAAGAGACAAATCAGAAAAATATAACTATGGGCCAGGATTCTTAAATGATTTTATAACAGCAACTTAAGGAAGTATGTGGATATTTAAACACACAGTCTACAAGAGATATCAGACAATAATATAATACAATAAAAGATGACTAAATATATGTCAATAGTGCTGCAAAACTGTATTTTCCACTAGGGAACTATAAGAGGGGTTAAAATATCACAGTGGAATTTCTGCCTCCAAGTATCAGTGCCTAGGAGTGATTTATTTTAGAAAGCAATTACAGCTGAATAAAATGAATCCACTAATAAACACAGAGGCTTCGTTTTCATTCCAGATGGTTCATATTTTGGCTAATTTGTTTCAGTTAATTAGGCAACAATGCTAAATTCAAGGCACACGGGGATTTCACAATCAGCAGTAATGCAATGCAGCAACTCCCAAGAGGTGGATAGGAGACTAGAAAAATATGTACCCTAAAAGATCTATTAATATTTTCTGCATGTGTTCCATCTCTTGGGAGAAAAATACCATGAAACGTTAGGTGGCAGCTTCCTTCTGTGTCTGATATATGAAAAACAGGAGCTTCCAAGAACCCCTTGTGCAATTTAGCTAGTTAGTCTAAAATCAGATGCCTTCACTTTTCTAGGTTAGAATTTCTCAAAGCACCGACAGCACAGCTCCTTGGCCACAGCTGGCACTGTGTGTACTCTTTTTCAGCTAATGGCAATTATCAGCAAACCTTATGTTTCCATACAGAAACCTATTTTGTGCCTAAAAAGTCATCTTCAGGATATAAGGCCTTATCTATGACTAGCTTCTATCACCATATTGTTGGAGAGGGCTTTACTTGCTTACCATTGGAATGGATCTTTTCAAATCTCTCTCTCTCTCTCTCTCACGCACACGCACACACACACATACACACACACACGCACGCAATGATAAATAAATCTGCCGGTTTAAGACCAGAATAAAGGCTATCTCATGCTCCACAAAGCTAGGAAACTGGAAGCTAAGGCAGAAGCCTTAACTGATGTGTCCCATGATCAGTGATGACATTGTGCAATGTCATAAATGGTCCTTGCTTACAACTTGCACACAGGACCGGGACAATGCGAGGCATCTTTGTTGGTCCCAGGCACTCTATCCTCCACATTTAGATTTGGGCCTGAAAGACCATGGAAAAGTGTGGGGGTATGGAGGGTAAGTTGTAAGGAAGCACAACTTTTGAGAGAAATATATGATATGCCAAGCTGCAGCTAAAAAGAAAAGTACAAATGTGTCAATTTTCAGCACTTTTTAACTTGCTGTATCTGTAGCAATTTTATCGGATACCTTTGAAATTTTGCAAAACGGTAGAGCTCATCTGGTATGTTATGGATTCCAAGTGTCACATTATTAGCTAAACAGTTGTCATTTTTATAAACAGTAGAAATTTGAGGCTTAAAATGGCAAAACCTATAGCAGACTCAATTTAACTACAGGGGCACTTCTGTGCCCCTTTAATACACACTCACACTGACACACACACAATTTCTGTCTGTCTACTAAAGAAAAGAAAATGGTGTAATTTCATAACTTTATGCAAAGAAAAACCTTGAACAAGAAGCACAGATTTCCTTTCTATTTTTTTAATGCTAGATTGATTTATCACCAGACATCTTCTCTTCTTTATTCCTGCCTCCCCCTGCTCCCCTCCAAAGCCTAGAGAAGAGGATGAAGGTTTAGCTGAGAGAGTTCAGTCACCCTTCCTCAGCCTTTTCCACCACCATGTGATCAATGCCTAGGGACAATACTATATGACTTTGTGGGGTTAAGAGCACCTAGATTAAATCTAGTACCACTTGCTTCAACCAACAGTGAGTGTTACACCACCACCAAGGTTGGTTGCTTCTACACTAGGGCCTTTTAATGCTGGCTGAGGCATTACTTTTTTGGAAATCAGCTGGAAGCAGTTCCATACAGCACTTAATATAATGCTGTATTATCCAGTAATTCTTGTCCTCATGACATCATTAGGAACTATTTATCTAAGCATTCTAGCCATGCATAGAGGGTGTGTGTGTGATTTTCATTCTGACTGCTGGGGAGGGAAGGCATAGGCCTCCGCTCCCCTTGAGCTATGTACTCAGTAAGCATCCCTAAACACCACCTTGTGCCTGTAATTGATTAAAGTAACAAGAAGATATGCAGCAGCATGTGATGTATCAAGTGAATGTCCAAGTTTGGCCTTCATCAGCAAACCCTATTCAGCAAAGGTCCGATGCAAGTTTAATTAGTCGCTCCCTCTTTGCCCTTCTTATTGTTCAGCAGGCACAGCATTACGGATAAGTAACCTATTTTTGGCCCTTAATCAGTTTGTGTTAAGGGGGAGGGCTTCATTACTGAACCCCACTTATGTTTTCCATTTTAAAGACAAATAGTGCTTTTCTGCAAATAAAAATGAGAGGAATCCAGTAATTAAGTCCTGCCCCCTGAATATTTATCAGTAAACCTCCAACCAGCTGAACAGGAAACTGCTGTTCAGCTGCTAGGAGGGGAAAGCATATTAGCCCTAAGATGCCTTAGTAGTGTTTTGCCAGTTCAGATAGACAGGGTCGTGCTGCAAATTTTTTTTTCTCCAAAATGGGCACAAATCAGGTCTTCAATAAAAGAATCAACCACACATACACAGAGAAGTGAAATGAATTGGCAGTGCCACCATTTGAATTTTCTGTAAAACATTAGTGAAGAAAGGATCACAATTTCAGACTAGGTAGCTAGTGTAGATGCAACCCATCTCCTTTTCTGATCAACCTATCGGTTCATTGAAGGGGGAAACACATATATTTGTGATATAAGTAACCCCTAGGGCAGGGGTACCCAATGCAGAGTCCACAGGTACCATGCTGGCCACAGGCATCTCCAGTGGCATTGGTGAAAGAGTCCCCAATGTGGTGCCCACAAAACCTCTCCCCGTTTTTTTTATATACGCACATGGATTTTTATTTATCCATACCAATGAATACATATGAAATGCATACAACTTTCTAGCAATTATACATAGGCTTCATCAAAAGTGGACCAAATATCCAAATAAAAATCCATTTGAAGGTGGTGTCTATATGCTGAATTACACAATCCCTTATTAAAGAGACACTGCAGTGTCCAATAGACATGAAACCAAAGTTTTTGCTGAATAAGACGCAGCCCAAGATCTACAGATGTGACAGGCAGGCCCTTAAGTGGTGATCTACTGATTAGGCATTTTGTGGTGGCACCCACAGCAGTTTCTCAAATTCCCAAATGTGCCCAAGAGTCCAAAAAGGTTGGGGACCCCCACGCTAGGGTGTATGACCCTAAGTTAACAAAGACATTTTTCATTAGGGCTCCCCTCCATCCTCACATACACACCAGAAATTATACTTAAAACTAACTGGAATCTCCAAATGAATCTAATCTCAATTATGAAGCTAGCATGAATGATGACAGTTCATTTGCTGTGAAGTGAAGATGTTAAATGTCAAACTTTCGAAGTCTAAGGTCAAACATCAAGAACAAACACTAAATTGTACAGAATACAATTCCACCAGCTCTGCTTTCTAACGTGGATTTTTGTTTTGAAATAAAGCAACATCTGTACTGACCAAATAGATGACTGCTGAGACGAGTTTTGATACTGAGGTTCACTAGTGATTCATAATTGTCCATACCTACTCTCATCTGTCAACCATTTGAGCCAGCTCTTAGAACAGTATGCTAAGTTAAGAAATATATACTTTGATTAATAACAATGTGATTATTATGGATAAAGCTATGCATTCATAAGGCTAATATATCACTGCATATTACATTTTTCTTAAGTTAGAGGCACAGTATATTCTTATATTTGCATATACATTTTATTTTGAATGCCTCTTGAAGACAAGGAGGCATTTATGAAGTCTCTTCATGTTTCAGTAAATTATGCATGAATTTTAATCAGTTATTAAGTGAACCAGTAATTGTTCTCAGAATTATTAATATTCTTCAGAACACAATACTCTATCAGAGCCAGAGGTGTGGCGCAACCAAGGTTCCCAAAAGTACACTAAATGGCAACTGAAGCATGCAATCCCAATATACCAGATAAACTTCTTTGATGTTACCTAATTAACTTTCCTATTAATAGTTCTCATTCCTTATTCTATAACCAGTTATCAAATATTCCCCAATTATAACTTCAAAATTGCAGAGTTTACTTTTATATAACAAGTAACCTGAAACATTTTTCATCTTTAAGCAGACATTAGTGGGTGAAGTTTGAGGCTCTTATACATTGGTTTTCTATGACACTATTTTTAATATGGATATACCTTAATGGTAGCCTAAAGCAGCTCCTGCTATAAGGAGATGGGAGAGCCTTGTCTTTTAGCTTGCTATCTCATTCCTATGACCCATGAGTGGCATTAACAAGCTTGCATTAATTTAGTAAATTCTAATTTAATTTCTGAAATTAATTTGACCAGATGTTGTACGACAGAAAACAAAGAGGGACATGAATGTATCACAAAGCAAGCCACTCTTCAAGAACAGAACTTCCTTTGGCATGGTGCCTCAAGGCTGCATGTTCACAAACCTCCTTACAAGCTTGGGGAAATGCTGAATGAGGTAAATACTTCCTTTGCAGATAACATGGCAACAAAGAGACTTGTGGCACCTTAAAGACAGCTTGGAATGAGACAGCCATAATCCCAGAAAACAAGAATTCACAGGCTTATAAAAAAGAACAAGGAGCCAACTCTTCCTCCATGTCACACTTTCTAAGGAGCACAATCATATTAGAAATAGTTGAGGATTAGATACATGGTACATGATATATTATGTGCAGTGGTGGGCTCTGGATGATGGAGCCCTATTCAAAAACAGCCGTATGTGCATTCACTCATGATAATAAACTGTATATGTGTGACTTTATAAACACTCAGACACACAGCTTTTCAGATCCTAATCAAACTAAGGCCTCGAGGGAGAACTGACAATCATCAAGCAGGGGGTTGGACTCGATGGTCTTGTAGGCCCCTTCCAACCCTATGATTCTATGATCAAAGGACACTGTAGGATGCCACAGCTGCTGCACTATTGTAAGAGAGGTGGGTTGAACCAAACTTTCTCTAACCAAAGACTTTCCTGGTAGATCACATTGTTTCTTAATGCTAGGACTATACCCAAATGGCTAGGGTGAAGCCTGGTTAATCAACAGCCAGTCTATTGGACAATATGGATTTTTGCCCTCAGCTCTTTTCCCCTCCAGACAGCTGAACTGGGTAATCCTGTTCACAAATCACTCCAAAATTAAAATCCCCAGATTAGCACACCACTTGAAAAGAGAATTTAAAAACTGCCATGCACTACAGCCTGCTAGAAAATAAGGGCTTCCCTTGTCTTAACGACAACTAAGTATTTCCATTGCTCTTTTTAGCTTTACAGGGTTTGTTAATCTTCTTCATTGGGTTTGCAGCAATTTTGTAAGAGAACCATTAAGACCATGCAACTGTTTTCATTTCTATTATGATTGGTTGTTCTCAGCATAATAAATGCCTGTGCTAAGGTGAACAGTACCAAGCATGTGGAACAACTTTTAGTTGGCTGCATAATGTTGATAGTAAGATTATGCAGCCTGCAAACAGATGTAAGGTACATGGCTGCAGAAAAAAAACCCAAGATCTTTGCCACATATGTAGTAAAGGAAGGAGCAACGAGAAGAGGTGGCAGCAGTAATGACCAGGTGAAGGTGAGTACAAAGCGACGTAATTGATGGACTGGTAGCACTGTCTGATAGTTGAGTCCTGAAAGCAGGCTTGTATTGTGGTGTGCACCCTCTTTTTATACGAAGTCAGGGCTCACCCTTCTATCATGACTACTGGCAATCCAGAACAACCCACAGAAACCCAAGATTTGCAAAATAATTTTCTCAAACAGATTGGGTGTGAAAACGAAGTCCAAGGCCTACACCAAACTGGGGCAAGAAGCCAAAAGATATATAGTGAACAAATATAACCTACCCTGAAAAATAATATATATTAAGTTATGGACCTGCAAGGTGATTTAAGATTAACCATAGTTAAAATTAACGACAGTTTGTTGGGTTTGGATGAAATTACAAGCTGCAGTTTCAAAAACTGAAACAGAACCTTTCAGTCTCCTCTTCATGGCTGCAATGGAGGAAGAGAGGAAAGACAGGAGCAGCTAAACCTGAGGTTTGCTCTGACTCACTCCTGTTATAATAAGCCATGTTTTATCACGACATCCAAACCAGCTCTATGTTGCAGAAACTAATGAAATATTGGTATTTACCAGTATTCTTTAACTTTTGGGAGGAAAGTAGGAAATATCAAAAGACACTTTGATCAATGACTGAACTGCTCCACAATTTCCATGATTTATCAGTAAATATTCACATCTGCCAGAACAGTTTGGGGAAAAATAAATCAATATAGAATATTTGATTGCTTTTCAAAAATAAATTGAGTGATAATTATTTTTATATTAAAATATTTGAAGAACGTACAGACGTCATGAAAGATACTATAGTCCACAGATAGATATTACATGCAAGCCCATTAGAAAGGCTTATCTTCTTCTTTATCTTTGTACAGAGCAGAGTTCTTCAAGGTTCTTTATAATATAACTGCAGTTTAATAGACTATTCTTAGCACTTTTTACCCTTTCTGCTAAAGCCTTCTCTCTAACCCTAGGCATATCCCAGTTTACATGCCTCCCCCCATATTTTCTCATTGAAAATGCAATGCGCAAAACACTGTATTCAGAGAGGCTTGCTCTATGAAGCTCATGTTAAGCTAGGGAAGCATTCCTAATATTCTCAATATTCAAAATGGTGGCCAACTTTGTAACTACTTATTATTTATCAATAATGTGATATTTCAGGTTCTAGGGATCCAATTTACATTTTCTGTACATCAAGATTGCTATGAGGTCATTCTGTGTGAGGATTTTGAAAAGGCTGACAACCCCAAGACTAGCCCCATGGTTTACAAACAGCTGTAGCTACAGTGACACAAGCCGAGTGCCACACACACAAAGATTAAGCTGGAGTTAAACATTTGAAGGGTCAGCCCAGACTGATGCACAGGAACACATCTTTAGAACCAGACTGAAAAATGGACTTAGCAGAATTCTGGAATAAAGTGAATATAGTATGATACCTGTGCCTGTAAGTCTAATAAGCTGTATTCACTTTCTCTCATACCTCAGAAGGAGCCATTGATGTCTGTGGGAGAAAGTAAAAATGGGCAGTCATTAGGGAAACCTTTGGGGCCTGAGTGACAACTCTGCCATGTCCCTAGGGTCATCAGATGTCCAGAAGGAGCAAGTGTTGCCCCAAATGAACTATTTCTTGAGGGTCAAACATGACAGTGGCAGTCATGATTGGTTATATGTGTCCTCCTATATGTAGATTCCTGCACTGAGCAGGGGGTTGGACCTGATGGCCTTGTAGGCCCCTTCCAACCCTACTATTCTATGAGTCTATGATTTGTTAACGCATAAAGCAGGAGGAAGAGGGTTCTCATGTTAACATCGAAAGGTCACAGAAAGGAGAAATCTGTTTGCATGTTGCATGTCCCACCTCTTCCTGGTTAGGGGAGCAAAGATCCTCCCAAATTCTGAACAGAGTTGATTTGATTTAAAACAAATTTATTTAAATCGTGATTTAAATTGCTTCTCTGAAGGACTCAGTTTTAATTATTCAAATCACAGTTTAAATCACTAGTGAGGAAGATACTACTGAATCATCATTTTTAGTAGAAGTACATTATTGTTTAATATAACCTTAATGCATAGTCAGAGATGTAGGTTTCATTAGAAGGTAGGTACACAGTGGAGGATACATGCAGCAGAAGTTTCCTCAGGAGCCAGGGCTGCATGGGTATGGTCTGTTCACTTTTGGTTTCACTTTCTATTCCCCTCACCTATCCCTTGCATTTATTTCCAGACTCCTCCTCCTTGTTCAGATCTACTCCATCTCCCCAGATTCTCTGCTTATTGACCGTCTCTGTCTTTGCACTTAGAGAGAGGCAAGGCCGAGAGAGAGAGAGAGAGCTTCTGAATACACCACCTGCAGTGCAGAATAGGACTGATCAGATTATGTCCCATCTCCATAAACTGCTAATATATTCATAGAATATAATTAGAAGTTGTATAATTAGTATTCATGATGATATCTTTGACCTAGGCTCCTTTTTTACTAATTGTTTAAAGAAATTTCAAAATCTGATTTAAATTTTTTTAAATCTGATATAAATTTTTAAAAATCATTTATTATTTTTTTAAAATCATTTTTATCAACCCTGATTCTGGAGCCAGTATTGCCTTTCACCCGCAGTCCATTGCCTGAACTCTTTCCTCCCTGATCTGGCTCTGATTACAAAAGTGAACTAGGTATTCTCTCTCTCTCTCTCTCTCACTCACTCACTCACTCACACACACACACACACACACACCCCACCACCACATAGAAAGACAGTGAATGTTATTTATTAATGTATTTATTTGATTTGTACTCTGCCTTTCCATTTCCATGGAGGGAGAGGTCTGTCTTTCCCTCCATGAGATGTTTGCTTCCTTTCCTTGCTGGGTGGTGCGAAAGGAAGCCTCTTTCTCATTGCCCAGCAGGAAAGAGCTCTTACCTTCAATCAGCTGCTGATCAGAGATAAGAGTTTTTCCCTGGCTGAGGAGAGGGGCAGGGCCTAGGCAAGAGGCTGGCAGACCATGTTGTTGTTCAGTCGTTAAGTCGTGTCCGACTCTTCTTGACTCCATGGATAACATGGGTTAAACAGTAGAATGTATTGATAATTTGCAACTCTTTATCTATTTTACCCTGGTATCCAACCTGCCTGCTGCCTTCCTGTGTGTGTGGAGAGTGTGTATTGGTTGAGCTTCATTTACTATAGATGTGTGTTGACAAGGGAGCTGAGTGGACAGAGACTGAGAACCTGGCAGAATGGTGACTTGTATCTCAGTCAGATCCCTTACCCGCAAAATACCTAACGTGTCTTACTGCTCTGTTAATTCAGCAAGTGATTCATTGTCCTATTTAGGATGGTCCCTGTAGTAAAGCTGGAGCAATAATTCAGCTGACATAGTGGTCCACTGGGGTGTCACTTAAAGCGACATCATGCATGTGCACAAAGTCTGCCCTTAGTAGGATACCAACCTCCACCCATAAATGAATGGCAGCCATTCACATCTATAGGAGAATTTAAATTGGCAGTGTACATGCATTCGTAGAATACAAGGGAGGGCATACAGCATGACCAATCACAGAAGCAAAGGCACTGGCTTTTATAACCATGATAAAGCCATCAAATAGCATAGTAAACAGAAATCTATTATATTATATAAGTTACGGGCTTCTGATAGGTCGTAACAGCAGCCTAAGTTCAGGTTTCAAGGCCTTTTAAAAATAATTATAACAATGTGCCTTAGTTCAGTTCTGTCACCGTTTTGACATGGAAGCACTCACATAATGTATCAACTTTATATAGAATAAACAAAAAATCATACACTACTTTACAGGTAGGAGAGTTTAATCTTAGTAAGGATGTCTACTGACTGGAGTGCTGAAATATGAAGAATGATTTCACAGAGGAAACTGCTAACTTCTAAATACTGAATTTCATAGCCTGTGCATCACCATAGCATTTTATTCACCTCGATAGGAAACACCACTGCAATCATTTTAAAAACTATCCTTAAAAAGGAATAGCGTTTGGCGGTAGCATTGTCAGCAGAAGTTAAAAACAGAGTTCGCTTCTAGACCATTGCACATGTAACTTTTTAATATTTTGAACAAAACCCTCATACACTTCATCCTAACGAACACCTTATTTCTGTTTGTAAATACATCTAAAATATTTCATTTCTTGGCTTTAACAACATTATTGATATATTAACTGAATTCATGCATATATAGCATTTGTCAAAATGAAATTACTAGAGATGTGCATCCGGTTCGGCCAAAGCCCGAAGCCTAACTAAATTGGGCCCCTTCAGACCATTTCTAGTGCTTCCCACTGTGAAGTGGGCTTTCCCCTGAAGCAGCCAGAACAGAAACTAACACCACATGAAGTTTCATGTGCAATTCAGGCTTTAAAAACCCAGACTGTTTGTCTCCCAAAATAGCATCTTTTTGGTTTGGTTTGCTGTAAACACTGAAGGGAGGGAGGGAGGTATGTTGAGTGATTGACAGGTCCCACTTTCCAATCACAGGGCGCATTTTACCATGGGGTTTCCAATCACTGTACTTTGGAAGAGGGATTGTGAGTTACAAACTGTCTCTGTGCTTCCTTGTTCTGTAGCAAGCAAGTAGGAAGTCAGAGCTTCTGAACTGGCCTGTGGGGGGTGGGGGTAGGGGGCAGGCAGCTCAAGATGTCTGTTCATTATTTCAAAATCCTTTTCTTTCCCCTTCTCAATTATTAAATCGGTCCTTCTCTCAGATTTTTTCCTGCTGTGAGAAATCTTTCTTTCCAATACCACCACACTTCATTATTTTTTAAAAGCCTCAAACTCCCAAGCCCCTGCACCTATCTGAAATCTGCAGATTTCTTGCCAGGGACAAGTCAAAGCAGATGGCCTCTGAATAACTGGTCTGTGCTAAATCAGGGTCTGAGTCTTATCTTGTGGTCTGTGCACACCTCTAGTAATTACACATTATTGTAGGGATTCGCAACTGCATTGATCTGGGGTTCTGATTTTGTCCGGGCCCAGACAAGTTAGATTCTTTTAGATTACCAAGATGAAACAAAGCCGCTTCTGCAAAAGGATGACAGTGTATTGATAGAAAATAGATGCAGAATAAATATGCAAAGAAAGCTCACACCTCTACTCAGCCAGCGAAGGTGTCACAGCTGATATCAGAGCTGTGTCTCATGATGTCTTCCTCATGATGGCTTTGACTGAAGTCCGGGAAGCCGAAGGGGGCTACAGGCTGCCATAGAGATTATTGTACAATGACAGACAGGACACTCATGCACACTCCTCAGACACCTCATAAATAAGGTAAGCACAAGAACCCAAAACCCAGCCCACGAGAATGTCTCCAAAATTTCTCCTCCTTTGAATTTATTTTTGAAAGCAAATTTGTTTTCTATCAAATTGAATGGGAACGGTAAAAAAAAATGTGGGAGAAATTTTCGGCACAGCACTAGCTGATATGTCTATCTGAGTCCCCAAGATAGACAGAAGTCATTCCTAGGACTGGCAAAAGTCCCCTGAGCTGGTAGTGCACTTTCCCCCTTGGAGAGAGACCAGAGACCAAAACTAGCCTGCTTGGTTTTATAGGTTTCTCTCTCAGCTTAATTCAGGAGCTGACTTATAATGCCTCTCTCCCTTCTCAGAAGAAGCAGGGGGGCTTCTCTTTCACTTCTCATGGGAAGCGAAGAACACCTTATCTCAGAAGGATGATATAACTGAGCAAAGGCTTAGCAGTGCACAATTGTTGACATATGAAGCTGTATTTGCACGATACCAATTAGCTTATGTGAGAGGTGCACTTTGGGTAGCTAAATGTCAGGAGCGCCCTAGCAGCCTCTTTCAGTACACTCTGATAGCCAACTCAAGACACAGACGAAAGGATTCTTTTCAAGGCTTTAATCCTTTTACAACTTAATGACTCTTTCAGATGCTAATCACGAACGACTAAGCAATGAACAGCAGAGTAGCCTATGCTCCGGGTAGGCAGTTGGTCCCTGTTTGAAGGAGAATTACTTGATGACCCTGAACTTATGGGCTAGGGAGAGATCCTCCCTCTTTCCCTTGGGTCCACGGAATGTGGCCGTTGCTTGCGCGCCAAACGGGCACTACGCCTCCTTTCCGCACCCTCCATCGCTTGTCGCGCCCTGCGTCTGCATCGAGCGTCTAGCAAGCCCCTGCCCCGCACTTTCTCACTGCCAGGGTCACTATCTATCTCAGGAATGCCAGCACGAGGAATCTCTGCCAGCTGCTGTGCCTGTGAAGGATGAGCTGGTTCCTCTCCCACGGATTGCTGATCCTCCTCAGAATCAGAACTGCTCTGGGGTTCTATCGGCTCAGTTTCTACCCTGACACTACATCCTGCTAAAATCTACTCATTATGTTAAGCTACACAAGTCTCTATGTAGCAACAATGTATAGGAATGCTGGGAAATCCACCTTGTTACTCATCAACAAACTCACTACAACATCTACTAGTCTTGATGAGACTGCATATGTGTTTAAAAAAAGTTAGCATTTGCTAGAAATCAGTCAGCAATAACTATATCCATATCAGCGGCTCCACATTTTACAAAACAAACCTCATTATTGTATCTACACCTGTATAACACCCTAATACCAGAGGTTCCCTGACACATTTAGGTGAGTGTTTAAATATATACAGTCAGGGCCAGAAATATTGGAACAAGGATAACTGTTTTGGCAGTTGGCCTCTGTACACCACCACATTGAAGTTGAAAGGAAACACACCCAGATGGGAGCAAAGTCAGGACTTCCAGCTGTAATTCAAGGGTTCTGACAAAAGTGGGACAATAACCATTCAGGAAGGACAGCCAGTGGCATACACACGCCCCCATCGTTGGTGGCACATAAGTAATAGAATGAATAGCTGACAAGCAGCTGCATGGCCAGGTGTGGCCTGTTTCCTGGGTACCCCATGACCAATCAAGCAGATAAAAGGCCTGGAGCTGGTTCTGAGTGTTGCATTTGCATTTGGTAGCTGTTCACTGGAACTCCCAACATGAGGTCCAAAGAGATGTCCATGTGAGTGAAGGAGGCCATCATTAGGATGAGGAAACAACATAAACCCATCAGAGACATAGCAAAAACATTGAGAGTGGCCAACACAACACTTTGGAACATCCTGAAAGAGAAGGAATTAGCTGGCAAGCTCAGCAACAGCAAAAGGCCTGGAAGACCACGGAAGACAACTAAAGTGGATGACCACAGAATGCTGCTCATGGTGAAGAGGCAGCCTTTCACAACATCTAGCCAGGTCAAGAACGCTCTTGCGGAGGTAGGCATGTCATTGTCAACATCTACAGTCAAGAGACGGCTTTATGCATGTAAATACAGAGGCTTCACAACAAGGTGCAAACCACTGGTAACGCTCAAGGACAGACAGGCCAGATTAGCCTTTGCCAGCAAACACCTAAAAAAGCCCACCCAGTTCTGGAAGAAGATTTTTTGGACTGATGAAACCAAGATTAACTTGTACCAGAATGATGGAAAGAGAAAAGTATGGAGAAGGAAAGGAACAGCTCATGATCCAAAGCATACCACATCATCTGTCAAACATGGTGGAGGCAGTGATATGGCATGGGCATGTATGGCTGCCAATGGAACCGGGTCACTGGTGTTTATTGATAACCTGACTGCTGAGAAAAGCAGAAGAATGAATTCTGAAGTGTATAGGGCTATACTTTCTGCTCAGATTTGCCCGAATGCTGCCAAACTGATAGGATGCCGCTTCATATTGCAGATGGATAATGACCCAAAACATACAGCAAGAGCTACCCAAGAGTTTCTCAAGGTAAAGAAGTGGGATGTTCTTCAATGGCCAAGTCAGTCACCTGATCTCAACCCAATACAGCATGCTTTTCACTTACTGAAGACAAGACTGAAGGCAGAAAGACCCACAAACAAGCAGCAGCTGAAGACAGCTGCAGTAAAGGCTTGGCAAAGCATCTCGAGGGAGGAAACCCAGCATTTGGTCATGTCCATGGGTTCCAGACTTCAGGCAGTCATTGACTGCAAAGGATTTTCATCCAGGTATTAAAGGCGATCCTTAAGTTTGCAATGATGTTGGTTTGTTCCATTACTTATGGGCCAACAATGATGGGTGTGTGTGCATGCCACTGGCTGTCCTTCCTGAATGGGTAGTGCCCCACTTTTGTCAAACACCTTGAATTACAGCTGAAAGTCCTGACTTCGCCTCCATCTGGGTGTGTTTCCTTTCAACTTCAATGTGGTGGTGTACAGAGGCCAACTGCCAAAACAGTTATCCTTGTTCCAATATTTCTGGCCCTGACTGTATGTATACCATCTGTCTTGTAAGGTTTTCCTGTGGGAAACACTAGCATAACATTCAGCTTGCCATACAATCTTAGAATCATAGAATACTAGGGTTGGACGGGGCCTACAAGGCCATTGAGTCCAACCCCCTGCTCAATGCAGGAATCCAAGTCAGAGCATCCCTGAAAGATAGCTGTCCTGCCTAGTATTGAATTCCTCCAGTGTGGGAGAGCCCACCACATCCCTAGGTAATTGGCTCCATTGTCGTATTGCTCTATCTAGATCCATTTCAATCGGGCTTCAGGCCTAGTTTTGGAACGGAAACTGCCTTGGTCGCCCTGTGGGATGACCTCTGCCGGGAGAGGGACAGGGGGAGTGCGACCCTGTTGATTCTCCTGGACCTCTCAGCGGCTTTCGATACCATCGACCATGGTATCCTTCTGGATAGGTTGTCTGGGTTGGGAGTAGGAGGCACTGCACTACAGTGGTTCCGCTCCTACTTGGATGGCCGATTCCAGAAGGTGGTGCTGGGGGATTACTGCTCTGTGCCATGGCAATTGTGCCATGGGGTTCCACAGGGCTCTGTTTTATCCCCCATGCTGTTTAACATCTACATGAAACCGCTGGGGGAGGTTATCCGGAGGTGTGGGCTGAGGTGCCATCAATATGCAGATGACACCCAGCTCTACCTCTCTTTTACATCAAAACCAGCTGAGGCAGTGACTGTTCTGAATCAGTGCCTGGGCACGGTAATGGACTGGATGAGGGCTAATAAACTGAAACTCAATCCAGACAAGACGGAGGTACCGTTAGTGGGTGGGTCATCTGCCCGGCTAGGTGATATTCAACCTGTTCTGGAAGGGGTTGCACTCCCCCTAAAGGATCAGGTTCGTAGTTTGGGGGTGCTCTTGGATCCAGAACTGTCACTTGAGGCACAGGTGAAATCAGTGGCACGGAGCACTTTTTATCAGCTTAGGCTGGTATACCAACTACGCCCTTATCTGGACAGAGATAGCCTTGCTACAGTTATCCATGCTCTGATAACTTCTCGTCTGGATTACTGCAATGCATTATACGTGGGGCTGCCTTTGAAAACGGTCCGGAAACTTCAGCTGGTCCAAAATAGGGCAGCAAGTTTGTTAACAGGGACTGGCCTGCGAGCTCATATTACACCAGTACTTTTCCAGCTGCACTGGCTGCCAGTCCATTTCCGGGCCCGATTCAAAGTGCTGGTGTTAACATTCAAAGCCCTTAACGGCTTGGGGCCAGGTTACCTGAAGGATCGTCTCCTCCCATACGTGCCTGCCCGGACCTTAAGATCATCATCAGCGGCCCTTCTCCGTGAGCCCCTGCCAAAGGAAGTGAGGCAGGTGGCTACTAGGAAGAGGGCTTTTTCTGTTGTGGCACTCCGGCTCTGGAATGAGCTCCCTAGTGAGGTTCGCCTGGTGCCTACATTGTATTCCTTTCGGCGCCAAGTGAAGACCTTTTTATTTTCCCAGGCATTTTAGCATTTTAGCTTTCTAAATTTTTATCTTTGCTGTTTTAAATCTGTATTTTAAACTCCTGCACTGCTGCTAGGTTTTATTGTGGTTGTATTGTTATATTGTGGTTTTAATGTTCTATATATTTTAAATTGTTTTATTGTGTGTTGTTTGGATTTAATTTTTGTGAACCGCCCAGAGAGCTTCGGCTATTGGGCGGTATAGAAATTAATTAATTAAATAAATAAATAAATAAATAAATAAATAAATAAATATAACAGTCAGGAAGCGTCTCCTGATGTTCATCCGGAATCTGGCTTCCTGTAACTTGAGCCCATTATTCCGTGTCCTGCATTCTGGGATGATCAAGAAGAGATCCTGGCCTTCCTCTCTGTGACAACCTTTCAAGGACTTGAAGAGCACTATCATATCTCCCCTCAGTCTTCTCTTCTCAAGGCTAAACATGCCCAGTTCTTTCAGTCTCTCTTCAGAGGGCTTTGTTTCCAGTCCCTTGATCATCTTGTTGCCCTCCTCTGAACCCTCTTGAGCTTGTCTGCATCCTTCTTAAAATGTGGTGCCCAGAACTGCACACAGTACTCCAGATGAGGCCTAACCAGTGCTGAGTAGAGGACAACTAGTACTTCCTGGGATTTGGAAGCTATGATTCTATTAATGCAGCCCAAAAGAGCATTTGCCTTTTTTGCAGCCACATCACATTGTTGGCTCATATTCAGCTTGTGATTGACAACAATTCCAAGATCCTTCTTGCTTGTAGTGTTGTTGAGCCACGTATCCCCCATCTTGTAACTGTGCATTTGGTTTCTTTTTCCTAGGCGCAGAACTTGGCATTTATCCCTATTAAATGTCATTCTGTTGTTTTCTGCCCAGCGCTCCAGTCTATCAAGATCACTTTGAATGTTGTTTCTGTCTTCCAAAGTATTAGCTATCCCGCCCAATTTTGTGTCATCTGCAAATTTGATCAGCGTTCCCTGCACCTCCTCCTCCAAGTCATTCATACAAATGTTGAAGAGCACTAGGCCCAGGACTGAGACCTGCGGTACCCCGCTCGTTACCTCTCCCCAGTTTGAGAAGGTCCCATTGATAAGCACTCTTTGAGTCTGATTCTGTAGCCAACTGTGGATCCACCGGATCGTTGTTTCATCTAGCCCACTTTGAGTTAGTTTGCTCATCAGGATATCATGGGGCACTTTGTCGAAAGCTTTGCTGAAGTCGAGGTATATGATGTCTACAGCATTCCCACAGTCCACAAGGGATGTTACTTGATAAAGAAAATGAGATCAGGTTCATCTGGCAGGATTTGTTCTTGACAAATTCATGTTGGCTTCGAGTAATCACTGCATTGTTTTCAAGGTGGTTACAGATGGATTCCTTTATCATCTGCTCCAGAATCCTCCCTGGGATTGATGTCAGACTGACTGGACTGTAGTTCCCAGGTTCCTCCTGTTTGCCCTTTTTGAAGATAGGGACAACATTAGCCCTCCTCCAGTCATCTGGCACTTCACCCATCCTCCGTGATTTTTGAAAGAGAATAGACGGTGGTTCTGAGAGTTCTTCTGCCAGTTCCTTTATTACTCTAGGATGCATTTCATCTGGCCCTGGAGATTTGAACTCATTCAAAGTAATTAGGTGTTCCTTGACCATATGCCTATCGATCTCAAGCTGCAATCCTGCCCCTTCAGCCTGTAATTCGCCTTTGCCAGGGGGGTCATAGACCCTCTTTTGGGAGAAGACTGAACCAAAGTAGGAATTGAGCACCTCTACCTTTTCTTTGTCATCTGTTATCATTTTGCCATCCTTATCTTTAATCTGTTCTTGAGTAAGGCTTGCTCCACGTTTGTTGTTGTTCAGTCGTTAAGTCGTGTCCGACTCTTCATGACCCCATGGACCACAGCACGCCAGGCCTTCCTGTCCTCCGCTCTCTCCCAGAGTGTGCTCAAGTTCATATTCATCGCATCGGTGATGCTATCTAGCCATCTCATCCTCTGCCGTCCCCTTCTCCTTTTGCCTTCAATCTTTCCCAGCATCAGGGTCTTTTCCAGGGAGTTTTCTCTTCGCATTAGGTGGCCAAAATATTTGAGCTTCAGTATCCCTCCTTCCAATCAGCAGTCAGGGTTGATTTTCTTTAGGATTGACTGATTTGACCTCCTTGCAGTCCAGAGGACTCGGAAGAGTCTTCTCCAGCACCACAGTTGGAAGGCATCAATTCTTCGGCGCTCAGCCTTCCTTAGAGTCCAGCTCTCACAGCCATACGTTGCTACTGGGAAAACCATAGCTTTGATTATACGAACCTTTGTCGGCAAGGTGATGTTTCTGCTTCTTACTATGCTGTCTAGGTTTGCCATAGCTTTCCTCCCAAGGAGCAAGCGTCTTTTAATTTCATGGCTACAGTCACCGTCTGCGGTGATCTTGGAGCCCAAGAAAGTAAAATCTGTCACTGCTTCCATTTCTTCCCCTTCTATATGCCAGGAAGTGATGGGGCCAGATGCCATGATCTTCGTTTTTTGAATGTTGAGTTTCAAACCAGCTTTTGCACTCTCCACTTTCACCCTCAACAAGAGGCTCTTTAGATCCTCTTCGATTTCTGCCATTAGGGTGGTATCGTCTGTGTATCTGAGGATGTTGATAATTCTCCCGGCAATCTTAATTCCGACCTGTGATTCATCCAACCTGGCGTTTCTCATGATGTACTCTGCATATAAGTTAAATAAGCAAGGTGCAAATTGGCGTGATCTTGATCCTGCTTGTAAGCATTGGACTTGCATGATCGTACCACTGACCCCAAAAATGCAAGACTGGAACCGGATTTCTAATCATTTTCTTCACCCTGACCCTGAATTGTGAATTCTGTTTTTCATCTTCATGATTTATATGTGACCAGCCCTGTATGAAGAACAGGAGCAGGGAGTAGGGAGTGGGAAATGCAATTAGTTTGAAGCAATATGTCCTCTGATGCTCATGCCAATGCCTTCGAGAGTTGCTGCTTTCTTTCTAGGTTAGGACTGCCCTGGAAAACTGACGTAGAAGCAACAGTGATAGGCAAAATTTCCCTATTCTGCAAGGAAACCAGGTATTTTGCATGATCACTGCTGCTTCTGTGTCAGCAAAGGTATAGTGTTTGTACTTTTCATGCTCCAGAATTTCCAGCTTTTAAGTCTCAAGCAAACCAGAAGGAGGTGGCAAGGTAATAATGTTCTAACTTGACGGCTGGATGGGGTGGGGGGTAGAATATAGACCTATTGAGATATTGAGAGCCAGGGCCTGCAGGAGAGGCCACCACCACCACCGGGGAAGAGGCGTGCCTGCTGCTGCTGGGCCTGCTGCTGCTGCCACCGCCGCCGCCGCCACCACCACCAGGCCTTCCCTGGAGACTTCTGCCTGGCAGACCGCCAGTCCCTGCAGGACCAGGCCCCCAGGTACTGAGCCAGCTGTGCTGCTCCACCTGCCCCTCCCTGGAGGGGCTACATAAGCTGGCTGGCTGAGGTGGCCTAGGAGAGCCAGGGCCTGCAGGAGAGGCCACCACCATCACCGGGGAAGAGGCGTGCCTGCTGCTGCTGGGCCTGCTGCTGCTGCCACCGCCGCCGCCACCACCACCACCAGGCCTTCCCTGGAGACTTCTGCCTGGCAGACCGCCAGTCCCTGCAGGACCAGGCCCCCAGGTACTGAGCCAGCTGTGCTGCTCCACCTGCCCCTCCCTGGAGGGGCTACATAAGCTGGCTGGCTGAGGTGGCCTGGGAGAGCCAGGGCCTGCAGGAGAGGCCACCACCACCGGGGAAGAGGCGTGCCTGCTGCTGCTGGGCCTGCTGCTGCCGCTGCCACCTCCGCCACCAGGCCTTCCCTGTGGACTCCTGCCTGGCATTATTTTTAAGGGGATTTTTAATTGTTTGTTTTGTTTTTTCTGTGGGATTTTGTTGTGTTTTTAGGGGTGGGTAGCCTGCCTGATAGGCAGGAGTGAGGGGGCATGTGTCCACCTGATGGAGGCAGTGGGGGGAGTGTTGGGGGCCAGAACATACCGAGGCTGGGCGGCAGGCGCTAGCGGAGCGCTAGGGGCAGGCCATGCCAGGTAAAGGGAACAAGGGACAGATGTGTAATATCTGTCCCCTGCTCCGGGCCTGTCCAGAGCCAAAGGATGGTTGGGGGAGGCCCCATCTTCTGGCCTTCGCTTGCTGCTCTGCAATGCCAGGTCTGTTACCCAGAAAACCTCCCTCATCCATGACATGATCCTGGATGAGGGTGCAGACCTGGCATGTATTATGGAGACCTGGCTGGCCGAGGCTGCTGCTCCAACCCTTGCAGCCATGTGTCCAGCTGGATTTTCGTATGCACACCAGCTGAGGGCTGGGGATCGGGGAGGGGGAGTGGCTGTTATCTACCGAGAGTCCTTGGTCTTCACCAGACCCCCTCTCCGGGAGACCAAGGTTGCTGAGTGCATGTACTGGAGGTTGGCCGGAAGGGCTGTCTGGGGATTCTGCTCGTGTACTGTCCACCCCGCTGCACGACTGACTCCCTGGCTGAGGTGCTTGAGGTGGTCTCTGACGTGCGTGTACAGTCCCCTAACTTATTGGTGTTGGGGGACTTCAACGTACATTCGGAGGCCATCCTCACAGGAGCACCTCGGGACTTCATGGAGACTATGGCCTCCTGGGAGCTGCACCATATTCAAACTGGGCCCACCCATGTAGCCGGTCATGCACTAGACCTTGTGTTTGTTTCTGGAGAAGCGGGGAGTGATCTGGAAGTCGGGGGTATATCCACCACCCCCTTGTCACGGTCAGATCACTATCTGGTGATGTTGGACTTCTCGGTTCCACAATCCCTCCGCAGGGGTGGAGGACCCATTAAAATGGTCCGCCCCAGGCATCTTATGGATCCAAATGGATTCCTGAACGTGCTTGGGGATTCTCTGGGGCATGCCAACGGCCACTCTGTCGAGATCCTGGTGGGTGGCTGGAACGCCGCAATCACTGGGGCATTAGATCTTGTGGCTCCGAAACGCCCTCTCCCCCTGAACAGGGCTCGGACTGCACCATGGTTCAATCCGCGGTTACGAGCTCTGAAACAGGAGGTAAGACGGCTACAGCGCCGGTGGCAAAAGTCTCGCTCCAAAGACGATCAGACACGGGCTAGAGCTGTATCTTCAGCCTATCACGTGGCGGTGAAGGCAGCAAAAAAGGGATATTATGCTGCCTCCATCGCGTCTGCAGAGTGCTGTCCCAGGAGGCTGTTCCAAGTGGTCTGGAGCCTGGTCGGTCCTGTGGCTCCGGAACCACTGGAGCATTCTAAGGCCTCCTGTGAGGCTTTGGCAAGGCACTTTGCAGATAAAATTGACCAGATTAGGTGTGTTACTCTGCACGCTGTGGATACAGTTAGTGAGCAAGAGGCGGCCTGTGGCAAACCAGTTTTGTGGGATCGGTTCCAGCTTCTTCCTACTGATGAAGTGGACAAGGTGCTTTCATCTGTACGGCCGACCACCTGCTTACTTGATCCTTGCCCATCTTGGCTCATTACGGGCTGCAGAGAGAGACTGGGTGAGGGGATCAGGGCGGTGGTGAATGCCTCCCTTGAGGAGGGAGTGATGCCATCAGCCCTCAAGGAGGCAGTGATAAGACTGCTGTTAAAGAAGCCCTCCTTGGATCCTCAAGTTCTGAACAACTTTTGCCCAGTCTCAAATCTGCCATTTTGGGGCAAGGTGATTGAGCGGGTGGTGGCGGTGCAGTTGAAGGCACACTTGGAAGAAACTGATTATCTAGACCCATTTCAGTCGGGCTTCAGGCTTGGGCATGGGACAGAAACGGCCTTGGTCGCCTAGGGGTGAATGCTCCTTCCTTGTTCTCCTCGACCTCTCAGCGGCTTTTGATACCATTGACCACGGTATCCTCCTGGACCGCCTGGAGGGGTTGGGCATTGGAGACACCGTATTGTGGTGGTTCCGGTCCTTCCTCTCCGGCAGGTACCAGAGGGTAGCACTGGGAGAGTTGGTTTCGGACCCGTGGCCACTCACTTCTGGGCTGCCACAGGGTTCCATCCTCTCCCCGATGCTATTTAATATCTATGTGAAGCCGCTGGGGGTATAATCAGGAGGTTTGGGGTGCGGTGTCATCAATATGTGGATGACACGCAGCTCTACCTCTCATTCAGATCTTCATCAAGGTTGGCCGTAGAATCCCTGTCCAAATGTCTGGAGACGGTGAGTGGCTGGATGGGGAGGAATAACCTGACAAGACCGAGGTACGTTTGGTGGGAGACAAGAGGAGGTTGGGGGATGCTGACCTGGTGTTGAATGGGGTACGGCTACCCTTGAAAGACCAGGTCCGCAGCCTGGGGGTCATTTTGGACTCCCAGCTGTCCATGGAGGCTCAGGTGTCAGCTGTGAGCCGGACAACGCTGTATCAACTCCAACTGATACGGCGGCTGCGCCCCTTCCTTCCTATCTGCTCCCATCGGTAGTACATGCCCTGGTCTCCTCTCGTTTAGACTACTGTAATGCGCTCTACGTGGGGTTACCCTTGAAGACGGTTCAGAAGCTGCAGCTGGTACAGAACGTGGCGGCTCGCCTGATTAAAGGCAGCCGCCGGCGAGATCACATCACTCCAGTGCTGAAGGAGTTGCACTGGTTACCAGTTGTTTTCCGGGCCAAATTCAAGGTGTTGGTTTTGACCTTTAAAACCCGATAGGGTTCTGGCCCAGCCTATCGTAAGGAGCGCCTCCAGCAGCACCAGACAGGCCGCTTAACAAGATCAGCCTCGGATGGCCTTCTCTCTGTCCCATCAGCCAGGACAGCTAGACTGGTGGGGACGAGGGAGAGGGCCTTTTCTGTGGTGGCCCCCACTCTGTGGAACTCCCTCCCTAGGGAACTCCATCATGCCCGCTCTTTAATGAGCTTCCATCGTGCATTAAAAATGTGGTTGTTCAGGCAGGCATTTGGGGTGGGTTAGGGTATTTTAGAAAATGTTTTTATTGTAGAATTTTATTGTTTTAAACTGTTTTATTGTATGTTGTACATCGCCCAGAGTGGCTGGGTGACCAGCCAGATGGGCGATTAATAAATTTAATAATAAATAAATAAATAAATTGACCTGCATCAGTGCTCCAATGCCACTATACTTTGGTGTAATGAAGAGTATACCGTGAAGCAAGAAAACAGTTTAAAAGGAAAGTCATCCCCTGTCCCAGCCCCCCTTCACTACAAACTGTAGAGGGGCTACTTTCAGGGAGAACAGGCAGAGCACAAGAATGAGTCATGAAGAATTCAGAAATCCATGCAACATGTGAAGTCGTTTGTACATAGCAGCCAATGAAGCACTAATGAATCCCTTCCCAGGAAGACACTTGCTTCTCACTTTCTGTTTCCTGAAGCCATTTATGTCCAGGGAAAGAAAGGCAAAGTATGGGCAAACAGGGAGAGACATCAATTCATGTAACTGGATATATGGACTAAAACAGCATGAGAATGTTGCTGTCACAAAAAAGGGGCGAATGTTGCAGCTCTGTTTTCACATATTCAGTCTTTATAGTGTAAGTGAATGCTATCTGCAATATGAAATGAGTGGGGCGATGACTAGAGTGACATTGGCAGAAAACTCAAGAGGGAATTTGACCAAACACAGGCTAAAGCCATTTGAAGGCCTACTCCGTGTGGTGACGATGGCGGTGAAATTATTCTTCTCTGCCACCATTGCATCTGCACAGAGTTGTCCAACTGAGCTTTTTAAGTGGTCAAAGTTGTCAAGAAGAAGGCCTTATGGGGCCAAAGCTGTGGTGGGAAAGAGTTAATTTTACCTTGCATAGTTTTAGATGGTGTTTTAGTGTTTTAGGGTAAGAGACAGAGTGGGATCCTGCAAGGAGATTTACAAGCCAGGCCACCTGGAGGGAGGAAGAGATGTGGGCATACCAGGATCGAAGGCACCAGGATGAAGGCCTTATCGGGGCCCAAGGTCATAAAACAACTTGGCCTGCCAAGAGGCCAGCACAGCTGGGGAGGTGTGAAAAAACCCAGCTCATCCTCCCTGAGGGAAGGGAGGGGAAATGAAAGAGAGAGAGACTGGGTTTGGAATGGGATAAAAAGAGACCCGCAACCATTCTTCTTGGTCTTTTGGTTTCCATCTGGTCTGGGTGGAAGGTGTTGGAGTGCTAGCATTAACTAAGGATCCTACTCAGAGGTGTGTGTAGACTAGGGTTATGTAGTCTTTTATTGTTTTAGTCTGTGTTGCGTTTCCAAATGGGGAGTTGATATTTGGGGAAATTCTAAATTGTGCTTTGTCTTGCCTCTCTTCTCATTCCCTTACCCCTTATTAGTAAATACACATCTACCTCAGAATCATTGCTACTATTTCTTTTCTGGGTCAGTGCTAAATTCAGCGGCTACTGTCTGCTCCTCTGGGAAGGAAGGGGGTTGGGGTGTGCTTACAGGCTAAGCTTAGCTGGCTTTGAGAGATGGGAGGGCTGTGGATCAAGGGGGGCTGATTAAGCCCAGAGATCCAGTCTGCCTTTACAGAAGTCCTGTTACAATCTGGCCCATGAGAAGAAAACAGACCACTCAACAGCCTGTTGTGACCAATTTGCATGGTACTTTGCAGATAAAATAGTTCATGTCAATGCTGACTTGGATGCGATAGATGGTGCAGGTCCAGTGGATGTAACTTTTGTTTCTGCTTGTCCAGTTATAATGGATACTTTTCCATTTGTACAGCCCAATGATCCTTGGAGAGATCAAAGAGGTCAGAGGGGGACTGGTTGAGTGGGTAAGGTAAACAGCTCTTTACAACAAGGTGTGATTCCATCATGCTTATTGAATAATTTCTGGCCAGTTTATAATATTACATTCTTGGGCAAAGTTTTGGAGAGTGTGGTTGCATATCAGCTCCAGATGTTCCTGGATGAGGCAGATTATCTACAGTGGCGAGAAAAAGTTTGTGAACCCCTTAGGATTGTACATATTTCCAACCTAAAATGTTATTAGATCTTAATCTAATCCCATAATCCTAAATAAAGAACAGATAACCCGAGTTAATAAATGACACCCAAACACAATGCGTTTCCAACATTTATTTATCCACAACTGATTCAACATTCAATATCCATGTGTGAAAAAGTATGTGAACCTTTAGTTTCAGTGACTGGTGTCACCCCCTTCAACAGTAACGACTTCAAGTAAGCGTTTCCTGTAACTGTTGGTCAGTCTTGAGGAATTGGGTTTGAGGAATTTTGGCACATTTCTCCCCACATAACTTCTTCAGCTCAGTGACATTTGAGGTCTTCCTTGCATGAACAGCTCACTTCAGGTCCTGCCACAACTTTTCAATAGGTTTTAGGTCCAGACTTTGACTAGGCCATTCTAAAACATAGAATTTCTTCTTCCACAGCCATTCTTTTGTAGATCTGCTTATATGTTTAGGATCATTGTCTTGTTGCATGACCTAGTTTCAGTTCAGCCTCAGCTCACAGATGAATGGCCTGACATTCTCCTCTAGACTCTTCTGATACATTGCAGAATGCATGGTTGTGTCAATAATGGCAAGCCTTCCAGGTCCTGAGGCAGCAAAGCAAGCCCAAACCATCACATTTTCACCACCATGCTTGACAGTTGGGATTAGGTTCTTCTATTAGAACTCAGTGTTTGCTTTTCACCAAACATAAAATTTCTCATTGATGCCAAATAGTTCTACCTTTGACATGCCTGTCAAGAGAACATTGTTCCAGAAGTCTTGTGATCATCTATGTGATCCTTAGTGAATGTCAGACAGGCAGCAATGTTCCTTTTAGAGAGCAGTAGTTTCCTCCCGGCTATCCTCCCATGAACACCATTCTTGTTCAGTCTTTTTCTAATTGTTGAGGCATGAACACTGACATTAGACAAGGTGAGAGTGGCCTGCAGATCCTTGGATGCTACTCTGGTTTGTTTTTTTTAAACTTCCTGGATGATGCACCGGTTTGTTCTTGGAAAGGTTTTGGTAGGATAACTGCTCTGTGATCTGGAACCTTCTCCATTTGTAGACTATTTATCTGACAGTGGATTGGTGGAGCCCCAAATCCTTAGAAATGGTTTTGTAACCATTTCTAGAATGATGAGCAGCAATAACTGCTTTTCTGAGGTTTTCAGAGATGTCTTTTGATCATGGCATGACGTGTTTCCATACAACCATATGGTGAAAAATGAAGTTTCACAAAGTTCCTTATCCTTTTATTGGGTGGGGACTCCCAAACTCACCCCTGAAGATCTACCTAATTACTTAAACACCTATCTCAAAATTGAGCTGATGCAACTAGGAGTTCACTAACTTTTTCACATACCCTGACTCTTAAGTACTCATTGTTTGCCTAATTTATACATTGTTTTATTTCACAAGACACGGAATTGGTTAATATAAACCCTATTGGATAGTTTTAAAAGGACTGGTTTTGATTCTCAAAGGCTATCATGGTAAAACTATGGAATTTCCATAATTATCATTAGGGTTCACAAACTTTTTCTCACCACGGCAGACCCATTTCAATCTAGCTTCAGGCCTGGTTATGGAACAAAGACTGTTTTGGTTGCCTTGGTGAATGATCTATGTCAGGAACTGGACAGGGGAAGTACGTCCTTACTGGTTCTGCTGGATCTCTCAGTGGCTTTCAATACCATTGACCACAGTATCCTTCTGGACCGCTGCCTTGGTTTGAAATTGGGATGCTCTATTTTATGGGAGCTCCGGTCCTTCTTGGAGGGACAATTTCAAAAGGTGATGCTGAGGGACTGCTGTTCAATGCCAATGCCATTGTCATTGGCCACAGCAACCTTCCTCAATCTGGTGACCTCCAGACACTTTGGACGACAACTCCCAGCATTCCTGATCATTGGCCAGGCTGGCTGGGGATGCTTGGAGTTGAAGTCCAAAACAACTGGAGGGCACCAGGTTAGGGAACCCTGGCTTATGGTGTCCCTCAGGGTTCCATCTTGTCCCCCATGCTATTTAACATATACATAAAACCATGGAAGAAGACATCCAGAGTTTGGGGGTTCAGTGCCACCACTGTGCTGATGACACGCAGCTCTATCTCTCCTTTCCATCTTAATCCAAGGAAGCTATGTTTTGATTAATGCGATTTTAATTATGTTACATTTAATCTGTATTTGATTATTGTCAGCTGCCCTGAGCACATTTTTTAGTGGAAAGGCAGGATATAAAACAAACAAATACCACTGGCCCAAAACTATTATTTTTCCAGTTATGCACACTGACAGGTTTAGGAATATTAAGAAATGTCTGTAAAACCCAAGCAAGATTCTAAAAACACCTGTTCTACTACCTCCTTAATCCATTATATAAATCCTAGCAATGCTACTGAATTGTAATTGCTAAGATTACATTTTGCTTACAAAAGAAGGCTAATATTTTGCTCTGCTGTCAGCCTTTGTTTTCACAGTCAGCATAAATAGATTTCCCAGCGGTAAGTATTCTAACTCTTGAGGTTCTCATAATTCATTTGGGCTGAATTATTAATGCATTTTCAGAGAAATATAACAGGATCACACAACTAATATAATCTGATCTGTTCTTCAGATCTAGTGATATAACTAATAAATTATATATAAATATTGATGTATCAAACATAATACATGGTTCTTAAATGGAACACATTTTGTTTTTCTTAAAGAAGTGGGAAACAGCATTTATATTCATAGCAAGCTACAAACACATCATTATCTTTATATGGACTGGTATACAATTGCAATGCCAGCCAACACTTAACCATGATTAAGGGATAAGGAACTTACTATGGGGTTGTACTCTTCCAACAACAGCACTTCTAGCTATGGTTCAGCATTGGGTCTGCACCAGTGTTAATCCTAACTTGGGTGTGCTCTGAATCCAGCATTTGAATCCAGGACTAAGTTGAATGGCCCACTGCCGATCTCTTAACCATGTTCATGGCCAGCTATGTATCTGCACTGGTTTTATGTCTGGTATAAATACTGTCCAACTACAGTTGAACACAGAAACATAGGAGGAGCATCAAAGAGCTCATAAATGCACTATTTTATAAGGCATGCCAGAAAAGCCTTGATTAGTCATTGCCTGTGAATTATTAAACAACCAAATATTTTGAACTGTTTGAGAAGGACTTAGGTGAACTATTCTAGGTAAGCCTTGTGCCATCTCTTTGAAACTTATTTGCAAACAATACAAAAGCCAAGATGATTAAAGGTCACGGATACATAGCAAATCACCTTATTTCTAACCAGAGAAAAAATTTAATTATAATAGTGCAAACTATTCTAGCCCCATTTTAGACATAGCATCCAATTATCCATTTCATTTTCATTTACACCTCATGGGCAAGATCGTTTATCATGTTCATGATAATGACCAGAAGGCACACATAGAGCGATTTCTAGAGGTAACAAATTAGCATAAGCTTACAAGATCCCATCAACAAGTACTATGCATAAATATGAGGTAATTACATTTACAATGAGCAGGGATGTTTGATATGCCACCTTCTTCATTAGCAGCTGCCAAAAATACTTGGGCGCCTAATTGAACATCCTGGTTTCCTTGCTTAAGGACAGTAATTTAGATCCTCATAACAAATCAGGGATCATCGTGATGCTAGGAAACCAGCAGGTAGTCACTGCAGCAGCTCAGGATCTGGAAATGAATCTTTCATCATCAAGTATTATTGCTTCTTGCCACCGAGTCATCCATCATGTTGCTGAGACAGCTTGGAATGATAGTGCTGGACCCTCACATTACTGCTCCTTGAACTCTGTCTCATCCATCTTTTGCATCATGCCTGATATGCAGCAAAGTATCATCTCCCTGCTGCAAAACCAAGTGTGAACCCCATAATGCCTCTAACCTAGAGTGCCACTCTAACAGTAATTGATTTCTTTTTATTGCTGTGCTCAGAACTTGGAAAGCCCATCTATGGCAACAGAGGAAGAGAGATGATCAAAAATATCATCACTACACAGAATTCAGATTTTGCTGTAGAAGAAAGTCACTTTTCCTCTTCGTTCCACCTTGAGGTAAAAATATATGTTATCAGTGCATATTTTATATTGATGCACACACATCGATATATATCCTCCCATATATACAACTGCAAACATACTGTGCACACAGGCAGACACACAGCATTATTTCGGTACAATGCATAGTATCTAACACTTCAGACTGTTCAACTTGTTGGCAATTCAGTCTCACCGTTAGATGCTTAATGTATATATTCAATGAGTATGCACCTTGACACTGAAAAGGGGAAATTATTATTAACCCGTGATTTATCATTCAAACAATCTCTGTTTCAAAATCTCAGTAGGCCATGAACCACCTAAGATTAAGTATAGTAATTCAGCTTCATCTGAATGCTGCTATAAAAGTTTAATAAATCAAAATGATCAAAATGCCCCCAGTGGCAGGTTGGGATTCTGTTTCCAATTCAAATTCTTTTTAATATATGACTCCACTGACATCTTGCATTTTCTGCCATCTAGGTTGAATTCCAAACGGCTTCCCTTTTCATCATTACCATACATCGGCCAACCAAGCCAGTCATCAAAGTTCTTAACAATCCAGCATGACACTACAGAGATGTCAAACCTAGTTGATTTTTCTTTTGTACCCATCCGTGAATGGCAGCTAAAAATCATTTAAATAAATGTTGTGGAAGCCTCTTTTATGTATCAACTAGGATAGAATACTCTTGAATTTTTCCCAAGTATTTCTTTTTAAACAAACCTAACTAAGGAAAAGAGATTGAAAGGCCAGTTAAAAATGGCATCAAAATCTGAGAACAATAGTAATTTAAACAAACCAGGATGTAGTTGTGTTTTACTACACTATGTTTTACTACTTAGCTTAATTTCTTGTCAAATATTTCTTGGACAAACTGAGCAGAGCATTAACACATACAATGCCCCTACAGGAGAAATTACCAATTCCTAGTGTATTGGGTTATGCTAATGGTTTTATACTGCTACATATAATTTCTTCTCAGATCTAAATAGCTTCATTGGACCAGTTCTAAGTTATGTGGGCCCTTTATCATATCAACTGCACTGGCTGCCAGTTCATTTCTGAGTGCATTTCAAAGTGCTGATTAAACAAAGCTTAGGACCTGCCTAATTGAAAGACCACCTCCTTGCATGTGAACCTGCTCATCTTTTAAGATCAACTGTGTGCCAATGCCTTCAGTGGCACAGTTGGTAACAATGTGTGAGAGGGCTTTGCGCTGAGATATACAGGGCTGCCCAAGGGTATGTGGGCTTGGGGCAGATGTGTTGTTGGGGGTCCTGATGTGCAGTGGTATGCTCAAGAGTTGTGGCAGAGGGGGCCTTGCTTTGTGGGGCCCAGTGCAAATTGCCCCAGTTGCCACCCTCTCTGGGCAGCTATGGGAATACACATTGAGCAAATAGTATTTATGCAAATTTCGATTTTATTAGAATTAACTGTTTATTCTTAGGAATACAACAACTGAAATAAGCATATAGTTCCCCAGCACATAGCCTGAGAATTTACACTTCCATTTTTAGACTAAAGTCTCTCTGATAACCAAAACAGCACAAATAACTCTCTCTCTCTCTTTCTCTCTCTTCTCTTCTCTTCTCTTCTCTTCTCTGTGTGTGTGTGTGTGTGTGTGTGTGTGCGCGCGCGTGCACACGTGTGAGAGAGACAGAGAGAGAGACAGAGAGAGAGAAGACTGGTTACACAACACCATCTAGATTGTGAGAGTGTATAATTCCATCAATAAGATCCAGGTGTCTGCCAAGATTTCTGTGTATCCAACAGGATTTCATACAGTGCCTTTGCACTGGCGTAATGCAGTTGGTAGCTTGGTCACCTACATGTTAAATCAACAGAAAGGATTTATGCTGTATACAACATGGTACTTTTAGGTGATTTGCAGTGAAATCTTGGGGAAACAGCAGTGGTTTTTACTATAAATAGTTGTATGTCTCAAACATAAAATTACGCCATAAAAACTGCGAATTCACTGAGGGGCCATCTTTACCTAGAAATGTGTCTTCCCATGAAAAAATTCCCATCACCCTTCAGGACACAACTAATTTATATTTTAAAATGGTCTCTGTGGTGACATATAGACAAATATTATTTACAGCATCATGTCCTTGAGGATGACAAAAGTCTGCATGTAATTTAAAAGAACCTCTCGGTTGCGAGTGTGGAGACATCAGGGTCCAAGCTCTTTGACTCTCTAGGAAGAATGGGAATGTGGGCCAAGCACATGGCATGTTAAAGAGCTCTTGGCTCAATGAGGGTTGCCTTGGTAACAGCACTACTCTAATCAGCCTACCAGCATGCAGCGGGGACTACTTCTTTGGGGCTGGCACAGACAGGATTACAAGCAGCAGCAGATAGACCTGAGCTGCTGTGGCAAGTGGAACGATCTGGGAAGCCAGGGATAGATTTTTACTGTTCCTATCTCCCTCCCTGACCTACTTCCCAGACTGCTGCTACAGTGAGGATCACCACTAGTACTATCATCACCATCATAGAGCAGCCTCTGCCCAGACCACTTACCCAGAGGGGAATAGCCAGGGACTCTGCCTATGCAGGGAGGAGCAGCTGCTCTTCCCAGGGCCAGTCAAGTGGTTTGTGATGGAACATACGGTGCAAAGCCAGGGGCTTGGACAGCACCAGGAGTGACTCCTCATTCCACTGCCAGCCGAGGCCCTTTCTCTGTGCTGAGAGTGGCAGGGAACTCTGTGCCTCAGGCAGCACAGAGAAAGGCATAATGCACGGGAAGGCAGGGCAGGGGATAACGTTGATGGCTGTGGCCACACCCTCTGATGTTGGTGGGTTTGGCCATGCCCACTGACATCATCTGGCCAGCAGAGGGCCTAGTGGGGAGCAATTCAGTCCCCCACTGAAAAACAGTTCTGCACCCCTGCCTTACAGGCAGTAAGTAAACATTTCAAATAAATAATCAGTCATGATTTGCATTGGCAGACTAACTGTCTGCACTTGCACAACGAGCCTTAAAAGAACTTCTTCACCTCATGAGCACACCATCCCAGAACCACTTCTTTTAATGGTCACAAACTCTGCAGTGTTGACAGACTGGGAGCAGCCTCCTGATAGGTTTGTCATATTGTTACATCTGATCTTATTGTTGGGGCACTGATGTTTCTTTCAACTTCCTACTTTAAGAGTGCTTTTGACATTAGTGTTTCCCATATTGAAGTCTAAGCAGAAAGGAGAGAGAAATGGCCAAATATATAGTAATGTCAAAACCGTCAGACCCAAGTCTGACAAACAAACCCAGAAAACAGACTAAGTGGCATTCTAAATGCCATGTATCAGAATCAGAACTCATCTTATTGACAACAGACCTTTTAAAATATAAGCATCTTCAGCCATTTCTTTCCCACTTCACCAAAGACAAATAAATGCAGCGAATAACAGAAATGGGCCTTACAGACCAACCAGATCTTCATAATCTTGAGATCAGATAATCCGTGTATAAATTTAAAAAAATGCCTTGACCCAGAAAAGGTTGATTTGTATACATAAGTAAATTTCTGCATGGGGATTTTTCTTACCATACACACAGGTTTTTGGGGTGGTGTTGGGGATCTCCCACCTTCAGCAGCCCCAGATGCTGCTGCAGTTCTGGCCTACTCCACTGCATGATTCCCCCTCTTTCTATGCCTGTCAAACTCCACCTTCTATTATGTTAGAAATTTACTCAGTGCAGGTATTGCCTCCCATCCTGTCATGATTCATCTACTTGGCAGAAGAAAAGGGAAACAGGAGAGAAGTTCTGTTTTCACAAGTCTCTAGATAAGTGGTCTTTAATTCTAGCAAACTAATAAAGGTTATCAGTATTTTCTCTTTTCCATGATATTGGAATACTCATAATACTCTGTCGCTGCTCAGTCTTTTTGCATGCATCTCAAGTAGCTTTCTTCCTTAAATTTCCATTTCTGTCATGGCAGCTTCTATCCAAATCTCACAGCCAATTTTCCATAGAGTGGCAGTATTGTTATTCAACAAAGGAACATCAAAAGGAGTCTCCAGCATGACATCGCTAACATGACATTGCTAAGTTAAAACTAATCAAGATGTTTGGTTCTATTAGTTTAGGCCTAAATCAAGATGATGGCTTCTTTTTTCACTACAGGTGTTAATTAATGTGTCAAAGATAGAATGGTTGCATTATCACCAGTTACTGCTGTTGTAAATAGTCACTGTGCTGATCTTCTATACATGTACACTTTTCACAGAATTGTCACAGATTGTACCTCTTGAATTTCACTGTCAGTTTGCCATAACTGTTTTTTACTTTTTTTTCTCTAAACCCATGTGAACTTGATGAAGTCGAGTATACCGCATGGGAGATTATGACATTATCATTATGCTAGAATAAATCTGTTAAATCTTTAAGATGCCACAAGACTCTTTACTTGGTTTAGCTGCAACAGATAAACAAATCTACCCCCCTGAAAATTGTACCATCATCCATCCACGTGCATCCAGATGTTGCTATAAATAAAAATGTCTGAATAATAATAATAATAAAAACATGATAATGAAGGAAGTCTGGATCTATTGGTAGCTAAAAGGTATGATCAATCTAAGTGGAACAGTCATTTTCAAAGATTTAATAATCTCCAACTGCATGTTTCTGGTGGTGATTAATAGAGGATGGAGATTGCTATGATAGGCTGTGAATCTCCCTAGAACAGCCTTCTCTAACCTGGTGCCCTCCAGATGTTTTGGACTACAACTTTCAATATTTATTTAAAAAAACATTTTGCTACCGCTTTTTTTTTTTTTTTTAAAGAAAGCCCAAAGTGGTCTCAGGTAAAATAATAATAAAATACAATAAAACCATCAATATAGTCATAGAACAATAAATCATCCCATTAAAATAACCAAGGGTAGTTGGCAATGCGAACAGTCAGGAAAATGCCCAGGCAAACAAGTATGTCTTTAATTGTCAGTGGAAAATCTCCACACTAGGAGCCTGCCTGATCTTGATGGGGAGATCATCTCACATGGTGGGCACCATAGTGGAGAAGGCCGTGCTCTGCACCAAGTGAACATCAGTAGACTGTGGTTCCGTAAACAAGGCCTCGCCCTCAGAATGTAAAGACTAGGGCAGCCTGTATAGAACGCAGCCTCTCGGATAACCTGGCGCTCAGTTGTTTAGGGCCTTTTAAAACCAGCAGTAACACACTATGGCTTGGTAGCTAATTGGCACCCAGTGCATCTCTGACCATTGGCCATGTTGGCTGAGGCAGATGGGAGGTGTAGTCCAACAAATCATCTGGACGGGAAGGCCTGCCCTAAAACATTTGGCTGGCTAACAGTAAGAGACATCTGAACTAGCCTGCCCGTTGGTCTGAACTAGCACTGCAACCTTTGTATTCATTATTGTTTTTAAGTCAATTTCCAAATGTTTTACTAAAATATTTCAGTGTCTGATAAGGCAGAGGATGAGACAAGGCAAAGTAATAAATAAAATGCATTGACATTTATTTTTTCCTTCCCACAAATTTGTTAAATGTGAATGATTTAATTCTGCACCAGATATTTGATATTTCAGAAACATTTCAGTGTTGATGGAAATAAACATTGCCTCCAACATTCAGTCAGTATAATTTCCATGCTCTTCCAATTCATCTGCAACCGGTACAAAAAGAGACTGATGTCAGACTTGACTCAGAGATATGAACCTTTATCTTGTTCAAAAGATTCTTTTTTTTTGTTTTGTTTTTTTAAAGGCTACATCACATCTCTAGAATATTGCCAGGTATCAAATAAATCTGAAATAAGTTGAGGGACTATTTAGGATATTTTTCAGTCAAATTAGTTTTCTGTCAGTCTACTAATCAAATGGAAAAATAGGGTCAGGCGCCTATTTATACAAATGCTCAACAGTGACTGCTATGCCATGGAAACCAATTCAAATTAATACTGATCGGGTCCATCTACAGCTTACAAAGCACTGCATTATTGACATGGCACAACTTTGGCAAACATAATTCAACTATAAACACTGAATGGAACCTTCCTTGTGAAATAAAAAGAACAAAGTGAAATGAGTTACCTAATCTCTACTACCATCTGTGACAAAGAGAGTCTCATTCAATGTCGGGTTAGTTATGAATAATTAGACCATTCTTCGCCTGAATGGGAAGGGGACATAGCCTAATGTTAAAGCATCTACACTGCATGCACAAGGTCACAGGTTCAATCCCCAGCATTTCCAGGTTGGCCTGGGAAAGAGTACTACCTGCAACCCTGGAGAGCCCCTACCAGTCAGCATGGACAGTTGTTGTTGTTCAGTCGTTCAGTCGTGTCCGACTCTTCGTGACCCCATGGACCATAGCACACCAGGCCTTCCTGTCCTGCACTCTCTCCTGGAGCGTGCTCAAGTCCATATTCATTGCATCAGTGATGCTATCTAGCTATCTCATCCTCTGCCGTCCCCTTCTCCTTTTGCCTTCAGTCTTTCCCAGCATCAGGGTCTTTTCCAGGGAGTTTTCTCTTCAGATTAGGTGGCCAAAATATTGGAGCTTCAGCTTCTGTATCTGTCCTTCCAATGAGCACTCAGGGTTGATTTCCTTTAGGATTGACTGATTTGACCTCCTTGCAGTCCAGAGGACTCGGAAGAGTCTTCTCCAGCACCACAGTTCGAAGGCATCAATTCTTCGGCACTCAGCCTTCCTTATAGTCCAGCTCTCACAGCCATACATTACTACTGGGAAAACCATAGCTTTGATTATATGGACCTTCGTCGGCAAGGTGATGTCTCTGCTTCTTACTATGCTGTCTAGGTTTGCCATAGCCTTCCTCCCAAGGAGCAAGCATCTTTTAATTTCATGACTACAGTCACCGTCTGTGGTGATCTTGGAGCCCAAGAAAATAAAATCTGTCACTGCTTCCATTTCTTCCCCTTCTATATGCCAGGAAGTGATAGAGCCAGATGCCATGATCTTAGTTTTTTTAATGTTGAGTTTCAAACTAGCTTTTGCACTCTCCTCTTTCACCCTCAACAAGAGGCTCTTTAGACCTTCTTCGCTTTCTGCCATTAGGGTGGTATCATCTGCATACCTGAGGTTGTTGATAATTCTCCCGGCAATCTTAATTCCGACCTCTGATTCATCCAACCCGGCGTTTCTCATGATGTACTCTGCATATAAGTTAAATAAGCAGGGCAACAATATGCAGCCTTGTCGTACTCCTTTCCCAATTTTGAACCACTCGGTTGTTCCATGTCTGGTTCTTACTGTTACTTCTTGACCCTTGTACAGGTTTCTCAGGAGACAGGTAAGGTGGTCTGGTACTCTCATCTCTTTAAGAATTTGCCACAGTTTGTTGTGATCCACACAATCAAAGGCTTTAGCGTAGTCAATGAAGCAGAAATAGACGTTTTTCTGGAATTCTCTTGCTTCCTCCATGATCCAGCGAATGTTGGCGATTTGATCTCTAGTTCCTCTGCCTCTTCGAAACCCAGCTTGTACTTCCGGTAGTTCTCGGTTCACATGCTGCTGAAGCCTAGCTTGTAGGATTTTGAGCATAACCTTGCTGCCATGTGAAATTAGCGCAATTGTGTGGTAATTTGAACACTCTTTGGCATTGCCCTTCTTTGAAATTCGAATGTAAACTGACCTTTTCCAGTCTTGTGGCCACTGTTGAGTGTTCCAAATTTGTTGGCATATTGAGTGCAGCACTTTAACAGCATCATCTTTTAGGATTTTAAATAGCTCGGCTGGAATACTGTCATCTCCGCTAGCTTTGTTGTTAGTAATGCTTCCTAAGGCCCACTTGAGTTCACTCTCTAGGATGTCCGGCTCAAGTTCAGTGACCGCACTGTCATGGCTATCAGGGACATTAAGATCTTTCCTGTATAGTTCTTCTGTGTATTCTTTCCACCTCTTCTTAATCTCATCAGCTTCTGTTAGGTCCCTGCCTTCTTTGTCCTTTATCATGCCCGTCTTTGCACAAAACGTTCCCTTGAGATCTCTGATTTTCTTGAAGACATCTCTAGCCTTTCCCATTCTGTTGTTTTCCTCGATTTCTTTGCATTGTTCATTTAAGAAGGCCTTCTTGTCTCTCCTTGCTATTCTCTGGAACTCTGTATTCAGTTGGATATATCTTCCCCTTTCTCCCTTGCCTTTCGCTTTCCTTTTTCCCTCAGCTACTTGTAAAGCCTCATCAGACAGCCACTTTGCTTTCTTGCATTCCTTTTTCTTTGGGATGGATTGAGTTGCTGCCTCCTGAACAATGTTACGGACCTCTGTCCATAGTTCCTCAGGCACTCTGTCTATCAGGTCTAATCCCTGAAATCTATTCCTCACCTCCACTGTATATTCATAAGGGATATGATTTAGGTCATACCTGAATGGTTTCGTGGTTTTCCCTATGTTCTTCAATTTAAGCTGAAATTTTGCAACAAAAAGCTCATGATCTGAGCCACAGTCAGCTCCAGGTCTTGTTTTTACTGACTGTATAGAGCTTCTCCATCTTTGACTGCAAAGTACATAATCAATCTGATTTCAATATTGACCATCTGGTGATGTCCATGTGTAGAGTCGCCTCTTGTGCTGTTGGAAAAGAGTGTTTGCTATGATCAGCGTTTTCTCTTGGCAAAACTCTATTAGCCTTTGTCCTGCTTCATTTTGTTCACCAAGGCCATGCTTGCCTGTTATCCCAGTGATTTCTTGACCTCCTCCTTTAGCATTCCAATCCCCTATGATGAAGAGGACATCTTTTTTTGGTGTTAGTTCTAGAAGGTGTTGTAGGTCTTCATAGAACCGATCAACCTCAGCTTCTTCGGCCTTAGTGGTTGGGGCATAGACTTGAATTACTGTGATGTTGAATGGTTTGCCTTGGATTCGTACTGAGATCATTCTATCGTTTTTGAGATTGTACCCCAGTACTGCTTTTCCCACCCTTTTATTGACTATAAGTGCTACTCCATTTCTTCTAAGGGATTCTTGCCCAAAGTAGTAGATATGATGGTCACCTGAAGTAAATTCGCCCATGCTTGTCCGTTTTAGTTCGCTGATTCCCAAGATGTCGATGTTCAATCTTGCCATCTCATGTTTGACCACCTCCAGCTTACCTTGATTCATTGATCTGACATTCCAGGTTCCTAAACAATATTGTTCTTTACAGCATCGGATTTTCTTTTCACCACCAGACACATCCACAGCTGAGTGTCCTTTCGGCTTTGGCCCAGCCGCTTCACTCTTTCTGGCGCTACTTGGAAATTCCCTCTGCTCTTCCCCAGTAGTATATTGGACACCTTCCGACCTGAGGGGCTCATCTTCCAGTGTCATATCTTTTAGCCTTGTAATACGTTCCATGGGGTTTTCTTGGCAAGAATACTGGAGTGGGTTGCCATTTCCTTCTCCACTGGACCACATTTTATCAGAACTCTCTGCCATGACCTGTCCGTCTTGGGTGGCCCTGCACAGCATAGCTTATGGCTTCCCTGAGTTACGCAAGCCCCTTCGCCACAACAAGCCAGTGATCCATGAAGGGGAGCATGGACAGTACTCACCTAGATAAACCCATGTTCTGCCTCAGTATAAAGCAACTTCCTCTTCTTCAACAATTCTTTGTGCAACTTCTAATTTTCAAGTTGTGAAGACTACTGTATATCATCATGATTCTTTCAACAGTGTAATATATTTTTATTTTAACATTCTACCCTTTTTATTCTCCACCTCCATGGTAGCTTACCGTTTCTAAGTATTAAATTGTACACTGTAAACATTCCTTCTATCTAACCTACACTGGCAATCGAGCATAGCCTGTTTTAATACGTTTTATCAACAGCTGCTGTTATTCATCTCCCATCCACTAATAACCAGTATTGTCAAAGTTTGTCTTCTACAAGCTGAAGATATTCTCATTACTGAAAATGATATGGAAGCAATACTCAAGACATGACAAAGTAAATTGGGTTTCATTCTATCTTTTTTTTTTCTCTCTTCCTGCGGCTGAGAGAACACATAGATCGATACTCTTCAGCATGAGAACTCTACACTGAAATGTTCATCCATTCCAAACAGCAACAAAAAGACCTTAAGCATGCCCTGTCACTTTCGGTTGAGGAAGAAATGCACTAATAAACTCTTACCTCTGGGTCATCTTTGACAATAGGCAATACTATGCCAGCTCTTATTAAAGGCAATTCATATCAGTGGCCCAAAAATTTCCTTTAAAATTAGCATCTTTTGGATCCATGTAACAGGATGTCAGCTTTAAAGTGCCATTGAGATAAAGGACCTGTCACTATAGTTAATTTTCAGCACAGTTTTAACACCAGGGTAGCTCATTCCTGAGGGCATATTTTTGACTAACGAGGTTTATTTGGTGGTTATCCAGACAAACAAGAAAACATTACTACCGCATATTGCTTTTCAAATATAGCAGTAAGTAAGGAACGCTATGTACTCAAGCTTTAAACTGATACTACTAAGATTTCTGACAAGGGAAGCAGAGTAGCTGGAAATATAGAACTTAAATGAAAAAGAAGTGATGATACCTTTAAAATATCTTCAACATGAGATACTATTTTCCCCCTTAATTTCTATCTAGAACCCAATAGAAGAATGAACTTTCTGCATGGATCATGCCAGAACTAGGATCAAGAATTCATCTCTCAACAATCCAGAAAATACCTCTTACCTCGAACAATAAGTTGAGCAAAGTTGGAGACTCCAGATCCTCTCTCAGACTGAGTAACACATCGATATAAATCCTGATCTGTTTTTGTCACTTCCTGAAGCTTAAAGGTAGCAGCAAATCGTCTGTGATTTATGTTTTTAGTTTGGGCAACTGGAATATCTTCTCCATTCCGTCTCTGGAAACAATAAAAATCCACATAAAAAACTGCATGATTAAAACATTGCATTTGTGATCTGTGGAGTTTATAAAAGCATTTTGGCAAGTTATCAAAATTACAGCAAATTTCACAAACATGAACTAAGACTCACAACTTCTTAGACAAGGATTTCATTAACTCACATTGTTAGTTTACCATATGAAATTTTAAAATGTGTCTTTTCTGAAGGAAACTGGCAAGCAGTAAATAACCTCTTTCACACTGAACTACTTTGAATGGGTAGATATTTTTCCAAGCTAGTAGGCACTTGTACTCTTTTACAAATAACACCCAATATATCTGGATGGGAAATGAACAATGGAAATGTACAAAAACTGGTAAAAGTTCTCATACTCGGCTATTGGGCGGTATATAGCTTCGGCTGTTGGGTGGTATAGAAATGAAATAAATAAAATACATATTGCAAGTCTTGGAAAACACAACTCCTTACAACATATACTGAATGTAGAAAATCAAGGAAAATTTATACAGATTATAAATTATAAAATTTGTGAACTGCCCAGAGAGCTTCGGCTATTGGGCGGTATAGAAAATAAATAAATAAATAAATAAATAAAATAATACAGAATTATCAGCTTCTAAAGTATGTGAAGCTCCACTCTGCATAACAATATTTTTTCCTATACCCAGCAAATCCCGTTTTTAAAGCCAGAACTAGACGTTATGAAGCACATTTTCAGAAAACAGCCTCATCACTTGCTCTTCTCTTCCCCATGTATAATATGGCAAAACACATTGGGCAGTATCCTATTTGGCACTAAATTAGTGGGGAAACCCATCACATCAGCAAACGTGTTGCGTTAGAGGTAGCTTACACTAGCGCAATGTAATTTTCATTAGCACTAGTGCCAAAGAGGATACTTCCTCTGAAATTATATAATTGTGTTGTGATTCTCTTTATTCCTGCTGAACTTAATTGACTGAGAATAAAATGGAAAACAATATCGTTATGTCACATATTTTATAATACAGGCAGAGTGGCAAATGAGACACAGGGATGCTGATATTGGTGGAAACCACACATATGCCATAACTCAATGAAAACTCACTTTCAATGTAAACATAACTCAATGAAAACATTGACCCAATGGGTAGCAGCTATAAAAACAAACAAACGTTGAATTCCATGTTAGGGATATTTAGGGAAGAGATTGAAAATAAAAATGCCAATATCATAATGACTTTATTCAAAACAATGGTGCAACCACTTTGAAATACTGTGTACAGTCTGGGCAGTGCAGCTGCAGTGGGTACTGTAGAGCTGGAAAAGGTGCAGAGAAGGGCGCCCAAAATAATCAGGGCAATTGCATGCATGCTCTTCCCATGAATCAATCAAGCAATAATGAAAAAGTCCTCCCCAAGCTTTTAAAAACTTAGGGCACAATCCTATGGGGATAGTGGGCTGCCTCCGAACATGGAGGTGACCAACTACCCAATGCAGGGTGGGCGGAAAGTGGAGGGGATCCACTCCTTCACACTCTAGCCACCCTGCATTTGTGGCTAGCCATCCGATTTTGGTTGTCTAACCAGGGCCCTTCACAGTGGGGGTGGACAGCATATAGGAAGCATTGTAATGGTGCTTCTGTGGTTCCCTCCCCTCCCCACCCCCAGGAACGCCCCCTTTTCGGCCGCTCCACGCTGCTCTTCTGAGCACAGAGCCGGGAACAAACTGCTCCTCCTTCAAGGAGGCAAAGGAGGGGTCGGGGAGTCAGATTTCTGGGAAACAAGAACACTGGCTCTGAGCTCAGCTCCCAGAAACTGAAAAATTCTACGGCCATCTAGACATTCTCTAGCAGCTATAGGATTGCTCCCTTAGTTGTTAATGGCTCAATATTATATGAGAATAGTTCTCAATTTCTTTCCCTGCTAAAATTAACCAGTTTTCAAATCTACCTCAAATGCATTATGTACCTTTTAATTTCAGTTAAAAAGGTCAAGGTATCCTTCAGAAGTTTCTGTAATAAGCAGCTCTATACACTAGTTAGAAGTTGTGGAAACTCTTTTTCTTCTGTCTTCCCAGGAATACTTCAGCAGTTCATGATGACTGCTTTGAAAGCTATTCCATCATGTTTATCAACAGCAGTGTTATTGGAAAGACTATCCAATTTTGTAATAAAGTTTTATATTGTGAAAATCAATTTAATTTCCTTTTATCCCGTTACACCACAGACAGCACTGAGGCTGTTAAAGGATTTGAACACCATTTCATAGAGGCATAGTTTAAATGGAGAAGAAAGGATGATATAAAACCTAGAAGATGGTGTCCAAGAAAAAAATACAAATGCCGGTAGCATCCAAGTTTTCCTAAGTGTGCTCAAGCCAACTCCAGATACTCCAGAGTGGTCACTTGCCAACTCCAGACATTCTTGCATTAAACCGATTTTCTAGATCCATTTCAATCAGATTTCAGGCCTGGGTTTGGATGTGAAACTCCCTTGGTTGCCTTATGGGATAATCTATGCTGAGAGAGAGAGAGAGAGAGAGAGAGAGAGAGAGAGAGACAAGGGGAGTATGATCCTGTTGATATTTCTGACCTCTTAGTGGCTTTCAATTACATCAACCATGGTATCCGCTTGAATAGGTATGGGGAATGTTTTTGTTCCTTGTGCTGCCACTACCTATGGGGAAACTGGGCATTCCCACCTATGGGGTTTCCCATTTTTTCTAGCAAATGCTTATATTTCAGGGCCTAAGGAACTCCCTGCCACTATAACTCAGACTTCCACAAGCTTACCCTTTTCCACTGCCACAAATTCTTTTAGACTATTTTAAAACCTCCTAGTAGCTTTGTATAAGAGGCTCAGAAGTCAGATGGACACCACCACTAGAGACAAGATGAGCCATTAAACAAACTGGTTTATTAAAGGGATATTTTGTACGTAAGTAAACTACTGTTTACTTTGGGGTTTTCAAAAGAATGCTTGCTCACACTTCTCGAGGACTCAAGAGACACTTGCTAATAAAAGCCTCTTAATGACTTCTTTTAGCTCAGGCCAATTCCTTAAACCTCCACTCCAGCTAAATATATTCACAATCAGGTCCAGCTCTTGGTGCCACTTCCTCTGACACCAAACTTTCACTCCTCTTGTTGTACTACTGGCTGCTTGAACAGTTTATCAGGCATAACATAGCCACCTGCTCTCTCCTCCTGATATTTACCAGCCACTTATGGTTATCTCACAGAGCCAAGGAATAGCTTCATATGTAGGCCTCAGCTATTCACTTTTCTTTTAGCTCTTCCCTAGTCCTTTCTATCACACATCACAGCCTTGTCCCTCAGACCACCAATTGACTACCTCCCTGTCCATTTAACTGTCATTTCCTAACTGCTCTTTTCCACCTAGCTAAAACCCCCAGCCAATCAATGTCTGATGTTTCCCAGACCAATCAAAAATGAATTTACCTGATGCATGCCCCGCTATATTTATATTAAAACGGGTTCTCGCTCTCTAAATTACTTTGGGAAGGTTATTTATTTATTTATTACGTTTATATCCCGCCTTTTTTTCCTCCTAAGGAACCCATGGCGGCATGCATAATCCTCCGCCTCTCCATTTTATCCTCACAACAACAACCCTGTGAGGTAGGTTGGGCTGAGAGTCTGTGACTGCCCCAAAGTCACCCAGTGAGCTTCCATGGCTGAGTGGGGACTAGAAGCCAAATCTCCCAACTCCCAGTCCAACACTATAGCCACTACACCACACTGCTTATCAGAAGGATCTCTTCCTTCCATATGTACCTATCCAGTCCCTGAGGTCATCTTCCTAAGCCCTTCTCCAGCTGCTGCCACAAAACAAGGTGAAGTGGATGGCTACTGTTTGCAATAGTGGCATCCCAGTTATTAAATGCTCTCCCCAGAGAAGCTCACCTGGTACCTAATATCTTTTTAGTATCAGGTGAAGACCTTTTTATTTTCTCAGGTATTTTAGCATTTTAATGTTAAAATCCTTTAGGTTTTTTTTTTAGATTTTCAAATGTTAAGATCTGTTATAATCTAATGCTGCAGTGAGTTTTGCTTTCTTTTGCAATATTTATGCTTTTTATTTTATGTCTTCTTTTATATATTTTATTACTATTGTTTTATTATTGTTGTTATTTCTGAACACAGAAACAATCAAACATTTTTGTAAATAAAAGCAAGGTTTTATTACCTGGGCCTCGAAAGTATAGCAAATATTTATGCAGAAACAGCAGAAATAATAGAAAGGCTCAGAAAATCAACTTCCCTAAGACTAAACTAAGCACTAGCAGCAATACATTATAATATTCTGTTAAAATTTAGTAACACACATGAAACCTGTAAACCATACACATCTAAGTCCCCAGTTCTATCCACAATTACCAAGTCAAGAAACTAAGGTTACCTACAGTCTCTAGTTCAAAGAATATCAAAGACTACTATAGAATTAAAGCCAGATACATTTTTACTGGGACTAATGGACAAACAAGTAAAAGAGAAGGGGGGAACCCTCTTTCTCTATATGATAACGGCTGCAAGGTTATTTTATGTACAAGAGTGGAAGAATGAAACAATACCAACTGCAAATGAGTGGATCATGAAAATGATGGAGCTGGCAGAGATGGCAAAACTTACTATTATAATTAAAGAAGGATTAATAATTAAATTTATGTCAGAATGGAAACCTTTTTTAGAATTTGTAGAAGAAATAGCGAAAAATGATATCTATGTATGTGGATTCTGATCTTTGAGATTGTCAACTCTCTTTCTTCTTTGTTAAAAATTAGGAGAGAAATGAGATAATGTGTGTGAACTCAGTGTATGCTATACAGCTAAGATAAGAAGCAGAGAACAATAATAAGCATTTGTTTTGTAAGGGGAGCCGAAGGCAGATACCTTATAATCTTAGGTGTATTTTAGTGTATCCCTGTGTGTGTTGTTGTAACGATGTGTATTGCGTGTCTATGTTGTTCCCCCTTTTTTTCTTTTCTTTTTTCTTTTAAATAAAACTATTAATCAAAAAGAAACGATGGTTACCACCTTTAGAAAAGGGGTGATAGTAGACTAACTTCACACCATGGTTTAAAATCCTGGCTTATTTCAAAGCTGGTAAACATACTTTTGCAGTTTAGATGAAATGTAAAACTATGGTTAATTAGAGGCTTCCTGGTTTGATTGCTCATGCTGGGAAGGGAGGAGTGAAGGGGTTGCCTGCACAGGCAAAAGGCTCCTTAATATCTCCGCTAACCTCCTTAAATATCCTTTGATGTAATATGGATTTTTTTTTTTATGTACTATCGTTAATTAGTTGATCACCGATATGTTGTAAATCTTGCATAACAGGATATAATTGTCTGGATGCAGCCAGTACATTTCATGGAAACCTACTAGTCCCCACAGAACTGCAGACTGACATGGAATCCAGAACAGCAAACTGACAGAAGGTAGAAGGAGTCATAACAGATTATACATAGTCAATGATGTGTCCTACAGTCTTGTAATCAGTGAAGAATCTGACAATAAAATTCCCTAAGAAGTAGTGCAACAGCTATTTCTATTAGTAACATTAGAAGCAGTTAGGCATCCCCAGAGAGAATCTATCCAGCGAATAAGCGCCAAGGCTACAGAGGCTTATGTGACTCTTAGCTATTGTCTACTGGAGGATCTAGTTAACTGAGGCAGAATTAAATTCAAACCAGGACAAACTTATCATTTGCTGCTGTTACAAAGTAAAACAACAAGGAACTACAAATTAAGGACCCTGGGGAACTGATCATATTTATCTGAGAAGGAAAGGCTTTCTTCAACCTAAATTACAGAGATGGCTTCAAAAAATGGGATGCAGAGTGACAAGAGAGATTTCAAACACAAACACACACACCTCCCAAGAAAATCTCACATGGAACAGTATAAAGAATAAAACTACAGCACTGCTGTCCAATGCTACACTACAGCAGTATCTCCAAAAGATTGTTTTAACATGACACAGACCACCAAGAAAGTCTGAATCACATCTAACAATACTGACATGGGGGGGGGGTAATATTACACTGATGTAGGGGGTTATGTGTACATACAAATCTAAGTTTATTTCGCAACAAATGATCACCTGCAACATCAATAAGATAAAAACCCATGAGACACCAGATGATGTTCACTGAGGATTTTACATAACCAATTGTTCATTTTATTTAATGATATTCTCTTTTAGTCTTCAAGTATTTAAGTGTACAAAAATACTATTCAATATACAACTACCCAATGTGTCACTAATCATATTTACATCCTATTTTCCTCTAAAGAGCTCACAGCAATGTACACGGGATGGGTGATGTATTCCTGATAAATTATTACAAGTATTTGCAACACTGAAGCTTGCACTCAGACTACAAGCTTGCGCTCAGGTGAAAGCTAAATTAATGGAAGGGAGTTTAATGAACTACATACAGCTCAGTGTTAAAATGTGTGCACATCTTTCAACAGCAAAACGATAGCCACTAAGGAACACATTTATTGATAAGTGAGGATTTCCTTCATGTTTTATATTACTTACTGTATTTCCCCACACCTCAATATCTGGCTCAGTACTTATAGAAAAACTTGAATTGACTTATGTACCTATACCATCAAAAGGTTAGAAGAGTTTTCCATTTTGTAAATTGTGGTAGAGGTGGGACCTAGGTTTGAAAATGTTGGTTCAAAACATAGAGGAAGTTCCTTGGGCACAGCATTTTTCCAGAACCTGCTGATGTTCCACAGTATTCATGCCCTTAAAAGATAAAGGCTAAAAGTTTGCTGCTTCATGACAAGCCTGTACAAGTCCTTGGCTCATGCACTCAACCACCCCTTTCTCCTCTTTCATTTGTCATAACAAGAGACAGAGAACATCCACTTTTGATTTTCCACAGTTCCAAGTGATATCTGAACTCAGGAAACTGTGGCTCAATCAAACTTTGATTAGTGAGCACAGGCCAGAATCTAAAAGTAGGATCTCATTAGCCATAGTTTAAACCAGGGGAAGGCAACTTCTGGCCTTCCATATATTTCAACCTACATTTCACATGATCCTCCATCATTGGCTATGCTAGCTAGGGATGACGGGAGTTATGTGTTGCTGCTAGTGTTATCCTGTGTTTATCCTACTTCTTTTACAATTGTTTTATTGCCATCTTGTACGTTACGTTTTTAATTTGTACACTGCCCAGATAACCTCAGTTACTGCATGGTTTTAAAATGTAATAAATAAATAATGATAAGACTCAACAAACTCCTTGTAAAGTGCTATGACTGAAACACACCAGAACGTTGCAAGAATTGCTATTCATAATCAGAGTGTGCATATTGGATACAAAGAAATAAAAAAAGGTATCAGACTCATATTAGACAGCTGTGATCAAAGAAAGGAAAGCTATTTTAGGAAACATCAGAAAAAGAACATTGGAAAGATACTTTCAGTGCAAGAGCTGTAGTAAAGAGACATCTCTTCTGAAGAATGATGTAATGCTAGACATCCTGTAAGCATTAGCTAATTTGCAGAATTGAGTCTGGAGAGACTGAACCTGCAGCAATCCCCTGAATCATGTGTCAACCCAACTGCAGTATAGCAAAGAGACAGAACAAGATGAGGCATAACTTGCTTTAAAAGACCCTGGCAGTGAAAGAAAAGGAAAACCTAACGAGATCTTTATGAATTAACTTTCTAGTAATGGGGAAAAGTAAAGAAGTGCAAAGCAAGAAATCTTTAAAAGCAATGTTGTGCAACAGCAGTGCACCCAGGGAATACAGCAAGAATAGATTTAAGAAGGTAGTAGCTTAGGGCCTAAGCAAAGTGTTACACCAGAACAGCCTTAGCAGTGGTTGCTCTGTTGCAAGGAAGAGAACAAACCTGAGGCACTGGAAGAACTCTTTAGACCTGAAAGCATTTTCAGTGGAAGACAAATTCTTTCTCCTATCATTTCCCCTCCTGCTTCTGATGGAAAAGTCCCTCTCTACCTACTTCTGCTGTTATGATACCCATAAACACTTCAGCTCTAGATGCTTTTACAACATTCTTCCCCAACCGCGTGTCCTCCAGATGTTTTGGACTTCACCTCCCATACGCCTCACTAGTATGCCCAATGGTAAAAAATGCTGGGATGTGTAGTCCAAAACATCTGGAGGGCACTGGTTTGGGGAAGGCTGTTGTAAAATGAATATTTCTAAGCACCTACAAATTACAAAATGGAAGAAATGTGTAAACAAGTGAACTATTTACAGACCCAAAAGGTGTCTCATCAGATATACAAAGAGATAGAAGTGGAGGGCTGCTCCGTGTTTTGCACCCCTGTTCCCTAGACTATGCACATGTAACCTATGTGTGGATGATATCACATATTTGTTAGGTACCGACGTTATGGTTTTCTGTGTACATATTCAGTGGCTCTGTTCAGACATCAAGCTAAGCCATGATGGTTAGTGTTTCTGAGGTAACCATGATGACTTAGCATGATGGCTGAACGGCATTTTTTCCAACCATGGTGATTTATTAACCATGGACTAACCACGCTCATTAACCACTTGCTGCAATGTGGTTAGCAGCCCCAACCATGGCTTAGCGTGATGTCTGAATAGGCCCCCGTCATTAACTGAGTGATACCCGAGAGCTCCATGCCAAGAGCGGCAGAACTTGGCCCTGCTGCTCCTGCCAGTGCTCCAGATCTCCATGGTCAAAATCTGCTGAGCAACACATAATGCGGCAGCTGAGAGCCAGCCTCCTCACTCTCCATCCCTGCCTGCAGTAAGAAAATTGGAGAAGCACGCAGGAGGAAAAGATGCTTTTGATCCCACACCTCTCTTATTGGCACACTGACCTTGAGAACTTAACACTCCCAGGCACAAGCACCTGTGTCTGCCGCAGTAAGGGAAAATATCCCCGGCTGGCCATCAGCTGGCCGAGCAGCAGCATCTGTGCCTCAAATGGTGCCCCTGCCATCAAACCTGCTCCCCTCAGTCCCCATGAAATGGCCACCTGTGGCTGCTGTGGCGCCGAGCCCCAAGATGGCCACCCACAGCAGCTTCCTCCACTGAGGCCCCAAAATGGCCACCGGCAGCAGCTTTCTCCACTGAGGCCTGAAAATGGCTGCCTGCATCAGCTTACTCCACTGAGGCCTGAAAATGGCTGCCCACATCAGCTTCCTCCACTGAATCCGCTGGGATTCAGTCCCAGCGAATGCATGGCAGCCTGTCTGAAGGACTGTGGAGTTTAGCAGTAACCATGGTGGTTAGTGAATGGTTAGGCTAACCACGCTACAGGCCTTGGTTATCTGCATGTGTGGCAGGGGCTCTCACAGTGGTTAGCGCTAACCACCCTGCACCAGCGTTAGCCTAACCACACTTCCCCAATGTGCATCTGAACAGGGACAATATGTACCATGCAAACTGACAATAATACAAAATTTATATTTTCAAAAAATTTATATCCCACCCTTCAAAAAGGAATTTCAAAACTTTTCATTTATTATCTATCATGCAAAAAGGAAGTGGCACACCACTAGTTACAACTCTTGGCATAAAAAGGCTGATCTAAAGCAAGTATGTCTTTACTTGACTTCTATAGATTTGGGTACAGGAAACTCTCAAATGGGAGAGAGTTTTATACCTGGGGTTCCATAAAGTCTGTAGCTTCCCCTCATAGATTTATCACATAGGCAGACAGAACCTGAGTAGGGCCTCACTTGTAGATATTAATGGGTGGGGATGAGAGAGATTTAAGCATGACTACATTGACCCCAATTATCAGGTACCAAAAGAGACATGTAGACTGGACTGGAGAGGTGCAAACTTTCATGGTTATGGTCACTTTTAAAGCCATATAAGTCCACGTGCCTTTTGAAGGAAACATGCCTGGGCAAATATCAGGTTCGTGTAATAAACTATTGTTTATCATGACATCCAAATGTAGCCTGTTTCTTTCTTTTAAGCATCCTTGCTAGTATTCGGATGGATTTTTAAAATACAGAATACTTAATTTCTGAATTTGAGCTAATTGCTCCTGTTTTATGGTCACTTTCATTCGTTCTTGTGATTTATTCCTTACCCCATTCCTGGTAATACGTATTCCCATCTACATCATAATGCTCATCTGGGCCACATTTAAAAGATTTCAGCTACATGAAAAAGGCTGTTTTTAAAAATAAAAAATAGGTACACTAAATTCTCCTGAAGCCTGTTAAAGACATTTTTCTTTTCTTCAGAAATGCATATATAGATACAAGAATTCTGTCTGGTTGGCCACTATGTGAACAGAATGCTGGACTAGGTGGACCCTTGGTCCATCTAGTCCAGCATGGCTCTTCTTATGTTCTTATCTTAATTCAGCCTGTGACAGGACAGGCAAAGGCACGATGCCTGTTTTAAAACAGAGTGACAGTAGCCCACCTGTAGGAATGGTTAAGAGTCTACTCTTAACAGTCATGTTTAACATTATATAAAGAAGGAACATGAAGTCATTTTTCCCTAGAAAATACTGTCTGAACAAGTCTGATCCTGAGTTGCTTGAAGAAACAGTGGGATGCAAGCATAATAAACAAAAGTAAGACTATGGGGGTGGAGGGGAATCAGCAACCAGACAGATTTAGCTGTCAAATAAGCCATATTTTATTCAAGTCTGAAAACTTTCAAACATGATGGGTTAAATTAGTGGCTGTAAAGGAATAGCAATAATGATGTCCAAAATTAATAGCAAGGTTAAGCAAACATTGCTTGCAATGACATAATCCCAGTGAAGTTATAGTGTGCCATCAGCTTGCCGAGCTTTAGCAGATCAACAGCAATTGAAACCACTGAACTGGAAACTGCTGATGTCGCTAAGATTTTTACTTGGGGCCCTTCCACATGACCAGTCAAAAGCATGCCCCAAACCACATTCTAGCCTTGGCAAGACACTTCTGCATGTACCTTTTCAGTGCCAATGCCATAAAAGTTGATATGGACAAAATAGAATGGTGGAGATAGAGAGGGGAGACAAAGAATAAGCTTTATTGGGGGGAAAGGGGATTTGTTCCTTTCACAGCACCCCCTTTTAAGATTTGACAAGTGTACACAATCACTGGAAAAGAACTCAGCTCCCATTGTTACCAAAAATACACAACCCCTAATAAAAAGATTTCTAAATGGCAGGAAAGTATGTGGGTTAGCCCTGTTGCTTTTTCCTGGGCATATTAAAGGGTGATGTTTACTTATTTATATTTATAAATAAATTTCTATAACGCCAACCAATAACATTCCATCACTTACATCAATCATGCCATAAATATTGCCTGTGACACCTGTGCAACCACATTCCAGAAAGCAACAAGAGTCATGAATGCACTATCTATTAAATGTATAACTTTTTATAAGATTAAAAATACTGGGGTTTGCATGCAGGTAAAATGCAATATTCCCTACAACAAAAACATCCTAATGATGTGCAGAAGAGAAACCAATAATACCTAAATGTATAAATAAACCCAAAACATGTAGAAAGGCCCCAAGTTATACTTGCAACTAACTGCAATCAAATTTTCTATTCCATTTTCTGTCCTCCAATTACTACTTTCAGGCAATTGCTTTAATTATCTTTAACTCCACTAGGAATGACATTTTCATCTTGTTGGGAAAAGAAAAGCATCATGCTGCATTAATGCTGATGAGCCTCTCCAAGGGTGAAACCATGGCACCTTCTTCCAGCTTTGACATGCCAACTGAGAAGGATTTTAGCCAGCACCTAAAGCCACTGCTGACAGATTGGCCCACATGCATCATTGCTTTGATCTCAATCTGAAGAGGATCACCAGTCATACTTTAAAACTTTTAAAGTAAGGGCAACAGCCTTCCTAATTTCAGATTCAGCAAAGCAAATGGCAGCACCGAGGCCTGTATGGCAAAGCACAAACAGAACTGCAAAGGCAAGCCAAGCCTCTTTGCCCAAGCCAAATGGCATGTTAACGCCAAGGCACAACAGTGATGGATAGGCTCATTAGTGGTTCAGTTGTCAGTACTGAACCTGGAGCCAGGGCATATGGTTTACCAGATGCTCCAACCAAAGGGCTCTATGAATGGGACCATATAGGTGTCATCTTATGTTGGCCATTGATAAAAGATCTAAAACCTTATGAGACAGCTTATGATATTCACCACAGTCCCTTCAGAAATAATGAGGGGAAAAGAAATTGGCACTGATATTCACACTGAACTAGCAGAAACACAACTGAATTAAATATCTAAGGCTGCTTTTGAAATCCTCATAATTTGACTTTCTCCCCTAGATTTTACCTGATCTTGTTTCAGAAGGGGAACCAGTGCATATGGAAATCTGCCATTATTCCTTTTTTAAAACAAAATTCCAAATTTTGTACTAAGTACTATGTGTGTTTGCTGCAGTTTTCACTTCCTTCATGTTCCGACATGTTCCTCCCCATCTCCCCATGCAACATGTTCCCTCCCATCTACATTACCAATGTGCATATGCACATTGATGAAACACTGCGAAAAAGTAATCTTTTGGATTATATGATTGCATCCAATGTGCATGTACACTTATGCGCACTGATAGAAAGCCACACACACAAAAAGCAATTTTCATGCAATATTTTACATTGATCGCTTTTTTGCAGTGTTATCAATACATGTGCATGTGTAAGCAGTCTGCGCATACTCCAATTCTAGAATGCATTTTAGAAATTCTCCTAGTTATGCCAGAATTCAAGAACCATCAAGGGATGGGGAACCTGCCCCTCCAGATATTGTTGGACTCCAATTCTCATCAGTATGGCCAATGGTCAAAGATGATGGCAGTTGTATATACATACACAATAAAGCAATCATAGCGCATAGGGCTGATGATGGAAGATCTACATGCACAGTTGGGACACAAGCACCGATGTATATGGGGGAAGGCAAAGGTCTGCTGTTTGGGCAAAGAAAGCACATGCGTCATGGTGGCTTATTAATGCCATTGCCATAGCCAGATTGTGCACTGTTATATCATATTATAATTGAGTTATATAATTGCTGTAAAAATACTATCACAGATGAGCTCATGAATTATTTGATCCTTTGACTTCAGGCAATGACAGCCAGTTCGAAGGTAATAATTCTCTCAGAACCCCCTTGTCACTGTGAGCTTGCCCTCTATAATTTCAAACAGATATTTTCAAATGAAATAGGGAAATTTACTTTTCAATATGATTTTCTGCTAAAAGAACTCCAACTTTTCACCTGTTTATGGCTTTACATCATACCTAAAGAAGCATTTTCATGGATATTTTGTTGTTCCTGGGACCCTGCAAGAAGGGGGTGAAACATCAACAGGGGTTTTAAAATAGGTAACAACTTTATTAACTACAGCCTGTTTTTTTAAAGGATCTCATAGGGTGGCCGGGTGGCCTCTTTTACAGAAAGGACAGTCCTCTATTTGATGGGCTCCCCAAGGACTGTCGGGGATTTGAAGGCGTCCTCTGTTTGATGGAGTGTCCTGTCCAATTTCAGTTTAAAGATAATGAACCATAAGAACTGTGGCCCATCAAACAGGCTGAACAGGCAGACACTCAGGTCTCCTGCACCGTCTTCCACTATAGAAAAATGTACTGTATTTCTATTTAAATTAAAATATTTATTTCTAAATTTGTATCTATACAGGTAAATCAGCATATGCAGATAATATGCAATTCACTGTCCTCTTTTGGTAATGCATTTCCTCTTCTTTGGCTATTCAGAAGTGGCCGCCCTATCCATGCTAGGTACTAGCTACAACATGGGTCTCTATTTGTTTAAGGCACTGTGGCTCTGTCCATGTTACCAGCATCACCACCTCAGGCATGACACCTTTGCGTGGGTGGGTTGGTCAGGTCTCAAGAACAGCTCCTGTCCTTATCCCCTCAAACCTCACAGCTTTGATGGTTAGGTCCGAGGATGTCTCCCTTCATCTTAAAAGCTGCTACAGGGTGCTCACCAAATTGATTTTGTTCTCTTTTTAACTCTTAACAACACAGCACCTGCCTGAAGTTTAAAGAGCTAGGCCCTCCTGTGACCTAACTGCCCTGACCCCAGGCCAGTGTGGCAGAGGTAAAAAGAAAAGCACCAGAGGGTCCAGAGGGCAAAAATTTCCTAAGCGGTCCCAAATTTGACAACCAGCAGGATTCCCATACTGTGCATACATCACAGCACAGTGACTGAGGAAGTGGGGGGTGGGGGAGGAGCCAGGCTAACATAACTGGGTCTGCTTGCCTTTCACACCAACCATGCAAGCTTGCCTGTTCTTTTCTTTCACCTCCCCACTGGAGTGAAGATGCCAAAGTGCTCTGCCTTCCCCTTCTGTCCTGCAAGGAGGAGGGGCAAAGAGCATATTTCTGACTGCAAACGTCTGAATAGTATAGTATTCTGCTAATGGTTTTCCTCCTCGCTACATGGATGACATATATTTCTGCATTTTGCTATTTTGTCCAACGTGGATTCACACACACTCCTACCCCACCTCCAAGACATAAATTTCCATACTATATACATTTACACTACCTTTAAGATAGGGCTGTGAACCTTCTTTGAGCTAGGAGTGGAATTTCAATTAAGGAAAGCTCTCCAAGGCCACTTTCCAGCAGTGGGCAGGGCTAAGGGCACAGGGAGTGGAACCAAGGACAGAATGAGTAGGGATTTCATGCATGCCAATCTGGACATTTTTCCACCAAGCATACAAGGCACATGCCAACTCCATGAATAGCCCTATTCAGGACTAAGCCCCGATGCACCAGCTTTTGGGCATGCGAAGTACAGCTCAATTCTAAAATGTAAAGGCATTGAAACTTCAAAGACCCAGCAGCGAACTTTTGTGGGCTGGGGGTTCCCCATCTCTGTTTTAAAAGAAAGGTGAACAAGAATTGTGCACATTAAAAAAAAACTTTACAGATTTGTTCCAAGGAAAATTTTAAATTACTGTTTATAAATTGAAAGCTATAGAATATGGAGAAATACGGGCTGCAAGATAGAAGAGCACTTTAACCAATTATTATATGGGAAGTTGTAATTTAATTGACCAGCAAAGTCTTCTGCATGTTCAAACATGTTCAAAGGATTTTATTAAACCTTCCCATATGCTGTAATCATTCATGGAGGCTTTGCTGTACATTCCCTTATGGATTAAATGTGTCCATATTTGGACACATTTGCCTTAAAGCATAGCCTTTACTCCCCTTCATGGATCACTGCCTTGTTGTGGCGAAGGGGCTTGCGTAACTCAGTGAAGCCATAAGCTATGCCGTGCAGAGCCACCCAAGATGGACAGGTCACGGTGGAGAGTTCTGACAAAATGTGGTCCACTGGAGAAGGAAATGGCAATCCACTCCAGTATTCTTGCCAAGAAAACCCCATGGAACGTATCACAAGGCTAAAAGATAGGATGCCAGAAGGTGAGCCCCTCAGGTCGGAAGGTGTCCAATATACTACTGGGGAAGAGCAGAGGGAATTTCCAAGTAGCGCCAGAAAGAGTGAAGCGGCTGGGCCAAAGCCGAAAGGACACTCAGCTGTGGATGTGTCTGGTGGTGAAAAGAAAATCCGATGCTGTAAAGAACAATATTGTTTAGGAACCTGGAATGTCAGATCAATGAATCAAGGTAAGCTGGAGGTGGTCAAACATGAGATGGCAAGATTGAACATCGACATCTTGGGAATCAGCGAACTATACTGGACAGGCATGGGTGAATTTAATTCAGGTGACCATTATATCTACTACTGTGGGCAAGAATCCCTTAGAAGAAATGGAGTAGCACTTATAGTCAATAAAAGGGTGGGAAAAGCAGTACTGGGGTACAATCTCAAAAACGATAGAATGACCTCAGTACGAATCCAAGGCAAACCATTCAGCATCACAGTAATTCAAGTCTATGCCCCAACCACTGAGGCCGAAGAAGCTGAGGTTGATCGGTTCTTTGAAGACCTACAACACCTTCTAGAACGAACACCAAAACAAGATGTCCTCTTCATCATAGGGGATTGGAATGCTAAAGTAGGAAGTCACGAAAACACCGGGATAGCAGGCAAGCATGGCCTTGGTGTACAAAATGAAGCACGACAAAGGCTAATAGAGTTTTGCCAAGAGAATACGCTGATCATAGCAAACACTCTTTTCCAACAGCACAAGAGGCGACTCTACACATGGACATCACCAGATGGTCAATATCGAAATCAGATTGATTATGTACTTTGCAGCCAAAGATGGAGAAGCTCTATACAGTCAGTAAAAACAAGACCTGGCGCTGACTGTGGCTCAGATCATGAGCTTCTTATTGCAAAATTTCAGCTTAAATTGAAGAACATAGGGAAAACCACGAAACCATTCAGGTATGACCTAAATCATATCCCTTATGAATATACAGTGGAGGTGAGGAATAGATTTCAGGGATTAGTCCTGATAGACAGAGTGCCTGAGGAACTATGGACGGAGGTCCGTAACATTGTTCAGGAGGCAGCAACGAAATCCATCCCAAAGAAAAAGAAATGCAAGAAAGCCAAGTGGCTGTCTGATGAGGCTTTACAAGTAGCTGAGGAAAGAAGGGAAGTGAAAAGCAAGGGAGAAAGGGGAAGATATACCCAACTGAATGCAGAGTTCCAGAAAATAGCAAGGAGAAACAAGAAGGCCTTCTTAAATGAACAATGCAATGAAATTGAGGAAAACAATAGAATGGAAAAGACTAGAGATGTCTTCAAGAAAATCAGAGATCTCAAGGGAACGTTTTGTGCAAAGACGGGCATGATAAAGGACAAAGAAGGAAGGGACCTAACAGAAGCAGATGAGATTAAGAAGAGGTGGAAAGAATACACAGAAGAACTATACAGGAAAGATCTTAATGTCCCTGATAGCCATGACAGTGTGGTCACTGAACTTGAGCCAGACATCCTAGAGAGTGAACTCAAGTGGGCCTTAGGAAGCATTACTAACAACAAAGCTAGCGGAGATGACAGTCTTCCAGCTGAGCTATTTAAAATCCTAAAAGATGATGCTGTTAAAGTGCCGCACTCAATATGACAACAAATTTGGAACACTCAACAGTGGCCACAAGACTGGAAAAGGTCAGTTTACATTCCAATTCCAAAGAAGGGCAACGCCAAAGAGTGTTCAAACTACCACACAATTGCGCTCATTTCACATGGCAGCAAGGTTATGCTCAAAATCCTACAAGCTAGGCTTCAGAAGCATGTGAACCGAGAACTACCGGAAGTACAAGCTGGGTTTCGAAGAGGCAGAGGAACTAGAGATCAAATTGCCAACATTCGCTGCATCATGGAGAAAGCAACAGAATTCCAGAAAAACGTCTATTTCTGCTTCATTGACTATGCTAAAGCCTTTGATTGTGTGGATCACAACAAACTGTAGCAAATTCTTAAAGAGATGGGAGTACCAGACCACCTTACCTGTCTCCTGAGAAACCTGTACGAGGGCCAAGAAGCAACAGTAAGAACCAGACATGGAACAACCGAGTGGTTCAAAATTGGGAAAGGAGTACGACAAGGCTGCATATTGTCGCCCTGTTTATTTAACTTATATGCGGAGTACATCATGAGAAACGCCGGGTTGGATGAATCACAGGTCGGAATTAAGATTTCCGGGAGAATTATCAACAACCTCAGATACGCAGACGATACCACCCTAATGGCAGAAAGCGAAGAAGATCTAAAGAGCCTCTTGTTGAGGGTGAAAGTGGAGAGTGCAAAAGCTGGTTTGAAACTCAACATTAAAAAAACCAAGATCATGGCATCTGGCCCCATCACTTCCTGGCATATAGAAGGGGAAGAAATGGAAGCAGTGACAGATTTTATTTTCTTGGGCTCCAAGATCACCGCAGGCAGTGACTGCAGCCATGAAATTAAAAGACGCTTGCTCCTTGGGAGGAAGGCTATGGCAAACCTAGACAGCATAGTAAGAAGCAGAGACATCACCTTGCCGACAAAGGTCCGTCTAATCAAAGCTATGGTTTTCCCAGTAGTAATGTATGGCTGTGAGAGCTGGACTATAAGGAAGGCTGAGCGCCGAAGAAGTGATGCTTTCGAACTGTGGTGCTGGAGAAGACTCTTACGAGACCCCTGGACTGCAAGGAGGTCAAATCAGTCAATCCTAAAGGAAATCAACCCTGAGTGCTCATTGGAAGGACAGATACTGAAGCTGAAGCTCAAATATTTTGGCCACCTAATGCGAAGAGAAAATTCACTGGAAAAGACCCTGATGCTGGGAAAGACTGAAGGCAAAAGGAGAAGGGGACGGCAGAGGATGAGATGGCTAGATAGCATCACCGATGCAATGAATATGAAGTTGAGCACACTCCGGGAGGGAGCGGAGGACAGGAAGGCCTGGCGTGCTATGGTCCATGGGGTCACGAAGAGTCGGACACGACTTAACGACTGAACAACAACAACATAGCCTTTACTAGTTCTATGCACATGACTTTACTAGGGCTATACACATGACCCACAGGTTCAAACATGTGAGGTATGCAGCAATTTTCCACCCACTGGCCCTACTCCCAAATGCTGACCCATATGCTGTCTATGCTGCCCCACCCCCAGCAGTCACACGTTCAACATGAATGAGAAAGGGCTGTGCATGCACAGGGCCCTTTTTCATTAACATAGTATGACAGGCTGCCAGAGGGGCTTGGTAAGCAGACCCATCAGCTTCGGATTTTGCAAGAATATTCCTTCTCCCTCCTCTTGCGTTCAGTGAAAGCATGAGGAATGTCATGTGTACAGCCCCTCTATGGTTTCATTTTCCATGTAGAACATCCTCACATGAAAGAACCCCGAGCTGGATTCAGCAGAGCTTTTAGGAATCTCATTAAAACAGTTCTTTTCCATCTGGTTTTGAGGGTTAGCTGAGTTTGCTGGTGTTATTATGCTATACTGACTTTTGGCTGTGGTCTTTAGGATTATGTGTCAGAACAATCATTTTATTCTTACTGTTAGTGTGTACTGCTTTATGAAAATTGTTGTGTTTTATTTTGTAAACTCTCTTGATGAGTAGAATTTTTTAACATAAAATATATTTGTTGTTTTTAACAAAAGGATAAGCACAATATTAAATTGTGTACTTTAGGCACAACAAAACATATGTTTGCTAATCAGTTTCGGCTGTTAACCATCTTCCCTAGAGAGAAACAGTTAAAATTATCTGTCCGCTCTCTGATATGGACGACTGAGTGGTATGGAAACATTCCAGTTGGCTCTTTTTTACAAGGTCTGATCCAGCAATTATTTGGGTTGAACATGGTGGCTAACATTAGTACTTTTACCTTATCTGTGGCCTTATCTGTGACAATCATCCAGTGTCTTTTAAACTGTGTTCACTTTGGCACTCAGCGTAGTCTGCTTCTTTATAATGAGTTCTTTGTGTTTAAGGTTGTTTTTTAAAAAAAAATATTCCCTGTTCAATAGAAATTCTTATGATGTGAATAAATCCTGGTGATATGGCATCTGTTTACTAAACTGGCCATATAAAGTAAAATAAAACTACAGTTAGTCTTTGAAATTGCGTAATTTGAGTTATCACACCGAAGCAAAACCTTAATTTTTCATTTCCTTTTACACATTACTAACAAATGTTATTATATTTCATCGTGCCTAAAATTTGGAATTATTGACATAGATGCATCTTAAAATAACATAGTTATTTAAAAACAAAGTTTAGCATACAATCAACAGGAGCCATGTAGGGTGTTTGGGTTTTTTTGAAAAAAACAAACAGAAATCACAGACACATGACCAGTTGATTTTCAAGTGCAAGCTTTATAACTTAATAACAACTCTCTCTTTGGCCATATTTTCTCCATTTGTTTAAGTCTAAACCCTGTTGCTAACAAAGAAAACATATTTCTAAATAAGGCAACTATGTGCATGTTCTGAAATAAAAACTCAAAGCTGTGCTAACTGATTATGTATAATCAATTAACAAAGCTGTGTTAATTGATTATGATTATGAACAGCAAATTCATATAATAACCTGGTTGTATGAAAATAGCTAATACAACCAAGATATCACAGATAGGAACATCAGAAAGCTGCCTTACACCGAGTCAGACCATTGGTTCATGTAGCCCAGTATTGTGGACGCTGACTGGCAACAGCTGTCCAGGTTTTCAGGCAGGACTTTTTCCAGCCCTACCTGGAGATGCCCGGAATTGAACTTGGCACCTTCTGCATGCAAAGCATGTGCTCTGCCACTGAGCCACAGCCCACACAACACAGTGCCCACAAACAGCGGGAAACATGACCAAATAAAAACTGGATCACTGTAGCTAGGGATGGCGGAGAATTCCACCACGGATTTCAGTGAGGCCGAATGCACTGGCATTTGGCCCCCCGAAATCTGTGGCGGAATGGCCTGCCCCCCCTCCGCGGATTCCCCCAGGGACAAGGCTTACCTGGGGCGGATGTTCCGGACAGTGGCGGTGGCTGGTCTTTCGACCGGCTGCCGCGGCCGCCATTTGCATCCTGGTCTTTGCTGTGATAGGCTACATAAGTCTTTAGGTAGCCTATCATGGCAAGCCAAGCAAACCCCCCCCACAAAAAACGGCGTATGCAAATGGCGGCCGCTATGGCGGCCGCCATTTGCGTTCCCTATTTTTCACCATTTTAGCCTATGTAAATATTTATGTAGGCTATTACGGCAAAAAAAAGGGGAACACGAATAACGTAGTGGGCGCTATTTGCATTCCTTTTTTTTTCGCCGTAATAGCTTACGTAAATATTTACGTAGGCTAAAATGGCGGGAAAAAAGGAACACAAATAGCGCCCACTACACTATTTGTGTTCTCCTTTTTTTCACCGTAATTAGCCGTAAAAATGGTGAAAAATAGGGAACGCAAATGGCAGCCGCTGTAGCAGCCGCCATTTGCGTACGTCTTTTTTTTTTTTTGCCCAGCCGTGATAGGCTACGTAAAGACTTACGTACCCTATCACGGCAGCCTGGCTGGATGAAAATGGCGGCCGCTATGGCGGCCACCATTTGCGTCTGCACCAGCCAGTCCACAGCCGGAACTCCAGCTGTGGACGGCCCTGGCCGGCTGCTCCGCGGAGCCGCCGTGGAGCAGAGCCAGCCGGGCAGGATTCCGGGCGGGAGGACTGGATCGCCTCCCCCCCGTCAAGGATTCTGGGGGGAGGGACGGAGCGCCTCCCCCCCCACCGCGAACACAATTCACAAAAAGGTAAGTGACTTTCATACATCCCTTACTGTAGCTTCCACTAAAGTGACAGGGAGCACAATCCTATGTCCCCTAGACAGCGTCGGTGTGTGTGTGTGTCATAGGGTTGGTTGGTTTCCTGGCTATGAAGACAGAGGAAAGGGAGCGGTCCCGGGGCAGGGAGGGGAGGAGACTGAGGAAGCTGCTTTACACTTAATCCTATGCTCACCCCAGCCAACTTCCCTCCTCTTCCCATGTGCTGCTGCCAGACGGGGGAAATGGTCCATCTAGCAGAAATGCAGGGTGGCTGGAGCATGGAGCCACTGCTGTCCTCCCGCTCTGCGTTGGATAGTCATCAGTCTCTGAGTTCGGAGGCTGCCAACAATCTACATAGGATTGCATCCTCAGCCTTTGTTCATATGGGAATGTACAGCGACCATGTAGACCTAATCAAGTGACTGGGCTGCATGTGTGAATTGCCTACATTGTTCTGTGATATCAAAGGTTTGTGGTGATTATTTCACATGTGCAAAGTAAACCTACATCTTGTAGTGTTGGAGTTATGGACGCACATGTGTGCCCTTGCCCTCATCCACAAGTCAAATCGCATGTCATTACATTATTCACTCAGTTTTCTGAATGTGCATATGCAAATGATATGTTAAACTGATATCTCCAACATGAAGTTACCAGCCTGCCATCCACAGAATGAGCATTTATATATAAATACACTGATACGGTTAGAAAGAGGGTAGCTATGTTTGCTCAGACCCACTTTTCCCCTAGTCCTTTCCTCTATCCTGTTCTGCAGTTGTGAACAGGACTTCATGTTTGCCATACTGCAGGAGGGGTAACAGCAGACTAATAATGTGGGAAGAAGAGGATGGGAGTAACTACATGTAAATGCTCATTATGGCAATCCTGTCCTAATGGGAAACAAAACTAATAAAAACTTTAAAAAATTGAAAACGTTTTTCAGTCATGTAATTTGTTCTGGAAGAACACAGAAAAACTGAAACATTTTTGTTTTTACAAGAATATGCCAACAAATGCAACAGAATGCGTTAGCCTTACCTGCAGCCATAACTTGTTATTCACTGCATCCCTCCCTGTAGCAATGCACTGAAATGTAGCATTCTGGCCTGCGTTGACCTCCACATCCCCCAGCCTCAAGAAATGAGGAGATTTATCTGCGTGGGTGGGGAAAAGAAAAGTTACAAAAAGTGCTCACAGACACAAAAGCCCATGTATTTCTCCCCAAAGATGCACATTACTGCAACCTTTAGAAAAAAACTAATCTTTACATGAAAGAAAATAATTGTTCCAACTTATGTAGCGTGAACAAAACAGTCTTGATCTTTCCTTTCTTACCAAACTCCGCTAAAGCTTGTCAAACATACATTATAGTGATTTATAATAAACCAAAGCATAAAAGCATGAAAAAACTCAAAAGAAGCCCCAAAACTCTTGAGCGAATTTCCATTACATTTTGTGTGAAACCATTGCAATGTGAAACCACTGCATTAACAACATAAAGAGTCAGATTTAATTAGCCATATATAGTGTGACCCAGTGCAACGTAGAATTCCCTGTCAGTAAATATCACCTGCACCACTAAATACAGCAACATTTGACCCACTGACAACTCATTTCATGCTAACTGCATTAGGAAAGCTCAGTGACAAAATCATCCGTGTGAAATATTAGGGGTGAAAAAGGCGGTGGCAGTAGTTGAGAGAGATGCTACATAGTTCTCACACATTACCCTCCTAAATTACCTGGGAATAGGCTAAGTATCAAGGATAGCTTAGTTTAGCCTTAGCAAGTAGAGCAGATTCATTCAGCTCTATTCCATTTGCCATTAAACACTTCCATAATACTGAAAAACAAAAAGACTCACATAGTCATTATTAGAATCAAGGGTAATGTTAATAGTCCTATACATCTTGTAATGGAGGGCTGTTGACCATGATCTGAAACTATGGCCATCCTTGCTGATAAAAGGGTAAATGGGAGAAGCTGGTTGAGACATCCACTCACTGAGTCATCAATGCTGCATTAGAAAGAAAGTGGGGTTGCTATATCATATCAAGATTGCAATTATTCCATCCATGGTTAGCATAATAAAATCTGGACGCTGGTTCACTCATCAGTCCCTGGCCTGTCTCCAACTTCTTTTTTTCAAAAGATTAAATAAATTATTGCTTTACATCTTCAAGCACAGTTGGCTAAAATTGGGCTACCTTTGAAAACTGCCTGGAAACTGTAGTTCAAAATATGGCCACTGGGCTACTAACTTGAACAGTCTGTGGGAACACATTTTAAAAGTACTTAATGACGTTCACTGGATCCCAGTGAATTTCTGCGCACAAGTCAAAGAACTGGTGCTTACCTTTGAAGTCCTACATGAATTGGGAACTGGATACATGAAAAAACACCTGCTCCCACACTAACCTACTGCCTATGTGCTGACTCTCCTCCATGTGTTCCAACCAACTAAAGCAGAGGTACAAAAAGTGCAGTCCCTCCAGCCCCCTAAAAATATTACAGAGAGAGTCAGGAGGCCCTTCTGAATGGGGTGAGTTTTGATGTGGCAGGGAGTGGGGATCTCTAAAAATTGGGTGAAGGCGCCTTCCATGAACAGAGTCCTTCTTCTCATGGAAGGCAGATCCTGGATCCTGGATATATTATTTGTAAGCCAAGTTCATATTACAGGGGCATGAAGAAACACCTTCATAATGGTTGCCCACAACTGTGAAATTTCACCCCACTGGAAAGAAATGGTTGACCATGTCTGAGAGTAGACATTTTTCACAGCTGCTACAAGACAACGTGGGCTGACTGTTACGGAATGTGGTAAAGCAAGGATGGAGCAATTTTTCTATTTTGATAGGTACTTTACTGATAAGTTTTAGATAATGTTGATTCTAATGCTGTTGCCTGCCCTCCTGAGGCTTGGGAATAAGATGAGCTAGAAATTCAACTAATAACAAAAATGTTAGACGTCCACACTTAGCTGTAAGCTACGCATTTGTGAACTACAAGAGAGGAACACTGAATTTAAATAATGATAACAAAATTAAATTATTACTTCAATAATGTCATTTTCCTTTTCTAACATGTTATAGAAGAAAAAGTTGGGGGAGGACACCAAGAGTTGAATGATGAAAACAGCAGCCAGACAATATTGAGCCTGTCTTGAAAAAAACAGAGAAAAATGTGACTCTTAATGACTACTTACCACAAGGGTAACTCAGAACTTGGATGTCATCAATGGCAATGTAGCCATTTCTTCCATCTGAGACTTCAGCCTCAAATATTACCTGTCAAAAAGAAAGAAAACATGTTTACAACACTCACTGCAACAGAATTCCCATCAGTGCACTGTGCAGATAGGAGACTGCACTATTTCATTAAAGCTGAAGTCCCTGCTATATTTCATTAACAGATTTAATCATTTTCACCACTCTATTTATGCAATGATCAGCTCTTAATTAATAATACTTCGTCGCTCATGCGTTCTTTCTAGCCCGTTAACATACACAAACCTTAGAACAAATATACCATTAAATGTGGGCCAGGCCTTTCCAGTAGAAAGAAGACCAACCATTTTTTAGTTTTAGGACACTGTCCAGGTGAAAAGTGGTCCCCCACATTTTCTGCCTCAGCAATTCAGGTGAACGCTACCTTGACAGTGAAACTGGAAGTGCAAGATTAATAGGCTTGTAAGTATTGTCATTCTGTTTCCGTTAAGATGAAAATGGCACACAACGAATCATGATGGCAACGGTATTGTACTTCCTCTTACACCTTGACCAAATCTCTGTGAATAGCAAGTGGCAGCAGCAACACAATGATAAAGCTATTTCCACGCCCACGACGACTGAGCATTAGCCCAACAATAAGGCCTAAGAAACTCCAGGAAAGTGAGAGGAAGGGCTTCAGAGACACTTCCCTTCCTATACAAACAGCGGCTTCGGAGAGCTGATTTTCATTGGGAACGTGGCTGGGTGGTGTAGGGGGAGAGACTCTCCCTCTCTACTCCCTGGCTCCCACTGTGCATTCACTGCATTCGAGGAATTAATGGCACATCTACTTAGGGATGGCGGAAAATTTCTCCACGAATCTTCGGGAGGCCGAATGCCAACGCATTCGGCACCCCGAAATTGGTGGGGAAATTCTCCGCCAGCCCCCCACTCCCCCCGGGATGGGACTTACCATGGCCGAATGTCCCTCTCGGCGGCGGGCCCTGGCGTTAGTTCGGCGGCGGTTCGGCGGGGGCAGCGGCCGGTCTCCCGACCGGCTGCCGCCACCGCCGCCATTGCAAAAAAAAAAAGTAAAGTAAGAAAAAAAACCCCACACCCGTGATAGGCTACGTAACGATTTACGTAGCCTGTCACGGCTGACTTTGGAAATCTATCTGTGATAGGCTACGTAAATCGTTACGTAGCCTATTACGGGTGTGTGTTGTTGTTGTTTTTTTTTACTTTTTTTTTCGCGGCCGGGTAGATGGGGCGCTCCTACCCGGCCTGAATTTCACCGGCGAGGGATGGGGTGCCTCCCCCCCCTCGCCTGAACTTCGGGGGGAGAACCGAAGCGCCTCCCCCCCACCGCGAAGCAAACTTCGAGAACAAACTTCGAGAACAGGTAAGGGACTTTCGTCCATCCCAACAACTACTTTGGCAATGAATGTGTAGATTCTTATCCACAGCAGTGGGATGCTGGGTGCAAGAACCTTTATACAGTCACCCACCCAAACGACAGGTTGGTGCGATGTTGGGGTGCTACTAGAGAATATATCAAGAGTAGAGGAGGAAACCAGATTGTAGAAAAGAGAGAAACACATCTGTTAAGAAATTAATTCAGATGTAGAATTTGCCAAAGTGGCAAAGAACCATACTGCGTATGAAAATAGGCAAAATTGGAAATAATTTAATTCTGCCTTCTCTTGCGTGGCACCTTCCTAGCCAGCATGGCCAAAGGTCAGGGATGCTAGGAGTTGTAGTCCAGACATCTGGAGGGCACCAGGTTGGGGAAGGCTGATTTAAACATACTAATGCACACCAAAACATAAAGGGGCAACGTTCTGTGATGAAGTATCAGTGAGCTCCTGCAGTTCTAAAGTCCACTTCATCTACAGAGCCAATTCAATGGCCTTGCCACTCATGGATCTTGTCTCTGGCTGGCTACTTTGTCACTCTTTAGAAAGGATGGCTCTCAGAAGCGACATGTGTTTTGGTACTACCCTTTTACTCACCTCTTCCTGGCACCCAACCTGCATGAAAAAGCTTGTAAAAGGTTTTCCAGAAAGTTCTACATCTCAGCAAATTCCTCATGCTGACAAAAAGGCTTGGCAAGCTTGCTGTTCTACACAAATGACCCCAAAGCTCCAATATGTCTAATACAATTATTGTTTAAATGAAAGCATGGAAATTATATGCCTATTCAAACTATGCAAATGTGCATATATTGGGTTTAATCCAGACCTTCCCTTCCACGAAAGAAAGGACTCTCTCTGTTCACAGAAGGGAGTGAGAATCAGTGGAAGCTCCCACTGGGGGAAAACTGAAGGCTCCTTCTCCCCACAAGAGAGTCCTGTGGACAGGGTTCACTCCACAGGTAGTTTGACTCCAACCCATTATATGTAGTATACTAAGCACATAATTTGTGCTTTTTTTGGGGGGTACGTAATTTTCTGATTAAATGGAATATGAATATATACATATATTTCTTTGAAATGATGTCTGTTATGGCTCCTCTTCTAAAAAGAATCTGTGGAGTATATAATTCTTGTAATTAATTAAGGACTCATCAAACATCTATATTTCAAGTCTGTACCAATAAATAGTTTTACTGTAATCCAGAGCAATCCAATATTCAAGAGAAAGAAAAATTAACAGTTTGCAAAATCTAACCTTAATATTTGAAATTGTACACCTTGCTTCAGAACTGAGTATTATGGTGCAAATATTTTAGCAACCATTTCAATTGGCATTTATATTCTCTCTCACAACCCAACATGAAATGTCTTCCTGCAACTGCTGTTATCTCCACATATAGATAAATGTTATTTGAGGAAGTGACTCCGCCTTATCCAACAGGGTGCTTAGGTCTTCACCGATTCCCTTCCACAAGTGGTGGAACCCACCACTTCTGCAAGGGAGATTTGTTGCTTCCTAGAGGAAGCCCTGAAATGTGCATAAACATGCCATCGTTGCTGCAAGAAGAGGAAGCCCTTCAGTATTGCAAGGCAGGTGGGATCCGGCACTCCTGCTGTTGCTGCCTTGCTGGAGCTGTACCTCCACCTGTGGGACTTCTACTCTGCCTCCTTGCAGACCCAGGTCCAGCCAAGCACCACCCCACTCCCAGCTGCAACGCCTGTGGGAGCTGGGGCATAAAACCTAGGCCCTGTGGGGGTGGGACCTCTGCCGGCGGGTGTCGCTGCCAAAGGGGGTGACACCAAAGGGGGTTGCCCCTTTGGGGGAGCCACTTCGGGGGAGCACGAGGGCGAGGGCCTGTCCCTCTGCTTGAAAGGAAGGAAGGGGACTGTTTGCCTCAGTGTGACCTGCTGGACTGCCTGCATTAAATATGTGTTTTCCAATGAAGGGGGGAGGTGTTGGGAGCCAGGGAATGGCCATTATGGTTCTTCAGGGCAGAGGGAGATACAGAGGGGGGAGACAGTCACACTCTAAAGGCAGAGTGTGTAACAGTAGGGTGCTTACTGTCCCTAAACTGTTCCCCAATTCAAATAACCTGGATGGCCCTGGCAACAGACCCCCTGGGTTGAAACTGCTGCTGCTGAATGCCAGGTCAGTGAATAGTAAAACAACTGCTATCCAGGACTTGATCCTGGATGAGCACACTGACCTGGCTTGTATTACAGAGACCTGGCTGGACGAAGCTGGGGGGGTTAATCTCTCTCAGCTCTGCCCTCCTGGGTTCTCTGTTCAGCAGCAGGCAAGACCTGGGGGGCGGGGAGGTGGAGGCAGTAGTCTATCGTGATTCGATCCCCCTTACCAGGTGCCCTATCCCACAGTCTGCTGGGTTCGAGTGTATTTGAAGGTGGGTGCCCGGGACAGAAGAGGGATTCTGTTGGTGTACCGTCCACCCCGCTGCTCAACAGTCTCTCTTCCTGAACTAGCCGGGGTAGTCTTGGGTTTGGCGTTGGAGACCCCTCAGCTTGTTGTGCTGGGGAATTTCAACATCCATGCTGAGGCTGCCCTTTTGGGAGTGGCTCAGGAGTTCATGTCCGCCATGACAACCATGGGTCTGTCCCAGAAGGTATCTCGCCCCACACATGCTGCTGGGCACACTCTGGACCTCATTTTCTGTGCTGAATGGGGTGATAGTGATCTGAGTGTGGAGGAACTCTCTATAGTTCCGTTGTCATGGACAGATCACTACCTGGTGGGGTTTAGAATTGCTGGCACTCGGAACCTCTGCAGGGGTGGAGGACCGATTAAGATGGTCCACCCCAGGAGGCTGATGGATCCGAATGGTTTCCTGACAACTCTTGGGGATTTTCCTGTTGCCTCGGCAGGCGATTCTGCCGAAACCCTGGCCAATCTCTGGAATGGAGAAATGACCAGGGCCGTGGACACAATCGCTCCTGAGCGTCCTTTCTCATGAAGTGGAGCTGCACCAGCACTCTGGTTTTCTAGGGAGCTGGCAATGATGAAATGAGTGAGAAGATGACTAAAGCGACGTTGGCAGAAAACTCGGAGTGAATCCGATCGAACACGGACTAGAGCCTATTTGAAGGCCTACTCTGTGGCAATATGGGCAGCAAAGAAAATATTTTTTTCTGCCACTATTGCATCTGCAAAGAGCCATCCAGCGGAGCTGTTTCGAGTGGTTAGGGGTCTTTTACACGCTAGCCCGCAAGAGGGTAATTTAAAGCCCTCGACAGCCCGCTGTGAACAATTTGCTCAGCACTTTGCAGACAAAATTGCTTGGATCCACTCTGACTTGGACGCTATAGCTGCTACAGACCCAGAGGATGTAACTTTGGCCCCTGCTTGTCCAGTGTTGTTGGATATTTTTCAATTTGTACAGCCTGAGGATGTGGACAGGATCCTGGGAGAGGTGAGAGCCACCACATGTGTTCTAGATCCTTGCCCTTCCTGGCTCATAAAAGCAGCCAGAGGTGGACTGGCCGAGTGGGTAAGAGGAGTGGTTAATGGCTCCCTTAGGCAAGGCAGAATTCCAGCCTGCTTGAAGGTGGCAGTGGTGAGACCTTTGTTAAAAAAGCCCTCCCTGAACCCCACTATATTGGATAATTATCGGCCAGTCTCCAATATTCCATTTCTGGGCAAGATATTGGAGCGCGTGGTAGCCTCCCAACTCTGGAGATTCCTGGATGAGACAGATTACCTAGATCCATTTCAATCTGGCTTCAGACCCGGTTATGGGACAGAAACAGCTTTGGTCGCCTTGGTGGATGACCTACGCCGGGAACTAGACAAGGGGGAGTGTGTCCCTGTTGGTTCTGCTGGACCTCTCAGCGGCTTTCGATACCATCGACCATGGTATCCTTCTGGGCCGCTTCGCTGGGATTGGACTTGGAGGCACTGTTTTACAGTGGCTCCATTCCTTCCTGGAGGGGCGGACCCAGAAGGTGGTGCTGGGGGACTCCTGTTCGACTCCCTGGCCATTGGCTTGTGGGGTCCCTCAGGGTTCTGTTTTGTCCCCCATGCTATTTAACATATACATGAAACCACTGGGGGAGGTTGTCTGGAGTTTTGGGGTTCGGTGTCACCAGTACGCTGATGACACCCAATTCTACTTTTCCTTTCCATCTAATTCCAAATTCTAATTCTGTTGGGGTACTGAACCGGTGTCTGTCCGCAGTAATGGACTGGATGAGGGCAAACAAATTGAAGCTTAATCCAGACAAGACAGAGGTGCTCCTGGTCAGTCGAAAGGTAGATCAGGGAATAGGGATACAGCTTGTGCTGGATGGGGTTACACTCCCCCTGAAGACACAGGTTCGCAGCTTGGGTGTAATTCTGGATTCAGCCCTGAGCCTGGATGCCCAGGTTTCAGCGGTGGCCAGGAGTGCATTTGCACAGTTGAAGCTTGTGCGCCAGCTGCACCCATTCCTTGAGATGTCTGACTTGGCCACAGTGACACATGCCTTAGTTACATCCCGTTTGGATTACTGTAACGCACTCTACGTGGGGCTGCCTCAGAATAGTGTTCGGAAACTTCAGCTGGTTCAAAGAACTGCAGCCAGACTGCTCAGTGGGGCTGGTTACAGGGAGCATACAACTCCCCTGTTAAAACAGCTTCACTGGCTCCCAGTCTGTTTCCGGGCACAATTCAAAGTGCTGGTTATGTCCTATAAAGCCCTATACGGCTCAGGTCCAGCTTATCTGAAAGACTGTATGAGCCTACTCGTGTCCTGAGATCTTCAGGGGAAGCCCATCTCGCCATGCTGCCATCCTCACAGGCACGCCTGGTGGGAACGCGGGAGAGGGCCTTCTCGGTGGCTGCCCCAAGGCTCTGGAACTCCCTTCCCAGGGAGGCGAGAGTGGCACCCTCCTTGATATGTTTTCGCAGGCATGCAAAAACTTTTTTGTTCCAGCAGGCCTTTGGGGATAACTAGTCTGGACCTGGGAAAATGCGACGTATGGATACCATTTTTATTGTTCTGGTTGTCTTTTAATGTTTTAATATCTTTATAATTTTAATATTGATGATTTAATTATATTTTTAACTTTTATACAGTTGTATTTATTTTTCTATTTATAGGTTTTAATTGTAGCAGTTTTAACGTTGTAAAGCCGCCTTGAGTCCCAGTATTGGGAAAAAGGCGGGATATAATAATAATAATAATAATATCCATCTCTGGAAGGAGGCAGGTTATCCCTGGAAGCACTAAATCTCCCTTGCATAAGGGGGGGGGGGGCACTTGTGTTAGGGAATCTGCAGGGCATAGGAGAATCGGCAGGGGCATAAGCACCCCATTGGATACTGCCCTATAAGTCCAAATGTGCTTGTAGCACCCAGTCACCCAGGAAAAACAAATCAAAACTTGCTCCACTCCTGAAAGGGCTCACCCTACAGAATTTACAGAAGTAAAGTAATTAAAGTAATTAAATTCTCATCTAACTGTGGGATTATTTGGAAGAATTGATGCTTTCGAACTGTGGTGCTGGAGAAGACTCTTACGAGTCCCCTGGACTGCAAGGAGGTCAAATCAGTCCATCCTAAAGGAAATCAACCCTGAGTGCTCATTGGAAGAACAGATACTGAAGCTGAAGCTCAAATATTTTGGCCACCTAATGTGAAGAGAAAACTCCCTGGAAAAGACCCTGATGCTGGGAAAGATTGAAGGCAAAAGGAGAAGGGGACGGCAGAGGATGAGATCGCTAGATAGCATCACCAATGCAATTAATATGAACTTGAGCACACTCCGGGAGAGAGCGGAGGACAGGAAGGCCTGGCATGCTATGGTCCATGGCGTCACAAAGACTCAGACACAACTTAACGACTGAACAACAATGAAAACAAAAACACACAAAAAAAACATTAATAAGCAAAATATTGATCCTTTGTCAAGCAATGAGGAGGATAAAATCTTTCCTGTATTTTCACAACATTATAAAGGTTCATCCATCTGTAGTTGTTGTTTTAAAAAAACAAAAACCTAACGAGAGCCAAGTTTACTCTGATGCCATGAACAGTTAATTAGTAACTGACAGTGTAAGGAATCCAAAATTAGGGCCCCCAGAATCAGATCTATTCAATCTTGAGCTTTCTCTCACAATCATACCTACTCAGTGACCTATCTATATAAACAGGTGTGTGTGTGTGTGTGTGTGTGTGTGACAGACAGACAGACAGACAGACACAGAGACAGAGCGATGGCGATATAGAGGGAGGGAATCTCTCTCTCTCTCTCTTTCTCTCTCTCTCTCTCTCTCTCACACACACACACACTTTATTATTATCAGCACTTCTCAACGGAGGGATATATCAACTGATTGACTTCCAATCAGCAAGTAAGAATGTCCCAGCCAACACCAGAGCTGCATAAGTGACATGCAGCCCAGAACCTCAGTCTTTTCATAATCTCATTGATGAACTTTGTATTATAATAAATGTGTTGTTCAATATATCCACTTTGCTGCTCTTTTTTGTGATGAAGTTTTACACAGATAAGATAATTTAAGCAAATGAAAGGATTCTGGAAAATAGAAAGCTTAGGAAATCACAACCCAGTATTTATTTATTTAAAATATTTCTTGGCCACCTTTCAGGGCAGAAGCCCTCCCAAGGTGGCTTACAGCAATAAATATTTCACATCTCAGATCATCAGCTCTTAACAATACCCCACCAAATAATCACCTTTTAATTTTCACAGAGGTCCTACGTCCTTCTTTCCAATTACTTTGTTCAAAACACAAATTAAAACAGACCCTATTTGAATCCATAGTTCTAGTCTATAAACCAGTCCTGAAGGTAGGAACTGTCAGGGATGAGTCTAAGTGCCCTGAGATGTCTGACAGCTCCAATTCTGAATCAGAGTTGAAGTAGCAGCTAGATCAGAGGCCAGGGAGGTATCCTCCCTAGTGAGCCAAAATGCTGGAAGAGATTCCACCCAAGACCTGGACCAACAGATGGCCCAGAGTCCCTGCCCCCTGCCCTCCACCATAAGAATGCAAGTTTCCAAGAAGGAGGAGGAAGAGGGGTGTGACTTGAGAGATGCTAGGGCACGACACAAAGCAAAGTGTTGTTCGCCGCTCCAAAATCTTTTGATGTGGAGTGGTATATAAATATTGTAAATTAAATAAATAAATAGTGGGAAAAGTTAGGGGCAGGGTTCAGATGCTCTGCCCAGATAGCCACTCTTGGAAGCCAATGTAGGAGGGAGCCACCTTAAGGGAGAGACATCACTGAGAAGCCAGCTTGGCAGGGAGGTTCATACCCCAAACTGTGGGCATCTTTCTCTTCCTCTGGTTCATCACCTCTGCTTAGAGATTGTTGATTAGTTGTTTAGAGCCTGGGGGCAGCCTGAGAGCTTTCCTTGAATCTGCATTTGTAGAGAGACTAGGCTCCAGCAAAATAAAGTCGTATTAGCCTGAAGCTTTGTCTATTGTGGTGTTAATTGTGAAGGGAAAGGACAATCCCATTCTGACAACAACGTGGTATCTTACTATTTGATAAGGCAGTCTAGAATGTAAACTGTTACATTCTAGACTGCCATTGCAACGAAAGGTAGTCCAACTCAAGTAAAAGAGCAACAGGAGATCAATGATGTGGAGTGGAAAATTTTCCATTTCATAAGTTCATTAGTAACAATGAATGGATGCCAACTGCAAATAGAATATTTATCAAGCTTGGCAGTTTCAAAGTTGTAGATGAGTGGTTGTCAGCATATCATGCACAGTTCTTTGGATTGCTAACATTTATTAGTGTGTCCGCCACTGTCAGTACCTTTGTTTTTTTTCTTAAATTTAAACTATGTAAGAGAAGTACTTGCTGTTGTCTTCAAATTTTTACAAGTATTTCATTAAAAATGTATTGTTGTTGTTCAGTCGTGTCCCACTCTTCGTGACCCCATGGACCATAGCACGCCAGGCCTTCCTGTCCTGCGCTCTCTCCTGGAGCGTGCTCAAGTTCATATTCATTACATCGGTGATGATATCTAGCCATCTCATCCTCTGCCGTCCCCTTCTCCTTTTGCCTTCAATCTTTCCCAGCATCAGGGTCTTTTCCAGAGAGTTTTCTCTTCGCATTAGGTGGCCAAAATATTTGAGCTTCAGCTTCAGTATCTGTCCTTCCAATGAGCACTCAGGGTTGATTTCCTTTAGGATTGACTGATTTGACCTCCTTGCAGTCCAGGGGACTCGTAAGAGTCTTCTCCAGCACCACAGTTCCAAAGCATCAATTCTTCGGCGCTCAGCCTTCCTTATAGTCCAGCTCTCACAGCCATACATTACTACTGGGAAAACCATAGCTTTGATTAGACGGACCTTTGTCGGCAAGGTGATGTCTCTGCTTCTTACTATGCTGTCTAGGTTTGCCATAGCTTTCCTCCCAAGGAGCAAGCATCTTTTAATTTCATGGCTACAGTCACCATCTGCGGTGATCTTGGAGCCCAAGAAAGTAAAATCTGTCACTGCTTCCATTTCTTCCCCTTCTATATGCCAGGAAGTGATAGGGCCAGATGCCATGATCTTAGTTGTTTTAATGTTGAGTTTCAAACCAGCTTTTGCACTCTCCTCTTTCACCCTCAACAAGAGGCTCTTTAGATCCTCTTCACTTTCTACCATTAGGGTGGTATCATCCGCATATCGGAGGTTGTTGATAATTCTCCCAGCAATCTTAATTCCGACCTCTGATTCATCCAACCCGGCATTTCTCATGATGTACTCTGCATATAGGTTAAATAAGAAGGGTGACAATATGCAGCCTTGTCGTACTCCTTTCCCAATTTTGAACCACTCAGTTGTTCCATGTCTGGTTCTTACTGTTGCTTCTTGACCCTCATACAGGTTTCTCAGGAGACAGGTAAGGTGGTCTGGTACTCCCATCACTTTAAGAATTTGCCACAGTTTGTTGTGATCCACACAATCAAAGGCTTTAGCGTAGTCAATGAAGCAGAAATAGACATTTTTCTGGAATTCTCTTGCTTTCTCCATGATGCAGCGAATGTTGGCGATTTGATCTCTTGTTCCTCTGCCTCTTCGAAACCCAGCTTGTACTTCCGGTAGTTCTTGGTTCGCATACTGCTGAAGCCTAGCTTGTAGGATTTTGAGCATCACCTTGCTGCCATGTGAAATGAGCGCAATTGTGTGGTAGTTTGAACACTCTTTGGCGTTGCCCTTCTTTGGAATTGGAATGTAAACTGACCTTTTCCAGTCTTGCGGCCATTGTTGAGTGTGCCAAATTTGTTGGCATATTGAATGCAGCACTTTAACAGCATCATCTTTTAGGATTTTAAATAGCTCAGCTGGAAGACTGTCATCTCCGCTAGCTTTGTTGTTAGTAATGCTTCCTAAGGCCCACTTGACTTCACTCTCGAGGATGTCCGGCTCAAGTTCAGTGACCGCACTATCATGGCTATCAGGGACATTCAGATCTTTCCTGTATAGTTCTTCTGTGTATTCTTTCCACCTCTTCTTAATCTCATCTGCATCTGTTAGGTCCCTGCCTTCTTTGTCCTTTATCATGCCCGTCTTTGCACAAAACGTTCCCTTGAGATCTCCGATTTTCTTGAAGAGATCTCTAGTCTTTCCCAATCTTTTGTTTTCCTTGATTTCTTTGCATTGTTCATTTAAGAAGGCCTTCTTGTCTCTCCTTGCTATTCTCTGGAACTCTGCATTCAGTTGGATATATCTTCCCCTTTCTCCCTTGCTTTTCGCTTCCCTTCTTTCCTCAGCTACTTGTAAAGCCTCATCAGACAGCCACTTGGCTTTCTTGCATTTCTTTTTCTTTGGGATGGATTTCGTTGCTGCCTCCTGAACAATGTTACGGACCTCCGTCCATAGTTCCTCAGGCACTCTGTCTATCAGGTCTAATCCCTGAAATCTATTCCTCACCTCCACTGTATATTCATCAGGGATATGATTTAGGTCATACCTGAATGGTTTAGTGGTTTTCCCTACGTTCTTCACTTTAAGCCGAAATTTTGCAACAAGATGCTCATGATCTGAGCCACAGTCAGCTCCAGGTCTTGTTTTGACTGACTGTATAGAGCTTCTCCATCTTTGGCTGCGAAGGACATAATCAATCTGATTTCGATATTGACCATCTGGTGATGTCCATGTATAGAGTCGCCTCTTGTGCTGTTGGAAAAGAGTGTTTGCTATGATCAGCGTGTTCTCTTGGCAAAACTCTATTAGCTTTTGTCCTGCTTCATTTTGTACACCAAGGCCATGCCTGCCTGTTATCCCGGTGATTTCTTGACTTCCTACTTTAGCATTCCAATCCCCTATGATGAAGAGGACATCTTGTTTTGGTGTTCGTTCTAGAAGGTGTTGTAGGTCTTCATAGAACCGATCAACCTCAGCTTCTTCGGCCTCAGTGGTTGGGGCATAGACTTAATTACTGTGATGCTGAATGGTTTGCCTTGGATTCGTACTGAGGTCATTTTATCATTTTTAAGATTGTACCCCACTACTGCTTTTCCCACCCTTTTGTTGACTATGAGTGCTACTCCATTTCTTCTAAGGGATTCTTGCCCACAATAGTAGATATGATGGTCACCTGAATTAAATTCACCCATGCCTGTCCATTTTAGTTCAATGATTCCCAAGATGTTGATGTTCAATCTTGCCATCTCATGTTTGACCACCTCCAGCTTACCTTGATTCATTGATCTGACATTCCAGGTTCCTAAACAATATTGTTCTTTACAGCATCGGATTTTCTTTTCACCACCAGACACATCCACAGCTGAGTGTCCTTTCGGCTTTGGCCCAGCCGCTTCACTCTTTCTGGCGCTACTTGGAAATACTCTCTGCTCTTCCCCAGTAATATATTGGACACCTTCTGACCTGAGGGGCTCATCTTCCGGCGTCATCTCTTTTAGCCTTGTGATACGTTCCATGGGGTTTTCTTGGCAAGAATACTGGAGTGGGTTGCCATTTCCTTCTCCAGTGGACCACATTTTGTCAGAACTCTCTGCCATGACCTGTCCGTCTTGTGTGGCCCTGCACGGCATAGCTTATGGCTTCACTGAGTTACGCAAGCCCCTTCGCCACAACAAGGCAGTGATCCATGAAGGGGGATGTATACACAAAAATGTATACATAGCACTTAAATCACAATAAGTGTGCTTTAATCCCCCCACCCATTATTTCAGGTCAAATACTTGTGATAGCACTCCAGGTGCAGGGAGAGAAAAGGGGAGACATCTCTCCCACCCCCTCTCATCTCTGGTGCACTGCATAGCATTGAGCCAGGACCCAAAGCCCTGGGGGCCTTGGGACATCTAGTTTTCCCAAGGGCTGCCGCAATGGGATCCTAACAGGACTGAAAGAAAGGGACTGATTTAGTAGACACCTAAGGCAAATAAGACAATGTGGTATTGCGCTGACTGGATATTTGTAAGGACATATCTCATATTTTAAAGTGTTGGGCTGAATGTATGGGGTTTGCAGTGAACATGGGAAGGAAATGTGAACTCTAAAAAGAATGAATTGCAAAGATGGGAGAGGTTTGGGAGTAGATGGTTGACTGTGTGGGTGGGGTTGTGTACAAGCAGGTGTAAGAGTGTTTGTACACTGTCAGAATTTGGAGGCATAAGATGTATGTCACCATTGTTTTGCTCTACAAAACTGACCTATAGGATCCTTTTCTTGAAATACATGTTCAGTTCTACACATGTAGAAAGACTTTATTCTGACCAAACAAAAGGTCTCTTTTTTCCCTTGGACTTTACTCTCCCCTGCTAGGCTCTGGGATACATCATTAAGATGAACAGAAAGGCAGATTCTACAACTGCCCAAGATCTAATTGTCCTTATCATTTCAGCAAATCATTCATCCGGCAAATAATTTCTTTCTGTCTACAGAAAAAGATGGATTTTGGCAAGCTTAATTATCCGAAACTTGAGCTCAGATGCAGGTCAGTTCTAATGCCTGGTGTCAAGGATTGCGTTAAGGGATTTGCTACAGAAGGGTCTGCTACCATGACAATATGGAAGCAAACTTATACCTTCAGCTTCGAAATAAAATTAGTTTTGCCCTTCATGCTGTTTTTCACTTCACTTGCTTGAAATCCTGATCCATTCTAATCTAGTTCTTGCTACACCAGGACCATTTCTAGACTACTGGTTGAATTATTAAGTGTAGAATATGTATTTTATTTTAAGAAGTTTGAAGAAAGCTAAGAAGATAGAGACAAAGAGCACCAATATTTCTTAGATTTTGTTCACCCTTAAAGGTGTACATAAGTATCCAAACAGTTCGTCACCTCAGAAGGCTCTAACTCTACAATTGCACATGTTGTAATGTAATTAATAGTCCTCCACAATGAGATACTTCAGAGACACAGAAATATTTTAGGATAAGTCTTAAAGATGCCAGGTTTAGGATACAGCAGCAGCAGCAGCAGTACTGCCACTTAAACTCTGTAGGCGCACAAATAAAACCATGCATTCAATACCATGTTATTATGTATTTTATTTTAGCTTGACTGGGCATTTTGATCACACCCAGATACAAATTGAAGAAGTAATATACGCAGGATCTTCGGGGGGGACGACGTGTTTCCCAGTGGAAGGAAAAACTACACAGATGAAAGAATGTAAGCTAAAAAAAACACCTGATGTTCAAGTATTTGGCACTTTGAGTAATTTAGAAAAATATCATAGTACTAAGCACAATTACTTGGAAATAAGTTTCATTAAATCGAATGAAGTGAGGAAAAAAACCTTAAACCTCACCCAAACAATGCTGATATTAATACAGAGCACAATAAAGAATAAAGAGAGGGTTTGTTGGTTTTTATTAAAATTAGATTTTTTTTCCTCCCTAAAACAGGTCACTTCTTTAGGTCAAGAAATGTTTGTTCTTTACGCATTCAGAGAAAATACTTCAAGAGCACTCACTTTTGTCCATTCCTTAGCAGAAGCAAATCAAGCAAAAGGTTGTCACAAGGTTACAAAAGGATATCCAACAAAATATAAGCAGAGACAAGGTTGGGATTCAGCCAATCTTTCTATGTACAATGAAAGGAAGGCTGGCTTGTTCCTCAACTTCTCTCTCTCTCTCTCTCTCTCTCTCTCTCTCACACACACACACACACACACACACACTCTTTGAGAACTGTACAGACAGAAGATACTTGGAGTGCATGATCATTTTAGGCAGCATGAGTTCATCCCTGAAAGAGCAAGATGGAAAGGGATGTCTTAACATGTTTTTTTTTCTTAACCCACAAAATTTTTGTTGACATAATAAAACGAATCTCCCATGTGAAGCTTCCAGATAATTTTTGCTTAGCTAATTTAGAAACCATGAAAACATAATTACACCCATTTGAATCCTTAAGTAATGCTGTGAGGCAGGGTTTTCTGCTGACAGAGTCCCAGAGGATTTTTTTTTTTTAACACAGTAAATCAAAAAGCTTGGGTGGAAAATTTGTAATCTAACCTCTTACAGATCTGCTAGTTAAAAAACACAGACACTTCTCCTGAGATGTGAAAATGGAGCTAAGTGGCCAGCCTCTTATTTCTAAACTAGTATTATTCTTAACCGGGTTGGTCAACAAGCGTTCCCCAGTTACATTTATTCAGTGATAATCAATCGAGGGAGCTTGCTAGAGGCATCTTTATGTTCTCAACAGGAGTTTTAAACCGCTGGCTTTGAAGTGCTGAGGTTTGTGGGGGGTTTTCCTCTTCTTTTCTTTTGTCCTTACATTTTGAGTTTTTGATCTGTTTTTAAATTTCCTTGTATGTGGTGGTTCTTTTTCATTTTCTTCGCTTAGCATTAGGGTTAGTCAATGTATATGTCTGATTAGTTGTTATAAGTATCCTGGATACTTTGGATATCCACTGTGTAATCTTGTTTTTATATGGGTTATTTTGAGGTGATGGAATGCTCTAGAATATAAGAGAAGGAGCAGTAGGTTGCCACCAAATGACTTTTCTAAGGCTCTGCACCTGCTGTAAATAATGTCTACAGTGTAAATAGATGTTTCAGATGTATAATTGTTTCTGTTGTATTCTTCTTTTGGTTGCTTTTAATTTGTGAATTATGTCCTTGAATATTATTACTTGGAATGTTAGGGGCCTAGGTACTCCGAACAAGTGAAAGCAAGGGCTTTCCAAACGTAAGAAGCTTAAAAGCAGATGTTGCTTTCTTACAGGAAACTCCTTTTTTGGTGGAAGATAAGGACAGACTCCACAAAGATTGGGTAGGAAAAGTTTATGTGAGGTGCAATTCTAAGAAAGCTAAAGGTGTGGTTATACTTGTACATGAAAATGCACCAATATTGGTGTTACAAGCAATATCTGATCCAGAGGGATGCTTATTTTTTTATGTAAATTTACAAATAAGGTATATGGTCATTTGTATATGGTCCTAGTTTGGATTTGCCTACTATGTTTCATGAGTGCCTTAGGGTGCAATCCAATGGCCACTAGACAGCGTCTAGATGGCCATAGGATTTTTCAGTTTCTGGGACCCAAGCTCGGAGCCAGCGTTCCGAGCTTGTTTCCCAGAAATCCAACTCCCCGCCCCTTTCTATGTGCTGTCTGGCCTCCCCCCCCCCACTCAGAGGCACCCCAACTAGACAGCTGAAATCAGCCATCTAACCGCAAATGCAGTGCAGCCAGAGTGCAGAGGGGAAGATCCCCTCTGCTCTCTGCCTGCTCTGCACTCGATAGTTCGGAGGCAGCCGACTATTCCCATAGGATTGCACCCTTAGTCACCTGCATACTATTATTTATGAACATTTGTTAATTGATGGGGATTTTAATGAACTTCTAATCCCACTTTTGGATAGGAGTAATCCCTCTCGCAAATTTCAGTTTATAATTTGTTTAATGTTGAAGGCTTATACGTCTGAGTTAGGTTTGATTTATGCATGGTGTATGTTGGATCCTTTGGGGTGGAATTCTACTTTTTTTTACAGCTGTGTATCAAAATTGTTTTCAATTATATTTTTTTGGTTTCTTCTCTGCTATTTCAGTGCATGACAGCATGTGATGTTGATACAATTGCTATTTTGGACCGTGCTCCTATCTATTTAGCAATCAAATTGCCTAATTCTGTTAAATCTTTTGGCACTTGGCACATGAATGTTTCACTTCTTAATGATCACAATTTTAAAACACAGATGGCTTCCAGACGTAATGAATATTTTGAGATTAACAAGGGTTCAACCACGTCTTGTGCTATTGAATGGGAGGCATCGAAGGTTTATATGAGGGAAAGGATTACTGCATATGCTTCTCAAAAGAAAAAGCTTAAGGTCATGCAAGAAGAGGACTTGGATAAAACAGGGAAGTTCTTATTAAGTCATTTTGCAGAATTTTTATTCTGAACTCTATAGTAGGGATAGGTATTCTACAAATTAGGAATTTGAACATTTCAGATTTGGTTCTTCCACAATTGGATTTGCAGCAAAAGGAACTACTTTAAGAGTATGGAAGATGATAAGTCTGTCACTGAGAATATCAGAAATGGGAAAGCTCTGGAGCCAGATGTTCAGAATCTCAGAGAGGGATGGAATAGGGAATTAGAATGGTGTATAAAGTCTAATCAATGAAACGATGCCCTAGTTTCCATATGTACTATTTCTGTAGATCTAAAATTAGGCTGATTCAACAAAAAATGATGTTTAGCATATATTCGACACCACAGAGGCTTGCTAAGAAGAAGCTGGCTAGCTCTGCTAGATGCTGGAGATGTAATGCAGACAATGCCTCATTTAGACATATGAAGTCATATAGTGGCTTCCTTCTGGTTGGAAGTTATTGCTCATAGGGGATTCACAGATAGACAGGGAAAATGAACACTGAGAGCCCTTGCAGTTGCAAAGAGACTCATATGTCAAGCTTGGAAGGATGAAAGCCCACCATTTCATACAGATGCTTATTTAGATATGTGGACTGCATATATTAATGTATATATTTGAAACAGAGGTGTCAAATCCTTTTTTCCTCTTTTTTCCTTTCTTTTATCAATGGTACATAAATGATTATTGGGCTTGGCATATGTTTTATGTCATGTTCTGTCATTTTTTCCTTTTCTTTCATGGCTTCCCCCCTCCTTTCTTTTATTTTTTTGTTTTTGTTACATTTGCAAATATATATATATATATATATATATATATTTTAAACATAGGGGTTTTAAACCTGGCACCTGATTACACAGATTCAGTGTCCTGTTTCCCACAAGATCACTTGGTGATATGTATGGTCCTCCACAGAATATTTGGCAAGTGATTTGGCAGGAAATATGCTGTAATAAAATTAGAAAAGCTGAACAACAATTCAGGCAAGCTAAAAGGGAACAGATTAAATTATGAGCGTCTCTCTTTCTCAATGAACACCGTAGCATGATTTAAGGGAGGATACACTGGAGCATGATTTTATCCCTATAATTGAAGGATAAAAATCAAGGCGGGGCATTGCTTTCATCCTACAGTATGGCATGTCTTGATATTCATATTTGAAACTGTAACTGTTACAAGGGTGAGTACATGACTATTTACCAAGTGGTACCCTAGCACAGCAATTGTCTGTAACTGTCCTGCAAAACAGTGAGGAGGATCTCACTACCAGCAGCATTTCCTAACACTTCAGAATGCAAACCCACTTCAAAATATGGTTTCAAAACATGGTTTGAGGCAATCCTGTTTCGCTCTAACCACACAACATTAAACTATTGTTACAGCAAACAATGGAAGGAAGGGGAAATCCACGCACGACAGAGGAGGGAGCATGCACAACACTTTCCCAATGTCCAAACCACGGTTGGTGATGAGGAATATTACATCTGATGATTTTTGGTTGTTCAACATTTATTAGTATCTAGATTTGGCCCTGCCGTGTTTACAGCTTCAGAGTCTTCCTCACTATTGGAAGAACTTATTGAGGCTGATCAGGCAAATCAGCCTTTGATCCATGTCTATCCGTGTCACTTATTGTTGGTGAAGAAATATGATACACAAGGTCTTAAGCAGAAATGGAATAGGGAACTGGATTGCCCATTTTGCCTAATCAATAAATCACTGCCTTGGTGTCTGTATCTGATGTATCTATGGCTCTCTTGTATCTCATTCAACAAAACCTTTTGTTTGGTTTCTATTGTTTTGTTTTGTGTGATGCTGCAACATCACTTTAATAAGGGTTTGTCTTCTCTCTCTCTCTCTCTCTCCCCTCCCCCCGCCATTAAAAAAAAGGGTTTGTCGGAGGGAGCAATCCTATGGCCCCTAGACATTGTGTAAGGGGCCATAGGATACTGGGCATTCCCCCCTCTGAGATGGGAGACAGCGCTCCGACCTCAGAAGGAGAGTTGGAGATCCATCCCCCTTCACTCACCCACTCAGAGCTGGAGCAGAAAGAATTGTGTTGGCTGCCCTCAGAGAGGGGGAAAGGGGGGTGTTCTGGTGGGCGGAGAGGGGAGGAGACTGGAGATACCAGGATACAAGTTATCCTTCCCCTCTGAAGCACCGCCTGTCTAGTTAAATATGGAGGAGGAGGGAGAGGTGAACATCACTTCTGCCACTCCTCCCGCCCTGCATTGGATGAACGGAAGCCTCCGAGTTCAGATACTTCTGATCATCGAGGGCGCAATCTATAGGAATGCACCCTAAGTCCACTCACTGTTGGAGGTGTAACGCAGCAAATGCTTCTTTTATGCATAAGTTTTGGCAATACCTGGTAGTTGCTCCTTTTTGGAAGGAGGTCATTTTACAGATACATTTTGTATTGGAGCAGTCCTAAATATTTACTTATGGATCTGCTCTTTTAAATTGTCTACCTGCTTCCTGGAAGTTAATGCATGGGCAGCAGAAATGGATTCTCCACGCCCTTCTGACAGCTAAAAGACTGATATTACAATACTGGAAGGATAAATGCTCACCTCCTAAAATGCAATGGATTGAGGAACTTGCGCTTTCAACATTTGTGCTGTATAGGTAGTAGCAATGACTGCAAGAGTCAGCGGGCCTCAGATACAACTGTTCTTTATTCAGCACACACAGAAGTGAGGGCTTAGCAGAAACTCCACCCACCGTTGCTGCTTCCAATTCTACAGGAGCTGCCAAGGTTCAAAAACAATAACTAATCCACAGTACCCCCTAGAATACATAACAATTTGAAAGCAAATACCATTCAATGAACACCACCTGTGTATTTTTTCTTTCTTTCTCCCCCCTCCCTTTCTTTCCTTTTGTTGAAATTTTACAATAAACAGTAAGTTTAAAAAAACAAAACAAAACAATGTCTGATTATTTCTTCTGGTGATTTTACTTTGGCCAGTGCTTTCTACTTCAGGTCAAGCTCTTATATGACACGCTGTCATTCATCGACTTCAATATTTATCCAAACTGATTAAGAATGATTGTTGTATATTTCCACCAACAGAAGACAGAATCTCCAAACTGTGTCGTCGCATCATCAACATTATCGTCATCATAGCTCATGATCTGAAAACCTCAAAACTTAACTAATGCAGAACAAAGAAAGATCACATCTCTAGGATTCTCATCAAGGTCCATGCAGTCACTTAAGACTGACCATCCCCTGCTGCACGATACCAACTCCAAGAGAGGAAAAAAGCCTCTCATAAACTGAAGTTCCAGGGCCCCACAGCTCATTGAGGCCCCCAATGACCACACAAACAGTGGTAGGCAATGGCAAATAGGCCGAGTGTCCACACCAGTGTCTACAACACTGCTTGTTTCAGCATCCTTTCTTCCTATTTTAAAAACACTTTATAGGTAGAGGGCAACCAGCTAGGCATGTACAGATGTTTATTTTATTATTTTTATTTTAAAAAATACTCCCAAGTGAATGTGTTGAGCATCAGGAGAACAGAACAGAACTCCATTTTATTCCTGTACTTACAATAGTGCTATGATTTACGTGAGTTTAAAATACAAAACTGCATATGCTCAGAATATTTCTATCTTTAAAAAAAAGGGGGGGTGGCAAACATATTGGGAATGTAGACACAGTTTTAAATCATGGAATGGTGGCTGGAGTGGAGAGGCAAAGAGAAATGTTAGCTGTGTGCTTCATAACTGAAGTAAAACACATGAACATCTAAACCCACCACCCAACCCCCACCATAAGACCATTCAGGGTCTAAAATTACCTAGCTGCACCACTGACTGAGTTCCCTGATTGCTGGAAACTTATGGATAGCTCAAGTATGCTTTACGCTAACTGAGCAAAAAGCAGGTTGCCATTCCACTTCCTAGGCTAACCATGGATATAGGGATTGGCAACCTGTGGCCCTCCAGTTGTTTTGGCCTACGACTGCGAACAGCCCTAGACAGCATAGTCAATGGTGAGAATTGATAGGAATTGTAGGCCAAAACACCTGGAGTCCCACAAGTTGCCCACCCCTGAGGGATGGGATGGAAGGAGTCAAGGAGGCTACATCTGGTCCTCCTGAGAAGCTGACCCAGAGCCATTTGAATGGGTAGTATATAGGCATCACTCGCGAATGGACAAATGCACAGATATTTGGTCTGCTTTTGTTTAAGCTTATGCTTAGCTCCTGTCTTTTGTATAAAGTTGTACTTAGTGGAACACTGATATTTTTATGCATGTAATTGTTTTTGTTTCCCCCCCCCCATGATTTGTTTTGTTAAAACCACAATAAAAAGTTAATTAAAAAAACACCCCCCATCTTCTCTGGTCTCCAGAACATTAGTTAAACAAAGAGCAGAGTACTTTTCTATCCATTTATAAATAAACCTAGGATGACAGTTAGGAGATATGAAAAATTATGGGATACATAAAGCAGGTGATAAAATGAAGAGATAGGAAAGCTGCATAAAAATTGGTGATGTACTCATTTTGTGAGGATTTCTTTGCTGCATGTTGGGAGAATGGCTCCCCTTTCCTCTCCTTTAGACTTTCAGATTCATGACTACCACCACAGGTTTTCATGGGAGGAGATGTTTGTTTTATTTGGGGTTTGTTTTTGTTTTACATCCCAACTTCGCAAAGGAGCAACTGTATGAGAATCTGGGATTTCTCTTTTATTGAATGAGGGGAAAGCTTGAAGATGTGACCCAGGTGAACACTATATGGCAGCCCAGAGAAAGCAAATAAAAATCTCCAGAAAAGTCGGAAGTAGAACACATATCAGCCTGAGCTTAGGGAATTTCCTAGAGCTTTCCTATTACCAGATGCATGAATCAAAGGAAGGCATATTAGCTGTGGGCTTAGATTCCATCTCATCAACATTTCCCAATAATCTAAATTTAGATAATGGGGTAACCTCATGTACATGTGGGTGTTTGCAAGTGCTTCATTTTGTCAGGTCTGATTCATTATTTCTAAATGCTCGAGGGAAGCAATATTAAAATGTGGACTTGGAAAAATATTAACATTCCCAAAGGTAGTAATTATATTTTACTTGGGCAGGGCCAGGCTTTCCTTCACTACCCCATCTCAAGTCTTCTGGGTGTTTTGTGTCTTCTTCACCCTATACCGTTGCTTTTGTTTAACAGGAAAATCAGGTTTGTGTGTTTCAGTAGCCAAAAGAAAAAACACAAACATCATATAACTTGGGAAAGGAAGGTAGGCACAGAGAGGCATAACATTTCATGATGGGTCCCAAGTATTTCAACACTTCAAAACCACACAGAATACTTTTAAAAATAAGCACTGTAAACTAATGTGAATCAAAAATGCAGATCTTCCTTGTTCTCAGGACATGCAGGAGGTAATACTCACCAAGTTTCCTAAGTTCACAGCGATGCTGGCATATCTCATATTTTCACAGTTACTGGGTTGTATCTAATGTTAAGTCCTACTTAAAGTACACCCATTGAAATGAATGGGACTTAAACTGGGATGCAGAACCTCAGGCTCGGAGGCTAAATTTGTCCTACTAGATGTCACAGTCTGCCCCTCCAGGGTTCCCCCAATGGCCACGCCCTTTACTTGTTCCCCCCAACCACCAAGTGTTTGGCTTTTCTAAAAAATTTCCCCCATTCTAAAGGTTGAAATGCTTCCCTTAACGCTTAGTTACTGGTAGTAAAAATTTTAAGCTAAAGTAATCTGGTATTTTTGGTAACTTTGGCCCTACCAACTACTAGTTGGCCCCTGAGAGCTTCTCTGAAATGGAATTTGTCCATTTGGCCCAATGTTAAATTAACATTGTATATAACCCATTGGGTACTACCCAAGTGTACACAAACCTAGAGCTGCCTGTAGCTAGTCCAAACACAGCCCACAATTAAGAGTCACAGCAAAAGTCCCTTCTGCATATTCACCTTTTGACAGGTGCTGTCACGAATGCCTACTGCTGCTACCACAGCAAACCTGCCAGAGTCAGTCACAGCAGCCAGGTTCCCCTGGGCTGGAATCACAGCCCCTCCACCAGTTTCTGGCCCAGGTCAGTTCACTGTCCTTCTCTTCAGTGCATTGTCCTTCTCTGCTACCTCTCTTCAAGGGGACAGGAGAAACCACCCACAACTCTCCACCTCCAGCAATCCCAGAAGCAAAGCAGTACCTTCTTCATTTATTCTAAATGAATATGTGCATGAAGAACTGGTCATTTGTGGAATCTCAAAAGGAACCCCTATTGTCGATATGTCCATGAGGAGCACAGAGAGTCTCTGCTACCCTCCTTTTCTGCATATATATATATATATATATATATATATATCGTCATGAGTGCACCACAGCAGTGGGCATACAGTGGCTGATCACATTCCTTTTGAATCAATGAAAGCTATCTCCCATGTTGAAAATAGGCCCTATTTTGTATAACATGAAATGGTCCTTGTGCATAAAACAGCTGTCCAGGACAGCTTTCTGAATAACTCCAGGTTACTTCTTCACCTGGGCTGTTAGGCTATACTGCATTCCATTATGCAAGCTATTCTTGGCAACCACAATCGTCAGAATCCATTGTGCAAGATAAAATTTAACTCTGGTTGCCAAAGTTTGGCTTTGCAAAGCCAAAGAGAGAAAACCGGAAAGCATTTGAAAAGGAATCCAATTATTGCGGCCCTTTGCAATTGAGGTGTCTGGTGGTAACCTTCAGGAAATAAGGCACGCAGGCATAGTTAGCAGTGAATAAGCATTACCCTTGGAAAAACAACCCTGACCAGATGCCCCTTATACTGCAGGGCATGGTCATTACTGTAGTCATTTCAGAATAGATTCCTGATAATTAAAATCATCAGCGGGAGTCTTCAAAAGAAAGCTGTGCAAAATAGCTATTCAGAAGCAACTAGCAGTTGTTCTTCCTTCCACAGCCCAGGTTATACGTTCAAAAGGCCAAACAATGCCATTGTTCCATTTAACTGAAGGCAGGCTGTCTTTCATCAGGGAGGATATCAAATGGCCTGTAAATTACACAGTAAAAAATGACTGTCTCATCTTCTAAATTCTAGCCAAATTCAGAAACAAGATAATGAGGGGTGTTCTCGCCTACATTCTCACTCAGCTGTATCTTTCCTTGCTCCACCATGCAAAAAAAAAGAACAACCTGTTGAGCAACATCTGCTCAAGACCATCTCATTTCATGTCACAACCCCCCCCCCCCCAGGTTACAACAGAATACTTTACACACAAGACGATTCCGAGTGGGGAAATGTAGGCTATTAAAGAGATCACACTAGAAACCAGAGGTGCAAGTTTTGATAAATTCAATCAGTACATTAATCAAACTTTAATTGGAGCTTAATATTTGCTTCCCTCCCACCACCACTAACACCAGGACTTCTGGTGCAGAAGCACCACCTCCATCTGTCCTGTATCAAAAATATCAAGAGGAAGATAAGCACGTTCTTCAGTTCCAATGCCATATCTATGTAAACTGAGACAAATACTTTTTACTGTTTCTTTCTCATTAAGTAGGCATGTCTTTGTCTTAGTTTCTCCCTTTTTCTTGGTACAGTAAATAAGGAAAAGTACAAATAACACTTTTGTATATATTCATGCACAGATCAGGTCCAAAACATTTATTCATACATGCATTCATTGCTTCTGAAAGCAAACTATGCAAACAAACAAAAATATTACAATGTGTAGTGTTTCCATATTTTAGGATCTGCAATCTTAACCAAGCTTAGTGGAAAGCAAGTTCCAATTAAGTAAGTTAGTGTCACAGGACTTCCCAAAGTTGGCCATGAGTACACTGGGTGTCCATCGGTCAACACATCTTTCTGAGTCTCACTCTGATTTGTAATGTATGAATCATCATCATCACCACCACCACCATCATCATACTGGACTACCTCAAAGGGCTGGTATACAAATCAGTGAAATAATGTCCTTTGAAACTGAAAGATAATGTCACTAACACCACTACACAATGGCTTGTCAATCTGAGAGACAAGAAGCTGGGGCATGTTTGCCCCCTTCCATACCTTTTTTCAGTCTCTGAACACTCCAAGGCCAATTATTATGAAATATGCAGAAAATAATTATTCTCACTGACTGGGTTCATACAACACACTAAGAATTAGTTGTTGTTGAACTGTGGGTTTATCATGTTGCCTGAACAAAGCACATTTTCTGCAGGGTGGCTTGTTAACCATGCAGGTCAGGGTCACTTACTGCCATGGCTAACAAGCCATCCGGAATCGTACAGCAGCCCATGGGTTCTCAGTGACTTCTCACCCATGGCAAGAAGCCAACCTGGTCAGGGTCACATGACACAACAAGCTGCACTGCCAAGGGTAATTATGCAAAACCCCTCGGCATATGATGGGCACATGCAGCGTATTCAACCAGCCATCATGGCTTGTTAAGCGCCTGCCAATTGTGCAAGCCCTATCTGTATGGTGTGGTGTGGTGTGCGTGTATATGTGTGTGTGAGAGAGAGAGAGAGAGAGACAGACAGACAGACAGACAGACAGACAGACGGAGCGAATGAGAATAATTATTTTCTGCATATTTAATAATTAAGCGAACACCATTCTCAATAAGCAGCAGTCTTAGCAGAATGTGCAGACTACTAAATGTTGTGCTCTCTCCTTTGCCTAATCAAAATGCTTCCGGTTACAATTAATTAAAGACACAGCAATAGATACTAAAAAACAACAGAAGATACTGAGTAACAACAGTTTTGGCACAGTGCGCAGCACACATCCTTGGATCCTTGGCTTTAGCTTAGTTCTTCCTGCACTCAAAAACCCAAGTCAACAGTCATTGTACTGACAAAAAGTAAATGATGAACAAGGGCAATGCAAACAAAAAGCAAGAAAAATTTCATAAGCCATCTCGGTGCTGTAAAACAAGCCTTTGGATGTGTAAAATGCAAGGCTTTTGTGAAGCAATAAATTTAGTCAATGTCAGAATATCTAGGCAACTCAGGCACAATTCATCTTCCACTTGAAAGCTATGTAGAACAATCCTTTACTAACAGCCATGATTTTTCTCTTTCTCTTTCCTGTTTATCTTTTATTTACTGCCTTACAAGGTACTGTTGAATGCCTCAATTTCTAAAACCAATGTTCACCAGTGAAGGGGGGAGGGGGGAGAAAGACTGTTTTTTAACTCGACAGTATATATTTTGTTCTTGCAATGACACTTCCATCACACAGACGCTACGAAACAGGAATCATCAAGGCGCCATTAAATACTTAACTGCTACAATTTATGCTTCTATGGTACAGTATATATTGGAATTCCAGGAAAAAAAGGGACAACTGTTAGAATTTTATAGGGAAAGCATGGGAGAGGTCATGTAGAACATGCCTTGAAATTCATCCTTCTCTTCCCTTCCACATGGGCCTATCTGCAATATTAAAGTGTATAGAAGAGCATGTGGGAACACCTTAGCTTCTAGAGTGATCTCTTCTTTAACCTCAGGTTAGCAATTGTCACCATTTTTCCCAGTGGTAAACCATCCTCAGATGGGGGCAAATTCCTTCTGTGTGCCTTCTGGGCCCTTTTTGCCTTGCTTGTCTCTGTGTGGCCACATGCCCTGGGTCAGCGCCAGCCTGATCACCAGGTAAGACGAGCCTCCTGGATCATGTGACAGATTGGGAGGGACCATGATGCACTTCCCAGTGCTCCAATCAAAGAAGAAGCTGGGTGCTGGCGGTGGAGCAGCTGGCAGCGACCAGCTTTCTCTTCAAAGCTGTCATGCCCCCCCTCCCGGCTGGAGGACTCCTCTTCAGAAGAAGAGCCAGAGCTCCCAGAAACTGAGGGCACCACAGAGCGGTCACTGTCACCAGGCCAGGAGGAGCCTGGACTCCCAGGGGAGATGGCTGCAGGTCTCACTCTGCCAGGTGGAGAGGACTCTGCCTCCGAGGCAGAAGCTGAGCAACCCCCTGCCCCCCAAGAGCATCGTTGCCCCAAGCAACAGGCCAGTAGGCCTTCTGTGAGGAGGAGCACTTGCTTGAAAGGAAGAACTCCTCAGGAGAAAGTGACTCCTCATGAGTAAGGCTCTGACCAGAGAGCTCTGATGTACTGCAGCTGAGCCCTGGGTGGGGCAGCAGGCTTTGGTGCTAAAAGGCTTCATTGCCTGCCTAGCCAGTGTTGGAAACAACGTAAGACTGTAAGAAGAGCCCTGCTGGATCAGACCAAGGGTCCATCTAGTCCAGCATTCTGTTCACACAGTGGCCAACCAGCTGTCGACCAGGTACCCCCAAGCAGAGCATGAGTGCAACACCCTCCCACCCATGTTCCCCAGCATGTCGTGTACATAGGCTCAGTGCCTCTGGTACTGGAAGTAGCACATAGCTGTCAAGACCAGTAGCCACTGATAGCCTTTTCCTACAGGAATTGTCCAACCCTGTTTTAAAGCCATCCAAATTGGTGGCCATCACTACATCCTGTGGTAGTGAGTTCCATAGTTTATGCACTGTGTGAAGAAGTATATCCTTTTATCCTAAATCTCCCATCAATCAGCTTCATAGGATGACACCAGTAACCTTCTCTCATAGGGGAGATGCTCCAGCCCCTTGATCGTCTTAGTTGCCCTTTTCTGCACTTTTTCCAGCTCTACAATATCTTTTTTTTAGGTCTGTTGACCAGAACGGTACATAGTATTCCAAGTGTGGTCACACTATAGATTTGTATAGGGGCAGTATGATATTGGCAGTTTTATTCTCAATTCCTCTTCTAATTATGCCCAACATAGAGTTTGCCTTTTTTACAGTGGCTGCACACTGGGCTGACATCTTCATTGAGTTGTTCACCACAACCCCAAGATCTCTTTCCTGGTCAGTCACTGCTAGCTCAGATCCCATTATTCCAGCTCCTATACCCTCTACCTTGCCTCTTGGACCTTGCCCTGTGACTGATGCTCCGTGCTACTGACCCTTGGACTCTGCTTCTGAACTGTATAGCATATCTGACTGCCTAACTGTGTACTGACCTCTGCCTGCTATCTTGACCGCTCCTGCCTAGCCTGAGCCCCACTGGACTGAACCCTGTGTGCTGGAACATTTGCCGGCTTCATTGCCTTGCTTCTTGGTTAGCCCTGCACTCAAGAGTCTGCTGCAGTCAACACAAGACAAAAGCATGGCGGCAGCTGCTCCAGCGAGGGAGGGAAGCCTCAGAGGTGGGGCAAGCCGCAAGGAAATGGAAATGGCATCAAGTGAAGGGCTGTGGCATTCAAACTCCCAGAAGTGGAGAAGTGGCAGTGCAGCTGTCCTCTGCTTGGTCCTCTTGCTCTTCCCCATCCCCCCTTGCATGGTGGAAGAGGGGTACTGCTGCATAATGAACTGACCAGGAGGAAAGACAAGCAGTATTTTTCCTTTTGGTGGTGGCAGCTGTTGCTGCTGCTGCAGTTTTTCCTCATCCGAGGTAGTGCCTCAGGCAGTGCTTGCTTCTGCCACTGCTGCCTCCCCACCACAAAGCTTTCCATGCGTGGCTGCATCTCAGTCCCACCATTGTAAATCTGTCAGCATGGGAGGCAATTCCATGCCAATCAGTGCTGAGGTGTACAGAGTCAGAGGGAAGATGGACAGAAAACGTCAAACAGCATTAAAACTGCACCAGCCCCCTAAAAGGTAAGGGGAAGCTAGCCATTCTGATAGCAAAGGAAAATGGAGGGCAGCAATTCCAGAGTACAAATAGGGCAATTCTCTCTAGAAACCATTTCCCATCATTCATCTGTAGACAATGGAAAACATTACATGATCCATACAGAAATAGCAGCACTCTCTATTTAACAACGACCTTTAGTGACAGGAGTTATCAATATAATTAGCTGCAATCAAAATACAATTCAAAAGATTAATCAAAGCCATATGTCAGCGAGAAACTGATGAAGGCAATCAGTAAATGCCAGAGCAAAAAGATTGGTCAAGGGAAGTATTATCAAACTATTCTGGCATTCCAAGGTGAAAACGTTGATTTTCTTAACTGAGCATCTTTATAGTACACAAGTAAAATTTGCTTGTGTGTGGCTTGCACAAATGTTCTTACATTTTTATTCTCTCATGTGACAAAAATGATAGGGCCACAATGGTTAATATAAGGGTGAGTCGGAGAAATTGCACTCCGCCATTATAACCAGAAATTGGGGGACGGCCAGTAGGCTCTACAGCTTATACTTGAGAAACGGCTGAGTGGCTTGATCTGAAACTTGGCAGTGTAGGCAAGGTTGGTCTGAGGACGATCTGTGCCGATTTTGAGGTAGAAAGGGGAAGAAATAGCTTATTTAGGTATGTCAGATTTTTCCCCTATTTGCTAGGGTTAAATTTATCGTCCGATTTCTCCATTTGTACTGTATGTCTTTTGGGAAACCATCTGTTGTGTCAGGTCAGGGAGAAGGTCTAGTATGTGCTTTGCCCTAGGAGTAGCATAATATGTTTGTAGTTTTTCTTTCAAATATGACTTTTCAGTCCATGTTATCCTAAGGGACCACATAAGGGTTGCTTTACACATGCCCAGGTCATTCTGGCCAGGAGGCAGGGCGTACAGAATGGGAGTGTGGCTGTCTACCAGGGAAATGGGAGAGAACAGTACCTAAGACACAAAATTTCAGAAGAAATCTGAAACTGCCCCCATGCCCTAGCGAAGGAGAAATTCCTTGAAAATAAAGGCCAAATATAAAATAAAACTATTCCTGTTCTCCAGAAGTGCACTGTTCTTTTCCTAGAGAGAACCTATGTTACAGTAGGCTTTGAATCATTCCATGTGGATGGTATTGGTTACCCATTTGGTACTTGTAATGTGGAATGGTAGCTTCAGTTGCATGATAGCTTCAGTTGCATAGATACCATATGTCTATTCCAGTGAACAGACAAATCTGAGACTTAGGTCCACCACTTTGCCACAGACAAGGGAGTGGTGAAGCTGGAACTAACCACACTGTAGGTTACCATACCATATGCATATTGCCTAAATAACAGTCCATGGGCCAGGGGTCTGAAAAAAGAGTGAATGTTGCCATCTGGAGTGAATAAGTGAGGTAGCCTTTTTTTGATAGCCTATGACCCTAGCAAAATTATTAGTAACGATTAGCTACTGCATTCATGGCCTGCTGTGGGCTTCCCACAGGCATCTGGTTGACTACTGTGTGAACTAGATAGGTCTGCTTCAACATGGCTCTTAAGTTCTTATGTTCTGCAGATGCAAGCAGTCTTGGGCAGTGCTCACATGTATCTGTATGAAGACGGATTTGATGTGCCCAGCAATATGCCATACACAACACTGTGACAACCAAACTGGTGAAGAGCACTTTCAATCTATCCTTGAAGGAGAGAATCCTAATAATGACTTTTATAATTAGTTAAAACATTTGAGAAAACATTGTACCTCAACTTTGCTGTTTTTGTGGATTTGTGAATGCAGGTATGGTATTGATATATTGGCATCATTTCATTTCTCTTACTTTTATTTCACCTACAGTATGTTGCATTTGTCAACTTGTTTTGTCAACCTGTGCTCAGATTTGAGTATAATGTATTTCTGGCTTCTTCTTTGTTTTACACAATAAATATGTTTTTTCAGTGAAAGCTACTAATTACCAGTGGGGCATCATTGCTTATAATTTTACTAAGGTCACAGACTATTTAAGAAAAAGTATCTAGTTGAATCGCTCAAGATGGTACCAACTACTCCATTTAAAGATCCAAGTATTTGGAAGTATCAAAGTGTGTTTGTGTGCTGGGTATTATTGTACACAGAGAATGTTACCTCAACAGAGTTATGACAAACCATTTGATCAGTATCAGATAATAGGCTAAATGGCGGAAAATGTGGTGTATAATATACTGAAGACAGATCACCTCAGCCACTATGAACAATTTTATCCATAAGTGAAATCTTAAAAAACAAGATTATTTCCATGCCTGATTTACAGATTTTGCACTGTGTGTTCTGCACCTTTTCAGTTATGCTACTGAAATTATTGCAACACATTATGGATCTTTTCTGGTCACTTTGAGCCCTTTTGGGGCTCACATTGGGCAAATGTGTCAAACTTGTACTCCCAAACAAGTGTTATGTATTTTGGGCTTCTTCTTTGTTTTCTTTTTTCTTTTTCTGCACACAATTATGATTTTTTTTTCAGTGAAAGCTACTCATTACAGAAGGCCAGAGTGGCTAATAATTTTACTAGGGTCACAAATGATTAAAAAAAAAACCCTACCATTTTCTTCATTCAAGGTGGTAATAACCAACCCTTCTGGCCCACAGACTATTAACAGCTGTAAATGTCCCATCATTTTGAGTGAACATGGAAAGCCCTTCCAAAACACGTTAAACCAAAAGGGTTTTTTTGTTAACTGAATAAATATGTAACAGCTAGATCTCTGAAACGGAGCAAAGGGCTGGATGCACCTGATCTCATCTGATCTTGGAAGCTAAGCAGGGTCAGCCCTGGTTAGTCCTTCGATGGCAGACAGCCTAGGAATTGGGCTTCCTGCACTGAGCAGGGGGTTGGACTCCATGGTCTTGTAGGCCCCTTCCAACCCTATGATTCTATGAAATACTAGACTGTTTACTAAAAGCTTCCTTTACGTAGCATGTTTACTCTTTAAAATGCTTTACAAATTTCTCTGTCCTCACAACAGTGCAACTTACATAACCAGCTTTTCTAGTTTACAGAGGCATATGACAGTAGTGGCTTGAGTTACTAACTAACTACAGTAATTTTTTTTAGCCCACATAAAGGAGTAGGTACATACTCACTTTAGCCCCTTTCAGACATTTGTTGGGGTCCCTCTGCAGATAAACTAATGTATGGCAGGGGAGGGCAGGTTCCACTTCTGTCCCGCACATGTTCCAACACAAATGTGTGTGCGTGCATGCATGCATAGGCGCCTGTCCACCTGATGTGAGAAGCCTACCTTTGCAAATTTCCAGGTGCACATACAATAAGGCAGAGTCTGCCACCACAGCACCTGCTCCACTGTACACACATGCACTATATGCATCAAGACCCTCACCAGACATCTAAAACGGGCCAGAACCCACACATTTTGTGACATGGGGTTGGGAGGGGAACACTAGCACACTGTTGTTCCATTACATACATTGTAAACCACCCCTCACAACCTTCTGTAAACAGATCCATTTGGATTTTTTGTTTTAAGTACTGCCACTATTTTTCCTACATGACAAAATACACTTACTTTCATATACAAACACAGACCTGAATGTGCAACAATATAAGGAGGGGCAATGCCACTAGGGTGGTACTAGTTACATTTTATATCACAAGTAGAGATGCTCAAGTACAAAACACTTTTGCCCCACATCTAGTTGAGAATGTTGCATGTGCAAGGGTGGGGGACCTATTAAATGGTCTACCCCTGCAAACTAATAGTTTCCAGAGAGCTCTATGGGATTTTCCTACTGATACAGCTGGTGCTCCTGTTGAAGCCCTGGTCACTCTGTGGAATGCAGAGATGACTCGGGCAGTTGACATTATCGCACCCAAGCACCCTCTCCCTCTGAGCAGAGCCTGGCCAGCTTCTTGGTACACACCTGAGCTGAGGGCAATGAAGCAAGAATGAAAACAGCTAGAATGCAGGTGGAGGAAAACTCAGGCCAAGTCTGACCGAACACGGGTTAGAACTCACTATCGATTCTACTCTGTGGCAAAAAGGAAGTTCTTTTCCACCACCACTGCATCTTCTCAGTTTCGTCCAGCACAGCTTTTCGGAGTGGTTCATAGCCGGCTACAATCTGGGCCAAGGAGAGAGATGGTGGAACCTTTAATAGCATACTGTGACAAGTTTGCAAGGTATTTTGAAGACACAGAATGGATACCACAATTAATGCAGTTCCACTAGAAAAGGTCCCAGGGCACTATAATAGAATCTGGTTCAGTTGTTGAGGCCCGAGGATGCTGACAAGGCCCTTGGCCAAATCCGGGTGACTACCTGTATGCTTGACACTTGTGCTTCATGGCTTATTACATCTAATAGGGAGGGGATATCTAGTTGGGTCCAGGATGTTGTAAATTTCTCCTTGAGAGAGTGTGCCACCCTCTTTAAATGATGCAGTAATAAGCCACTCTTGAAAATGCCTAAGCTGGACCCGGATGTTGTTAACAACTATAGTCCAATAGCCAAAATCCCCTTTCCGGGCAAGATGCTTGAGAGGATGGTTACTGGTCAACTCCAGACTCTCTTGAATTTAACAGATCTTCTAGACCTATTTCGATCAGGCTTCAGGCCTCATTTTGGAATGGAAATTGCTTTTGTCACCCTGTGGGACAACCTTTGCCAAGAGAGGGGCAGGGAGAATGCAACCCTATTGATTCTCCTGGATCTCTCAGTGGCTTTCAATACCATCGACCATAGTATCCTTCTGGATAGGTTGTCTGGGTTGAGAGTTGGACCAATTGCATTTCAGTGGTTCTGCTTCTATTTGGATGGCCAATTCCAGAAGGTGGTGCTGGGGGACTATTGCTCTGTGCTTTGGCAGCTATGCTATAGGGTTCCACAGGGCTCTACTCTATCCCCCATGCTGTTCAACATCTACATGAAACAATGGATGAGATTATCTGGAGGTGTGAGCTGAGGTGTCATCAATATGCAGATGACACCCAGCATTATCTCTTCTTTTCATCAAATCCAGATGAACAGTGGCAGTTCTGAATCAGTGCCTGAGCATGATACTGGATGAGGGCCAATAAAGTGAGGCACAATCCAGACAAGGTGGAGGTACTGTTAGTGGGTGGTTTGTCTGCCCAGCTAAGTGATGTTCAACCTTCTGGAGGAGGTTACACTCCCTCTAAAGGATCAGGTTCATAGCGTAGGGGCGTGCTTGGATCCAGCATTGTCACTAGAGGCACAGGTAGACTCAGTAGCGTGGAGCACCTTTAATCAGTTTAGGCTGATATACCAACTATGTCCTTATCTAGGCAAAGATAGCCTAGCTACAGTTATCCATGCTCTGCTAACTCCTCATGTGGATTATTGCAATGTGTTATACATGGGGCTGCCTTTGAAAACAGTCCGGAAAAATTCAGCTGGCAGTGAGATTGTTAACAGGGAGTGGCCAATATGATCATATTATGCCAGTACTTTTCCATCTGCACTGGCTACCAGCCCAGTTCTTGGCCCAATTGAAAATGCTGTTATTAACATTCGAAGTCCTAAATGGCTTGGGGCCAGGTTACCTGAAGGATCATCTCCTCTCATATATACCTTCCTGGACCCTAAGATTGTCCTCAGTGGTCCTTCTCCAGGACCCCTGACCAAAAGAAATAAGGTGGGTGGCTACTAAGAAGAGGGCCGTTTCTGTTGTGGCACCACAGTTGTGGAATGAGCTTCCCAGAGAGGCTTGCCTGGCACCTACATTGTGCTCTTTTTGGCACCAGGTGAAGACCTTATTTTTCAGGCATTTGAGTCTTTCAGTTTCTGTTGTTTTAAATCTGTTACTGTATTTTAAATTGTTTCTTTGCTGCTGGGTTTTATTTTGGCTTTTAGGTTTATTTTATACTGCAGTTCTAAACGTTTATATTGTATTTTATCATGTTGTATTTTATTGTTTTAATTGTTGTGAACAGAGCTTCAGCTATTGGGCTGTATAGAAATGCAATAAACAAACAAACAAACAAACAAATAAGTTTTAAGTTGCTGCTCCTCTGCAAAATATATTAAAGTGGCCAAAAACATCCATGCATTTTGCAAAGAAAAGAAGCTATTGTAATTACATACGTGCCATTCTCAACAGGCACTAGGAAAGTTTATTTTATACTTGGGTCTGTATCGGAAAAGTGTAAATTTATAAGTCACATTGCCTGCTGGGCCTCACCCGCTTTCAGCTTCCATCTCCCTCATCTCAAATATCTCATAATTTGTTCATGTTGAGCTGATAATCATTTTTATAATGTTTAACTAACAATTCATAAATATTCACAACTACCTCAGGCAATCTACAGAGAAAACACACACATTTAAACCTACATTTTGCAACAAGCTCTCATCTTTGCCTTCCACTAATTATTGGATGCTGCTGCTGCTTCTTTTAGCTTTATCATCAACTTGACCAATAAAAATCCCAAAATGAAAAGTTGCTGACTTCATTAACTGTGATTTCAACAGTAATTGGGGTGAACTCCTTTAACAATAATCATCACTGACAAACTGAAGCAGTAGTGACCTTTGTTGTACTGATTAAACTAAATGACGCATGCAAATGTGATGTGACAAAATCATCAAGAAATCCACATTAGAGAGAGGATAGCATTGTTCCCTCCCCCACATATTTACACTCATTTCAAATAAAATTGTTGAGATGCATACGAAGACAGGTACCACGTTCAGATTTCACAATACCTGTGGTTTATCATGACAGGAATGAGCCTAGCCTCCCACCAGCCAGCAAGATTGCGAAGAGATCAGAAAATTTTGCTTCAGTTTTAGATTAAGCACAATTCAGTGCATCATCTAAACCCTAAACTGTGGTTAATCTTAACTGTGGCTTGTTGAAACATGCCATTTTCATATCTCATAGTTTGAAGCTAGCTTGTTTCAACAAACCATAATTATGATTAACCACAGTTTGTTGGATTAAGACAACACAACAAGCTGTGGTTAATCAGAAAGAGAAACATGGCCATGCTGGCAGGGGGAGGGGGAGGGGGAGTGCATGAGCCCTGGGGAAAATTGGATTTACTCCTATCACAATAAACCATGTTTTTTTTGTGTGATGTCTGAATGCTTCCACTATGAAGGCAGATATTCCTTACATTTCTTCTAAGTTCATGAACACAGAACCAGTAAGTAAAATGTATTATAAGAATACCAACACCACCAAGCATTTATATACCACTTTCTGAGCATTCAAGGTGCTTCATATACATTAACTCAGTAATCCTTACAACATCCTACCATGTAAGTGAGGGTTTTTATCCACCTATTGTAGATTAGGGGATGGGGGAGGGGAAGAGAGAGCATTTCTGATTCACAGCCCAGTAACTTATTCACTACACTAGCTCTGAACATGTTTTAGAACAAAAAAGCTTGAGATGAGTTACATTAAGTTCCCTGTTGTGACTCTAAGATCCACATGAATAAAGCTGTTTAAGTTTCCAGTGCAACCAGTTAACTCTGGTCTTGCTGCTCATTCTTATTACCCTTAAACAATACACTTTATTGCCACTATTCTATCTGCAGGACTAGGAGTAGATGAAACCCCCATCTTATTAGCCTTCTAAACATAAGGCAAGGGCTTCTATACAGCAGGGTGAAGTTACCTGCTTCTTGCAGCACCAGAAAGGTGGGTGGGAAGGAGATAAAGGCAGGAATTAGAGTCTGAGTGGTGCACCAAGGTATGTTTTAAGTATTGGCCTTAGCAGGGATGGGGTGACATTTGAGATCTGCTCCAGGAAGAAAAATGTCTTGGGTTAGCACTGATGAAAGATTTCAGGGTGTTGTTGGGCAGTAGAAATCTATTTTGGATGCTCAGAGGAAAAATGTAATTGCTTCACAGGGATCTCTCCTTATATTACTGTTCAACAGGGCATTTTACTCCCACTTAGGCTACAAACAGCTACTGTAACCATGATGGAAAAGGGTAATCTCAATACTGTGATAAATACAGGGAGAAGTGATGGGTGAATGGAGTGTTGTCTTTCTTTCTTGGAAGATTGAAAAAACCCAATAGTACCACTTTAATATTATTATCTGGCTTTTCAAACATAAGTTGCAAAGAGTGAGCATCTCAATTTGCTGAATGTTCTTAATATTAGTTATCTATCATTTCATACATAGGTTTCAAAGAACAAGGATCTCCATTTGGTGAATGTTGTTGACTGTCTTTCTTTCTTTCTTTCTTTCTTTCTTTCTGATTGATTGCATTTATATCCTGCCTTTTTTCCTCTTGCAAGGAACCCAAGGCGGCTTACATTATCCTCCTCCTCTCCATTTTATCCACACAACAGCAACCTTGTGAAGTAGGTTAGGCTGAGAGCCTGTGACTGGCCCAAAGTCACCCAGTGAGCTTCCATTGCTGAGTGGGGACTAGAACCCAGATCTCCCAGCTCACAGTCCAACACTCTTGCCACTTTACCAGACTGGCTCTCATATGTGGATATTAGCTATCTCAGACAAATTTTGTGAATGTCTTAAAAGATAACACCAGTGAATATCGACAGTCACTAAAATGTGATAGTCAACTTTCAACAGTACAAGCCTGATGAGTGGAGAAATATATATATATGGGTATTCATGAAATGCATCTGGGAGTGCCAGCATGCATATGTGAATGAGAACACAATCAAATTTTGAACATTTGCTGTAACATCTATATAAAGACCCATACACTTCTATCTCTGCTTTACCTGTGTTAACCTAAGTCAGAGATTCATTGCTGAAATGTTTCAGTATCATTAGAGCTTGTAACGTGAGACCAATTTGCCTCCTGGTACACCTATTGGGCCTATAATTAAAACAAACGAAACATGGCATTTCAGCTAAGGAAATGTGAGGCTCTGTCAGCATGGTCCTGATGTAGTCTTCCAGACTGAATCAAATACAATCAACTTTCCATGATTGTTTTTAGTTGCATCCAAGTTGTTACAAGAAAAAATACTACAATACAAAAGGAAAATATTAAGCAAAGCCAGATGGATTTCATACACCAATAAACAACCTGACAATGCAATTTCCTTAACTTGCACGATTTAATTAAGAAAGCCACCAGCATTTGTCAGTGTGAAAGAACCAATTAATTTTTGCACATAAAGCAGAACTCTATATACAGTTTTATTAGATGGCTTGTTGCATATAGAAAGCTACTCCAGTAGCTACAAATAATGGCAGGCTCATGTATAAGATAGGAGAAAGCATTTAAAGGGAGGCTGCATATAGGGCATGCAACTTAGTACAAAAGCTATATCATGCCAAGTGTTTGGCCTTCGTTTGACATATTTAAACTGAAGTTATGTTTTGTGGGTAAGAATGTGAAATTTTTCCCTGCACTTACCACATTATATAAAAAGAGAGTGCCAGATAGGAACCTTTTAAAAAATCTACATCCATAAGCAACCTTCAGTGACATTCCAGAACAAGCCTGTTTGCACATTCATGTATGTACATCACTTGATTTCTCTACACTTGATGAGTAGCAACTGAATGTGTTTGAGGAGGATGTGAGGGGATGAGATATGAAATGCCTGCCTGTGATGTGATTTGCATTTATGAATAGAAATAATCATTAGGTGTTGCAGTTATCAAGTTATGAATATGCATGTGTGAACCAGTTCATTATCTTAGGGTGAAAACAGACGGATATTCCTAGTGCGGTTGAAGAAGTTTTGACACACGTTTGCTATCCTGAAAAGAAAACCAATGTCTCAGAATGCTGTGAATGTACATTCAAACCACTTCCACCACACTTTAAAATGGATGAAGCCTGTACTTGTGTTTAGTCAAAATATAAGAAAATGTTAGATTCACTTAGGCTAACTATAGAGAGTCAGGAAGACAAGATCCACTATTCGGAGGCTGCTTTTCCAAGTTGTGGAAGATAAGACATTTAATCTGCCAAGTTGTTTATTACTAGAATATATGTAAATTCCTATATGTCAGGGGTCCTCAACATTTTTTCATGTAGTTTGCCTGTATTTTCATATTATTGTATTCATTTGTATATAATATTTGCTGCTTTAGACTTCCTTTCAGAGGGAAAAGCAGGATACAAATAAATGAAGGAGCAGAGCCTTTTTGGTTGGGGTGCCAATTCTGTGAAATACTCTTGTGGGGATGGGCACCTAGTTTCAACACTGAATACGGGATTTTTAAAGAGGTATTTGGTATGAGCTAAGTGTTGCTTCAGTTCTCTCCCCCGCCGCCGCCCCCCGGCCTTTTGCATTGGAGCTGTTCTCTCCAACCCAGTGGTCTGCTGTTGCACTGTCTTTATGATTCTGTTTTATGCTGTTCTATTTTTATGCTTTGTAGATATTGTTGTAACTGGATTTTATTTTGATATTGATTACAACTTCCATCACCCCAGCCAGCATGGCCAATGGTAAGGGTTTATGAGGCTGTAGTCAAAACATCTGGAGGTCACAAGGTTGCTTCACCGGCTTTGGATACTCTGCCCCCAGGCCGTTGTTGTTTGTGAAGTGCTTAAATGGTTCTAGAGGAAATTAAGGATGACCACCACTTTAGGAAATTGGTGCTCTCTTAATGCAAATGGGGAAGGCTGGGCATGTGGAGGGCTGGCGGCGGAGGGGGGGTGTTATTTGGTAGAGGTGACAGTCTAGAATGTAAACAAGGGAACAATTATGGGGAGTGGGCAAATTGTGAACAGGCAAACACCTGGAGAAAGCGATTTGCCCCTCTTCAAAAGGCAGGAAGGAAAGTGAGGAGGCAGTGCACCCATCAGTCAGCCTGCCTCCTGGCCCCGCAGTGTGGTGAAACCAAGTGATAAATGGAGGCAAGGAAGAGGAGGATAACTGTCAGCACGGAGCCTGGCTTGCTAGCACCAGCAAGACGAGGAACAGCATGTGCTGCCTTCCCTCAGTTAAACCAAATAATAATGAAATCGCAAAGCACGTTCAGAATAAGCCAGCAGCCAACTTCCTTCCCCTGTCTGGGGGAAGAGTGAGTTGAAATATCCCACGCACAGCTTCTCCACTTCTCTGTTCAGTGTGTATGCACATGCAAATCTTAGAGAGTCAACTGTCCAAACTCACTTTCTTTAGCAGTCTATTAGGGAAGGGGAGGGAGGAATTTCCCTTTGCCTGCCTACACAGCTATGGATAAATACATACACACACACACTGCTCTAAGGCCCTGGTACTGTGGAAAGCCCACTGCAATTCCACTTGTAGCTTATAACAGAAGCACATTGATTCTGTAGTGCTATTCTTCAAAAGCTCTGATGGAGGTTGCTAGCTTTCCAGTTCTAAATATCCAGTCTTTTTTTGTGTGCTTGGAAACAAAGGTCAGCTATTTTCCTTTGATACCGAGAATAATGAGCAGTCTGAGAAGTCTATATCAAGAAGGAAAAATGACAATAAAAGATGAAAGAGGGCAACCTTACAAACAAAACCAACAGATTTGCAGAAATCCTCTAAATAGCACTTAATACTACACACTGACAACCTGATTGAGAGCAAAGAGGTTTATGCAACCAGAAAGACAAGCCTACATTTTTTTAAAAAAAGCATTCTGCTGTGACACATCACATAGCAGCAATTATTTTCACCATGTCAATATATGTGTAGGCAGCTTGGCATTATGTCAAACCAGCTAACATGAAGAACCCTAGTGAGCTTTTCTAAGAGGAAAATCTACCAGACAGCACTCAGGAGAACATGACAATATTATACAGGAAGCAAAGGAGTGATTTTTTTATTTGTACTTTATTTTTTTTAATGGGGGGAGTTTAGCACAAATTATGATGGTCATCAGTACAAGGATCCAACAAGGCTTAAATGCCTAGCACTCACCACTGCCAATGCTTCCATAACCCAGGAATGCTTCCACCTCAAAGGTGGAGCTTAGCCTGTTTTAGACAGGGTTGCACACTCCTTTAAAATCACTTCCACAGCTTATATCCAGTCCTTACTTTAGATATCCAGAGGACATCTGTGATATGAAGAGCCTTTCATCAGCTCAGGCGGGTGCATAGCTGCAGTCATCATGGAGAGGCTTCCTGCCCCTTCTGATATTTATTTTGTTTCTTAAGATTTTTAATTAATTATTTTTAACTGGGATACTGGCATGCTACAATGCAAAATGCTATCATCCAGCATAGGGATGTACAGATTTTGTTAAATCCATTCCATCTATGTTTCATGGTTTGTCAGGTGTCGTTCGTTCTGTTGTCTGCTCGTTGATGAAATCACGAGAATCTCATTTGTTTGTACATGCACATTTGCATTAATATGCACTTGCACAAATCCCCTCAAAAAGTTTTAAAAAAGAAAAAACAGTCCACAAGTCCGTGGAATCCATGTGACGCAGAAAAAGCTGTTCCACTGCAGAAACCACAAGTTCAATTCATAGAAATCTGAACTCATGTTAATCCATTGTGGATTTCTCCGACATCCCTACTCCAGCATCACTTTCTTTGGGATCAAGAGTGGTTTTGTGTTTTGGAGATCAGCCTCCACCTTTGCCTTATGCTCAGTTTCTTGATGAAATTACTTTTCCCTGAGTTACTTTCCTTGTATCTCACCATTTGTCTTCTGGGAAATTAGTGTTTGGTGACCAAAGCAAAGGTCATTTTATGAATGGGCAAGCCCCACTCCAATGGCAGCCAGTTTTTGAGTGTGCCCACAACACTTTCTCAAAATTCCAAATTTTGATCCCCAAAAAGTTCTAGCTACTTGCTCTAGCTACTGTTGCCCATCCAGATTAGATTACTACAGTGTGTGTTTAACATGGCATTGCTTTGAAGATTACTCAGCAACTTCAAAACACAGTGCTTGGTATTAGCCACAGGAACTTCTTACCAGTGTTATATCAGAGCCTCTGGTCCCTGTTACCAGCTTTTAACCTTTCAAGCACTTTATGGCTTGGGACTTGGATATCAAAGGACTGCCTTACTCACTTCAGAACCTGCCCAGGAATTAAGAACTTCAGGTCACAATCTTATATGCACTTACCTGACAGAAAGGCCCATTGAACTTAGTGGGGCTTACTTCTGAGCAGACATGTATAGGATTCCACTGTCAGAGGCCCTTATCTGCTTGCATCCAAGCGGCAACTGGGGAGAGGTCCTTTCAGTTATGGAACCCTGCATATAGAATACCTGTCCAGCAAGATTTTCCTGGTACCTTCTTTGCTAAGGTGACTGTGTCAGGTTAAGACATTTTTATTTGCTCAAGATCTTAAGGGAGCAATCCTATGGCTGCTAGACAGTGGCTAGACGACCATAGGATATCTGGTTTTCCAGGAACCGACCCAAACAAGTTGATTGGGTTTCATCTTATGTTAATATAAACCAGGAGTGGAGGGACTTGTGGCCTTCTAGATGTTGGTGAACTACGACTCGTGCCATCCCAGCCATGCTGGCTGGGGTAGAAGGGGGTTGGAAGTCCAGCCTCACCTGTACGGTGATGAGGTGGGCAAGTCAAAAAGCTTGCAGGAAAATATCCTTTTGCAATTTACAAAAAGACAAATTAGATTAAAATAGTGCAACTTGGTACTTCGCGTTGCCAAAAGTCAGGGAATATTAAGGCAGGCTTTTAAAATTCTCTTTTAAAAATTAAGAGGGTGTCCACAAAGGTTCATCTGAAATCTACCCTCCTATAACTGATGCCCATAAAATCCATGTAGAGTTTCCACACATAGTAAGCTAAGGTGCCTGTGGAGAAGAAGCCTTTCTCCACAAATGCACCTCAGGGCACATGTGAGGTGAGTGCTCAACATCTAGGTTCATGTGCACTGTAGGCCTAATTGGCACAGTTCCTTCCGCTGAAAGACGCAGGCAAGGACTGCATGAACAGGCCTAAGTCTGCGCACCCCACATCATACTGTAATGGGTTTTACTATCAGAGTTCTATGAATAGGACTAGCACCGTGGGTTGCCTTAAGGCAGGGCTAGACAATCTGGTGACCTCCAGACATTTCAGACTACAACTCCCATTAGCCAGTATTGGCTATATTGGCTGGCTGTGATGGGAATTGTGGTTAAAAAAAATCTGCCTTAAAGCTATCCTTTCAGGAGTCTTGGACTTGACAAAGGAGTCTCAGTAGCCCAGGATATTGAAGTGATGTGTCTCCATGGCAGCTAATTGTTAGATGACAGGTCCTGATAGCATGATCTTCCTGAAGCCTCCTGAATGGGACAAAAACAGATCAGCCCCTCCACTCAGCTAAGGATGATGTAACCTAGGTGTTTCTGAAAGGGAACAAAGATGACAGACCACAGTTTTTGAGAAAGAGCCATGGAGAGCTGAATTTGAGCTTCCTACGAATTTCTGGGGCCACTTCTCATTGCAAGTCTGAGGTGGAGGAGTGGATTTGGCTGACCATTAGAGAGTTTAAGCTGTACCTCCACCTATGCTCAGACTGTATATTTGTAAAAACAAACACCCTCAAATATTACAAAATGCCAAGAAGTCTCCAGTGACCTCCTTCCAAAAGAAACAAAATGTGAGTAAGTACTAAACCCCTGGAACTCAGCACCATTTGGAGAAGTTGGGTGAGCATAACAATATGAAGTTGCATTTGTGGCTTCATGGATTACTGCCTTGTTGTTGCAAAGGGGCTTGCGTAACTCAGTGAAGCCATAAGCTATGCCATGCAGGGCCACCCAAGACAGACAGGTCATGATGGAGAGTTCTGACAAAATGTGGTCCACTGGAGAAGGAAATGGCAACCCACGCCAGTATTCTTGCCAAGAAAACCCCATGGAACATATCACAAGGCTAAAAGATAGGATGCCGGAAGATGAGCCCCTCAGGTCGGAAGGTGTCCAATATACTACTGGGGAAGAGCAGAGGGAATTTCCAAGTAGCGCCAGAAAGAGTGAAGCGGCTGGGCCAAAGCCGAAAGGACACTCAGCTGTAGATGTGTCTGGTGGTGAAAAGAAAGTCTGATGCTGAAAAAAACAATATTGTTTAGGAACCTGGAATGTAAGATCAATGAATCAAAGTAAACTGGAGGTGGTCAAACATGAGATGGCAAGATTAAACATCGACATCTTGGGAATCAGTGAACTAAAATGGACAGGCATGGGTGAATTTAATTCAGGTGACCATTATATCTACTACTGTGGGCAAGAATCCCTTAGAAGAAATGGAGTAGCACTCATAGTCAACAAAAGGGTGGGAAAAGCAGTACTGGGGTACAATCTCAAAAATGATAGAATGATCTCAGTACGAATCCAAGGCAAACCATTAAAAAAAGAAATGCAAGAAAGCAAAGTGGCTGTCTGATGAGGCTTTACAAGTAGGTGAGGAAAGAAGGGAAGCGAGAAGGAAGGGAGAAAGGGGAAGATATATCCAACTGAATGCAGAGTTCCAGAGAATAGCAAGGAGAGACAAGAAGGCCTTCTTAAATGAACAATGCAAAGAAATCGAGGAAAACAATAGTATGGGAAAGGCTAGAGATGTCTTCAAGAAAATTGGAGATATCAAGGGAATGTTTTGTGCAAAGATGGGCATGATACAGGACAAAGAAGGCAGGGACCTAACAGAAGTAGATGAGATTAAGAAGAGGTGGAAAGAATACACAGAAGAACTATACAGGAAAGATCTTAATGTCCCTGATAGCCATGATAGTGTGGTCACTGAACTTGAGCCGGACATCCTAGAGAGTGAAGTCAAGTGGGCCTTAGGAAGCATTAGTAACAACAAAGCTAGCGGAGATGACAGTATTCCAGCTGAGCTATTTAAAATCCTAAAAGATGATGCTGTTAAAGTGCTGCACGCAATATGCCAACACATTTGGAACACTCAGCAGTGGCCACAAGACTGGAAAAGGTCAGTTTACATTCCAATTCCAAAGAAGGGCATCACCAAAGAGTGTTCAAACTACCACACAATTGCGCTCATTTCACATGCCAGCAAGGTTATGATCAAAATCCTACAAGCTAGGCTTCAGCAGTATGTGAACCGAGAACTACCGGAAGTACAAGCTGGGTTTCGAAGAGGCAGAGGAACTAGAGATCAAATCGCCAACATTCGCTGCGTCATGGAGAAAGCAAGAGAATTCCAGAAAAACGTCTATTTCTGCTTCACTGACTACGCTAAAGCCTTTGATTGTGTGGATCACAACAAACTCTGGCAAATTCTGAAAGAGATGGGAGTACCAGCCCACCTTATCTGTCTCCTGAGAAACCTGTACGAGGGTCAAGAAGCAACAGTAAGAACCGGACATGGAAAAACCGATTGGTTCAAAATTGGGAAAGGAGTACGACAAGGCTGTATATTGTCGCCCTGCTTATTTAATTTTTATGCAAAGTACATCATGAGAAACGCTGGGTTGGATGAATCACAGGTTGGAATTAAGATTGCTGGGAGAATTATCAACAACCTCAGATACGCAGACGATACCACCCTAATGGCAGAAAGTGAAGAGGATCTAAAGAGCATCTTGTTGAGGGTGAAAGTGGAGAGTGCAAAAGCTGGTTTGAAACTCAACATTAAAACAACTAAGATCATGGCATCTGGCTCTATCACTTCCTGGCATATAGGAGGGGAAGAAATGGAAGCAGTGACAGATTTTATTTTCTTGGGCTCCAAGATCACCACAGACGGTGATTGTAGCCATGAAATTAAAAGACGCTTGCTCCTTGGGAGGAAAGCTATGGCACACCTAGAAAGCATAGTAAGAAGCAGAGACATCACCTTGCCGACAAAGGTTCATATAATCAAAGCTATGGTTTTCCCAGTAGCAACGTATGGCTGTAAGAGCTGGACTATAAGGAAGGCTGAGCGCCGAAGAATTGATGCTTTCGAACTGTGGTACTGGAGAAGACTCTTACGAGTCCCCTGGACTGCAAGGAGGTCAAATCAGTCAATCCTAAAGGAAATCAACTCTGACTGCTCATTGGAAGGACAGATACTGAAGCTGAAGCTCAAATATTTTGGCCGCCTAATGCGAAGAGAAAACTCCCTGGAAAAGACCCTGATGCTGGGAAAGATTGAAGGCAAAAGGAGAATGGGACGGCAGAGGATGAGATGGCTAGATAGCATCACCGATGCAATGAATATGAACTTGAGCACACTCCGGGAGAGAGTGGAGGACAAGAAGGCCTGGCGTGCTATGGTCCATGGGGTCACAAAGAGTCGGACACGACCTAACGACTGAACAACAACAACCATACCAAGAAGATCATTAGCCCTATGTAAACTGGCTCAAGGAAAGGCATAAACCACTTGGACATAGCCAAACAGCCAGGTACATGTGCAATAACCTAAAATACCCTATTTCCTGACACTCATCATTTAAGATTTCTGCATGTACCTAAACTTACCACATATCCAGTCTTAATTTATATATCTTTTATTTCATGTATTTTGGTTATATAGAGGGTTAAAAAAAAATCAATAACTGCTTTGAAAGTTACTGCAATTTCTCCATGGGCTATATTTTTCTAATGACTAATGTACCTTTTCCAAAAACAATATTCATTCACAGAAATTATTTGTATTATGACAAAGTATTTCCCAAAGGCAAACTTATTTGTACGCTGCACTTTTTTCCTGAATAAATATATACAGAACTTGGGGATATTTGTTCCTTAATACACAAGAGACAAGTGACGAGATACTCAGATCTTAAATACTAGGTTATATAGAAAGTTCTTGCGATACTTTTAATGATGTTTTGTAGAATTCTGTAGATCAAGGCACGCTTAGCTGTCTAATCAACATCTATGACTTTATTGCCCAAACCGAAATGGAAGGAGAGATTTAGAAGTTATTTTCTGATAAGGGTGACAAATTCAATAACTAGAAATTCCTGGTAAGATCTCAACAGGAGGAGGATAAATTTTTGGCCTGTGCTTTCAGCCCCAGGCTTCTTTATAGTGTACTGCTATAGAACTGGAGGGAAAATACTTATGAAAACTAATAAAAGTCTACATTCCCACAACTTGAAAGCCTATTATTCAAGATGGTTTCTTGGTCTCCTATCAGAAAAAGTAAGAGAAAAGGACAACATAACTAGCTAAACTAGTTCTTTTAAATATGGAATAATAGGTTTGTTTAAAAGTTTGTAAAAGACAGGGGCCACTTGCTGACGTGGGGCCCACTCCACACATGCCCTGGGTGCAGTGATGTTCAACGAGGCAGAGCCCGGTTTTCCCATTTTGCCCTGCCAGCATGCATGAAAATGCCCTCAAGGTGGCTTTTTGCCTTTTGACTTTCTTGCAGGTGTAGTACGTTTTTTTATTTTAAACTAACTTAGGTGAAGATGTTTCACTTACAAAAGGATACATTAACCAACATTTCATTAGCTGTTTCATTAAAACCACTCATTTCAAACATAAACAATTTTCACTTACAGACTCTTTTCTCAGAGTTACCAGAGTTCAAATTCATTTCAAATATAACACAAAATATATTACAGATGTGTATCACCTTCGCCGTCGAGGGGGAGAAAGAGGTTGTTAGCAATAATATCACAATATAAATTTAAGACAGAGTCTAGCAGGTCACAACAATTCATCCTCCACCAGGGTGTGGCAAACCATCATGCTGAAGTATGTGAAAATAAGGTGAGCTATTCTTACAATGGTCTGAACTCAAAGCAGCTGCAGAGAAAGTATTACTTAATGATTTCCTACAACAATTTACAGTAAATTTATCCGGAACATGGACAGGAGTCCTCTGAAAAGTGTGGTCCCACACATACAGAAGTGAGAAAAAGCACCAAATTAGGGAAGACGGGTTTTTTGCAAATTAAACTAACACATCACAATATAACCCTCTTATTTAAACAATTCAGCTTTAGTATTCTAAAATTGGGGGAGTCAGAAATAATTGGGAATTAAATTTCTAATGATTTTAAGAGAAATTTGTGCAAAGAGTAAAGATTCATAGAACTCCCATCATCACCAGCCAGCATTAACAATGGCTATGCTGGCTGGGGATGATGGGAGTTTGAGTCCAACACATCTGGAGGGCACCAGGTTGGGGAATGTTGATTCATATGAATATAGGTGCTGTATAGTTCGTCTTCCTGGTTATAAAGAAGTATTTAATGTAGCGATAGGTTTAGAATGAATAATTTGTAAGGATTTTATACAATATTTTGAGGGAGAATCTGAACATTATCATTGGGAACATAGGAATATAGGAAGCCGCCCTATACTGAGACAGGCTTTTGGTCTATCTAGCCCAGCTTTGTCGACACTGAGGGGCAACAGCTTTCCAAGATTACAGGCAGGGGTTTTCCTGCCCTACCTGGAAATACTGGGGATTGAACCTGGAACCTTCTGCATGCAAAGCGTGTGCTTTACCACTGAGCTAGAGCCCCTCCCCTTAAGCTCTAAAAATATTGACCTGGTTTGCACGATCAAACCTTATTAGCCATTGTGGGTTGCAGCACCCATGGGCACCAGATTGTCAATCCAAGCTCGCAGCTTCTCATTACGTTTGAACCTGGCAAAGGTGGTTGTTGGGGTGCTTGACAAGCCACCCAGAACCCATGTACTGTTTTAGGGTTGTGGGTAGCTTTTCAACCACCCCAACAACCCACCTTTATAAGAACATTATAAGAGTCATGCTGGATCAAACCAAAGGTCCATCTAGTCAAGCATTCTGTTCACACAGTGGCCAACCAGCTGTCGACCAGGAACCCACAAGCAGGACACAAGCGCAACAGCACCCTACCACCCATGTTCTCCACAGGCTCACTGCCTCTAGTACTGGAGGAAGCAGATATCCATCAAGACTAATAGCCACTGATAGCCTTTTCCCCCAGGAATTTGTCTAACACCCTTTTAAAGCTACCCAAATTGGTGGCCATCACTACATCCTGTGATAGTAAATTCCATAGTTTAACTATGCACTGTGTAAAGCAGTACTTCCTTTTATCTGTCCTGAATCTCTCCCCAATCAGCTTCATGAGATGACCCCAGGTTCTAGTGTTTTGAGAGAAGGAGAAAAATGTCTCCCTATCCACACTCCCCACACCATGTATAATTTTGTACACCTCTCTCATGTGTCCCCTTACCCTCTTTTTTTCCAAGCTAAACAATCCCAGCTGTTGTAACCTTCTCTCATAAGGGAGATGCTCCAGCCCCTTGATCGTTTTAGTTGCCCTTTTCGGCACTTTTTCCAGCTCTACGGTATCTTTTTTAGGTGTGGTGACCAGAACTGGACACGGTATTCCAAGTGTAGTCACACCATAGATTTGTATAAAGGCAGTATGATATTGGCAGTTTTATTCTCAATTCCTCTTCTAATTATGCCAAACATGCAGTTTGCCTTTTTTTTTTTTTTTTACAGTGGCTGCACACTGAGTTGACATTTTCATCGAGCTGCCCACCACAACCCCAAGATCTCTTTCTTGATCGGTCACCACTAGCTCAGAACCCATCAGGTTATACTTGAAGTTGGGATTTTTTGACCCAACGTGCATCACTTTACACTTGCTTATATTGAACTCCATTTGCCATTTAGATGCCCATTGTCCCAGTTTGAAGAGATCCTTTTGGAGCGCTTCACAATTCCTCTTTGTTTTAACCACCCTAAATTATTTGGTGTCATCCACAAACTTGGGCCACTTCACTGTTCACTCCTAATTCCAGATCATTTATGAACAGGTTGAAAACCATTGGCCCAAATACAGATCCCTGTGAGATGCCACTATTTACTTCTCTCCACTGGGAGAATTTACCATTTATTCCTACTCTGCTTTCTGTTCTTTAACTGGTTACTGATCCATAAGAGGACCTGTCCTTTTATTCCATGACTGCTAAATTTGCTCAGGAGCCTTTGGTGAGGAACTTTGTCAAAAGCCTTTTGGAAGTCGAAGTTAACAATGTCTACCGGATCATCCCTGTCTACATGTTTTTTGACACTCTCAACAAACTCTAAAAGGTTAGTGAGGGACTTACCTTTGTGGAAGCCATGTTGATTATTTTTCAGCAGGGGCTTGTCCTTCTATATGCTTACTAATTTTATCTTTACTAATGCCTTAAACTAATTTACCCCTGAAGAGACCTTAAGCTAACCAGCCTGTAATTTCCCAGATCCCCCTTGGATCCCTTTTTTGAAAGTTGGTGTTACACTGGCCATCTTCCAGTCTTCTGGTATAGAGGCTGATCTTAGGGACATGTTGCATACTTTGGTTAGAAGATCAGCAATTTCATATTTGAGTTCTTTGAGAACTCTAGGATGAATACCATCTGGGCCCAGTGATTTGTTTGCTTTCAATTTATCAATAAGGTTGAGAATTTAATCTTTTGTCACCACTATTTGCCTCAGTTCCTTAGATTCCCTTCCTAAAAACATCAGTTCAGGCACGTCCTATATCTTCTGCAGTGAAGACAGATGAAAATAATTTATTCAGCTTCTCTTCAGACCTCCTTTAACTGCATTGTCATTCATTGGTCCAACTGCCTCCCTAGCTGGTTTTCTGCTTCTGATATATTTAAATATTTTTTATTGTTGACCTTAATATTCTTAGTGATATGCTCTTCAAAATCCTTTTTTGCATCTCTCATTGTCTGCTCGCATCACCTTTGTGCAACTTCCTTTTGTTTTCCTCTCTTGGGCAAGACTTCCATTTTCTGAAGGAAGCTCTCTTTTCTCTAATAGTTCCCTTAACCCTGCTCGTTAACCATGCCAGTGACGTCTTGGTGCTAACCTGTAATTTACATTTTAGCTGGGCTTCTATTATTGTGGTTTTGAGTAATCTCCAAGCATTTTGAAGGGATTTAATCCTCTTGACTGCCCCTTTTACCTTCCTTTTCACCAGTTCCCTCATTTTAGAGAAGTTCCCTCTTTTGAAGTCAAATGTGACTGTGTTGGACTTCCTGTGCAATTTTCCACTTAAATATATATAAATCTGATACCACTGTGGTCACTGTTTCCAATCGGTTCAACAGCATTTACATCTCGTATTAGGGCCTGGGCGACACCACTTAGGATTAAATCCAAGGTCACCTCCCCTCTGGTCAGTTCCATGACCAACTGTTCTAGGGCACAATCGTTTAGGGCATCGAGAAATGTAATCTTTTTGTCATGATGGGAACATGCATTTATCCACCATATGAACCCAGTGAACCCTTCACTGGGTTCACACATAACAAGAAGCTACAGTGTTCCCCACTGTGCCACGAACATTCAAAATGGCAGCCACTGGCACAATGAGAAACCCCATGGAGACATTGCCCCATCATGGCTTCTTGTGTGAACCAAGCCATTGGGTTGTAGCCAATGTTAGTCCTACTTAGAGTAAACCCACTGAAATGATCTATAATGGGAACTAAGTTAGACTAACATTGAATACAACCCATTGTACATTCTAACTGCTAATAAAGACAAATAAAACAGTTATTGTTTCTCCTCCTGAAATTGAACAGAATGAGCGAAGTCTGATATAACCACTGTGTCCAGAAACAAGCAAGATGCAGAACTATATTCCTTGCATTTTTGCAACCTTTTTCATGCATCTGATGAAGGAGAACCTGGTCTTCAGATAAAATCTCATGACATGAAGAACCCATTAGGCCACATTTACACACAACTCTTTCCCTATGGTGTAATCCCCTGCTGTTCGGCAATGTGTGCAAATGAGGTGATATGAGGGGCCAGTTGTATACTTACTTCCAACCCACATGTCAACCCACTTCCAACCCACAGTGAAAAGGAAGAACAATGGTTGGATACAGGGGCATTGCTAGGTTCTTAAAAGATCTGGGGCACAAGCCACACAAATCTGGATATATATCATATACATATCCGAGTCTAAGCACATCTCTAATATATGTGTGTGTGTGCGTGCACGCATGTGCGTGCATGTGGTGTGCTTGAGTGTGTGTATAGATTATATACATACATACATACGAAGTGTGCACTGACACCCCCCGACCCTTCAACTGAGAGCCCGATTCAGCATTTTGGAAAACTTCCCACTTCTGCTCGGGCCAATTTATAATCGGACCACTTCAGCTCAGCACGAAACCTGAGCCAAGGTTTGGAAAAATGAGTATTTATGCTTTCTGTTGACTACCATGGGAAATTAGAAAATGTAACTTTTTTCTCTTGGTCAAAACTGGATGATAATTTCAAGCATAGTAGCCCCCTAGAAGGGGATTACACCTGCCCAATGTCAGAAAAATAGGTGCAGGGTTTATATTTTGATTTTCTTTTAAAGGGAACTGCCAGTAACATTTTTATTACTTGGAAGAACGGGATAAAAATTTCAGGATTCATTGCCCCATCAGAGGAGATCATGTCTGCCAAATTTCAAAATGATAGCCACAAGGGTTTTTGTGCAAGGGCGGCCTTGACGTTTTGAGGTCTCCATACTTATCCCCCTTTTTTCCTTGTGGACCATTGTTCTGAAAATTACAGACAGCCTACACTTGTCCCTAAGTCAGAAAGCAGTAACGATTCAGAAGGATGGGTGCAGCAGTTCATGTGGAAGGGGAGTTCTCCAATGTGGGTGAGGGACTGATTTGCTTTCCCTTCCCTTCACCCCTTCCCCAGTAGTTTTTGGGTACATTTGTATGAAAATACAGAGGTCATTAGCGGTGACCCTCAGGCAAGAAACCTGCAAAGTTCCTGAAGGATATACATACATGCACATTTAGAATGACTAGAATTTATCTACATTTCACCAATGTAGCAGCAGCAGGGGAACACAGGTGGAAAGGTGCAACTGCACTCATGTCCTGCTTGTGGGTTTCCCATGGGCATCTGGTTGGCCACTGTGTGAACAGATTGCTGGACAAGATGGACCTTGGACTGATGCAGCACGGCTCTCCTTATGTTCTTAAATAAGAGAGTGCTTCTGAGCATATGCAGAATGTTTTTCTTCCACCACTGAGCACTTACATTCTCCCCCTACCAATTCTATTTCCCTCCATGCAACCATCCCTCCTCATCCTACCATCCTCTAGTAACTCTTCATAAAAACAGTGTCTTGTTTGGTGCAACTCCCCTCTACCTGCTCCTTGTTAAGCACAAGCTCTCATTGTATCTTTCTCCCTATAACTTCATTTGTGCCAAGACTTCAGGATTCAGCCAATGAGTCTGTTTTCAAAACTAGGGCTAAGTTATGGAGAAACTCTGAGCATGTACTAAGTGCCTTTCCCTCACCACTGAACCTAGAGTTCATAAACACACACACGGCAAAACATGCATAGGACTGAACTGAATGGGTAGTCAATTCATTTGACGGAATTGGGTAGGCATTGTATTAAGCTTGCAGTACCATGCTCACAACTCAGGATTTATTTTTGAGTAAACATGCAGAACATCAGAGTGCAAACCTCCCTGCAAAAGTAACTTGTGCTAGAATCCTATGCACACTCTCCTGAGGGTAAACCTCATTAAATGTAACAGGGCTTCTGAGTAGGCATACATTGGTAGTTGTTTATTTGCTCAGTCGTTTCCGACTCTTCGTGACTTCATGGACCAGCCTACGCCAGAGCTTCCTGTCGGCCGTCGCCACCCCAAGCTCCCCCAAGGTTGAGTCCCAGCTCCATAGGGGCTGCCAGGTCCCCCAATTCCATGCCCATATGTGGAAGCACAAAAAAATTATAGCTCTTTACTTTGACAGATTTTCTTGAAAAAAGCAAATTTTACCTGTGGCTAGCACAAAAGCCACTACACCTAACTGCCTGAAATTGATCAGATTCAATCAGGTCCATGGGGGCTACCCGGTCTCCAAATTTCATGTATTTATCATACAAAATAAAAAAATTATGTCCCTTTCTGTTTTCCAATGCAACTCAATGAGAAAATTCAAACAAAAATGGCAATTAGGACAGCCCAAAAGATCCGGGGCACAGCTCAAAAGATCCAGGGCCCACGCCTAGGTGGGCTCTCGATAACGATGCTCCTGGTTGGGTAAGAGAAAACCATGATCACTTTATTCACGCTCCCAAGTGTTGTGAGATCACACCATGCGTAAGCTGCTCCCACACTGCTATGGAGCACGTACATGCAAGCCTCATCTAAGGTGCCGCAGCACTTGTGGTCTTTTCACTGCTACAGACTATGCTTCAAGGATTAGCCACAGGCTGTGCTTCTAGAATTAAAATAGACTATTCCAGAAGAGAATAAGCAACATGAGAGACTACCAGGGGGTCACTTTGTATCTGGTGAGATTATAGCAACTAAGTGACTTTTCTAAGGAAACAGTAACCAACACAGCTTGTGCCTGACCTGTTAAGACTGTTTGATCTCAAGACACAGCTTCAGGTAATTAACTGGACTGCGAGATCTGACCGAATGAATAAGTGCTCCCACAGAGAAACCTGGAGGCTGCTCACATTGGAACAGCAGGCTAATTAGTTACACAGCTAGGGATGTGCCCAAAGACGTTTAATGGGCCAGATGAATCTTGTCATCCCACAGTAGCTTCATACATCCCTTGGCTATATTCCTCAAGGATATGCAGAGAAAACTGATAAACTTGGAGCTCACCAAGTCTTGATCTAATTAAGCACCATGGAAAGGCAATGTGATGGTACAGCCCGAGACTGTCGATACGCTTTTGCTGCTTTTTGACCAACAAAGAGCACTCTACATCCATTGCCCTACTTGACTGGATAGAGATAGCCAGAGACTATCTTGACAATTGTGAATTTAAGGCAACGTGTGGTCCATAGCCTCTTAAAAGAGGCAAGACTGCTGTTGAAGAAGTCCTCTTTGGACCCAGTTGAACTGCAGAACACAATTGAATTATGCCATACTGGGGTTACATAATAGAATGGGATAGATATTGTTCCATTTCTGTGAAGCAAGACCCTTTTTGGGAAGGGAATTCCAGAGTCTGGGTGCCACGTTGGAAAAATTGTGTTCTCTACTACCCACTAACTCCAGTTCAGTTGGTGGGGACACCCAAAGCCAAGCTTTCTGTAGACAACTATAGCACATGAGCAGGTTGACACTGGGGAAACTGGTTCATTAGATATCCTGGCCAAGACACTGGTGTCTGGAAAAACATCAGAAGTTTGTACAGATATTTAAACATGCAGGTGATGTGCTCAGTGTGAATTCCAGCCAACAGTCTGGCTGCCACATTCTATAGTTGTAGTTTTCAAACAATTTTCAAAAGGCAGCCCCACACAGAGAACGTTACTGTAATCTAACATGGATATTACCAAGGCATTAATGCTGGTGACTAAGTCATAATTATCTAAAAGAGAGTGTAACTGGCAACCACTCCAACCTGCGTTTTCAAGAAGCAAAGCCAGATGCAGGAGGATTCACAGGATCTTTACATGATCTAGTTGGGACAGAGAGATCACATGAATCACAGGCAAGCTAATCCACTTTAGGAAAACTGGGACCAGTCCCTAGAGTAGGAGTGTTGGAAGTTCAGGCCTGTGGGCCAAATCTGGCCCATTTGGGTTCCCAGTTCAGCCCTTCAGGGTACCCTGACAGCCACTCCCCTTCCCCTGGTCTCACCCCAGCCAGTCAATCATCCCCAGCCAAGTGTTATTAGCAAGGACAGACTAGATCAAGCCTTCATGGCATAGGCCACTCTCTGCAACTTCCCCATCCACATCTTTGGCCTCCACAAACTGGAAGTCATCCAAGCAACAACAGGAAGTTGTTGTACTTATCTCAGTGTAGCATTCCAGTTGAGTCAGTCGCAAGCCACTTTGAGGACAAGGCACTCAGGTGTTGTATACAATGGTGTCTTTGCTTGAGAAGAAAGCATCCACTGTTGTCCCCTGCCCCTCCCCAAAACTGTTCCTAAGGATTGGGGGACTCTCTGGGGCAATCTGGGATATGACACAGAGGACTGGACTAGATATGGGGGGACAAGCAAAAAATAAGGTGCCCTGTCTTATACAAGTGGAAGTACTTTCCACTTGTTCAAAGTCACTATTAGATACACTCCTTTGTAAAATATGCAACAGTGGACAGCCAGGCTGATCTAGATGGTCTGCCTTTTTTAGATGGAGTCACACTCCCCGACAGTGTAAAGTTTGCAGCTTGGGATTGCTTCTGGACATGCCTTTGCTACTTGATAAAACGAGCAGTAGGTGTGGCCACATGTACCGGTCTCTAACTATATATGGTACAGTAGTTGCATTCTTTCCTGGAAAAGGATTTAGCCACAACCCTAAAAGAGTCAACTACTGCAATTTGAAGTTTACCATTTCAATTGCTGGGTTATTGATTGAAACAGATATTGCTTGAGTTGCTTTATTCTGAGCACTGAAGCCATTGTTTTCATTACTTGTTATTCTTGAATTATAACTGTTCCCCTTCCAATAAGTTAAAATCAATATCTTTTTAAAAGAATTTCTAATCCAAATAGTTTGAGTTGTAACGTTTCATTTTTAGTGCGAACAACAACTACATTATTTTTGATTGTGTGATATATACACATTTAAAAGAGCAAGACCAATTTAACTGCAAGTCATCTAGTCAATTCTGCAAATGAAAGGCAATTTTTAGCTTTGTTCTCAGTGTTTGAACTTGCTATCTAAAAAGGATAAATATCAGAGAATAACCACAAGTATGCCAAGCATCTAGGATTATGCGCCTTCTGCCTTTGGACACCTTAAATTGCAAAACGAATAGTTCTTGTTATCATTTAAGATAATTATACCCTTTCAAGTGTTCTGCTGTATTCCCAGAACTGATACTTCTGCTCTCCACAAAGTGCAAGCATCAGGCTAACTATATGTGTCATATTTGTGTGCCACATTTTGCTGTAATTTTTTTTCCTTTTACAGAACCAACATTTTTGTTCCAGCACTCAATATAGCACCAAATGAAGAAAATCTGTATAAGGAAGTAACATTCCCAACCACAAAGACAAGTACTGAGTATTCCAGTCTCCCCCCACCCCCAACAAACAGATATAGTCAAAAGCAGTAATCAGTATAGATTCATTTGAAAAAGGTTTACAAGTGATATTTATCTGCATTTCCATTTTGCAGTATGGCACTGAGAGATACTGGAAATATGTCATAACCAGAATTGCAGTGGTGGGGTGCAATTCATGCCAGTTTCTTGAACAGTGCTTTCACTACAAAGTGTACAACGATTTAAAACACAAGGCAGTAAAGATTCCAACAAAAGTCTACATTAAAGACTGGGTGAGGGGGAGAATAGATGCTTTGTATCTAGTCTCACAAACCATTAACTGGATACAATTCAGGATCACAAACTACTAAAATCCCATGAACAACACATCAACAGTATCATTGATTTTAGCTCAATTAGGCATGCTCCTTTATTTTCACGTAGACACAGGTCCAATTCTGCAATCTGTTACCATATTTATTACTGTACAATGAGGGGTAGTATGCTCACCTTGCGTTCTGTGGTTCATATTTCCCCTAACTGGTATGTTTTCTCTGCACTTTGCCAAGTTCCTCTGCATTTTCTAAAGTACCAGAAAATAATGGCTCAGATCCAATGAGTTGCTTAGGTTCACATAAAGGAGATTAGGCATGCCAGTGGATTTTTTTTCCCTTTGGACAATTAATCCCCACCACCACCACATCCCATCATAAACTGACTTTGGAAATTCCCTTAAGTTTCAAATGCCACTTGCTATGTGGCAGTGGAAGCTGTGATTCAAGAGAAGGAAATAGAAAGTCCTTTGAATCTCATGGAGCTCCTGGAATCCAATTTCTTGGACTCTGGCTAATGTTAAAAACACACAACAGTCAAGTATTTTCAGTTGAAATTCCAGGTTGTCCATATTACTAGCGAGAAATATTATCGTTCAGTGTAACCATTTACACTGCAGCCATTTGAATAACTTTTCCCCCTAACATTTGAATAACTTTTTGACTCCAACCCTTTCACCATTCTGATTTTCTCTCCCTTACTCACTAGTCATCAGAAAATATATTTCTAGGATACTAAACTATATCTTATCTACATCAATATGGAAAATTACGTTAACTTTATACATAATACATAGATTACCGGGCAAAATGTATACAAAACTATCAGTTAACCCAAGACTATTTTCTAAAATTAATCTAATTATTTATCAAAGCCGTAACTAGATTTCGCCTGTGATGTACAACTTTATATGGAAGAAAGCAGAAGCATACAGTTACTGATCAATCGGTTGGATCTAAGCTTTTCTTCTGCAAATGACTGGAGCCTCTGCTCACAGATGGACCCATTCTGTGAACAGAACTCTCCTTCCATTCATGTAAGGAACAGTGTGGATCCAAGCCACTTCTTTGAATCAGTATATTTCCCAATCATTATTGCATCTGCCATTGTGATGTATAACTATGGAGATACAATATGGGTATCTGCATGTATCCTATTCCCCTGCAGGGCAAATAGCGACCATGTATCTCCTTACAGTATGTCTGGGTTGGCCCCTCAGTATGATAAGGGTCAAAACAAACATTTGTCTGCAGCCACAAAAATGAGAGAAGCTCGTTTCAGTGGTGTTCATTTTTGTGTGTGTTTTTAGGAAAAGAGACTTCAACCTGAACTTGTGCCTGACTACTGCAGCTTCACAAAGCACTCGTATTTATTTACAGAAAAGAGGTCGGTAAAATGAGTACCCAGCTTGCTGGGGGAAAGGTAGTCACGACTGGGGAAGGCCATGGCAAGCCACCCCGCTACAGTCCGCCATGAAAATGCCAGCGTAAAGCAGTGTCCCTCTAGGGGTCAGTAATGACCCGGTGCTTGCACAGGAGGAACATTTCCTTTCCTATCACTGAAGAATGGTGAATTACCTGAAGGTGTCAAAGGAAGTGGCATGATATATCAACACATGAAGGCTTTTATCGACAAAAAGCATTTGCCACTGACTACACCAGTCTTATCTGCAGTCCACCATATTCTCTCATTATTAATACTAGGTTATCTCTAGTCACTCCACAACTTGCATCAGAATGCTAAACCTGTCAGACTTTTTTTTATTTGTGATGATCCTTAGAAATGGGTAAAATCCCTCATGGAACAAGTTCATGAAAGGTGACCTCGTGAATGAAGTCACCTCTATTCGGAGTCATCTCATTTGCAACATGAAGGCAGGACTACAAAACAGCATGGATTCAGTATGCTGCAGATGCGTTATTCGCAAATGGAGGCCCGAAGAGACCAAATGACTGACAAGCAATGGGGTGGGGGGAGCCACCACTTGCACTGCATTTTGAAATGAAAGAAAGCTGCTTCAGAACTTAAGCTTAAGCAAATCTTTCAAAGAAACAACGTGGCAATTAGAAGATTTTTTAAAAAGAAAAACATGCATCACCATTTCTGATCTCAAAACATTACGTTTAAATATATGGACTAGGGAAAAATTCAGAAAATTTCTGCAGAGAATTTTTTGACTTAGCTTGTCTATAGCGCTTTTTTTGAAATTAGACTAGGGGAGCAATACTATGGCTCCTAGACAGCGTCTGTGGGGCCACAGGATTGTTTCCTTGCCTGGTTATGAGGTCGGAGATAGGGCTCTGACCTGGAAGCCAGGAAACCACTCTCCCCACCCCCTCATAGCTGGTGCAGACAGGACCGCGCCAGCTACTTCGCCACACTCAGAAAACAAAACATAGAGATGGGAAAGGGGGCATTTCTGAGGAGCGGGGAGGGGAGGAGACTGGGACAGCTGCCTTACACTGTTTCCTATGGCTGCCCCAGCCTCCTTCCCTCCCCCCTCTGAGGCACCACTGCTAGATGGGCGAAATTGCCCATCTAGCAGAAATGCAGGGCAGATGGAGCACACAGCCTCCACTCTCTTCTCGCCCTGCATTGGATCCCTGCAACCTCCAAGTTCAGAAGCTGATGACTATCTGGACAGGATGGTGCCCTAACTGATAAAAGAATAGAAGAGGGCTCATAGCTCAGTCGTAGAGGACATCTTTCATATGCACAAGGTCCCTCTTTCATGCTCAGGTTTCTCTATTCTAAAGAATCCCAGTAGGTCTGGGAAAAATCTCTGACTGGAGCCCTGGAGGACCACAGCCACGCCAAATAGACAGCCATGAGCAAGGTGGACCAGTGGTCTGGCTCAGTGTAAAGCACCTTCATACGATTGCTTGATTAATGTCTCTTGCTTCTTGAGATTCCGGACATTCTGAATAGTACTTACGGGACATTATCTGATTATAAAAACATGGTCACACTCCATTCATTATTTGAAATTCGGGTCTCAAGGAATTTCAAACTAGCCCACAGTTGAATTAAATGAGCCTTTTCTTTGTCTTCATAATAAAGAAGCAATTTGTATTTGGGGGTCAATAAAATTCAGGAAACAGGGGAATTACCAGAATCTTGCCTCTTTTCCAGTGGCTACCTTGGAAAGACAGTCTCCCCGCCCCCCTCGCCTTCAGCTCTAAGAGCCAAACTGCACACAATGCAGAAAATCCATGAGTACAGTGTAGTATATTTTTAGCCCATCCCTTCCTCAGGGCAGCATACAGATTTCTTCTGTCACTTCCATTTTATCCTCACAACATTCCTGCCTGATAGGTTATGCTGAAAGACAGTGACTTGTCCAGTTATCAATTAAGCTTCATGGCTGTGCAAGGATTTCAACCCAGGTCAGTCCAGTCATAGTCTGGCACTACTATTACACCATACTTAATGAGGTCTTAATGATATAGGGCAGGATACAAATGTTTTAAATAATAAATAAAGAAATAAAATACTGGCTCCCCAGTAATCATCCAATTTAGCTATTTAGGATCTGCTTTGACAGTTTATCTGGAATGAAACACAGAGTTCCAGAAACATATTGGAGAAAGAAGTGAATCACTCCCCATAAAGCCTGTGATCAATCCAGCAGTTGGTGACCAAGTACTGGCCAAGTTCAATGTTATTCCCCAACTATTTAGAGCCCGAAATACTGTAAGAGTTGACAGCACAGAAGATGCTTCAGACCTAGCAAACAGTCATACATTGTAATCTCAAAGCTGGCTCAATATGTGGCTGCCTTCAATAACTGTTCAAAAGCTACAGTAGTTCCAGACTGTGATATCCTTTTGCCTGTTGCTGTAACCAAGTTACATTGGTGCTCAAGTCCACTCTGACTTAGTTCCCCGGCCCCCTGAGACAATTCACATTGCACAGCCTACTTATAAAGTACTACATTGTTGCTACAACACATCAAATGCTTTTCTTATCTAGCACTGCTCTCTTTAACACCAACCACACATGTTCTCCCAACTATGCCATTTATGAGCTGAAGCCTCATGATGACAGAGGTGCAACCAGGAGTGTTACGGAAGTTTGAACCTTTGTGAGAAGTCCTTTCAGGAGCATCTTCCACAAGTTTGACATGAATTTCTCACATCTGGCTTATACACAGTTTAAAAAGGTGTCCCCAACCAGTCGTGTCCGACTCTAGGGTGCGGTGCTCATCCCCGTTTCTAAGCCGAAGAGCCAGCGCTGTCCGAAGACGCTTCCGTGTCATGTGGCTGGCATGACTGAACACCGAGGTGCACGGAACGCTGTTACCTTTCCCGCCGAGGCAGTACCTATTTATCTACTTGCAATTTCTTGCTTTCGAACTGCTAGGTTGGCAGAAGCTGGGACTGAAGACAGGAGCTCACTCCGTCACGCAGCACTCGGGTCTCAAACTGCTGACCTGCCGACCTTCCAGTCTGCAGTTCAGCGTCTTAACCACTAAGCCACCGCGGCCCCGTAGCCACCGCGGCCCCGTACACAGTTTATGGCCATATTAAACAGCCTGGAGACACTTTAACCAGTTATCTTTTCTACTGACTTTTACGATTTCATTCTTGTTTTGACTAAATTTGTTCCAACACCACTCAAGACTCAGGATAGAGTAGAAGGCACTGTCACAGTCGTTTCATCCATTCAGCCAGGGACCACTCTACCAAAATGCTATTTCAGCACTGTTCCCAATCTGAATGAACGAACCTAGTGTACTACTGTACATCTCATTACACAAAACCTATGATCTCTCCCCAGTGAGGCCTGCCCAGTGCCAACACTGTCATCTTTTCTGCACCAGGTCAAAACTGTCCCAGACATCTGAAGGCATATGATGACCTTTTTATTCTATACTGATGTTTTAGTTGTTTTGCTATAGTATTTTAATGGAAATTGTTTTTAGCTATTTCATATTTTGTATGTTTTAATAACTTCTTTGTAAGTTGCCTTGGGTCTTTGTAAAGAGAAAGGTGACTAAGAAATTCAATAAATAATAATAAAGATACCTGATCCTATCCGATAGCTGAGAATGTGCCATATTAACAAACTCAACAATTATTAAATTGAGCTTGGCTTGCTCTTTCCTCAACTCCACACAGACTCATCTCACACCGCAAGTCAAGACATTCCAAACTCCATTACACTCAAGTGGGGCAGGAAATTCCCAGAACTCACTTCAATCTTTCCAAGTAGGATCAATGTCTATTAAATGACGCTGATAAAAGCAAACACTGCCAGGTGATTACAAAGGATTCACATTTTGTGCCAAATTCAAAGCAATTATTTCCAGGCAAAAAATGTTTTCTACTCCCTTTCCTGGCAGCCACCTACCAACAGCAAGTTAACATTCTATTATTCAAGTTAATCATTTTGAGGGTGAGAAGCAGAAAGAAATGACTGTATAACCTTGGTGGTATTTATGTTCTCACATCCTCCATACATGAAATATTATAGAAGTGACTGATTAGCATATATGTCTGGCTTATCTATACAACTATACTACCTCCTTGAGATCTGACAAGGGAGAATATGCATGCATGCATGTATGTATGTTTTATTTATCCCAGGCTCTAGTTCCCTGTAATACAGGACTTGTGGGCATGAATATGCCTGTTTTGCTTTATAAACACAGCTCTGAAAAGCAAATTCATAGCTGTCAATCCTGTCTTAAGCACATGTGGCATTCCGCTTGTGTTTGCTAAACTCTCTACAGGCGAACATACAACCAGCAGAGTTAGTGAACTGGAGCATTGTCACAGAGAATTGCCGCTGAACAAAGGAGACATTCATGCCATGCTCTGTAGTGTAAGGCAACATTTAAACTAGCATTGTAAAGAAACCAAAAATAAGTCAGTACTTTTTAAAGCAGGTGTGTTGACCTCATACCCATTAAAGGAGGCCCTTACAAAAGACAACCAAAAAAAGGCACTTGGTTCAAAGAGAGAGAAAACAATGCACACTGACAGACTCTCTCCTTTCATGAAATGGTACAAGATTACATGGCTTCCAACTACACTCCATTAAGTGGGTTTTAGAACTAGGTACATCTTACTATACTAGAAAGCTTGTGTAAACAAGAGCTTCCGACCTGCTTCTCATTTGACCGAGAAAAATGGGAGAGATTTAATATTCTCTTAGTATTAGCTTTGTTGTGTGCTTAAACAAAGCATTAAATGGTAGAGGAAACAGGAAGGACAGTTCTTGTGCATGACTGTTTTTTTAAAAAAGAGTATTAGTAAAATATCAACTAGGTGACTTAACAGAACTTCCATACTGACATGTCCCTACTTGAGAATGCCTTCACATATCACATACTATATTGTTTCCTGTTCACAGTCTGTGTCCTACTTCTTAACATGATACCAAAGACACACAAGACACTAGTACTTAAAAGAGATGCAATTCCAGAAGGTTTGCATGGCAAGTAACAAAGATGTCAATTCATACCTATCAAGAAAGCTTAGAATCCAGTAAGGATGGACGAAAGTCCCTTACCTGGTCCTGCAGCTGTTTTCGGTGGGGGGGGGGAGGCGCTCCGTTTCTCCCCCTGAAATTCTTGGCGGGGGGGAGGCACCCCGCCCCTCCCGGCCAAAATTCAGGCCGGGGGGGAGGTGCCCCATCCCTCCCCGCCGAAATTCTGGCCAGAGGGGAGCGCCCCATCTCCCCGGCCGCAAAATAAAAAAGTAAACTGTAAAAAAAAAAAAAAGTGATAGGCTACGTAACCATTTACGTAGCCTATCACGGCTAGATTTTCAAAGTAGCCGTGATAGGCTACGTAAATCTTTACGTAGCCTATCACGGCTGACTTGGGGGGGGGGGGGAAGCGCATACGCAAATGGCGGCGCCCATGGGCACCGCCATTTGCGTTCCTTATTTGGGCACGGGTAGCCCTTATTTTATAGCGTTGCCCTTATTTTCGCCGTAGTCTACGTAAATCTTTATGTAGACTACCCGTGCCCAAATAAGGAATGCAACTGGCGGCACCAATGGGCGCCGCCATTTGCGTACGCGCTTTTGCCCCCCCCAAAGTCAGCCGTGATAGGCTACGTAAAGATTTACGTAGCCTATCACGGCTGACTGAAAATCTAGCCGTGATAGGCTACGTAAATTGTTACGTAGCCTATCACGTGTTTTTTTTTTTTACTTTACTGGGAAATGGAGGCGGCAGCGGCAGCCAGTCGGAAGACCGGCCGCCACACCCGCCCCTGCCGAAACGCCGCCGAAACGCCGCCAGGACCCGCCGCCGAGAGGGACATTTGCACGAGGTAAGTCCCATCCCAGGGGGGGGCGGGGGGGTGTCGGAGAATTTCCCCACCAATTTCGGGGGGCCAAATGTGTTGGCATTCAGCCTCCCAGAGATTCGTGGAGAAATTCTCCGACATCCCTAGAATCCAGTAGGGATGTACAAAAGTCGCTTACCTTTTCGAAGGGTGACATTCGCAGTGGCGGGGAAGGTGTTCCATCCCTCCCCCCGAAATTCTCCCTGGCCGGCTCTGTTCCGCAGCGACTCTGCGGAGCCGCCAGCTGGGGCCGCCCGCAGCCAGACATCCGGCCGCTGTGCTGCACAGGGACGTAAATGGCGGCCGCCGTAGCCGCCGCCATTTGCGCCCATCTTTTGCCGTGATAGGCTACGTAAATATTTATGTAGCCTATCACGGCAAAAAAAGGGAACGCAAATGGCGGTGGCTACGGCAGCTGCCATTTGCGTTCCCTTTTTTTTTGCCATAATAGGCTATGTAAATATTTACGTAGCCTATCACAGCCTCCGCAGGGACACAAATGGTGTCCCTGCATTAGCCATGATAGGCTACGTAAGTATTTACGTAGCCTATCACGGCCATAATGAAGAAGCGAATGGCTGCCGCAGACGCGGCCGACATTCGCAAAGCAGCACGAATGGCACCAGGTAAGTGTCCTGTTTCGTACGCCTTTCACGGGGTGGGGGGCGGGGGGCTTCATTCCACCACGGATTTCAGGTTCCGAGATCCGTGGCAGAATTCTCTGACATCCCTAGAATCCAGTGAAGAGGAAACCATGAAACAGAGAGAATGAATATGAATGTGTAAGTAGCAGTAGGTAGAAAAAAAGAGTTAAGCACCACCTCTTTCTTCTCTCCCCCACTTCTCTGATCCCAGTCATTCCCCTCCTGAAGTGGCTCTTCAGTAGAGGAAGGGCTATCAGTCCCCCGTTATGTACATGTGTGTGTAACATGTAATCTGTGTCTCAGCTTTTCTTGAGACATGATGGGTGTTACTTTGGTGCAACCATCAGAGCCCTGATTGTTGGAAGGAAGGAAGGAAGGAAGGGGCAGTTGGATTATGTGACCCTTCAGATGCTGTTGACTGCAACTTCCATCAGCCTTAGCCAACATAGCCAATGGTGAGGTATGGGTAATAGGAAGACAAAACCAGTTGTGTTAATGTAGAAAGGCAAGACTGGGGAAATAGAAGAAGGGACAATGAAGACAAAATGGCATGGATCTGTATACAGAAAGTTCAACATCTTAAAATTAGATGTGCCAGAGTGCTTAGTCAGACAGACAGAGGGAGACACACACAGTCTCTCTCTCTCTCTCTCTCTCTCTCTCTCTCTCTCACACACACACACACACAGCAGCTAGATATGGGTGAAAAGAAAGAGAGCACTTTCTCAAAGCAAGGTCCCATGCTAGGGTTTGTGCTATATTTGTGAAACGCATTTCCCTGCTCCCCCTTCTCAACTATCACAACGTTGATGAAGAGTTGCAATGCTTTTGGAGTATTGTCCTACAATCTCTCACTACTGATAGGCCATGGTAGGACCTTCATTTTCTAGCAGCCCTTCGAAAATATATTGCTAGGAAATGAAGAAACAATGCATGCTGGCAGTAGTTTGCAAAACAGTTGCAATCATTTATTTATTTTTTGATCCAAGCTTACCTGGTATTCATTTGGCCAGAAGGTGCTGACAGCCAGTTCTGCCCGTAGCCAGTCTTTGCCAGTGGAACCTGTCATATTCCAAATGGGATTCGCCAGAGGGCCCTTGTTTACCCTAACCAAGATGTTCAGTGTTCCAGGGCTTGCCCCCTTCTTGCTGTACAAGAGGTAGCTGAAATCAATGCAGTGAGTGTCGTTCTCCTTCATCGTAGGAAGCTGGAGGCGAGCCTTTTCTCCATGGCTGTGGTGGGAAGAATCCACTATCATGTACGAACCTGATGACACAGAAAGAAAACTCAGGTAAATGTGGAGCTGCATGTCAACTCATTCAGGAAAAATGAAGTGGCCCTCGCCTTCATAACACTTGTATCCTTTTTGCCACATGCCATTATCTCTGTGCATAATCTACTACAAATGGCATCTATACCGATACCACTGTTCATATGGGTTGCATGAGATCAGTGTTCAGTGGGTTATTAGAACATAAAAATGGCATTAGTGGGTCCTTGTAGAATCAAGAATTGAGCATTATTCCTCCACAAAGACCAGCCAGATGCTTTGCTCCCACCTTCTGATATTCATGGTTCTAAAAACTTGCATTTTGTGACAATTAAGATTATGTTTACATTAGCGATTTTGTAATAGGAGAAATTACAAATTGCGCTCATTTCACATGCCAGCAAGGTGATGCTCGAAATCATACAAGCTAGGCTTCCGCAGTATGCGAACCGAGAACTACCGGAAGTACAAGCTGGGTTTCGAAGAGGCAGAGGAACAGGAGATCAAATCGCCAACGTTCGCTGGATCTTGGAGAAAGCAAGAGAATTCCAGAAAAACGTCTATTTCTGCTTCATTGACTACGCTAAAGCCTTTGATTGTGTGGATCACGACAAACTGTGGCAAATTCTTAAAGTGATAGGAGTAACAGACCACCTTACCTGTCTCCTGAGAAACCTGTACGAGGGTCAAGAAGCAACAGTAAGAACCAGACATGGAACAACCGAGTGGTTCAAAACTGCGAAAGGAGTACGACAAGGCTGCATATTGTCATCCTGCTTATTTAACTTATATGCAGAGTACATAATGAGAAACGCCGGGTTGGATGAATCACAGGTCGGAATTAAGATTGCCGGGAGAATTATCAACAACCTCAGATACACAGACGATACCACCCTAATGGCAGAAAGTGAAGAGGATCTCAAGAGCCTCTTGTTGAGGGTGAAAGAGGAGAGTGCAAAAGCTGGTTTGAAACTCAACATTAAAAAAACGAAGATCATGGCATCCGGCCCCATCACTTCCTGGCATATAGAAGGGGAAGAAATGGAAGCAGTGACAGATTTTACTTTCTTGGGCTCCAAGATTACCGCAGACAGTGAGTGTAGCCATGAAATTCAAAGACGCTTGGTCCTTGGGAGGAAAGCTATGGCAAACCTAGACAGCATAGTAAGAAGCAGAGACATCACCTTGCCGACAAAGGTCCGTATAATCAAAGCTATGGTTTTCCCAGTAGTAATGTATGGCTGTGAGAGCTGGACTACAAGGAAGGCTAAGCGCCGAAGAATTGATGCTTTCGAACTGTGGTGCTGGAGAAGACTCTTACGAGTCCCCTGGACTGCAAGGAGGTCAAATCAGTCCATCCTAAAGGAAATCAACCCTGAGTGCTCATTGGAAGGACAGATCCTGAAGCTGAAGCTCAAATATTTTGGCCACCTAATGCGAAAACTCTCTGGAAAATACCCTGATGCTGGGAAAGATTGAAGGCAAAAGGAGAAGGGGACGAGGATGAGATGGCTAGATAGCATCACCGATGCAATGAGTATGAACTTGAGCACACTCCAGGAGAGAGCGCAGGACAGGAAGGCCTGGCATGCTATTGTCCTTGGGGTCACGAAGAGTCGGACACGACTGAACGACTGAACAACAACAATAGGAGAAAAGGGTGCAGGAAAGGTCTCTGGTACCAGTCTTGTAAGACTTCACAAGATGGATAGGAAGTCTACACTGGGCCATAGCTGTGGCATAGCACATGATTAACAGGCAGAAGAGGTTTTATGCTCAATATCCAGAATCTGCAGGGAGGGCTGGGAAAGATTCCTGTCTAAAACCATAGAGAGTCACTGCCAGCCAATACTGAGCAAGATAAACTAATGGCACCCTATGTTCCCTATATTCCCAACCAACTTAAACATTTTTTCCCAATAGACTTCAGTAGGAACTCAATATTTGTGCCAACAACAAATATCCTACAAGAAGGATGTGTTTTAAATATTGGGTGTGTGTTTTGATTTATGAGTTTTAGGGCACAATCCTATGCATGTTCAGACAGAAAAAAGTCCTGCAACTCCCAGTGTTCCCCAGCTAGCCCTTATTAGTAAGTATGATGTTAAAAACAAACAAACAAACAACCCCAGGGTCCAGCATTTGGGTGTGTGCTTTTAAGAAAATGTTTTATCGACACTTAAACTTCCGAAAACATTTATCTGCATATGAAGCTATTCTGCATGTCCACTAGTTTTCGAGAGAGGTTTATTAACTGCTCTTGAAAATGCACTTGAGGTAATATAGGATAGATTGTTGAGAGGTTATTGCTCAATGAAAATAAAAAATAGGTCAGTATGTGACAGAAAAAATCAACCTTTATTTTGTTTGTGTACAAACCTTTTAATTGCCTTTCCAAACAATTCAGCATTGCTGTTAGTGACTAATAGCACAGACAGACAGTAATATTTTACAGATTCAAAACCACCTTTAAAAAGTTTTATTATGACATACAATTATATTATATTTGTGCATCCAAATGAAATGAAGATTTTTTTAAAGACAACACTGCTAAAGGTTCAAGAGCTCAGCTGACATTTAGATTTGATTAACCGCACAGTACCCACTGGAGTGATAGGTTTCAGAAATTTTGGCAAGACTACATTGGCTGCTGGCCAACTTTGTTTTTACTGCTTGTTTCTTAAATCCGGGAATACTTTGGCAGCAGGATATTTACATTCATAATTGTTGGCAGTTGCTATCACTGCTGGATCAGAAATGACTTCATGTAGCACATTAGGAGTTTCTAAAATAACTGCTACAGGGTATGTAGAACCCAAGCCACCATGTTTTGTGATCTAATAATCGAAGAGTTTGTATGGACATTAATCCGCTTCCTCAAACACACATGTCTGAGCAAAGTGAAAGAATTCCAAGACAGATGGACTTTAATGGTGGAAGTTTGGCCATAGAAAGTTCACTTTTAGCACTTAGAAGAGTAATAGGATAACTGATCACACTAACAGAAATAACTGACTAGCTAAGCTAATTAATGATAATACGTTTGATACATAACTTATGCTCTATGAGTTGCTTCCTAGCCACTGTCAGGCCGATAGAATCCCAGGGCAGTACTGATTCTGAGAAGGATCAGCAATCCGTGGGAGAGGAGCCAGCTCATCCCTCACAGGCACAGCACCTGGCAGAGATTCCTCCTGCTGGCATTCCTGAGATAGATAGTGATCCTAGCAGTGAGAAAGTGTGGGAACAGGGCTTGCTAGATGCTCGACGCAGATGCAAGGAGCGACAAACGATGGAGGGTGCAGAAAGGAGGCATAGCGCCCGTTTGGCGCGCAAGCAACGGCCGCCTCCCGTGGACCCAAGGGAAAGAGGGAGGATCTCTCCCTAGCCCATAAGTTCAGGGTCTTCACGTGATTCTCCTTCAAACGGGGATCAACTACCTACTCAGAGCATAGACTAGTCTGCTGTTCCTTGCTTAGTCGCTGGTGATTAGCATCTGAAAGAGTCATTAAGTTGTAAAAGGATTAAAGCCTTGAAAAGAATCCTTTCGTCTGTGTCTTGAGTTGGCTATTGGAGTCTACTGAAAGAGGCCGCTAGGGCGCTCCTGACAGCTTGATCCCTGTTCCTCTTTTTTTTCTCTCGGGAGAACTCCACCCAGTGCATGACTATAGAGCCCTCAATTAGGTCTCGATTTCTGACAAGTACCCCCTCCCCCTGATCCCCGAGATGCTGGAGCACCTGGGGCGACCCAAGATTTTTACGAAGTTGGACCTGCGTGGCGCCTACGATCTGATTCGCATCCGGGAGGGGGATGAGTGGAAGACCTGTTTCAGCACCCAGTATGGAATGTATGAATATCTAGTGATGCCGTTTGGGCTCGCCTGTGGCCCCCCCCCCCACATTTTTGCGTTTTATGAATGCCATCTTCCGGGACTATTTGGACACTTTCCTCATTGTGTATCTCGATGATTTACTTATATTTTCTGAGGACCTCCACGCCCATCAGCACCATGTCTCCGCCGTCCTCCAGAGCCTCCGTGAGAACCATCTTTATGCCAAGCTGGAGAAATGTGCGTTTGACCTAACCTCTTTGGACTATCGTGGCTACATTATCTCAGCTGACGGTATCAGGATGGATCCTGCAAAGGTCCAGGCTGTCCTCTCCTGGCAGGCTCCATCCACCAAGAAGGACTTGCAACGTTTTCTGGGGTTTGCTAATTTCTACAGAAAGTTCCTGCCCAGCTTTGCCCAGCTGACATCTCCTCTCATAGACCTCCTTAAGTGCAGGAAATCTCCTTTTCATTGGACGGCATCTGCCCAACAGGCTTTCGAGGAGCTTAAGAAGCTTTGTAGTTCTGAGCCGATCCTGTTACATCCTGACCCAAGGAAGCCTTTTGTGGTGCAAACTGATGCCTCTGACTTTGCGGTGGGGGTGGTGCTTTTTCAGCCAGATCGGGCGGGCGGCGGATTGCAACCCTGCACCTACCACTCCAGGAAGCTGAACATGTCTGAGAGGAATTATACCATCTGGGAGAAGGAACTGTTGGCCATCAAGTACACTTTGGAGATCTGGCATCATCTGCTGGAGGGGGCACAGCGCCCAGTTGAAGTTAGAACCGACCATCGCAACCTGGAACATCTTCAGAAAGCCCGTGCCTTAAACCAGAGGCAGATTAGGTGGTCGCTTTTTTTCCCCCGGTTCCACCTTAAGATTTGCCATATGAAGGCCTCTGACAACCTGCAAGCAGATGCTCTTTCTCGTAAGCCGGACCCCCAGCCAGGGGGTGAGGGAAATCCCCCCCCCTCTGATTCTCCCCCCCCCAGAGTCTGGTGGCAGCTGCAGTACCTCGCTCTAGGGAGGAGCTCCTTCACTCTGCACAGGCTCAGGATTCTTTTGTTCGCACAAAAGTGGAGGAATTGGGGCTAGCCTCTGCCCCTCCCCCACTCTACCCCCTTCTCTTTGCGAGGTGGCCTGCTTTACCATTCTGGCCAGGTCTATGTGCCTTCTAGACCCCTCCGCGAGAAGGTCCTCCATCAGTGCCATGACTCCCTCACTGCTGGGCATTTTGGCTTCGCCAAGACCCTGCACAGAGTGACATGGGATTTTTGGTGGCCTCTTGTGTGTCGGGATGTCAAGACCTATGTTGCCTCCTGCCCAACCTGCCAGCGGGTGAAGGCCCCCTCAGGCAAGCCCACAGGCTAGCTTCACCTCCTGCCTACCCCCTCAGGACCCTGGAAACTGCTCTCGCTTGACTTCATCACTGACTTGCCTCCCTCACATGGTAAGACCACCATTCTGGTGGTGGTGGATTTGTTTTCTAAGATGGCCCATTTCATCCCCTGCTCTGGGTTGCCCACAGCCAGGGAGACGGCGGAGCTGTTTTTGGCACATGTTTTCCAGCTCCACGGATGGCCCAAGGGTCTCATTTCAGATAGGGGGACCCAATTCACTGCCCATTTCTGGAGGGAGCTACTTGGACTTCTCCATGTGACGCTCCGTCTTTCCTCCGCCCACCATCCACAGACGGACGGTCAGACCGAGTGCACCAATGCGACTCTGGAGCAATATTTGCGCTGTTATGTCAATTACCAGCAAGATGACTGGTTTTCCTTGCTGACTCTAGCAAAATTTGCTTGTAACAATGCCTGCCATGCTTCCACCCGTAAACTTCATTTTTTGCCAATTTTGGTTACCACCCCAATGCTTTCCCATCCACCTTAGCTCCCTCTTCGGTGCCGGCGGCCCATGACTTTTTAAACGAGTTGCGAGCGGTACACCACCTCTTACGGGACTCCTTCGAGCAAGCCAAGGCAGCTTATAAGGCCTCTGCAGACTGGCAGCGCCAGCCGGGTCCGTCTCTGCAACAGGGGGACTGGGTTTGGTTATCCACCCAATACCTCCCCTTTCACTCGCTCATAAGGAAGCTCGCACCTTGCCGCACGGGGCCTTTCCAGATTACGGCCCAGATTAACCCTGCTGCTTTTCGCCTGGCTCTCCCCCCCTCCATGAAGATCCATCCTGTTTTTCATCGGTCCTTGCTGTCCCCCCTGGTTTCTGGTGACCCTCATTGCTCAGTCAGTTCCCCCACGCTGCCAGTGCTGGTGGAGGGGGAGGAGGAGTTTGAGGTCGCGGAGATTCTGGACTCCCGCCTTTCTCGCGGCCGCCTGCAATATCTAGTGGACTGGAAGGGGTACGGGCCAGATGAGCGAACCTGGGAACCCGCGGAAAATGTGTATGCTCTGTTGCTGCTGAGGCGTTTCCACCAGCTGTACCCTCACAAACCCCAGGCCCCAGGGGAAGAGTACGGGGGGGAGCCTCATGGGAGCGGGGATGATGTCAGGGTGGAAATTGAGCCGATAGAACCCCAGAGCAGTTCTGATTCTGAGGAGGATCAGCAATCCGTGGGAGAGGAGCCAGCTCATCCCTCACAGGCACAGCACCTGGCAGAGATTCCTCCTGCCGGCATTCCTGAGATAGATAGTGATCCTAGCAGTGAGAAAGTGCAGGAACAGGGCTTGCTAGATGCTCGACGCAGAGAGCGACGAGCGATGGAGGGTGCGGAAAGGAGGCGTAGCGCCCGTTTGGCACGCAAGCAATGGCCGCCTCCCATGGACCCAAGGGAAAGAGGGAGGATCTCTCCCCAGCCCATAAGTTCAGGGTCTTCAAGTGACTCTCCTTCAAACAGGGATAAACTACCTACTCGGAGCATAAGCTACTCTGCTGTTCCTTGCTTAGTCGCTGGTGATTAGCATCTGAAAGAGTCATTAAGTTGTAAAAGGATTAAAGCCTTGAAAAGAATCCTTTCGTCTGTGTCTTGAGTTGGCTATTGGAGTCTACTGAAAGACGCCGCTAGGGCACTCCTGTCAGCCACTTCTTTCCACACTGCGGTGGTAACGTGGATTCAGAATCCACATTGGAGGGAAGGGTGTTCAATTAGTCACTAATGTATCTCCATTGCCTCCGTAATGTAGAAGCATACCACAGAGCAAACCATCTCAAGCCAGACACAAGCCATGCCTAGAAACCCGACATCTTCAGCAGTTACTGCCATCAGACTGGAAAATACAACTGCAGCTTAATTGTATGTCTTCTTCCTTAAACTGCATTTATAATTTTTATAAGGGATGAGCTAACACTGAGCTAAATGTGCCTTTGTAAAAAGGAGTCCTTCAGCAACTGTTTGAGAGACATGCAAACACCAGCAAAAATATTTCTCTACCATAAATTGTCAGCTGCCACTTTTAACAAGACTGTTTGCAGTGCAGGCCCCTCACCCTACCCCATCTATTGCCCCAAAAGGGACAGCATGGTCTTACATACAACATTTTGCCAAGAGAAGACCATGCTATGGAGTGCTTGCTTTAAAGTAGCAAGAGCCACTTCAAAGAAGGCGAATCCCCACAGGGCAAGTGGGGCAGGGGAAATGTATTGCCCACTGCAATGTAGATCAACTCCTGCAATGTGACTGTTGCTAACTACTTTGCCAAGTGAAGGGAACATAACACTACTTTCCCCCCCTAGGGGGCCGCTTTTTAAAAGAAGTGTTTGCGGTTCCCAAAATGGCACCTTTCACTGGGGAAAAATTAACCCCACAAAATTTCATTACCACCCTAAATCTTTTAGTTTATTGTCAACCACTTAAGTATCATGCCAGTAAATAATCTATCCAATAGGGTCTACATCAACTGGGTAAGAATGTGCAGACAATGGTTTATGACATACTCAAGGGAAATTAGAAGGTGACTAGCACACAAAGCTTTAAATTCTAGCAGATGGCACTGAACTTTGGAAGAAGAAAAAATTGAGAACATCTACACATTTATTAGCACTGGATGTACATATAATAACCCAAGTTACCGGACTTAAGTATTAACGCATATCAAAAGTTCAACTAGCCTAACATTCCAATACTCTGCTTGAATGCTTCTGGAAAATACATCTGAGATAGATGAAAGTATTTGTACTTTTATACAATGTAGTTTTAACAGTACACGTTTTTGTACCACATTGAAAACTGTTCCCTGTTGAGTTTTGCGCAACAGTTGCACATGAACAAGAACAACTGTTTTAGACCAAAGAAACTCAGCGTTCACCCTCAACATTCTCAAAACATTTCCCTCAGCGCCACACACATAGTCCTTCTAAATTATCACTTGAGATTACAGTTATTTCTTGTTACATCTACAGCCTGTACAAATTAATGTTACATACATTCTGCTTAATTTTTGAATATTAATATGTTATCTGAACATTGCATCTTTTAGCAGGGGAAACTATACGCTGCGTTTCTAGCAACAGCCTACATGTCAACCCAACCGTATGTCTGCTAAGCCTGCATTCAGTGCTCTGTGGACAAGCTTTAGGTTTGTACACTCCCCTCTTGTTCCTCACACATGGGTGGGAAGGGGCCTCCCACCAAGTTTGGTTCTACTTTCTTGTCCTATTGGTATATACAAACCGGGAATTGTGGTTTAAAATAAACCCCTAGTTTGTTAAGCAAGGCAGTGAAAAAAAATCCAGGGTTTGTAGTTGGCTTCTTTAGCAATTGACTAGACTTCATTTTAAACCAGGATTCCCGGTCTTTATGTAATGACAAGTCAGGAATAAGGGACTGTGAAATTGAAATACTCTCCCTGGCTGTGTAGAGGAGGGAGGGGGAGTGTGGACGCTTGGCATTTTGCTTAGGATTACAGAGGCTCAACCACACAAAAACAGAGGTGGGGAAATGGTTTTAGAGTGGGAGAGAAAACCCATGCACAACGAGGCCGGGCCACTGATCAAGGCACCAGCTGGACAAGGGCTCCTCCAGCCAATGCCTCAGTGAGGACAGCTTTGTGTGCCCCATCCCTTACCCCAACGGGGAGGATGCAAGGTGGGCAAAGCTAGCAGGGAGAGGAATCTCCACTGTTATCTCTAATCACTGATTGGAGATAACAATAGGGATTCCCCTGTATGCTGTTCTCCCTCTCAATGATTGGAGATAACAGCAGAGATTCTCCTCCCTTCTCAAAGCCTTCAAGGGTGGGGCGTTGGGAAGGGAGGAGCCTTGCCTGAAGACCAGTGGGCCGGAGGTTCCCATCTCGCCACTAAACCATGGTTTAGTATTGTTGAGAATATTGCAACCTCGTCTGCAAGTTACTGGAAGGGGGAAGTTAGTTTTGACCACAGCTGGTCTTAGGATCTCTATAGCCTACAATGTGGTTTCCTGTGATTTCTTCCTTTTATTCCTCCGCCCTTCCCCACCCCCTCTCTTTGATGACCTCTTCCACTGCTGGGAGCATATGTGTTTGCTCTGTCACTCCTGCCTGTGCAATGGAACACAAAATGAACCAAACAAACTCTTTTTTTAAAACTCTACACTGTACCTGCATTTTTATGTACCTGCATTTTACCTTTTCACCAAAGGAAGTTGTGGTCTCCTTTTATAGCCTGTGTGCATGAGGGACTGGTAAATGCTCATTCTGTTTTGCCTTTTGATTTTACTCTAATTGCCTTTCTAACAGGAGGCATCACAACTAAATAATCCCATCAAGTATTATGTGTGAACACAGAATAATCCCATCAAGTATTATCAGAAACACAGAAGTGCTGCCAAAAATAACAGTGACAGATTAAACACTTCTCCCCACTGTGTAGTTCAATTTGCCTATCACACTTGGCAAGACCATTTGTACAAGAGATGATAGTAATATGACATGTCCAGAGTTAGTATCCATCACTATACTGGTCTGAAATGTTGTGCAAGGGAACTACCAATATGTGCTAATGGAATTCAGATCAACTGTAAAAGTGATAGTGTGGGAACATACTATTAAGGTAACCCCATGGACAGGGGATTGCATACGTCACTGAAGTAACATGGAGCTGAACCACAAGGAAAAGGTTTTCTTCTGGCTTCTATGCTATGACTGTCACTTTGAACAGGAGACAGAATTAGCAAAGTTGCCCAAATTCAGTGGCTTGCAAATACAAATTTGATCTGCTCGGAAATACTTGCCTCAAATCTCCAGCTCCAATTTTAATCTTATTCTTATGAAAGGAATGTTTTTCATATGGCTAAGGAAACTATAATTATAAAATGCTTATTTATCAGATGAATATAAATATTATATTAAAATGTGTTTGCTATAGCTATGACATTATCCATTTTTGTTCTACCTATAGGGTTTATTTACCATTCTTGTGAGCCACTTTGAGCCTAATTTGGAAATGCGGCATATAAACTTGATGACTGATGATCTGAACACAAGGAAATGTCCTCTTTCCTTCTTCCCACCCACCTGTGTCCAAATCCTATTCCAACTCCCTTCTGTCCATCCACCCTGCTGATCCAGTGACGGTGTAATGGAGGAAAGAGGGGAATCTCTCCACATCCCTTCTTTGAGATGTGGCACCCTGTTACAGTTATAAGCCAGAGGTGCTGCATTTCCCCCACCCAGGGGCACGACATGTGGCAGGCTTGCAGCCATAGCACCATACCAGGCACCAGAGACAATGGAGAAGAGGGACACCCATCCCTGACACTGCCACTGGAGCAGCAAGCAAGAGAAGCCAACGGGTGGAGGGAAGCCAGGCAGGTGGAGGGAAGTGGGTGGGTGAGGGATCAGACCCTGTCCTTGCCTCAATTACATCATCAAGAAGCAACAGGAACTAATTTGACTTAGACTTGGGACCAGAATATAACCAACTATTACCCAACTTTTTAGGGAAATAGTTTAGCCTTCCAAGCCCAATTCTGAATCTCATCAGGGGAGTTTGCCCCATCACCGAGAGCCAGTGTTTTGTAGTGGTTAGCGCGTTGGACTGGGACTCTGACTTGGGAGATCCAGGTTCTAGTTCCCATTTGTCTATGAAGTTCATTGGGTGACTTTGGGCCAGTCACTGACTCTCAGCCTAACCTAACTCACAGGGTTGTTGTGAGGATAAAATGGAGATAAGGAGGACTATATAAGCCACTTTGGGTTCCTTGCAAGAGAAAAAAAGGTGGGATAGAAATGTAATAATAAATAAAAATAAAAAATCATAACCTAGGTGGCTGTATTCTTGTTGGCTCCTGTTCACACATTCTTCCTGAAAAACCTGCACTGCAATGTACAGTTTTCTACAGGTTCTGTGTCACAGAAAACATTTCAAAAACAGCACAACTATGCAGTACGTTGTGTCAGAAGAGGCCCCAAATGACCATAGGGGAAGGGATTCATATCCATGATAGCTAGTCCAACGATGATGCTGGACCCCACTTGTGCAGTCTCCATGGAAACAGAAAAGCACTTGCACTAACCAAATAGCTTTATTATGCTCAAACATAGCCCCTAAAGTGGCAGCTTGCAAGTCAACATAACAGAACACGAAGTAAATGGTTGCATCGACAATGACAAAGGCCTAAGCAGGCGATGTTCCTCAGCAATCTCAGACATTCCCATTATTGTGTGAAATATAAATTAATAAATAGAAACAGAGGTGAAGAGGCACAGTGGAACCATTAGACTGTAGAGTTTGGGTTATTATACAACTTTGCCTGCCAGGGAGAAAAAAAATAAGTGCCCCGAGATGCTAAAAATAATGGAAGTTTCTCAAAGCTAGTAAAACACATTTATTTCTCACAATATATTACATACTTCAATTGTGAATTCATAAAGAAATGTTTGTGATATAAAAGTAATGCAGTTACATGGAAGATGTATATATATTATATTTTGAAGCTAGATTCAACTATTTATTTATTACATTTCTATACCACCCAATAGCTGGAGCTCTTTGGACGGTTCATAACTATCAGTCCAGTGGGTTTCTGTATGTGGAATGGCTGAAGCGGCACTTTATCTTTTGTCCCAGGCAGAAATATGCCTGCCTGAGAACTGAGATCTGTTGGAGGGGCCCTCCTCTGCGTCCCACCAGTACGAGACATACACTATGGAGGGACATGGGAGAGGGCCTTCTATGCTGTGGCATCCTGGTTGTGGAATGCCCTCCCCTTGGAGGCCTGATTGGCGCAGACATATCGCACAGGGACACTGAAACAATGACTGAAGGCTCACTTATGATGTGCTGAAATGAAAGTTCTACATTCTTGCTCACTATAGCTAGTGCATCACTACCTACTGGAAAGTCTAGCAAGCTCTAGCCTCCCAGGTTTTAAGTTGCAGAGGGGGTAGGGGCCATCCCTGCAGTTGCTCAGTGATCCTGACTACCTCCCAGTTCCAAGGTTGGGAGGAAGGCTGGAGGTTGCTCAAGTGCCTAGGTGCTCAAAGTACCTTGGTGATACAGGGCCAAGCCAAGAAGACTGCCACCCTCTCCAGCTGTGGAGAGCGTGGTGCAGGATTCACTGGCCACTGGGTGGCTGAGGTGGCCACCATACCTCAGTGGTGTGGGGTAGAACCAACCAGTAATCCATTCTAGGTCCAAACATGGAGCTGGAAAAGGCATTGTCCCTGACCTTGCACATAAGTTGGATAAACATTACTGTTCTATTCATTTACATTGCACATATAGGGTAGTATCCAATGTTAGTCCTACATAGAGCAGACCCATTGAAATGAATGAGACCTAAGTTGGCTATGCCATATATTTCCCATGTACAGGGCCAGCCCAATACATATTTATTTATTTTATTTTTATCTAAAACATTTCTATACCGCCCTATATCATTAAGATCTCAGAGCAGCATACAGATAAAATCAATTTAAAAAGTATAAAACAATAAATAATTCAAACAACTAAAAAAATATTAAACTATTAAACAAGCTAATACCAGTTAAAATCTAAAACAATAAAACAGTTAAAACAATGAGCAAGGGAATGCATTTAGCCCTTAAAGGCTTTGGTAAAAAGCCATGTTTTTACTTGGTGCCAGAACAAGACCAATGTCTGCACCGATCAGGCCTCCAAGGGGAGGGCATTCCACAACCGGGGTGCTACAGCAGAGAAGGCCCTCTCCCACGTCCCACCATAGTGTACGTCTTGTACTGATGGGATGCAGAGGAGGGCCCCTCCAACAAATCTCAGTTCTCGTGGAAGGCATATTTCTGCCTGGGGTAAAAGTTAAAGTGCCGCTTCAGCAATTCCACATACAGAAGCCCACTGGACTGATAGTTGTGAACCGTCCAAAGAGCTCCAGCTATTGGGTGGTACAGAAATGTAATAAATAAATAGTTGAATCTCGCTTCAACTCTGGGGAGGTCTGCTTCCCAAAGCCTCACTTCTGCCTCACCCCATCTACCAGCAACTGCTGCCTGAGGCAGCTGCCTCATTTTTCCTAATTATAGGGTGGGCCCTGCCCATGTGCACAGCTATGTATGACAGGTTGCACCATCTGTGCACAGGATGCACATCTCATTGCAAGTCCTACAGTCCTATCAGTCACCCCCACTCAGATATGTATTCTGATGTTTTTTCTGTCATTTATTCTGTTGCCACCAACAATTTGTGCATTGAGCTAAAGATTTTGCCCACACTTGAAAGTCAATTGGACATAAGGAAGATTTGGAATTTTCTGCACCAGCTGAAAAATATCCCTATCTGAAATGGAACCTCTTAAGATTACTACATCAAAACCTGTCATGAAATATTCAATATTATGTTCATTCTAGTTCGGGGGGGGGGGGCAGGGATTCCCCATAAAAACCGTTACATGACATAAGAAATTCCAAAGAATGAATGAATAAATGCATAGATGAACAAAGCAATGAATAAACTGGCAGGACTACCATTAATGCATAATCTTTTGGGCACAACAACTGTAGAGTAAAGACCATTTGAAGCCAAGATCATGCTTGATGAGAAGGTGGCAAATGAAACTTCCATTTCTGCATGACTCTGCCGTTATATTGTCGTATCAATGATTGGTTGAGCCCTGTAACCTGCCTCTGTCATAACTTGTATCATAAACGATAGGGCACTAATGAAGGACTTAAATTAGCATATGACGCTCCCATTTCTGCATGACTCTGCTGCTATGAGGTCAAACCAATGCTCAGTCTAGCCTTATAACCTGTCTCTGACATAACCAGCCATAAACTACAGGGCACTAATGAAGTATTTAAATTACTCACCAAGGAATAGGTATCTTACAACATAAGGCTCATAGTCTAGACAATAATACAAGGTTCATGACTGTGATTATGTGCATGTGGTCAACAGTAAAATAACCCTTTAATTATTGGCTGCTCTGCTCTTAATTCATGACCCACTTTATTACATTTTCAGCAATTGAATAGTTAGTGACTAATTATTTGATGTATGTTCTTGACAAGCTCTACTAATTAAAAAGAACACCAAAGCCATCTTGAAGGAACTAATGCTGTTACCATAAGCATATCTGCAATCAAGTGAACTAAAGAGTTATGGCCCAATTCTCAAAGAAATACAACACCACTGAAGCAAATCATTGTATACAGTTAGTCCCTTTAGTGCATGACAGCACAAGAAGATGAAAGCAGTTGATTTTTATATACAGCATCAGAACCTTTCCTCATTTTACCTCACAATCTCTGCCTTAACAATGTTCTTAATATTGTTTTCATTTGTAAGCAACCCTTGCAGCTTGTTCAAGATGACAAAGCTGCCATAACATTATGGTTCCTTTAATTGTGTGTGTGCGCGCGCACATGGGTGTATACACATATCCGCGCATGCATGCACACAGAAACAAGTGTATAGTGTGTGTATCTGTACACACACATATGTGCGCTGTCGCGCTCTCTCTCTCTCTCTCTCTATATATATATATATATATGTGTGTGTGTGTGTGTGTTTGTGCACACTATTTTAGTATCTTCAAGTTATGCTAGTCAAAGGAATATTACAATACTGTTTAATGAAGTATCTGGCTATTATTTATCATCACTCTTACCATGAGGCCCTTTTAAATAAAATGAAAAGCATTCAAGGGAACCTCTTAAGTTATTTTAGGTGCGTTCAGCGTTTTACTGGTCACTATCAAGACCCAAGGTTCATTGCGCTAGAACACAGGGTAATAGAACTGAAGCTACCAAGAAATGAGATTTGTTTTCTTACTCCTCCAATTATAATTACTTGATAATATTGAACTGTATTGCACTTTGTATAATATATTTATTTAACAATAGCAGTAACTTTGGGGGCAAATCCTGGCTTTCAAAGTTCAGAACAAGATGCTGTGAATAAAAAAAAACCCTTTATTTTTTATTTAGGCCATTTTAGGTATATTAGACTATGCTCCTGCATGCAAACCAAAATTACACATGATTTATTTTACGTTATTTTATGTAGACACACATTCCAAAACGTTTTCATCAGAACAGCAGTGGTATCAGGCATAATAGCTGAAATATTCAACAAGATAACTCAGGTGTAACCAAAAGGAATAATATCCTACTGACACCTTCAGCCTAAACATTCTTGCGGGTGCGTGCTTCAATGGTCTCCAAGCCTTGCTGCACTGAGAGTCTCTACCTGCAGGAGCCCAGAACTTCCAACTAACTAAGTGGGTGGTGAGATTGCCATCTGCCAAGGAGATTCCCTCTAATGCGCCTAAGAAGACCATATGTGCAGATGGTATATCACTGGGCTGTGTGAAGAAAAATACAGCTTAGGTGGAACTACAGCTGGCAAGGTGGAAGCACCTGGGGCCTATTGATTAGAAGGGACTATGACATCATCTGCCACCCCCTTCAGGCTCCCCTGTTCCCTCTGAGCTTAGCTGTAATCCTCACATTAGCTGGGGGAGAGGGAAAGGATTTTCCCAGCAACAATATATTGCTTTGAGCCATCCCTGTTGTAATACTAAGTATTTTGGAGTGGTTTCAGTCTTGAATAGGCAATTAAGACCCATTAGCTTTACAAAAGACATGCTTCTGGTGGAGATGAAAATTGCTAGAACTGGTTTGCTGAAATGGATCAACACAGCTCCTTTCAGTTCTGGATTCTCCTTGTGGCGTGGCTACTGGGACTGTCATAAGGAGTGCCTGCACTTCAAAATATACCACTACACCGCTGATCCTGATATGAGTTATGAGTATAAATGCATTTTCTCCCATTTGGATGTATATAGGGCCCTGTACACACACAAGAAGAAATCAGTATAAGGTCAATAGATTCTTCTTTTTTCTCTCCCTCTCTGTGATAGACCCTCATGGCATGTACAACCCAGCACACTGGCCATTATATAGGACTGCAAAGCCTGTTTTTACTTCCTTATCTTCAACCAGTCGCCATTCTCGTCCCTGGTGCCTTGGCTTATTTGTTTATTTATATGTTAGCAATATAGGCAGTCCTATAACAGAGTTCTCAGTGCAACTTACATCAAGGAATAAAAAGGCTTAAAATTCATAACAATAAAAACAAACAAAAGATAATGCAGCATGAAAATACAAGTAGTAGGGGATCTTTTGGGCTGTGTGTGTGTGTGTGTTTAAAATTAAAGTTGAAGACCTGGATTTTTAAATACAGTGAAGACGTGGGTTTTTTTGTTAATGCCTTTGTTGTTGCTCAGCCATTAAGTCATGTCCGACTCTTCGTGACCCCATGGACCATAGCACGCCAGGCCTTCCTGTCCTCCGCTCTCTCCTGGAGTGTGCTCAAGTTCATATTCATCGCATCGGTGATGCTATCTAGCCATCTCATCCTCTGCCATCCCCTTCTCCTTTTGCCTTCGATCTTTCCCAGCATCAGGGTCTTTTCCAGGGAGTTTTCTCTTCGCATTAGGTGGCCAAAATATTTGAGCTTCAGCTTCAGTATCTGTCCTTCCAATGAGCAGTCAGGGTTGATTTCCTTTAGGATTGACTGATTTGACCTCCTTGCAGTCCAGGGGACTCGTAAGAGTCTTCTCCAGCACCACAGTTCAAAAGCATTGATTCTTTGGCGCTCAACCTTCCTTAGAGTCCAGCTCTCACAGCCGTACGTTGCTACTGGGAAAACCATAGCTTTGATTAGAAGAACTTTTGTCGGCAAGGTGATGTCTCTGCTTCTTACTATGCTGTCTAGGTTTGCCGTAGCTTTCCTCCCAAGGAGCAAGCGTCTTTTAATTTCATGGCTACAGTCACTGTCTGCGGTGATCTTGGAGCCCAAGAAAATAAAATCTGTCACTGCTTCCATTTCTTCCCCTTCTATATGCCAGGAAGTGATGGGGCCACATGCCATGATCTTCGTTGTTTTAATGTTTAGTTTCAAACCAGCTTTTGCACTCTCCACTTGCACCCTCAACAAGAGGTTCTTTAGATCCTCTTCGCTTTCTCCCATTAGGGTGGTATCGTCTGCGTATCTGAGGTTGTTGATAATTCTCCCGGCAATCTTAATTCCGACCTGTGACTCATCCAACCCGGTGTTTCTCATTATGTACTCTGCATAAAAATTAAATAAGCAGGGCGACAATATACAGCCTTGTCGTACTCCTTTCCCAATTTGGAACCAATCGGTTGTTCCAAGTCCAGTTCTTACTGTTGCTTCTTGACCCTCATACAGGTTTCTCAGGAGACAGGTAAGATGGTCTGGTACTCCCATCTCCTTAAGAATTTGCTACAGTTTGTTGTGATCCACACAATCAAAGGCTTTAGTGTAGTCAATGAAGCAGAAATAGACGTTTTTCTGGAATTCTCTTGCTTTCTCCATGATCCAGCAAATGTTGGCGATTTGATCTCTAGTTCCTCTGCCTCTTCGAAACCCAGCTTGTACTTCCGGTAGTTCTCAGTTCACGTACTGCTGAAGCCTAGCTTGTAGAATTTTGAGCATAGCCTTGCTGGCATGTGAAATGAGCGCAATTGTACGGTAGTTTGAACATCTTTGGCATTGCCCTGCTTTGGAACTGGAATGTAAACTGACCTTTTCCAGTCTTGTGGCCACTGTTGAGTGTTCCAAATTTGTTGGCATATTGAGTGCAGCACTTTAACAGCATCATCTTTTAGGATATTAAATAACTCAGCTGGAATCCTGTCATCTCTGCTAGCTTTGTTGTTAGTAATGCTTCCTAAAGCCCATTTGACTTCACTCTCCAGGATGTCTGGCTCAAGTTCAGTGACTGCACTGCTTTTAATGCCTTTGCCTGGCACCAAACTGCCTTTGCCTGGCACCAAACTGACAACAAAGGCAGTAGGATGCAGACCCCTCTGGAGAAGGCATTCCATACCCAGGACACCACTGCTGAAAAGGCCCATTCTCCAGTAGCCATCCCTTGCACCTCACCTAGTGGAGACACTCAAAAAAGGACCTCCAAAGAAGATCTGGGTAAGTCCATCTAGAGAGGCAGGCTATTAGATACCAAGCTGTAATCAATTTATGGCTGGGTTCATGTGATCGTGGGGGCAAGAGAACCCATAGTCGGTTCTTTCTCCCTGGCCTTGTGCATGCCGGTTACATGACTGCATTTTACATAATTACCCATCATGCAACATGACTTGCCATGTAGCCCGAACCCAGCCCACAGTGGGAGTTGTCTTCGACCCACCCAACAACCCCTACTACAGGCCACGGGTTTTAGGGTGGGTACGAAACTACCCTCTCTGCACCGTGTGCCAGGTTCAGACGACACAGCAACCTGCGCTCCATTGCAGGTAATTATGTAAAACACACTCATGCAATTGGCATGTGCAGGGAAAGAACCAATGATGGGTTCTTTTGCTGCCATGACTGTATGAACCTAGCCTATGTAAACTTGGTTGGCCTAAGGCCAGCTGTGAAGGGGCAAAGAAGGGATTTCCATTAAGTACTACACCAACCCCTGCCCATTTGAGATAGATTGTACCTACAGTTATCAATATTTGTGTTGCTTGTTTGTGTTTGAGGGTACCTATGACATCAATAGCAATGAAGTGTGATATGACTGTGCAACCTAGGTTGGGCTCTGCGGAGGGAAAGGAGAAGGTGTGTATTGACACTAATGACACTGTCAATACTAGCAAAATGTTCATTGCTAAAAACTAATCTGATATAGGCTGACCAGAACTGAGGTCCAGGGTCTACTAAAAACTATGCAAGGGACAGGGGTTATTTGTGAGAACTGCTGGGCAAAATGGAGAAATAGCCAGTAGTATATTTTAAAGGGCCAATTAGCTTAGTTACATTCAGAAGAATTGCAAGCTTTTGTATTTTATGATATTCTTTAGTTATGGATGTACCCACCAAAAGTAATCCCACATATCTAAGTTTGGAGATACTGGTTGCCTGGACTGCCCTTAGAGGAAGGCAAATGCACCTTCAGTACATAAATGTACCTTGCCCAGAGAAGATAACCAACAATTTCACATCTTTTCAAATTGGGGTGATATAAGAAAACACACCTATGTTTCAGTTAGGCACATCTCCATATCTAGGTACAACCAGTATTGTAAAATCTTTGTAAGCCAAACAACAGATAAATGGCACCATGAGGCTATGAAATGAGTCACTACTATAACAACAACAACAACACTATAACACTCTTGAGCTCTAATTAAAAATGGAATAGACTTGTGCAAAAAGCAGTTGTTTTTTATGAGAACTCAAAGGACTGAGCAAAGTAATATTTTAGCAAAATAAGCTAAATCAGAATTCACTTTATACTCATCTCTTCCAAATAATAAAATCAAGATTGTAAAATTAATTCACCTAGACACAGATTTTCACATTCATTTGGCTTTCCCTGCTGTTACAGAGAAGCTCAGCCATGGTGGCTTTCTGTACACATGTTGGTTGTGTCTCACGGTTTTGCTGGCATCACTCTAGCACTTGTCTAAATTATCCATTTTGTTCTGGGAAAAGGCAGCAGGAGCAAGAGGTTTGAAAGTTGCAATGAATGTGAGGGGCCCGAAAAGGTAGCAGGAGGCTAGCATCTAGTTACCTATTTGCATCATCCACTGATGAAATTAAAAAGGAATTGCCCCCATGGGAACTCTGTACACTCTGGAACACTGGATACATGAACATGCTTTCCTGACTACCAAGTCACCACACCAGCCAGACAACCCACAAGGGTACCTGTAAATTAGCCATTCCAGAGAATTGGTGGGAAGAATGGTCCAATCCTAAAGCATCCTCACCTCAAAATAGGTCAGCAGGTTGAAGCACCATCTTGGGCACCATCCACGGGACCCTTTCGATCAATATACATCTATCGATCGATTTATCTATTTTACTAATTCATTTAAAACGTTTATACCCCATTCTTCAGCCAAAAAGGATCCACAGCAGCTTACAAATCAATAAATACAAGACAGTCCTTGCCCTCAGGCTTACAATCTAAAAAGATACAACACAAAAAGAAGAAGGGGAGGGGAGGGAAAATGAAAATTAGGAAACTCAGGCACCAATTCTTAACGTTCTATGGTTCTTACTATAATCACTTATAATACAGCTATAATGCTATAATACAGCCAGACACTGTTGGCCTTCTTATCACAGCTAGCTAGAATGGAAACAGTTCAAAGAGAGGACGATCCAAACATTGCTGGCCTCCCCCTCTTGTATAGCCCAAGTGCAATGCTCTGCAGCATGGCTGTCTGCAATGCCCAGCTAGCTAGCTTTAATTCGGTAAAGTAGCCAAACCTTCTTGAGGTTTCCTTTCATTCCCCAGAGTAATGCTATTGAACCCTTAGTTCTACCCCATCCTAAGCCTGGCCCACAGCCATTGATCCCTTTGTATTCTTTGTTTTGAAGCCTACACTGCCTTTCCGCTCAGGCACCAGTGCTTGTTTTTCCTGCTCTCTTTAGTTGTGGGAGTGATTCACTGTCACACAGCTCCACCATCAGCACAGGGCTCCCTTGGCTCTCAAGCCCATTCCTCCTGACCCTTCACAGCCCTCTCATACTCTGGTGCCTAGTGTATGTTTCCAGGGCCAGAGCTTCTCCCCTGCTCCTGCATACCAAGATATAGTTTCACTCTCTGGTGAAACATCCATTGTGGCTCTCTATCCAGCCTGTATGTGTGGCATAGCCTTATACCAAAACTGTGAGCTCAATACATGCCCCATATAGGGAGCCTTGTTTCAGGGGAGGTTTGAAGAAATGCCATGTAGATGTTCTGTAATGTTTAAATACTGTGTGTGACCTCCATGAGACTAATATATCACAGTTGGCCTGAGGCCAAGTGCTTGGTGACAGGTTTTGAAGAGGGAGAGAGTGACTGTCACTTTTAATATTTATAGATGGGCCTAGATCAGGTAAATTCCTACTAAGATACATTATAGCCTCACAAAGGTCAATACAGTATTTAAATGTTACAGAACGTCGACACGACATACTTATCTACATAGCATAAATATTTATCTACATAGCATTTATTCACAGGGGGGTATACCACTTCCTATGACTTGCTGACTGACTCTAGTGGTTTATTTATTTGGTGGACAAGTTGGAACTATTGGTCACTGTACTGAGGTTGTTCCATGGTTTGGAATCAAGCACAACCACCTACATACCTTTAGCTAGTTTCCCTTCTTTACCCAAGTTACCTTGCCTCTCTCAGTGTTTATTATTTCCCTTAGAATATTTCTCTTAGAGGTCCAAGAAGAGGCTTCATTTTCAGCTGGTCCAGTCCAATATCTATTTTGCAACCAAACATTTTGCCTCCAGGGTTCCTAATAATGTCTGGTTTCCCCATCATTGCCAAAGGTACCAAGAGTCTAGGGGAGTCATCTGGAGATATCTTTCATTTGGCTGTTTCTCAGTAACCTGGTACTCAAGAGCAGGGTCGCTTCTATGTTCTTAAAAGATCCAGGGCACAGGACCATAACACAAATATGTGTGTGTGTGTGTGTGTGTGTGTGTGTATATGTGTATATATATATATATATATATATATATGTGTGTGTGTGTGTGTGTGTGTATATGTGTATATATATATATATATATATGTGTGTGTGTGTGTGTGTGTGTGTGTGTGTGTCCGTGTCCAAGTCTAAGTGCACCTCTAATATGTATGTATGTATGTATGTATGTAAATGTATATGTGTGTGGGGGGGTGCATGTGGTGTGTTTGCATGAGCGTATAGATTACATACACACATAAGAAGTGTGCACTGACCCCCATCCCACCCCACTTCAACTCAGACCCCGATTCATCATTTTGGAAAACATTCCGCTTCTGCTCGGGCCAATTTATAGTCGCACCACTTCAGCTCAGCACCAAACCTGAGTCAAGGTTTGGAAAAATGAGTCTTATTTTTATTGACTACCATGGGAAATTAGAAAAAAACTGTAACTTTTTTCTCTTGGTCAGAACTGGATAATTTCAGGCATAGTAGCCCCCTAGAAGGGGATTACACCTGACCAGTGTCAGAAAAATAGGTGCAGGGTTATTACTTGGAAGAACTTGCAAGGATGGCCTTGACATTCTGAGGTCTCCATACTTATCCCCCTTTGTTCCTTGTGGACCATTGTTCTGAAAATTACAGACAGCCTAGACTTGTCCCTAAGTAAGGAAGCAGCAAAGTTTCAGAAGGATGGGTGCAGCAGTTCATGTGGAAGGGGAGTTCTCCAATGTGGGTGAGGGAGTGGTTTGCTTTCGCTTCCCTTCTTCACCCCTTCCCCAATAGTTTTTGGGTACGTTTGTAAGCAGCGGGGGAACATGGGTGGGAAGGTGTGATTGCACTCATGTCCTGCTTGTGGGTTTCCTGTGGGCATCTGGTTGGCCACTGTGTGAACAGAATGCTGGACAAGATGGACCTTGGACTGATGCAGCATGGCTCTCCTTATATTCTTAAATAGCGAGTGCCTCTGAGGATATGCAGAATGCTTTTCTTTCACCACTGAGCACTTACATGAAGAACATCAGGGTGCAAACCTCCCTGAAAAAGTAACTTGTGCTGGAATCCTATGCACACTCTCCTGAGGGTAAGCCTCATTAAACGTAACAGGGCTTCTGAGTAGGCATACATAAGCTTGTTTAAATGAGCAGTATTTAGCTCCCCTCCACTTAAAAAACAAACCCCAAACTCCTGTTTTTATTAAAGCTTTCTGTTCAGAGGAACATAGGAAGCTGCCTTATACTGAGTCAGACCCTGGGTCCATCTAGCCCAGGATTGTTGACACTGACTGGCAGCAGCGGCTTTCCAGGGTTTCAGGCCAGGTTCTTTCCTAGCCCTACCTGGAGATGCTGAGGATTGAACCTGCGACCTTCTGCACGCCAAGCAGGTGCTCTGCCACTGAGCAACAGCCCTTCCTATTGCTGGATAATGGCAGCTGACAAACAAAACAGCCCCAGATTTGTTTCTTTGCAACGAGGTGAAACCACTTTTGTCAGAGACTTGAGTGAGAAGGAGAAAAACCAACCCTCCTGTCTGTTTGTTAAAGTCAAATACAGTTCAGAACTTCTCTTGCCCACCAAAGAGAATTCTCTTTAACAGTTCCCCAAGATATGCTCTGGGTGGAATAAAGAAAAGAAAGAACAGGATAGGGGAGGGAAGAAGAAAAGAATGGTGATTGAAATGTGCACGGGGGGGGGGGTAGAGAGAATTCCCTAAGCTAAGTGGCTCCTTTCAGAGAGGTAGTACTTCAGAGGAATTTAGGAGGCTGTGCATGGTTTGTAAGGATTGCATGTACTTAAAATAATTTCATGAGCTGAGGTGGTTGAGGGATTTTTCTAGCTTCTTTAAAACTGTAGAACCTATTTAGGGTGCAATCCTATGGCCGCCAGTCAGCAGCTGGAGGGCCATACGATAGGTAGGTTCCCAGGAACCAACCTTGGAGCCCGTTCTGAGGTCGATTCCCTGAGAACCAACCTCCCTCTCTCCTGCACTGCCTTGTAGGCAGCATGGATCAGCCCATAAGAGCTGATCCATGATCAGCTCATAAGAGCAGCACAGGGCAGCGAAAACAGGGCATTCCTGGGAGTGGGGTAGGGCAGGCTGAAGTGCCAATCTGACACTTCCTATGCATCATCTGGCATCTCCCCCCACCCCGCTCTGACTTCCCACAGGTAGACAGCCGAAATTGGGATGATCCCCTCCACGTTGCTCCTGCCCTGCATGGGATAGGTGGTCACCCTCGAGTTTGGAGGTGGCCACTTATCCCAATAGGATTGCGCCCTTAAAAGCTTCAGTAGTTCCTTGATCATGTTGCCACATAGTTTAGAATAATTTGAGTCCTACAGCTATTTAGGAGAAATTAAAGTGGAGGGGGAGAAAGAAGTTTGTGGAGGCTGATTGGACCCTGTCAGGAGTGCCTTGGTGGCTCCTCTCAGTAGATTCTAATAGCCAACTCAAGACACAGACGAAAGGATTTCTTTTCAAAGCTTTAATCCTTTTACAACTTAATGACTCTTTCAGATGCTAATCACCAGCGACCAAAGCAAGGAACAGCAGAGTGGCCTAAGCTTCAAGTAGGCAGTTGATCCCCATTTGAAAGAGAGTCACTTGAAGACCCAGAACTTATGGGCTAGGGAGAGATCCCCCCTCTTTCCCTTGGGTCCACGGGAGGCAGCCGTTGCTTGCGCGCCAAACGGGCGCTACGCCTCCTTTCCATGCCCTCCATTGCTCGTCGCTCTTTGCGTCTGCATCGAGCATCTAAGAAGCCCCCCTCCCGCACGCCCTCACTGCAAGGGTCACTATCTATCTTAGGAATACTGGCAGGAGGAATCTCTGCCAGGTGCTGAGCCTGTGAGGAATGAGCTGGCTCCTCTCCCACCAATTGCTGTTTCTCCTCAGAATCCGAACTGCTCTGAGGCTCTCTGGGCTCAGTTTCCACCCTGACAGACCCTTTGCTATACTGAAGCTACTAAATTTCTGCAGATGCTAAAGGTTCCAGTTTGGGGCAGCACAAACAGATGCTGTGTGAAATACCAGTATTTCACATTGAGCTCTTTCTTCCCTTCCTTCCCCCTCTTCAAAATTTCATTGCAAGCAAGCTCCCAACGGTAGGCATGTAAGATCAAAACAGTAGGTGGAGATAAGTTTTTTGCACCTCAAAAAAACCTATACCAGAGATTAGGGATAGTGACCTCCTAATGGTGACCTGAAACATCTTCTGATTAGGATCTCTAATCCCCTAGATGGCTGGACCGTTTTTTACTTTTTGTTTTGTTTTAGTCTTTGAGAAAAGGAATTTTTATGCATGGCGAGCACAAAAGCCACTTGACCTAACTGTCTTAAATTTGGCAGGTTGAGTCAGCTCCATAGGGGCTGCCAGGTCCCCAAATTCCATGCACATATGTGGAAGCACAGAAACATAATAGCTCTTTGCTTTGACAGATTTTCTTGAAAAGTTGTAAATGTTACCTGTGACTAGCACAAAAGCCACTGGACCTAGCTGTCTGAAACTGGGCAACTGCATTGAGATCCATGGGGGCTACCAGGTCTCCAAATTACATGTAATTATCATACAAACTAAAAATGTTATGGCCGTTTTTGTTTTCCAATGCAAGTCAATGGGAAAATTTTTTAAAAATGGCAATTAGGACAGCTCAAAAGATCCGGGGCACAGCTCAAAAAAGATCTGGGGCCCATGTCCAGTTAGGCCTTCTTTGATGACACCCCTGCTCAGGGGTCTCCTGGCAGACAGGGTTACACTATTTTGAATTCAGAAGCCTCTGTGAATTTCCAAGTATGCGCAACCAACCATGAAGTGAGGTCCTTTATATTCACCTTACTCTGGAACAAGGCAAATAGAACTACTTCAACTCTATTTCCTTTTCTTTTTCCTGGTATTTCTCTAGATCTATCCATTTTGCCCCTCACATGGCTTTCCCTGTGCCAGCAGCACTTGAATCCCCCCATGTACAAGCCTTGCTATCTCTATTATTACTGTTAGGAATAGTGTGCTGGTCCATGTGGAAAGGAGTTGGTATACTAAGTATTCTCCTGTTCGGGGGGTGGTGGTGGTGAGGGAAATGTGGTGAAATAAAAACTGTATTGGTCAACCTTAATTGTTGTTCTCAAGCTATTATTATTATTATTGCATTTATATCCCGCCTTTTTTCCTCTTGCAACGAACCCAAGGTGGCTTACATTATCCTCCTCCTCTCCATTTTATCCTCACAACAACAACCTTGTGAGGTAGGTTGGGCTGAGAGTGTGTGACTGGCCCAAAGTCACCCAGTGAGCTTCCATGGCCAAGTAGGGACTAGAACCCGGATCTCCCAGCTCCCAGTCCAACACTCTTGCCACTACACCACACTGGCTCTATATTATAAGCTATATTACCCATTTGTTGAAGTACATTGCATGGTCCAT